>NC_136980.1:16008077-16388077 GCF_032717465.1 Coenobita brevimanus | reverse complement strand
CCAGTGAAGCTTTTGTTGCTGTAATATACTGAACAAAGAAAATGAGCAAGATAGAGTGGAAAGAAAATGAGAAACGTAAAAAGACAGTGACAAAATAGGAAGAAAAAGAATGACAGAAAAGGAGGCCCAACCCAGCCACTTTTGAACTTGGTAAAGGTGTAGTAGAGTCCCTGGCCGCTACGCCTTACTTCATCTTGATCAATATCTCTCTTGTAGCTGACGATAATGTAATATAGGGTGTAGATCAATGTAGCTGACGATAATGTAATATAGGGTGTAGATCAATGTAGCTGACGATAATGTAATATAGGGTGTAGATCAATGTAGCTGACGATAATGTAATATAGGGTGTAGATCAATGTAGCTGACGATAATGTAATATAGGGTGTAGATCAATGTAGCTGACGATAATGTAATATAGGGTGTAGATCAATGTAGCTGATGATAATGTAATATAGGGTGTAGTTCAATGTAGCTGACGATAATGTAATATAGGGTGTAGATCAATGTAGCTGACGATAATGTAATATAGGGTGTAGATCAATGTAGCTGACGATAATGTAATATAGGGTGTAGATCAATGTAGCTGACGATAATGTAATAATAGGGTGTAGATCAATGTAGCTGACGATAATGTAATATAGGGTGTAGATCAATGTAGCTGACGATAATGTAATATAGGGTGTAGATCAATGTAGCTGACGATAATGTAATATAGGGTGTAGATCAATGTAGCTGACGATAATGTAATATAGGGTGTAGATCAATGTAGCTGACGATAATGTAATATAGGGTGTAGATCAATGTAGCTGACGATAATGTAATATAGGGTGTAGATCAATGTAGCTGACGATAATGTAATAATAGGGTGTAGATCAATGTAGCTGACGATAATGTAATATAGGGTGTAGATCAATGTAGCTGACGATAATGTAATATAGGGTGTAGATCAATGTAGCTGACGATAATGTAATATAGGGTGTAGATCAATGTAGCTGACGATAATGTAATATAGGGTGTAGATCAATGTAGCTGACGATAATGTAATATAGGGTGTAGATCAATGTAGCTGACGATAATGTAATATAGGGTGTAGATCAATGTAGCTGACGATAATGTAATATAGGGTGTAGATCAATGTAGCTGACGATAATGTAATATAGGGTGTAGATCAATGTAGCTGACGATAATGTAATATAGGGTGTAGATCAATGTAGCTGACGATAATGTAATATAGGGTGTAGATCAATGTAGCTGACGATAATGTAATATAGGGTGTAGATCAATGTAGCTGACGATAATGTATTATAGGGTGTAGATCAATGTAGCTGACGATAATGTAATATAGGGTGTAGATCAATGTAGCTGACGATAATGTAATATAGGGTGTAGATCAATGTAGCTGACGATAATGTAATATAGGGTGTAGATCAATGTAGCTGACGATAATGTAATAATAGGGTGTAGATCAATGTAGCTGACGATAATGTAATATTGGGTGTAGATCAATGTAGCTGACGATAATGTAATATAGGGTGTAGATCAATGTAGCTGACGGTAGTGTAGGAAGTTATGATGACGGTGGTGGGGATTGGTTTGGGTAAATTGTTATAAGAATAAGTATTACAATAGATGATAATGATGATGGTGGGAGTAGTGTTGGTGATAATGGTAATGGTGATCATTATGATGTTGGTTGTGGTAGTGGTGCTGAGGATTGATGATCGTTATGGTGGTGGTGTTTATGATGATGATGGTGGTTTGGTGGTGATAATGGGGATGATGATGGTTGTGGTGGTGCTAGTGATTCTAATAATATTGATGACGATGGTGATACTCAGAAAGTTAGTGCTAAAGGTGATAACCTTGCTTCTCCTTGTCACCGACTTCTTTCGTAGCCTGTGACGGTATTGTAAAAGGGAAAAAGAATAGAAGAAATAGAAAGAACAGGGAAGATGGAAGAATCACCAGAAAATAAGGAAACGACAGGAAATAGAATTAATGAACTAATAAAGCGTCAAAGAATTGTCCAAAAGTATATATATATATATATATATATATATATATATATATATATATATATATATATATATATATATATATATATATAAAACAAAAAAAACTGGGACCAAAAAAGATAAAATGTGAGGAATGAAAAACATAAACCAAAGCAGAAAAAGAAGGAAAGCATAAAAGAAATGGCGAAAGAACCAAAAACAAAAGTGTATTATAAGGAAAAAGAATTGGAGGGAAAAAATAAGAAAATTATTAAAATGAAAATAAAGTCCTGGGTGGGTCGACCTTGAGACGCAAATGTTAGACGCTCATTAGCTCCACCTTACTTCATCCTGACTCCTACTTCTCTTGGCCGTAATGTGGTGAATAAAGACGGACTACAAGGAAAAGAAAGAAGACAAAAGGCGAAAAGAAGAAGTAAAACGCGGATATAATAATAAAGAGAGAGAGAGAGAGAGAGAGAGAGAGAGAGAGAGAGAGAGAGAGAGAGAGAGAGAACATGAAATTAAAACGGGGAAAGTCGAAAACTGAAAATTAAACAAAAGCGCAAGGCGAGCGGGAATGAGAGAAAACGTGAAATGAGAGAGAAAGACAGAAAGGAAGGCAAACCAAACCTGATTGGTAAAGGTGTGAACTGTGTACACCTGTAGTGGAGTGCCCGGTGGCTGCACCTTACTTCATCTACCTTCCTGCCTCTCTTGTAGCTTGTGACTATGTAATGTATTTGTGGCTTTGATCTAATGTACCTAATGGTGGTGATGGCGGTAGTGTTGATGATGCTGATGGAGGTTAACATTATTATGGTAAGGATAATTTTCAGGATACTGGTGAAGGCGGTAAAGAAATTATGAAGATAGTAAAGGTGATAATGATGATGATGGTGACGGTTATGCTGATGTACAGCAGGTAAGTGTATGTACGATAATCAGCATAATTGCAAGTTCGCCCTTTATCGTAGCTTGTGATGATGTATAAGAAAAAATGAACAAGGAATCAGAAACAACGAGAGGAAAACGGCGAAAGGAGGAATGATGAAAAATTTAAAGAGATAGACTACAGGTGAAGTGCTTGAAAGGGTACAGCAGGGAAGAAAGGTTGCTGGTTCTTTGAAAGCAGTGATAAGAAACAGGGAAGTGAGCATGGAAGTGAAAAAGTTACTACATGACAGTTTTGTGATACCAACTCTAACGTATGGAAGTAAAGCTTGGACGTTGTTGGAAGGACACAAGTCAAGAGTGAGAGCAGTGGAAATGAGTTATTTAAGAGGAGCCTGTGGAGTCACATGGAGAGACAGGCTGACGAATGAGGATATAAAGAAGCGTTGTGGTGTGGATGTGGATGTGATAGGTAGCGTTATGAGGAACACACTGAGGTGGTTTGGCCATGTGGAGAGGATGGAGGGTGAGAGACTGACGAAGAGAGTGTATGTGAGTGAGGTGGAGGGGGGAAGAGGGAGGGGGAGGCCGAGGATGAGATGGAGGGATGGGGTGGAGAGGTATACGAGAGAGGAGGGTGTGAGTTGGCAGCAGGGCAGTGAAATGGCGGGGGACAGGGCGACATGGAGGCGATTTGTTTGTGGCCACCCCAAACGGGATTGAGGCGTCTGGCAATAGATAGATAGACAGATTACAGGATACAGAAAAAAATAAAAAGGAAAGAAAAAGAATGAACGAAATAAAAGTAAAATAAAGGAAGACGCAATGAAAATAATAAAACACGGAGAACAATAAAGATCACTCACCCAGTGCAACAGTTCTCCAGACCGCTTGTTATGGAAGAGTGGGCCACGGGCCAAGAAAGGATTGATTAAATTTGAGGGGAGATACGGATCCTGTAATAGCATTGGCGGAGGTATGCGCTCTCTGAATGCTTTCTAGTTATGTATGTGGATCGCTGGCACTGAAGCAGTATAAAAGACGACTGACCCCACATGTGAAGAAACTATATGAATATTGTACTTTGGATGACAAGTGGGTGATCAGGACAAAAGATGGGCACCTCATATATGCTGTGTCAGGTGCACATGTTCACTCTCGGTATGGGTCAAGGGCACCGGTCCTGGTCTCACATTTGGTTTGCCAATGCTATGGAGGAGCCGATGAACCATTCATCTGCTACTTCTGCTTAACAGATATCACAGGTAAGTTTTCTTCCCTTTATGCTCTTTGTCAATTACAGGTTCCTCACAAGGTGTCTCATTTTCTGCAAAAATACTGCATTATTATATCGGTATACTGTATAAGGCAAATCTAATGTGTACGATATTTTTCTTGTCAAACTACAGACCGCAACCCTAAGGGTAAAATGGTTACTGTCCATCCAAACCTCCAGTATGCTCTTCGCCCTGTTGGCCATTCCAATGATATACCAGGCCCTCAGCCTCCATCCGAAATACCAAGCGATGACATGGTCAGCTCTGACGAACCAGAAACACGAGATCCGACGTATGAGAAACAACCTGAATCTGACAAGAAACCGCATCTCATAATCCAGCCTGTACTCAATGATTTGGTTCATCATCTAGCCTTCACTAAACAACTGAGTGAACTGCAAGTCTCCTGCCTGCAGGAATGGAATCTGTTGGATAAAGATGTACGGATTACAACATTCAGGAAACGCTCATCAGATTTGGAGCAATACTGCTCAATGGAAAACAACCTTTGTCTTTGTAATATCAGGGTACTGTTTGATGCTCCTGGACTGAGCAGTGAACAAAGCCTCTGAAGGCTGGTTATTGATGAATCTCTCTAAAGCATTTGTGATGTTTTACTACATATTGGAAACATCGTGCCTTCAATTCCAACCGCTCAATCAGTCAATTTAAGACATGAAAATATTTTATTTTTATTTTAGATCGCATTATAGAGCTGAGAGGAAGGATGGGACTGGAGTGTATTGGTGTTGTGATGAGGAACGATTGACTGTGATGGTTTGGGCATGTGGAGAGGATGGAGAATGACAATTGGGTGCGGAAAGTGAGAAGTGTGAAAGTCGGGGATTGGGTTGCGAGAGGCGGATTAAAAAAAGACGTGAGACGTCATAGAGGGATAAGGGATTGAATCGGGAGGCTGCCAGAGATCGAACAGCATGGACAGCCGCCATTAGGTGATCAAGGCCAAGGAATGCATGCATGCTGGGGTCTTTATAAACGACACAGTACGATGAATGGTTTGTCTGCGCAGTGGAAAGTTGTTGCCATTCTTAACGGGTTGGAAACTGGTTATTCGAAGTTTATGTGCTTTCTATGTAAATGGGATAACCGAGGAAGATCAGAACATTACCTACGCTCACCTTGACCATAGCGGGATTCACTGACACCCACATTCCACAAAATTCTTCACGAACCACTAGTACAGATCATTTTGCCACCACTCCACATAATGAAACAGTTTGCCAGAGCTCTGAAGCATCATAAATCATGTTTCCAGTACCTCAAGGAAAAACTTCCTGAAATGTGATGCTAACATCAAAGAAGGCATATTTGTTGGCCCTCAAATTCGTCAACTCGAGGTTGACAAGGATTTCGAATCAATGAGAGATGATGTTGCCACGCTGAAAGGATTGGATGTGTTGCAGAATAAATGTTTGCGAATGTGTTTTGGAGCCTTCCAGTGTACCCGTGTAGCTCGTATGGAAGTGGAGGCGAATGTGCCTCCCCTCCGTATTCGTCGTGACCAGCTGGCCTTGTCCTATGGACTAAGAACATTTAGGAAAAGTAATATCGGCAATGTGGCCTGTACCCCCCTGCGTCAATACCACCACCTTCTGCGGGGGGTGCGTCGGCCACTTGCCGTTCGCCTCCACTTACTGACTCAGGAGCTTGGTGTGGACCTCAGTGACTGTGACAAGTTGGTGTTAAAAAATATAGCACCTTGGGAGCCACCTGGCTTTACCATTGACGTATCATGGCTCCCAGCACCAAAGGCCAAGGTGCCGGAGGCGGAGGTCCACCACTTGTTTCACTTGCGTCACTTGGGGTCCCACCAATTGTACACCGACGGTTCCAAGTCGAGTGACTGTGTGGGTGCTAGTGTATGGTCGACTGAATGTGCCCTCAGGTATCGGTTGCCGACTCATACATCTGTGTTTACCTCCGACCTTTTTGTTATTGACAAAGCCATAGACTATGCTCTCAATTCTAGGTATGACTCATTTGTCATATTTTCAGATTCAAAATCAGCCCTTCAGGCAATTGCATCTTGTACTACGGACTCTCACGAGATCCAGGGCCGCATCGTTAATAAGTTGCATTCATGCAACAAGTCATTCATGCTGATCTGGGTGCCTGGTCATTGTCGCATCTATGGCAATGAGCAGGCTGACTTACTTGCAAAGTCGGCTGTAGAACTCGAGGAGACTTGGGACGTTCCTCGTGATCTACGGTCGAGTCTCTCTCTCGGAAAGAAATTAATCAATCTTCTGTGGCAAGGTCAGTGGACCAGACTAAATATTCGAACGTGTAAGCCGTACCTGGGCGACTGGGCCACTGCCAACCGTCCCAGTCGCCTTGAAGAAAAAGTGTTGGCGCGGTTACGGCTTAATGCCACCATGCTCACGCACATGAAACCTTATATACAAAAGCGATTCCAACCGCACTGTGACATCTGTGATGCGGTGTTATCTATCAGTCATATCTTCCTGCGCTGTTGGCGATTTATTCGTGAACGCGCTTCACTTATAAATTACTGCGGCGCAGCAGACGTCCCCTTCACCCTTTCCACCATCCTGGGTGATGGGGACATTGTTATGACTGATAAATTGATGGCTTTCTTGAGAGACCAGACTGATCAGAGTGATGTGACTTTCTTACTATATGGTTTTGTTTTTTATCGACTGTAATTATGTAAATATTGTACTAATATTTAGGGTTGACAGTTGACATATTTGAAATAGTTCCTCCTCCCACTGACCTATTTCTAATATTGATGTCCCCTACATTAAACCCCGTTCCTCGCCTGACAGTCACCAGTTGATGAGTGCAAGTGTGCAATATAGAAAGGTATTGGGCACTTGCGGTCGATGGTGGTCTGTTGGGCGAGGTACTTCACTTTTTGTACATATTAGGTAAATATATTATACCATCTTGATTAAGTTGTCCTAATTAGGGCCGACAGCTGACGTATATGGAAATGTTCCTGACTCGTCTGGTTCCCTTTCATATATTGATGTCCCCTATATTAGGTTGTGCCTCGACTGACAGTCACCAGGTGATGAGTGCAGGTATGTCATGTAGAGAGGCATTACATATCTGCAGTCGATGGTGTTCTGTTAGTCGAGGTATTTTTACCATTAGTGTAGGTCTAGCTATTTGTCTCTGTAGGATTTAGTATAGGTTAGCGATTTGCTGTTAGGTGATTAGTTTTAGGGTCTTTAGATTAGGTTTTTCTTTATAATATAACGTATAAAAAACATAAAACCAAGAAAAAATTAAAATAATAAAAATACAAAAAAATAAATAAAATAAAATAATTATATATATATAGTATGTACGTGTGCATGAAAGTGTGTCTGTATATATGCATGGAAGTGTGTGTGTGTGTGTGTGTGTGTGTGTGTGTGTGTGTGTGTGTGTGTGTGTGTGTGTGTGTGTGTGTGTGTGTGTGTGTATTTTTTTGTTTTATGTGTTCGACTCAGGGCATAGGCTTCACAGCCTGCTATCAAGGCCCAACAGTCCTCCTACATACCATACACCTCTTCATGTCACCACTTCGGCGCTAACACCCACCGTCCATATTGAATACATGCTAGGGCTGTCTCATACAGGACTGGTGTATTGGTATTAGCGGGAGTATTTTTACAACATGTCGGCGGGTCTTCTGGTAACATCAGTAAAGCTTGATTTAATGAAATTCAAATCCTTAAACTGTTCCCTGCCCCAGCGGGGATCTGAACCTGGGTCCATTAGAACGGCAGGCCACGTCTCTACCTATTGTATATAAATATATATATACGGCCTCAATGACCAGGGGCTTTGGCCCCAATGGTCGATAGGCCAGAAAAAATAAACAAAAAACAAAATAAAAGATATTGGAGGCAGAATGAGAGAGCGAGAGGAAGGTGGAAGGTGAGCGTGAGATATGAAGGAAGTGAGGAAACTGACGACGCATGGAAGGGAAGTTGGTGATTCAGAGATGGAAGTGTGGGTGACGGGAGAAGAAATGTGAGTGAGAGGGAGGTGTGAGGGGAAGGGTGAGTGAGAGGGAGGTGTGAGGGGAAGTGTGAGTGAGAGGGAGGTGTGAGGGGCAGGGTGGGTGAGAGGGAGGTGTGAGGGGCAGGGTGGGTGAGAGGGAGGTGTGAGGGGAAGGGTGGGTGAGAGGGAGGTGTGAGGGGAAGGGTGGGTGAGAGGGAGGTGTGAGGGGAAGGGTGGGTGAGAGGGAGGTGTGAGGGGAGGGGTGGGTGAGAGGGAGGATCGACTGACGGGTGGGTGAGAGGGAGGTGTGAGGGGAAGGGTGAGTGAGAGGGAGGTGTGAGGGGAAGGGTGGGTGAGAGGGAGGTGTGAGGGGAAAGGTGAGTGAGAGGCAGGTGTGAGGGGAGAGGTGGGTGAGAGGGAGGTGTAAGGGGAAGGGTGGGTGAGAGGAGGTGTGAGGGGAAGGGTGGGTGAGAGGGAGGTGTGAGGGGAAGGGTGGGTGAGAGGGAGGTGTGAGGGGAAGGGTGGGTGAGAGGGAGGTGAGGGGAGGGGGTGGGTGAGAGGGAGGTGTGAGGGGAGGGGTGGGTGAGAGGGAGGTGTGAGGGGAAGGGTGAGTGAGAGGGAGGTGTGAGGGGAAGGGTGGGTGAGAGGGAGGTGTGAGGGGAAGGGTGGGTGAGAGGGAGGTGTGAGGGGAAGGGTGGGTGAGAGGGAGGTGTGAGGGGCAGGGTGGGTGAGAGGGAGGTGTGAGGGGAAGGGTGGGTGAGAGGGAGGTGTGAGGGGAAGGGTGGGTGAGAGGGAGGTGTGAGGGGAAAGTAGCTGACCTGTTGCATAATTAATGAAGGACTGGGAGTAACGGTTAAATCTTGCATTGGAGAGTTGGACAGAAAAGAGATGAGAGTCTGTTGCTAGACGGGTGCTACGCACCAGTCATAGAGGGGGAGGGAAGCAAGCGGACAGTTCGGAGGAGCAGTGACCATTGACGTAGCAACAGAAAAGAGATAAAGATGCAACAGTGCGGTGAAGAGACAGAGGTTAAAGGGAGCCAGTCAGAGGAGTAGAGTTAATGAGACGAAAAGCCTTTGACTCCACCCTGTTGAGAAGAGCTGTATGTGGGGAGCCTCCCCACACATGAGAGTTGTACTCTACACAGAGGCGAATAAAACCAGTGTATAAAGTCAAAAGCTGTGGAAGGGAAGAGAAGGTATGGAGTCGGCTTAGCACACCTTATCTCTTGGAAGCAGATTTTATAAGAAATGTCATATGATCTTTCCAAGATAAATCCCGAGAAAATGAAACCCCAAGTGTGTTCTAGGATGATGCAGGATTGAGCTACATATTATTAAACATTAGTGGGTACTCCTGTGGAAGATATTGTCGGGCTGGTAGATGTAAGAACTGAGTCTTTGATGCATTCAAAACATTATTTTTACCCCAGTCAGAGATAAGAGCCAAGTCAGACATTAAGTGTGCCATAGCCTCATCCCTTGTTTGTTGAAGTAACTGCTGAGACAGACGTTGCGCGAAGCAAATGGAAAGGTGAAGGATGGAAAGCGTGGATAAGATTCGATGTACAGTTCAGATGGTGATTGAAGAATAAAGAGAGTTGGTGATAGGACAGAGCCCTGAGGAACACTGCTACTGATAGATCTAGGAGAAAAACGGTGGCCGTCTGCAAAATCAGCTATAGAATGACCAGAAAGAAAGCTATAGATGAAGGCACAGATAGAAGAATAGAAACCGTAATAGGGCAGTTTGGAAATTAAAGATTTATGCCAGACGCGATCGAAAGCCTTTGAGATGTCAAGTGCAATGGCAAAGCTTTCGCCAAAGTCCCGAAAGAAGGATGACGAGGAGTCTGAAAGGTATGTGAGAAGATCGCCAGAGGAGCGTCCCTGACGGAATCCATACTGATGATCAGAAAGAAGGTTGTGATGGGAAAGACTCTATAAAACCGTAGAGCCTAAGGTCGGATACTTTCTAAACAGACCTCGTGTTTTGTAGCTGCATTAAAACTGTAAAAAGTCTGAAGAGAAGGGCTTTCGCATGCAAAGAGGAAATAATATAGGATGAATGAAAGAGACGGAAGGAGGGAGTAGTGAAGAATTAGCACTAAGCCATATTATGGCCATACGGCACTCTAGGAGTAAAGGAAAGGAAGGAAGGAATAATAAAGAATTAACACAAAGTCATAATATTGTTATATGACACTGTAGGAGTAAAGGAAAAATAAAGGCCGAAAGAAACATGGATATATCAAGAAAAGAGGCAGATCATAAGGGCAGAAAAGGACAGTAATTAAAGACGGACTGGAGACAAAAAAAAAAAAAAGCCCTTTTCATCGGCCATTACGACAAGCAGGGATACTTGGGAGGTATTCTCCCCCCCCCCCTTCCCAGGGAGAAATAGAAGAGCAGCGCAATGGTTGGGGCTGCAATATTGCTTAGAGATGAGGTGTGGGAAGCTGTGGTGTAGTAATGATGGTGCTAATTGTAGCTGTGGTAAGACTGGCGATAGTGACAGATGAGGGAGCGGTAATGATTACGGCTGCTGTGACATTGACAGTTGTGGTAGTTCGGGTGATAGTGACAGCCGTGGTAATGACAGTGATACTTGTAGTTCTGGAAGAGACAGCGGTTACTGTGGCCATGATAATGTTGATTACGGTATTTGTGATAATGATACTGATCATGGTGGCAATGGTAGTGGTGCAGTAGCAATGTTGAAGGCATTGGAAGTGATATTAATGATCAAGATCGACCACGCCGAATATCTGCCAGGGGTGACAATGGTTTATATAATCTGGCAATACTGGTGATGATGGTAAACAAATGTTTTTTACACCTGTGCTTATGAAACTCAAGGGGTTGTTTTTTGTTCCGACCCATGTGTGTGTGTGTGTGTGTGTGTGTGTGTGTGTGTGTGTGTGTGTGTGTGTGTGTGTGTGTGGACGCGTTTCCAAACCACCCAGGAGGTAGCGTCGTGGCTCGTTTTTATTCAGGTGGTGTCCCTGTCCTGACCTGACCTGCCAGAAGGGGTCAGGTCAGGGCAGGCCTAGTCCACCGGGTGCAGGCAGTGTTGCCACAACTGCTACCCAACCTACTCTGACCTGACAAATCCAACATTACAAAATTTAGCTGAAGCTTCTTAACAGAGACGAATGAAGTGACTTTACTGAAGTTCATTACCTTACCTTATAGTCGAGTTGCCGCCCTTATAATTCCTTTATGAGGCCTTGCAGTGTTAACTACTGACATAGAGGGTCGTGTAATGCCAATTTTTAGGGGTTTTAGAGGGCCAGTAGCCAATATCTGGATTTTTTTTTTTTCGAGGGGGAGGGGATACTGGGTCGAAATCAAGGACAAATCAGAGGAGAAAGGTTAAATTTGACAATAAATCAGAAAAACCACCTCTATTGACCGAATGTGTCGTTCGTTATCTTCTCGTGGTTTAGTGGTTTACAACTTTTTTCCTCACTTCAGAGGGTGACGAGCCAACTTGATCAGCATCCCAGCATCAGTCCTGCGGCACCCCAAGTCATCGCAATCGTCATGGCTGGTGGAGAGGGGCGGTGGCTCTTCAGACTGTGTAGTGCCAAGGGAGCATTACAGACATTCAAGACCGTGGCCGTGCAGAAGATCGTCACTACAAGCAAAGTGAAACGATGAACTGTACACAACTCTGTCAGGAAGTGATATTCTAGTTCACAAATCATGTTACTGTAGCTATACATCGATGACTAGAAACAATGAACAGAGAAAAGGGAATAAATTCCCTGAGCTAAACCTGGATAGATCATATAGCCTTGCTAGGTGACGGGAGAGTGTTACCCCTCCCAGCAAGGCAGCTACCTGGGTGCGGCATGAACTCTCAACCTTGTGGTCTCGAGTCAAGTGGTCTACCACTGAGCTACCCTGCCCCCTCCAGAAACAGAGAAAGAGAAAGACTACACTGGTTGACACTGTTGTTTCCAAAAGGTTGTTGAAGGCCTAATGCAATTACCTTGATTTCAAGTAAGACTCTCTCTTGTGTGGGAAAAAGTGTAATCCAAAAGACAGTGAGAACCCACACAGGTGGGTGCAGGTCAGACAGTGTACAACTGTAGGTAGGGGTACTGCTATCACGTTCAAGCAACGGTTGGAGAACCTCTGTGATGAGAGACAGGACCAGTGGGCTAATGAGGTAATGGCTAGACTCAGTGGGGTCATTGATCTGCCTGCTGTTGACGAACAGTACCATGTCCCCTGTTGCAGTAGGTTCCGTGTTCCCGTGACCCGCCCCTCCATCATGGTGCCTGTGGAGGAGGTGCTGAGGTCTGTCATCTTGACGATTGCTGAGAACGCGACAGAGATGTGGATGGCAAAGGAGCTGTAATCCATGTACCTCACTGCCTCAGGCACTGTGTCAAGACGACAGTTCATGTCCAGTGTCAGCATACTGCAGCAACAAGCTGCTCGTGATCCATATCAAGGGCTGTGAAAGCGTAGCTGGATTTAAAGCCAAACTAGGACAGTTTTTCAAAACTGTCACGATGAGCAAGTTTACCGTGTGACGAGCATAGGCACTGAAGTCTTAGTCCCCAGGCCTAGATGTCGCCATGACCTCGCTTTGGATCTTCCTCATCAGCTTCTCCAGTTTTTCATTGCTCTTCATGTTGCTTATCTTGACAGTTTTGATAAACTGTCCGAAAATGCAACTAAATTATTGCAGCCCTCGATGTGGAGCACGAGCAGCTTGTCGCCAAAGCAAGCTGTGACGCTGGACATAAACTGTCTTCTTGACACAGTGCCCGAGGCAGCGAGGTACATGGAATACAGCTCTTATGCCGTCCACGTCTCTGTTGCGTTCTCAGCAATCATCGAGATGACGAACCTCAGCGCCTCCGCCACAGGCGCCATGATGGAGGGGCGGGTGACGGGAACACGAAACCTACTGCAACAGGGGACATGGTACTGTCCGTCAACAGCATGCAGATCAATGACCCCACTGAGTCTAGCCATTACCTCATTAGCCCACTGGTCCTGTCTCTCATCACAGAGGTTCTCCAACCGTTGCTTGAACGTGATAGCACTACCCCTATCTTCAATTGTACACTGTCTGACCTGCACTTACCTGTGTGGGTTCTTACTTGAAATCATGGTAACTGCATTAGGCCTTCAACAACCTTTTGGAAACACCAGTGTCAATCAGCGTCGACTTTCTCTTTCTCTGTTCATGGGGGGGAGGGGGCAAGGTAGCTCAGTGGTAGACCACTTGACTCGAGACCACAAGGTTGAGAGTTCATGCTGCACCCAGGTAGCTGCCTTGCTGGGAGGGGTAGCACTATCCCGTCACCTAGCAAGGCTATATGATCTATGCAGGTCTAACTCAGGGAATTTATTCCCTTTTCTCCTTTCATTGTTTCTACTCCTCGATGTATAGCTACAGTAACATGATTTGTGAACTAGAATATCACTTCCTGACAAAGTTGTGTACAGTTCATCGCGTTTCACTTTGCTTGTAGCGACGATCTTCTGCACGGCCACGGTCTTGAATGTCTGTAACGCTCCCTTGGCACTACACAGTCAGAAGAGCCACCGCCCCTCTCCAGCAGCCATGACGATTGCGATGACCTGGGGTGCTGCAGAACTGATGCTGGGATGCTGATCACGCTGGCTTGTCACCCTCTGAAGTGAGGAATAAAATTGTAAACCATGACGACTGTGATGGCCTGGGGTGCCACAGTTCAGAACTGATGCTGGGATGCTAATCACACCGAATCATTGTGCTCTGAAATGAGGAATAAAATTGTAAACCACTATATCACGAGAAGATAACGAACAACATAATCAATAGAGGTGGTTGTTCTGATTTCTGGTCAAATTTTACCTTTGATCTCTGATCTTACCTTGACTCTGATCCCATATCCAAAAATTAACTCCAAAAATCAACTCCCCTCCCTCGAAACCCCTAAAAAATGTTATTACACGACCTTTATGTCATCGAGATCAAAAGTTGAACATTCAAGATTGCGGCGGCCGCCATTCTGAATTCTGAGAAATGCTCAAAGTTGCGCAAGTGGAAACAAAGCTCATTTTGCTCTTATAACTACCAGTATATAGAACACATTTCCTTGAACAAAGTGTAGCTACAGTAGTTAAAACTGCAGGGTCAACATTTTTGGCAACTCGACTATTACATTATCAGACTTAACTGAGTTCTTATCACTGACTAAGTGTTATGGCCGAAATGTGTTATTCCCCTCCCCCATCTAAGCTAACCTAACTAGAAACCAGAAAATACTTACCTGCCCTTGGGTGATCCTTAGTCCTGTTGTCGTCCGTAAACAGTACTCACCTCCAGTTGTCCCTCTCACAAATCACATCAATTATAGACAACATGGAATTGGAAGTGTGGGCACTGAGAAGAAAGTGAGAGACAATAGTGGCTAGGACAGCAATGCTATTATTGTACTGGATATTTAACATTAACAGAAAACAAAACAATAAAGTATATGCTAAGGACAGTTGCATGTAGAAGGTGAGATTACTCTGGTAGGGACTTACTGAGAATGGACAATAGGCAACCAGTTAAGATGGCCTGACGGGAGTCAATGGGGGGATAGAGGGCCCGAGCGAGACAAAGCTTCAGATGGAAAGATGCATGTCAAGCCAGATAATCTGGCAAGTGGATGAAGGACACGGCAGACAGAAGACAGTGGAGGAGGTGCACAATACCAACCAACCCAGACTGGGAATAAGGCCAAGAAGAATAACACGGAATTAGAAAGCAAACGGTGATAGTGCTGGCTTTGGTAGTGATGGTGAAAGTTGTTGTAGTGGCAGAGATGGTGATAATGTTAGCTGTGTTAATGATAATGACAGTGGTTATTGTGATAGTGATGATGAGTCTAGCTGGGGCAGTGATGATGATGGCGATAGTTGTGGTAGCGATGGTGACTATAGTATTCGTGCTTGTGTTGGATGTGGTTGTGTTAGAGATGGTTATATTCGCATTTGAGGTAGTGCTACTATAGCGGTAGTCTTGCTAGTGATGGTGACTATAGTATTTGTGGTAGTGGTGGATGTGGTAGTTGTAGCAGAGGTGGTTATATTCGCATCTGAGTTAGTGTTAGTGATAGTGGTAGTCTTGGTAGTGATGGTGACTATAGTATTTGTGGCAGTGGTGGATGTGGTAGTTGTGGTAACGATGGGTATATTAGCATTTGAGGTAGTGCTACTATAATGGTAGTGTTGGTAGTGATGGTCACTATAGTATTTGTGGTAGTGGTGGATGTGGTAGTTGTATCAGAGGTGGTTATATTTGCATCTGAGTTAGTGGTAGTGATAGTGGTAGTGATGGTGACTATAGTATTTGTGGTAGTGGTGGATGTGGTAGTTGTGGTAACGATGGGTATATTAGCATTTGTGGTAGTGCTACCATAACGCTAGTGTTGGTAGTGATGGTGACTGTACTGTTTGTGGTAGTGATGGATGTGGTAGTTTTGGTGTTGGTGTTTATATTAGCATCTGAGGTAATGTTAGTGATAGTGGTAGTGATGGTAACTATAGTATTTGTGGTAGTGATGGGTGTGGTAGTTTTGGTAGCGGTGTTTATATTAGCATCTGAGGTAATGTTAGTGATAGTGGTAGTGATGGTAACTATAGTATTTGTGGTAGTGATGGATGTGGTAGTTTTGGTAGCGGTGTTTATATTAGCATCTGAGGTAATGCTACCATGATAGTGGTAGTGATGGTAACTATAGTATTTGTGGTAGTGATGGATGTGGTAGTTTTGGTGTTGGTGTTTATATTAGCATCTGAGGTAATGTTAGTGATAGTGGTAGTGATGGTAACTATAGTATTTGTGGTAGTGATGGATGTGGTAGTTTTGGTAGCGGTGTTTATATTAGCATCTGAGGTAATGTTAGTGATAGTGGTAGTGATGGTAACTATAGTATTTGTGGTAGTGATGGATGTGGTAGGTTTAGTAGCGGTGTTTATATTAGCATCTGAGGTAATGTTAGTGATAGTGGTAGTCTTGGTAATGAATATGATTATAGTGACTGTGGCAACTGTGACTGTAGCGGTGATAATGATGGTGTTTATGGTGGTAGCGAGAGTGATGAGTCTGATTGTTGTAGTATCAATGTTCATTGTATTAGTGGTGGTAGTAATGATTTACACAGGCCTAGCTGAAGCACTAACAATGATGTTTAAAGTTTTGCAATTGTTATTGTGGCAGGAATGGTGATGAAGGTACTGTGTGTGTTTGTGTGTGTGTGTGTGTGTGTGTGTGTGTGTGTGTGTGTGTGTGTGTGTGTGTGTGTGTGTGTGTGTGTGTGTGCTTTATTTCCCTTCAGGGTGTGCGCCATTCCAATTATAACTGCTGTAATCTTTCAGAGTCAGTTTCTACTTATATTTAAACATATTATCAACCCAGAACATTAACTTTCAGGACATAAAGAATCCTAACTATTATCTTGTGGGATTCATCAGTCAATTTAATGTCTCCCAGGAGGGGCTTGCCCCCCTATATGGGCCACCAATGATATCCACAGGCAGTGCAGTCGGCCATGAATACTTTTTTGACAGACATAAAGACACAAACAGAAACTCAAACTCCTTGCAAATACCTGAGGAAGGATTATTAAAGGTTTTAGCCAACTTTATTGAAAATAAACCTCCGTACCAGTTAAATATTAACGCTAATAATCATATTTCGTAGCTACATTAAAACTGCAAGATATCTGAAGAGAAGGCTTTTTGGCTGCAAGAGAGGAAAATGTTTAGCGTAAGACTGGGGCTGCAATATTGATGAGAGGTGAGGTGTTGGACGCTGTGGTGTGGTAGTGATGGTGATAAGTGTAGCTGTGGTATGAATGGTGATAGTGGCAGTTGAGGTAGTGAGGCTGTGGCAATGACAGTGGTGGTAGTGCTGGGGATAGTTATAACTGAGGTAATGACGGTGATTCTGGTAGTTTTGGTAGAGACAGTGATTACAAAAGCCTTGATAGTTTACAGTAATGATGCTGATCGTGGTTGCAATGGTAGTGGTGCAGTAGCAATGTTGAAGGCATTACAAGTGACAGTAATGATCAAGACGGACCACGCTGAATATTTGCTGGAGGTGATAGTGGTTTGGATAACGTGGTAAGAGTGACCATGACGGTATTATACTGTGTTTTACATCTGTACTTGCGAAGCGAGAGTGATTGTTGTTTTGAGCTGTGTGTGTGTGTGTGTGTGTGTGTGTGTGTGTGTGTGTGTGTGTGTGTGTGTGTGTGTGTGTGTGTGTGTGTGTGTGTGTGTGTGTGTGTGTGTGTGTGTGTGTGTGTGTGTGTGTGTGTGTGTGTGTGTGTGTGTGTGTGTGTGTGTGTGTGTGTGTGTGTGTGTGTGTGTGTGTGTGTGTGTGTGTGTGTGTGTGTGTGTGTGTGTGTGTGTGTGTGTGTGTGTGTGTGTGTGTGTGTGTGTGTGTGTGTGTGTGTGTGTGTGTGTGTGTGTGTGTGTGTGTGTGTGTGTGTGTGTGTGTGTGTGTGTGTGTGTGTGTGTGTGTGTGTGTGTGTGTGTGTGTGTGTGTGTGTGTGTGTGTGTGTGTGTGTGTGTGTGTGTGTGTGTGTGTGTGTGTGTGTGTGTGTGTGTGTGTGTGTGTGTGTGTGTGTGTGTGTGTGTGTGTGTGTGTGTGTGTGTGTGTGTGTGTGTGTGTGTGTGTGTGTGTGTGTGTGTGTGTGTGTGTGTGTGTGTGTGTGTGTGTGTGTGTGTGTGTGTGTGTGTGTGTGTGTGTGTGTGTGTGTGTGTGTGTGTGTGTGTGTGTGTGTGTGTGTGTGTGTGTGTGTGTGTGTGTGTGTGTGTGTGTGTGTGTGTGTGTGTGTGTGTGTGTGTGTGTGTGTGTGTGTGTGTGTGTGTGTGTGTGTGTGTGTGTGTGTGTGTGTGTGTGTGTGTGTGTGTGTGTGTGTGTGTGTGTGTGTGTGCGTGTGAACTAACAAAATCGCTCAAACAGTTTATATTCGATTAGAATCTCACTTGGTGGAAAGGTGGAGGGCTACCCAATGGGTAACCCATTTGTTTTGAGACAAGAGGTCAAAGGTCAAGGATGCAGTGCCAGGTCATAATCTGAGCTGGCAAAATCAGCATAAAATATTTTATCCAGCTTAGACCAAACTTTGGGAAGGGATGAGGGTAAGACAAGAATGCAGTTATTCAGTTTTGAAAACAATCAGTCAAAGGTCATGGTCACAGGGAAAGGGGAAAGGCCAAGGTCATATGGTAAGGTCAACTCAGGCAGTTTTGATCGGATGTGAAACAAATTTATGGAAGGGTTAGGCGTCAGGCAAGAACGAAGGGGGTTAATTTTGAGAACAAACTGTCAAAGGTCAAGTCACAGTCCAAGGTCAAAATCTGACCCGTTTGTTTCTGTATAACAAAGTAAAACTGTATTGCTGTGATTTGCATCAAACTTGTTGGTTTAGTTGAGGATCACACATGAGGCTTATCTTTTGTTTGATAAAACCATAGATTAACCCTGCCGGGACGATTATCTGTAAGGTAGTTTACTTCCTCTGAGTCATTGTTTTATAACCAACGTAAACTGTACCTCATATGAGGCTTCAGGCTTGACCCGTGCGGACCATCATTGTGCCTCATTATATCGTCTGCAGCTCGGCAAGGGTTAAAGGACATGGCCACATGGCAAGACCGGCTTCAACAGATTTTATCCCAGGTGGACAAAATTGCTCCAGGGCTCAGGTTAAAGCATGCATGAAGATATTCGATTCTGAGAACAGTTTTTATCTAATTAGAACTATAGTTGGCAGAAGGATCAAGGGCCAGGCAAAAGTGCATTACTTGGATTTTTAAAGTAATCTGTCAAAGCTTAAGTCAGATGGTAAAAAAAAGAAAAAAAAAAAAAGACCCGTAGACCTAGTTGTGGGCGCTGGTGTTGCACTCTTTCCAGTTTATAAATACTAATGGTGTGTAGTCCTGTCAATTTCCCATTGAAATGAGTGTTTGGAAATGGGTGTTTCACAGCATATTTGTTATTGGTTGTTGAATGCCATAGATACTGGGAATTTATTCTTGGGATTGTTTTGTTGAAATGTGAGTACATTAATTTCCTTGATATCTTTTATTTCCTTTGACTCCAGGGAACATTATCAATTAACCCATCAGTACTGTGATGTTTATTTATACACTTGTTCTTGTTGCCAACAAGCAATTTTATTCAGCTCGATAGAGTTTGCTAAAAGTAGACAGGCAAATATAGCCTTCATTTACCTCTTCAGTACGAGAGGTATTTTGTACCAAGAAAAAATCGCCAGACTGAGGCAAGAATGAACGAAGAACGACGTCACCGAATTTAAGGTGCAATACACAGAAAAACATCTTCCTGTGTTAAGTACCAGTGGCCCCGTCCAGCTCTATAAAATATACAAATAATAACTCAGTGGCCACCTAGAACATTGTCTCCAGCAAGTGGGGAAGGTGGTGGCCGAGTCGTTAGAGGTGGTCTGCTGCCCTAATGGACACGAGATCGATTCCCGGCTGGGGCAGGGATTAGGGTCAAATTTTGATTTTCGTTCAATCAGACGTAACTGATCTATCATATGATTCAGCGACATGTCGCAAAAGCACCCCTCCCCCATACCAATACACCATACCTGTATGATACAGTCCTCTCGTGTATTCAATATGGATGGTGGCTGTTAGCGCCGAAGTGGTGACATAGGGAGGTAAATGGTACGTAGAAAGACTGTTGGGCCTTATGGAACTGGCTGTTACTCCTATGCCAAAAGCTGGACGTATAAAATAATGTTGACTTACACTACACAATACCAGCCTGTTCATTCTCACTCACCAGGAGCTGTGATGTCTGTCATAACCTACTCATCACCACCTTTCCACAAAGCTTATAGTTAACACTCAGCAGACGTATTACTTGATTCTTTGCACTCACTACAGTCATCTTGCTTTAGGACAAAGGTACAGGCACTGCAGATTTTCACTTCACTGACCAGGTTTACTCGTCCAGGTTTTCTTGCATATTTTACCAAGAAAAATAACTACATTCCCTCCGGTGTATTCAGTTACATCTGGTTGGCTGCCGTCATTCTTAGGAAGTAACACCATGGTAGTGAAAGGAACCAGTAATAAGTACTCATTCAACTCATTCAGTACCTTCAGGCAGGGGATAAACACAGTTATACAGTATATTTAGTGTAGACACAGACTACCACAGTACACACGTCTTTTAAACACCGAAAAACTTTTCCCTGGTTATGGGGGAAAATACTACTACACATTTCCTACATGTTATAAAAGGCGACAAAACGGGTGGTGAATGGGACCTGGTTCTGGGGTGAGCGTAAGAAAATGAGAATGAGGCTCAGACTGCCGTGTCTGAATGAGTGTGGATGTAATAATAACTGGGATATTTTTGTATTTACTGTGCACGACAAGAGGCATAAACTTAATAGTCTGTTCCTTATGTCCCATCCGGCCTCCTACGTGCCTTACGCACCACTCTGACACTAATACTCACCGTTATATTGAATGTATGATAGACTAGGCTGATTTGGGACTGGTATAATGCTATTCGCGGGGGTGTTTCTGTGAAATTGGTGAAGTATGTGTTACCGGTTAATTAGGCTGTGAGATAACTGAAGTATGTTTTAAATGACAATTGATATAACAAAGCAGAGAGAGACAAGGTGAAAGGAATGTGAGAAGAGGTGCTTTGAGATGCAAGGGAAAAACGTCTGGGATGAATGATAGAGTAAGAGCAAAGGTTGGCATTGTAGTATTGATGAGACGTGAGGTGTGAGACGGTGTTTGTGAAGGGGAGGGGATGATATTGCAAGACTGGTTCAGCGTAAGGTGAAAGTACTATAGCTAATGATGAGTGCATGACAGTCTTGTTGTTGCTGTTGTTGTTGTTGTTGTTCATCAACCCCAGTCTGTCTAGCTCAGCAGACTCATCGACCAAAGGCAAGCAACCGCCCCAGGAGGGTCGTTTCATCCAGTCAAGTGATGTTCCCTTGTGTGTCGACAGTGCATTGCCGAGGCAAGGCGTGGCTAAAAGTATGGAGGTTTGGTTCCCGGCTGGATGCCGCTTTTGAGTCTCTACACTTAGTTAACAGGGGCACTATAGCTGGCTCCACTACATACCGTGATCTGGTTATATGGTTAAGACCCAGCACTGTAAATGGTTTTATGAGTTAGGGGAAACTATTAGACTTGTCACTCCGTGTAGAGTCACCTGAAGTGGAAAGAAGAGTTACACACACAAAAAAAAAAAAAAAAAAAAAAGGAAGGGTGGAAGTAAGCAAGGAAGGAAGGAAGGAGGGACTAATCAGTAACCAGCACAAAGCCATAAATGGGCTATACTGGTATGGCACTAAGCCTGGCGTTGAAGTGGTTTTCGTGATGAAGCAGTTTAGTGATGAAACGGTTTAGCGTTAAAGCACAGGGAGGAGCGGTGGAAGGGTCAGTGTCAATGGGAGGTCCCTAAACTGTCTATGTGATAATACCAAATATATAACCTGATAGGAGTTGAGGGAAAATGAAGGCCGGAAGAAACAAGGAAATATCAAGAAGAGAGATGGGGCAGAAGAGAGGGAGGGCACAGTAAGGAGAAAAATACTAGACACAAAAAGACTTCTTTTAGTCGCCTCTTACGACAGGCAGGGATGCTGGTGAAGTATTCTTTCTTCCCCTCCCCAGGAAATTAAAAAAAATAAGAAGTAGGAAGAGAGGAGAGCAAATACAGAAACAGAATCGTAAAGATGAGGGAAGGAGTAAGCAATACTACATCAAGTGAGTGGACGATGGCTGTCACCAGCTACCACCAGGATGACAGTACTGGAATTTAGAAGAAGCGATGAAAGAAGTGTAGAGGAAAGGGCAAGGATAAAAACTGTGTGTGTGTGTGTGTGTGTGTGTGTGTGTGGACGCGTTTCCAAACAACCCAGGAGGTAGCGTCGTGGCTCGTTTTTATTCAAGTGGTGTCCCTGTCCTGACCTGACCTGCCTGGAGGGGTCAGGTCAGGGCAGGCCTAGTCCACCGGGTGCAGACAGTGTTGCCACTATTGCTACCCAACCTACTCTGACCTAACAAACCCAGCATTACCAAATTTAGCTGAAGCTTCTTAACTCAGACTGATGAAGTGACTTTACTGAAGTTGGTTATCTTACCTGACATTATCAGACTTAACTGAGAGTTCTTATCACTGACTAAGTGTTATGGCCGAAATGTGTTATTCCCCTCCCCCCATCTAAGCTAACCTAACTAGAAACCAGAAAATACTTACCTGCCCTTGGGTGATCCTTAGTCCTGTTGTCGTCCGTAAACTGTACTCACCTCCAGTTGTCCCTCTCACAAATCACATCAATTATAGACAACATGGAATTGGAAGTGTGGGCACTGAGAAGAAAGTGAGAGACAATAGTGGCTAGGACAGCAATGATATTATTGTAGTAGATGCTTAACATCTCATCAACAGAAAACTAAGAATAATTGTGGAAGCCAAGTAGCAGTGACGCATGAATAAGGCAATATTACTCTGGTACGCACTTAACGTTGACAATGGACAATAGGCAACCAGTTAAGGTGGCCTGACGGGAGTCAATGAGGGGATAGAGGGCCCGAGCGAGACAAAGCTTCAGATGGAAAGATGCATGTCAAGCCAGATAATCTGGCAAGTGGATGGAGGACACGGCAGACAGAAGACAGTGGAGGAGGTGCACAATACCAACCAACCCAGACTGGGAATAAGGCCAAGAAGAATAACAACTAAGTGAAAGCAAACGGTGATAGTGTTCGTTTTGGTAGTGATGGTGAAAGTTGTAGTGGTAATTAAGGTAGAGATGGCGATAATGGAAGCTGTGCTAATGATAATGATAGTGGTTATCGTGATACTGACGATGGTACTCGCTCTGATAGTGATAATAATGGCTATAGTTGTAGTAGTAATGGTGACTATAGTATTCGTTGTGGTGTTGGGTCAGGTAATGTTAGTAACAGTGGTAGTCTTGGTAGTGATGGTGACTATAGTATTTGTGGTAATGGTGGATGTGGTAGCTGCGGTACTGATGTTTATAGTAGCATCCGAGGTACTGTTGTGATAGTGGTATTCATGGTAGTGATGGTGACTATAGTATTTGTGGTAGTGGTTGATATGGTAAGTTTAGTAGAGGTGGTATTATTAGCATCTGAGGTAATGTTAGTGATAGTGGTAGTCTTGATAGTGAATATAGTGACTGTGGCAACTGTGACTGTAGCGGTGATAATGATGCTCATTATGGTGGTAGTGAGAGAGGTGAGCTTGTCTGCTGTAGTATCGATGTTCACTATATTGTGGTGGTAGTAATGATTTACACAGGCCCAGCTGAAGCACTAACAATGATGTTAAAATTATGCAAATATTGTTGTGGCAGGAATGGTGATGAAGGTACTGTGTGTGTGTGTGTGTGTGTGTGTGTGTGTGTGTGTGTGTGTGTGTGTGTGTGTGTGTGTGTGAGAGAGAGAGGGGTGCTGGGCTGACGTGTGTGACAGTGCTCTGTTAATATGACGGTTTACAGCTAACTCAAGAACCGAGCTGCCGTAGTTATGTAACAGGCAAAGGAAGAACACATAGTGACTAAGTACAGGCAAATAAGAACTTACTAAACTCTGAATACATAGTATAATAACTGAAATCCAGTTTTGTTGGGAAGGCAAGTCTTCAAAGCGCCATCTGTCCACACACTTTTGTTTTTACCGCTGTGTCTCGCCCTGACCTCCTTGGTAAACAACCCGAACTTAAGAATTAGTTCAGTATGTCAACACGGTAACATAATTAACACTCTTAGGCTCCGTTATTCACTCTTTGCTGACAAAATATCCAGCGCTATGTGGAACGGAATATTAGAGTTTTCCCGATCATGATTAGTATTATGATGACGATATTAATGTGTACAAATTCAAATCTGAATATAATCGTACGGCAGTGACTGAAATATTATGAGAGGGTAAGTGGATACGATATTAACTCTGGCAATCCTATACTCACTCCCACCGGCATTAAACCACTTGGCATCAGTTGCAACAGAATAGTTCAGTTGTTCCATTAGCCATACCATTAGCAGCAAGATTCCATTCCTGGCCTGTGGGGTAAACAAATGACCAGAACCAAATGCCGCGGTGCTTGCCGCCAACATCACAGGAACATTCACCAGAGAAATGACCCGGATTATTCTGTACAATGGTATTTCTATATGAACATTAGGAAAGTGCTTTAGTATTTGCATAACCTATGTTCTGTAGATTCATAACTTCCTCTCATACTGAGATATTAATCATACATGGTCGGTTGTGGCAAATATATATATATATATATATATATATATATATATATATATATATATATATATATATATATATATGTGTGTGTGTGTGTGTGTGTGTGCAAAGAAATTCTGAATAAAGTTTTATCCCACGGGTGAAGAATCTTCAATAATGTCAACTCATAAATTTTCGCTATACTGGCTTGTACTGTATCTGGGATTTTATTAATAGTTAGTGCATAACTGTAGTTTGCAAAAAATTTGTTTTCTCAAAAGCAAAAATGTACAGAACTATTCTGCTTTGCGAAAAATTTTTCCTATGACAAACAAGTTTAACTTTATGTATCTTTAGAAATTAATATACTCAGCCAAACTTTATGGTGAACAAATATTTAGTCTAAATGGTAATTCTGAAAAAAAAAAAATCCACTAAGACAAATCAAATTCGGGGAGCATGGCAACAAACTATGTTTCCTCGCGTATATTTTCTCCTTTCCTGCCGAGAGTGCTGTCCTCTGCCTTCCTCATCTTAAACAGGATGACTCAAATCCACGACTTACACATCCTGCACCGAGGCCAACTCGGGGGAATGTGTCTGGTAGGATCCTAAGCTCTTGCATGTTTTCTGGGTCCGTATGTACAGTACAGTTATCATTTTTCCCGTTGTATCTCCCCAGCCCTACACAAATGACCGGGGAGGGGGAAGGGGGGTTGGGTGGGGGTCGGTGAGTGTATGATGGTATTATGTATGATATTGTATTCCCTTGTACCGTCCTTTTTTTTTTACTCATGGATACGTGAGGTGTGGATGTGTTTAGATTGCAAGAGGGAGGTAGGCTCGGTCAGGGTGACTTTGCCCTTACCTTGTACAACCTCACTTCGTTCTGTATACCAAACTCAATATTTTCTTTGGATCATCATGATCACCCATCTGCCTGTATAACACAACTTTGCCCTCGCCTCACAGCGCTTATACTCCTTCTCACAACTTTCTTTCCATCAACCTATCTACCTTTTTACCAGTCAATTAACCGATCGATCTTGTCTTTCTATCCAGCTACCTATTCATCTAGACAGTTAGTTATCTATATCAGTTTATCACCCTCAATTTTACACGAAAAAGATTGTTCGAGAGCTTGAACTCATAATTTTGTGCCTGGAGGAGCGGGTCACATTTGGCCATAGTTGTTCACAATCGTAGGTTATGTTGTACTCTGATATACCTGGAAGAAACAAAACTAAAAATTGCCAATGTCACTCAATAGCCTTGTGATAATGAAAGATCCCATTCTTAAGGTTCTTCATTCCACAACAACACACTTTGCAGTAATGATACATATTTTTCCTAGTTCATTTCATCAACATTACACGTGTACCGCAGACATAACGCTGCGTGAGGCCTCTCATTCCGACACTTCTCCAGTACTTAACATCTTTCACTATGATGGCGTCCCTTTATTTTAATCAGATTAACGCCAGACAACTTCACCCATCTTAGGAAGGACCTGTTGGTGACGGTGTTCCTGCAGCTCATATCTCTCCTCTTCAGCTTGGAAGTCCCTCATAATATGAACAGAATCGTCAGGAGGTAACAAAACTATAAAAACCGGTATCCTGTGACTGATCTGGTTATTTCCTTCGCTATGATAACCTATTTTTCATATCAGTCTCTCTAGCATCAGATTATTCTATTCAACGATTTTGTTGAATTCTGTATCAAATATTGCTGACTAAGACTGTATTAAACCCCAGCAGTTGGAGCAGTGTCTTCTGAGCTGAATACAATCGTCTGGTGATATCGTCACCATGCCGAAACGGTTAATACTGACTTGACTCTAAGTTCACTTTCAGGTCGAGACATCTCATGTATTCTATTCCTGATAATGACACACGACTAGATTCAACTGAGCATGAACCGTTGGAGGCTAAGCATTATTTGTATTAATATTAACTCTGTCATGGTGGCGACAATTCTACATTGATATTCCAGTCAAGCTGACACTGAAACATTATAATCAGCTGGAGATCAGTCTTAGTACACCGTGAGTATTAAATTAAATATACCTAATTTTACAGAACTGTATGACGTAAGATTGTGTTCATTTAAAGAGAACTAACACTACTTCGTCCTTAATAAACCATGGTGGATTTGTGACAGTCAAGTCAATCAGAATGCATCAGTGCAGTGAATTGTGAATATTCTAAGGGAATTAGCAACGGTGATATGGCTCCGTCCACGCTGACTACTGATATCTCCGCTCTTTCGTTCTCGCATTCTTCCTATTATATGATCTCTCTCTCTCTCTCTCTCATGTATTATTTGAGCGTACTAATGATGACATCACAGCATTGAGGCTTAGGTATATACCAATGTATTACAGAAATAATCCCAGTGGATGTAAGTTAGCACAATTATTTCAAAGTAATAGCTATGTCATACAGTGCAAAGTAGCATTATTCGTCAAGCCTGTAATTGATATTTTTAGGTAATTTGTATTGATAACCCGAGGATACACTATACTGTGTACTAAAATCGGGAGGTGTGCTCCATACTTTGTATAAAGTCTGAGCCTAATAAATATATGTCTCTCTCTCTCTCTCTCTCTCTCTCTCTCTCTGTCGCATACGTCAAGCGCTCTTTTTCATCCTTTTCTCTCTCTCTCTCTTCCATCCATTGAAGCCACATCTTCCATTCCCCGCCTCCCACCTATTTTTGGCCCCGCCGGTGCCTCTCACTTTCATCGATTTACTGCTTTACATTGAGGGTGTGAAGATGGGCAGGTGTGTTGGGTGAGAGTTATTGCAGAATACTGCAGGAGAAGAGAGGAATAAGTGAGCGTGGTTTAAGTTCGGTTACGTTACGATTGGTTTGGCTGTGTTGGGTGACATCAGGTTAGGTGGATTTTTGATGCCTATAAGGTGAGATGTGGTTACATTAGGTTAGATTATACTGTATTAAGTTTGGTGGAGTTAGGTTTGACTAATGTAGGCTAGCTCAGGATACAGCAGATTAAACTGGAATACATTTGGCTTATGTAGGGTAGGATATACTGAACTAGATTAGTTAAGCCTGATTGAGTTTTAGTTAGGTTAGAGTGGTTAGATTAGTAAAGGTGAGGTTAAGTTAACCTACATTAGATTAAAGTAATTTGCCGAAGTTAGGTTTTAATAGGTTATGTGGAACTGGGCATAGGATGATGATGGATACGAGGCTGAGTGGCACATTGGCAGAGGGGTAGAGGGGGATGAAGGGGGTGCACACGGGAAGGGTGAAATGGAGTAGAGGATGACTGGTAGTATCACAGGATTACCATACACGCACACATACAGTACACACTAGCACGTATAGACTCTGTCTCTGTCTGTCTGTCTGTCTGTCTGTCTCTCTCTCTCTCTCTCTCTCTCTCTATCTATCTATCTATCTATATGTCTATCGATATCTCTCTCATCTGTGTGTGGTCTTTTCCTACTCTATATTCATTCATTCCTCCTCCAGTATTTCCTCCTTTCACTTGACTTTCGTTTTTGTGTTTTATTCTCACCCGTTATCACAGTGTTCTCTTTTTGTTGTTCTCACTCATTCTCACGTCTATCTATTCTTTCTCATCTCTCTGCCATTTTGTTATCGTTCCTCAGCTCAGTTTTTTCTCCCGTTTTCACTCCACTTCCTTTTTGCTCATTTTCATTATCACCTTGTTCTGCTGCTCTTTCTTTCTGAACATGTGCACATTCGCTCTGTTTATTTTGTTCTTAGTCAAAACTTGTATATCGTTAGTCTCAATTTTCTTTAAATCTTTCTGGTTCCCATTTTTTATACCACGTTTTCTTTTTCTTACATATTACATTAATCAAAGAAATTTTTCATTTTCTAGGTGTTATATTATATTTTTATTAACAAATATTTGTTCCGACGCCCTCACGTATTTATTTCACAACGCAGACCTACCAAACACCATATCAACATTCCCAGTAAAGCCACGTGTTCTGTTTAGCTCCTAACACTGTTAGAGTACGGAGCATATTGTCTGAAAATGTCCTCCAGCCAGTAATACCAGCAAGAGCGAAAATTCAATACTGTCCGTAGCTTACTGGAGGGTACTATAGACGGGCAAACTTTTGGAAATGTCCTGCAGTTGGGCCCATATTTTGCCCCGCAAGTTCTCATCTGATTTTTTTTTTTTTTTTTTTTTTTAGGGGACGGGGGTGACGGGGGAGGAGGAGGAAGGGCAGACATTTTCTTCCTGGTCTAATTTTTGCCTGGGTCGCAAAATGCAAGGTTAGGGAGAGCAATGCCGACAACTTTTTTTTTTTTTTTTTTACTTTGAAATAACCCACTACTGAATTCAGATAATTAATTACACAGTACCCATTTACACATTGTATGCTCCCATGGCTCCTCCCCATCACCAGCCACAACCAACCCATTCCAACCACGTTTTTGTCCCCATGCCCATGTTTTATTCCAGGGGCTTTCATTCTAAAAGAAAGAAAATTTGCTCGAAAGAATCCAAAATCAGGCTTGAGTCTGCTTCACCTTCCCTTATCCTCCGTGGCGATTTGTTACATCCCAAGTTCTCTTCGCTCCATCATATTCCACTTTCACTTATTTCCTGTACATCTCTTTACAGTTTTTCCCTTTAGCCCAGAAGCCTCGCCATCCTCTTCACTGGCTTTTGCCTGCCTTCTTGTCCACGCTTCACTCCTGCCAGTACGTTTATGGTAGTCATGATAAGTTACATGTACAGTTTCTTCTTGAGCATTTAAAGAAAACATAGAAACTACATACCCAATCCTGGGATATGCGAGCCGATCTGAAAGTATCCTTTATAAGTTTAGGAAGGAGCTGACTAACGCTAACAATAATGGTGGAATATTTTATAGAGAGCAGGACATTATCAAGGAACCAGACGAACTGACCTGAGAAATTTCGTTGAAATCCATGTGCTCACTCTCCCTTATTTCTGATCGCATTGATTTTGGAGAGGGTTGACCCCCCATGAATCCCTGTGGGATCACGCTACTCTAAAATTGCTTTACAGGTGGCAGTCCGTTGTACAACATATACAATTATAATATACTAAATATATATTTGCCCTCTTTTCGCTAATTCTGAGAAACGTTGATTTGGTGAGTGTCCCTTAAAAAAAAAAAAAAAAAAAAAATGGCTAGAAAACTGTACATACGGGAGGACCATCGGAGTACCCAGACGAATTCAGCTGGGAAGTTTTACTGAAATCCGCTGAATAGCCTGGAGGAGTGAGTTAAGGCACAGGCTGACAGACAGACACAGACAAGCTGACTGTCGTGAAACAGTGTAGGGCCAGATGTAGTAAATGATACTATCCTGCTTAGCAGGACTGATTATTTCATTTTTTCTGTCATTCGTCAATCATCGACAAAGTAACTCCTTCTTGACTCTGCCCTCATTTTCACATACCTAACCTTATACGGTACATTTCACACAATCCTGATCATATACTTCACCATCATACCACATCACACTTCGTACCTTTGAATGAGTGTTTCCACAGTTTTATATCCATCATTAAACCGAAAGGGTAGGGCAGTGGATGTGGGGGTGGCTCTAATGAATGAGGGTGAGATTTGGAAGCTTCCGGTGTTGCTGTTTGCTGATGATACAGTACTGTTGAGTGAAGATGAATGGGAGTTGCAAGGTTTGGTGAATGAATTTGGGACAGTGTGTGGGAGGAGGAATCTGAAACTTAATGTAAACAAAAGTAAAGTTATGGTGTTTGAAAGGAATGAAGTCACAGAGTGTGCAGTGAGGTTGGATGGTGAGGATATGGAGAATGTGAGTGCATTTAAGTACTTGGGTAGTGTGATGAGTAGGGATGGAACTTTGGGGGATGAAGTGCGTGAAAGGGTACAACAGGGAAGAAAGGTTGCTGGTACACTGAAAGCAGTGTTGAGAAATAGGGAGGTGAGTATGGAAGTTAAGAAATCACTGCATGATAGTATTGTGATCTCTACCCTGACGTATGGAAGCGAGGCATGGACCTTGCAAGAGGGGAACAAGGCAAGAGTGAGAGCAGTGGAAATGAGTTACTTAAGAGGAGCATGTGGAACGATATAGAGGGACAGGTTGACGAATGAAGAAGTGAAGGAACGATGTGGGGTGGATGTGGATGTGGTTGAGAAGATTAGGAGAAATACACTGAGGTGGTTTGGACATGTGAAGAGAATGGAGAATGAACGACTGACTAAGAGGGTGTATGTAGGTGAGGTGGAGGGAGGGAGAGGGAGAGGTAGACCGAGGATGAGGTGGAGGGATGGAGTTGAGAGGTATATGAGGGAGCGGGGTGTGTGTTGGGGGGAGGGTAGTCAAATGGTGGGTGACAGAGCGACTTGGAGGCGTTTTGTCTGCGGCCACCCTTTGCGGGATTAGGCGTCGGGCTATAGATAGATAGATAGATAGATTAAACCGCTGACATTCCATAGTGTCATGTGTCTGCCTGTTTTTCCTGAGACCTGGGCAGGCACAAGTACCAGGTTCAAGGCTTTGTGCACCATTACCCGGGAAAAACATAGAATGTGGCACATTCCAATTTCCTGCCAACCACTATTTTTTCACTTTTAAGAACACAACCATTGCAGGACCGATATATTCCTTCCCCGGCATGAAGGCAGAGTGAGACTCCCAGTCCCCATGAGAGAGTGACCTTTGACAAGAAAGGCAACGCCAGTATTCATGGCTATTGTAGTTTTTTTTTTTTTTCATTCATTTTTTAGAATAATTGTAAAATTCCACCCGGTGCAGGTTTTAGCAACGTTGTGAAGTTCAGGGGTCTGTCCCACTCCTGTTAATGATTATTTATTTCCCCTTACGACACTGCAAGGGTGGGTCCCATAGTGGTGCAGCAGAACTGTACTAAAAATAAATGTTCTGTAACTATTACTCAACAGTGGAATGCATAAGAGTGTGCACTTATAAGAAAAAAAAATAGAAATTGGGTTATATTTACTTAGTCATCATTCCTGCCAGGCCTGTGTACTGATTCCATTTAGTTTGTATATTTTGGCACCGCTACTATCAGTAAATATTCATACACTGTATAAAAAGTATTTTTATACATGGTAGGTAGGTAGGTTGGGGCGCTCACCATCCACTCACTCACTCATTTGATGTAGTGCTGCTCTCAGGTGTCTGCCCTTTCCTCTCCTCCATCCTTCTTTCATTCCATCCTCTTCTTTCCTTCTTTCCTTCATTCTTTCCTCTTCCTTCTGCCTATGGGTGACTCAACACTGAGTGACAAGCCAAATAGTTTCCTGTACACCAGGAAATCATTTACTATGCTAGGTAGTAACCATATAACCAAATTATGGCTCCTGGTGGCTTAGTGAGTAATTACGGCTCTCCAATCGGATTGAGCCGGAGAATGTTTATATCCAAGGGATGGTTGGGGTTTATTGCTCACATAATGCCACTCAGGGATGAGTGAGGCTGATCACTCTCATCGTAAATATCAAGACCAACCATCCTAGCCCCGGACTCCTACGCTTCTCATGGGGCAACGTAGGACTGGACGATGGATGGATGGATGAATATACAAGCATGTATGTATGTACATATCTTTGAACATTTATATCTGCATACAGTAACGACTTTTAGCAAAACACGTGTGTTGGGCTGAACTACACACTATATAACTCATTGATACAAGAGTGGATTGACAGGAATACTATGGCGATGGAATATATGGGGTGAGTATGGGGCTGACACTACCTCGGGCGGAATTATAGAGCTGGTGAACAATAAGGTGTTGCTGTGCCCTGATAGGGGGGGTAAATGGACCCTAGATGTGGCTTGAATGAGAGAGAGAGAGAGAGAGAGAGAGAGAGAGAGAGAGAGAAACGCCAAGGTATGACGGTAAAGGAGGCACAAGGAAGGGGTGACAGAAATATGGAAGGAGAAAGTGAAATAGGAATGAAGTTATGGACAGGAAGACGTAGCGATGGGAAGTTGTTGATTTAGCTAAAACTGTCAACACTCTCCCACTTCATCTGTTAACTTCGGCATATGTCGAGAATTACTAGATATTGCGAGTTTGTTTGTCTCGTTCGTCTCGTTCACGAAACAGTCTTGCATGATATGACAGCCACTTGTCTCGAACCCTTCCTACTGCTAATAACTAAAATAAATGTATCAGTTTAACATTTTTTATTTTCTTTGTTTTCTACTCGGCATTTCTTGTCTTTCCTACTTTCTCCATATTATGTTTCCTGTTTGCATTTCTCTCGTCGTCCTTTTGCATTCAGTTTTCTTATCATTTCTATTTCCCGTTTGTTCTCAATAGTGCATCTGTAATTTTTCATTATCCCAATAGTACTTTATCTTCCAATTACTTGTTTCTTTCTCACTTCCTCACCCCTCCCCCTTTTTTATCTCTCTCTTTCTTCCTCCTTTCTTCCTCCACTATATTATACAGTAGCATCACAAAGTACACCAGAGATACCAGGCTAGATTGAGGATGGTTGTTACTATTGATGTTAACCTACTGAACATCACCATCATCACTCCACCATCACCATCACCACCACCATCACTAACACCACCAAATCACCATCACCACCACCAACACTATCTTCATTTTAATACAGTTATCATTATGCATATTAAAACAAACATATCACCATAACCTCCACCACCAATATTATTTTTGTAAAGGCCTTTGTCCTGTGCCCTTGACCTTGGACAGATTCCTCTCCAAATCCATTGAGTTCATTCTGGCCTAACCCTTAACACTTTCACCAGGTTTGGTTCAAATTAGATCAACACTGTTTGACATGACTTTACCCAGTGACCTGCAACTTTGACCTTTCCCTCTGACCTTGACCTTTGACTTCTCAACATCGAATCTCTTTATCCTTGTTTTACCCTCAACCTTTCCACAAAGCTTAGTCTACATCGGATAAAAATGGCCTATGTTGAACTTGCCATGTGACCTTGACCTTTGACCTATTATTTCCAAGACGCCATATGTCTACTCCTTGCCTGACCTTCAACCCTTCAACTTAGTTTCTTAAAATCGGATGAAAACTGAGTTATTTTGTTAGCAAGCACATACCGAGTTAAACTTTGACCTTGCCTTGTGACCTTGATTTTAAATCATTGATCTTAAAATGAAATAACTTCATTCTAGTCTTACCCCCAACCGTTCCCCAGAGATTGGTCTAGTTTGAATGCAAACTCAGATTTGATTTTGCTTGGTCAGCGTTTGGCGTAGCCAGGCCTCTTGGGCAATATGTCAAATGCCACATTGGCATTTGACATATTGCTCTCAGAAACAATCGGTTTCCTCTTTGGTTGACCGTCAAGCCTTCCACCAAGTTTCGTGCATTGACACACACACACACACACACACACACACACACACACACACACACACACACATACAACATAACATCCACTCTCGCTCTGCCACCACTGGTGCAAACAGGAGGAAAGATGACCGAAAAAAAAATTTAATAAATAAAGGAGCCGCTTGAGGGAGCTGGGTCGAACTGATGACAACACTGACAGATTCTCCTGCCGCTCCACCTTACTCCATCTTGGCTCCTACTTCCCTCTTGCTTTATTATTGTAAAATAGTGAAGAAAGAGAGGAAAGAAGAAGCAACTGAACGAGAAAGAATGAGAAAGGTGAAAGAAAAAAAGTAATGTAAAAGATGAGATTAAAGGAGAGACCAAAACGAAAGGACAAAGAGTAAAAGGTTGAAAGGGGATAGAGGACAGTAGGGAAGAAAGAAAGGATAGAAAGACAGAAACCTAGGGAGACAGAAGGAAAAATAGCTTGTGATGCTGTAATATAGGAACTGGATCTATGTAGTGGATGATAATGGTGGTTGTGATGATTATGGTGACTGATGGTGATGGTGGTAATGATGATGGTGATGATAGTATAGGTTAGTTTTAATGAGACTAATGATAACTGTATGGATAATGATGGTGGTAGTAGTGGTGCTGGTGATGGTGGTAATGATGATGGTGATGATAGTATAGGTTAGTTTTAATGAGACTAATGATAACTGTATGGATAATGGTGGTGGTAGTAGTGGTGGTGGTGATGGTGGTAATGATGATGGTGATGATAGTATAGGTTAGTTTTAATGAGACTAATGATAACTGTATGGATAATGGTGGTGGTAGTAGTGGTGGTGGTGATGGTGGTAATGATGATGGTGATGACAGTATAGGTTAGTTTTAATGAGACTAATGATAACTGTATGGATAATGGTTGTGGTAGTAGTGGTGCTGGTGATGGTGGTACTGATGATGGTGATGATAGTATAGGTTAGTTTTAATGAGACTAATGATAGCTGTATGGATAATGGTGGTGGTAGTAGTGGTGGTGGTGATGGTGGGTAGTACTGATCAGGATAGACTTCCTTCATCTCCTTTGGCTTGTGTTGCTTTAATAAAATGGTAGATGAAGAAAAAAGACATAGACAAAGATATAGGCAAAGGAATAAAAATCAGGAAAAAAAAAACGTGCAACATCAAAGAAAACATTTAAAAAAATGGATGCAAAAAAGTATAGAGAATGAGGGACGGCAAGGACAAAAAATATTGAAGGAATACTAGAATATAGAACGTAAAATATAAATAAACAAGTCAGAAAGAAAGGAGAGTGGACGAACGGAAAGGAAGAAACAAGAATAGAATATCAGAGAAGAAAGTAACTAAAAAGAAAGATAAAATGAAAAAAAGGACGAATAAAAATGAACTAAGGAATTCCTCGGGTATAACTCCAGACAGGTTTGTTAGAACCTAATGCGGGTCCACCTTACTTACTTTGGCTGCTGCTTGTGTTGTAGTGCCATTCCTGTATTACTGTAGAGGGAGGAAAACGATAGACAGTAACAATGGAAGGAGAAAGAACGTGGTAAGTTTGAAGAAGGAGGAAAAGATGTAAAACTGGATGAATAAAAAGATAAACAAATGAAAAAACAAAATTAAAGAAAGGAAAAAAGAAATGAGGGAAGTAAAAAGAAAAAAGGAGGAGGAAGGAATGAAAGGATATATAGATTGAATCATAGTTAAAAAGTAGTAAATATGTGAAGGGAAGTAAGGGATAAGAAGGAGGGATTGAGAAAGCAAGTTTTGAGCTGACATATCTATAGCAGAGTCCCAGACCGCTGTACCTTACTTCATCTACCCTCCCACGTGTCTTGTAGCTTTTTTATTTGTAACAACAGAAAAGAAGGAAAAACAAATAAACAATAATACAATAACCAGATTAAGGTGTACTCCATTCATAAAACAATCTGTGACAGTTGACTTGAATAGCGGAAGGTTGAAGTCTGCGGGGAAACCACTCTCGGGAGGCGAGTTCCAAAGAGATGCAGTTTGGGGAATAAAAGAATTCTGATAGGCAGAAGTTCTGCAATATGGCAGTGTGACAGTCCAGTCATAAGCGCTACCAGATGTGTAACAGTGATGATGTGTAACAGTGGAAACAGAACGAGATCGAAATAGACATAAATAAATAAGAAAGGAGAAGAAAGGAAGCATAACTGTAAGAAACAAACAGTAAGTGTGGAAATAAAATGGCTGAAAGAAGAAAGAATGAACGAAAAGCATTCGGGAGCCGAATTCTAATCGCCCGCCAGAATATGCTGTTGTCCAAGCTACAAGCGCGGCCTCCCCAGGGGGAGTCAAGGGGCCACACCCCCCGAGGGAGTTAAGTGGCGGCCCCCCAAGGGGGTACCGCCGTCCCCCCCGGGCGGTTGGCGCCCCTTGGTTCCTTCCCTCCGACCCTCTCCGGGGACCCCCCCCGTCCCCCCCGGGGGGTTCGTAGCCCCCAGGTCGCCTTTGGGGCGCCGCTGCCCCTCCGGCCCCCCTTGGGGTTGGTCCCACCCCCGGCCTCCCCCAGGGAAGACACCACCCCTGGGTCCAAGGGTGGTAGCCGCTATTTGGCCCTCCGTAGACTGAGCGCTGCCCCCCCCCCCCCGGGGGGCACCGCGCTTGTAACTTGGCCAACAGCATATTCTGGCGGGCTATTCGCATTCGGCTTCCGAACACTTTTCTCTCATTTTTTTCTCCTTTCAGTTATTTTATTTTTTCACTTTTACTCTTTGTTTCCTACAGTTAGGCTTACTTTCTCCTCGTTACTTATTTGTTTATGTGTGTTTCGATTTCGTTCTCTTTCCACTATTATACATCATCACAAGCTGCACCTATCATGTTACATCCCTTGCTGAAACCGCATCAAAGAAACCTGTTTATTGTACCGGTTCCTTAACTTCTTCACTGTCGAGCTGGAATATTGCTCACCCTTGTGGAAGGGATGTGAAAAGGTGGCAGCGTCTCAGGTCTATCGATAAACAGCGTACAGAAAAACAATGAAACAGGACATGGTTAAGTTGGGAGAGAGGAAGCCTGATGAACTAATGGTAGCGAGTTCGATTCCCGGCTGGGGCAGTGAGCAGTTTAAGGCTTTGGGTTTCCTTAATACAGACTTTACTGATTTTCCGTATGACTCAGCGATATGTCGTAAAACACAGCGGCTAATACCAATACACTAATACTGTATAAGACAGCCCTATCATGTATTCAACGGGGACGGTGGGCGTTAGCGTAGAACTGGTGTTGTATGGTGTGTGGTACTAAGAGGACTGCCTGGCCTCACGGTACCACTGTTCAGCCTGTGCCCAGAGCTGGACTGACAAGAACTTGAGACTGAAAAAGAATTAGACTTGATAGGTGTTAAAAATTCTAGGGTCATATTTAACTGTTTATATAATATGAATTACGTCTATGAAGGTTTATGGTGTATATTAACCAAGGTTTATAAATTCAAAGAAAATTATAACAACCGGCAAATTTTTGCAGTCAGTCAGTCGAGAGTTATATGTAAAAACTGTTTATCTTGGTCTACAATTGGCAAATGGATTTGACTTTTGAAAATGTAACCTTCTGTGCGATATTTCAATAACCCTTGCCTTGTCCTCAGCTCTTCTTGTCTCCTAATTTCTTATACTTCCATTCCCATTCTCTCATATCCTGCTTCATTATCCCATTAAACTTTACCTTTCCATCCTTTACTGCTTTTCTCATTTCCATCCTTCGCGTCACACCTTCTTTTCTCGTCCTCCCAATCACATACTCCAGTAACTATTTTCCTTCCTCCCCTACATTCCTCTCCTCTAATAATATACTCACCAACTCCACTGACGTTTTCCTTCCTCCGGTGTCCTTGCCTATCTCCCCTCTCCTCCTCTTCCCGATTCCTTCTCCCCCTCCACACCACTCCCCTCTTGTCTCAATTCCTCCTTCCCTTTAGTCTGCCCCTTTTCCTACCTTCTCTCCCTCCCTTTTTCCTACAATAAATCCTTGTCTCTTTCATCCTCTCTTTTTTCATACATTAAACTCACCCTTCCCTCCGCTCCTCATTCTACATTTTATCACTCCCTCTTCTTCCTATGTTCTTATTCTTCACCTTTCTCGTTCCCCTACCCACCCCAAACCCATCCTTCCCTTACATCCAGAAATCCGAGCCAGAGGAAAAAATAGCGAGTGTGTATCAAGAGAGCATCGCCTTTGTAGTCCCAGCCGATATGTAAACAGTAAACAACCCTGCTCTGTAATGACATTTGTTGTGTGCCCCTTTCATCACAGTCACAGCCCAAACTTTACCTCTCTCTCTCTCTCTCTCTCTCTCTCTCTCTCATTTATTCTTCAGCGAGCACGGCTGGCAAGAAAATTTCTCGAGAAAATCATTGTTGAATATTTTACCCCGTACTGGTCCATAGTTTTCTTTTTCTGTTTATCTCCAGCGAACCAACACACAATATAAACAAATAGGGCCCAGCTTATGGTGGGTGTGGCTTAATGTCGTAAATAACGATATATTTTTTACTTACAATATTTAGCATTATTAAGGATGTACAGTTCAGTCTTCATCATCATTATTAATAACCTACATCACCATTAAAACTACCAACACTCCCACTACCACCACCATCATCAAGATTGTTATCCATTCAGTCTTCACTATCATCATCAGTTTACTTTCGCTTATCACCATCATCATTATCATTATACAATTATTATCACCTTCAGATGTAATCTCAGTCAACATCGCTCACCTTTAACAACGACATCAGCGTTATTGACCCAATTTCTGTTATTGTCATAATCTGTACATCTTAAATTATTATTATTATTATTATTATTGCTGTTGCTGTTGTTACTTCATCATCAACATCACCACCACCAGCACCACCCTCACCATTAGCTACATCAGGTCTAGGCCACCACTCTAGTTGGTCCACCTTAACTTGGCGCAGATTTTCGTCATTTTGCTGCTCATTTCCCGTAGCTCGATGGAAGATTTAATTAAGACAGTATTACCGCTCTACATAATTTCCATAACACTTACATAATTAATACCATAGTCTAGTATTAATGTAAAGATGGCAATTTTAAGTCAAGCTGAAGTAGGCAGAGTATAGCAGCATATCCTAGTGTTAATATCCTGTTACGGCTCAGCATTCAAGATGGATAGATGGCAATTATAGGCCAAGTTAAAGTGTGCAGAGTATTAAGTCATAAACACCAAGATAGGTAGGTATATTACAGCATCACAAGCTACAGGAGAGGTAGGAGGGTAGATGAAGTAAGGTGCACCGGCCTGGCACTCTACTACACCTGCACCCAGCTCACACCTGCACCCACAACAACCAGCCCCTCCTTTTCTTTTCTTCTTTTTTTCCGTTTATTTCTTTTTTAAAATTTCCTTCTTTCTCGTGTTCTTTCCCTTCTTTAATTCTAGTGTTTTGTACCCTTCCTGCATTTCTCTTGTTGCTCGTGTTTTCTTTCTTTTTGTTCCATTGTTTTTATATGTTTCTGCTTCATATTGTCCATCCGTTTTTTTTCTTCTCACTCATTTTTCTTTCTTTCTTACTTTGTTTCTGTCTTTCTCTGTCCACTATATTAGCACATCACAAGGTTGTAAAGGTAGGTGGGGAGATGAAGTAAGGTGGAGCGGCCTGGGACTCTACTGCAGGTGTTCCCAGTTATTATTTTTACCACACATAATTCATTGTCTTTACTTTCCCCTCTTTTTTTTTTTTTTTTTCCTTTTCTCCTCCCTTTAATTCTTGATTTTTTTTTCATCATCACCTTCCGTATCTTCTTTGCTTCTAAATTTACATCTCCTTCCGTTTTCTTGCTTTTTGTTCTTTGTTTGTCCTTTCTTTCTTTTTTTTATTCCTTTTGTCTTTTTCTCGTTTCTTATTGTATCTGTTATTTTTTCTATCAGTTTCCTTTTTCTCTCTTTTTCTTCTTACGGTCCATGTTCTACTTTTTAAATTCCCCCCCCCCTCTCACTCTCTCTCTCTCTCTCTTTCTCTCTCTCTCTCTCTCCACATTATACAGCAATAAACAACAAGGGAAGCAGGAGCCAAGGTGCAGTAAGGTGGAGCGGCCTGACATTCTAACAAAGGTGTCTCCAGTTCAACCCTAAGTAGTTACTGGGTTTTTTTTTTTTGACATTCTTATTTATTTCGTTTATTTTCCTTTTTCAGTTTATTCTCGTTTAGTTTCTGGTTTTCCTCTCGTCGTTTCTCCTTCTCTTCCCTCCTTTGTATTTTTCATTTTTTTTTTTCTCTCTCTTTCGTCTTTAAATTTCTGTTCATCTTATCCGTCTCCAATTATTTGTCATTTTCTCTCATTCTTTTTGTCTGTAGTTTTTCTGTTATTTTACCTAATATTTTGTCTATTTCTTGCTTCATATCCTTTTCTTTCCTCCTCCTTTCTTCCTCCACAATATTACAGCAGCACAAGCTACAAGAGAGGTAGGAGGTGAGATGAAGTAAGGTGGAGCGGCCTGGGACTTTACTGCAGGTGTACTGAGTTAACACCTGTGTCATTTATATGTCATTACCTCCGCCAGCGATGTTGAAGGATGTTATGTATTCACCCGTGTCTGTCTGTCTGTCTGTTTGTTTGTTTGTCTGTCTGTCTGTGGACAAGATATCTCAAAAAGTTGTTATGGTAATTCAATGAAATCTGGTGGATAGGTGGGCACTGGGTCAAGGCAGAGTTATTTAGATGTTGATGTGGATCCGGGTCCTGACGTAGGGTGTCGGCGGAGGTATGCCTTCTCTGAGACTGTGTAACGAGGGCAGACTAAGTAAAATTAACTACCTCTGCCAACGAAGTTGGACGAAGGTTGGTTCACAAATAATGAATTATAATGGCCTTGGGGGAGGTATGCGTTGAGCGTCAAGCCTTCCAACAAGTTTCGTGCATTGAAACACACACACACACACACACACACACACACACACACACACACACACACCGCTCGCTGGCGCAGTGGTAACGTTCTCGCTTGCCATCTGGTAGATGGGAGTTCGCGCCTCGCTCAGGTTGTGAAAAGTTTCACTGACGAAGTGGGTGGTTACTGTCCCCCTTGAGCAAGGGGACGGGTGTGTGGGTGTGTGAAGGTCACAGCCTTGCCCTTAGATCGGACTATATGAGCTCTCAGCTCCCTTCCGGGAGGGTAAAATGCTGACAATCACGACCATCAAGTGATACTGACCGACCCGGTGAATTACACACACACACACACCGCTTAAAACATAATATCCACTCTCGCTCTGCTACCACGGTTGCAAAGAAGAGGAAAGGAGAAAGAAAGATTATCATAAGAAGCAGTCTGAGGACGTGGGTCGAAGTCTTGACAACACTGACAAATTCTCAGGCCGCTCCACCTTACTCCATCTTGGCTTCTACGTCCCTGTTGCTTTATTATTGTAAAATAGTGAAGAAAGAGAGGAAAGAAGAAGCAACTGAACGAGAAAGAATGAGAAAGGTGAAAGAAAAGAAGTAATGTAAAAGATGAGATTAAAGGAGAGACCAAAACGAAAGGACAAAGAGTAAAAGGTTGAAAGGGGATAGAGGACAGTAGGGAAGAAAGAAAGGCTAGAAAGACAGAAACCTAGGGAGACAGAAGGAAATATAGCTTGTGATGCTGTAATATAGGAACTGGATCTATGTAGTGGATGATAATGGTGGTTGTGATGATTATGGTGACTGATGGTGATGGTGGTAATTATGATGGTGATGATAGTATAGGTTAGTTTTAATGAGGCTAATGATAACTGTATGGATAATGGTGGTGGTAGTAGTGGTGGTGGTGATGGTGGTAATGATGATGGTGATGATACTATAGGCTAGTTTTAATGACACTAATGATAACTGTATGGATAATGGTGGTGGTAGTAGTGGTGCTGGTGATGGTGGGTAGTACTGATCAGGATAGGCTTCCTTCATCTCTTTTAGCTTATGTTGCTTTTTACAAAATGGGAAAAAAAAAAAGAAAAAGAAAGAAAGAGAGAAAGACATAGGCCAAGGAAAGAAATTGAGAAGAAAAATGTAATGAGAACAAAGAATTTTATTAAACAGAAATGGGTGCAAAACAGTATAGAGAGTGGGAGACAGCAAGGACAAATAATGTAGAAGGAATATTAGATTATAGAATGGAAAAAAAAGTAAAGAAATCAGAAAGTAGAAAGGACGAACGGAAAGGAAGAAACAAAAATAGAAAATCAGAGAAGGAAGTAAACAGAGAGAACGATAAAACGAAAATGAGGAAGAATAAAAATGAGCCAAGGAGTTCATCGGGTGGAACTCCAGACAGGTTTGTTAGACTGTCAGGCGGGTCCACCTTACTTACTTTGGCTGCTGCTTGTCTTGTAGTGTCATTCCTGTATTAGAGAGGAGAACACGGCAGACAGTAACAAACGAAGGAGAAAGAACATGGTAAATCAGAAAGAGAAGGAAAATGACTGGAGGAATGAAAAGAAAAATTAATGAATGATAAAATGTAAAAAATTGAAAAAGAAGAAAGGCGGAAAGTAAGAAGAAAGGAGGAAGGAATGAAGAGATAAAAAGACTGAATTATAGGTAAAGAATAGTAAATATATGAAGGGAAATTAGGGATAAAAAGGAGGGACTAATGAGGCAAGGTTTGAACCGGGCACACCTGTAGCAGAGTTCCAGACCGCAGCACCTTACTTCATCTACCCTCCTACCTGTCTTGAAGCTTGTGATGGTGTGAAAATGTAGAAAAAGATATGAAAACGAGTTAGAAGTGAATGGATAAAAAGGAGGAGAGAGGAAGGGTAACTATAAGATACAAACAGCACGAGTGAAAGAACTGGAAATGATAGAAAGGAGAATATACGAAAGGAGAAAAAATAAGGCAAAAGGAACAAGTATATATTAAAGAAGAAAGACGTAAATAAATCAAATATACACAGAGAAACAAAAAGAAATGGGAAGCAATGAGAGAAACAGAGATAAAGATATGCGAGAGAGAAGCAAATTAAGGTACAGCTGACAAAGGTTATTCACTAATTCTATACACTTGTAGTGAAGTCAAAGGCCGCTTCACCTTACTTCATCACCCTTTGTATCTCTCTTGTAGCTGATGGTGATGTAATGTTGAAGGAGAAAGAAAGGAGGAAAGAAATGGAGTGAGAAAGAAAAGGGTAAAATATTGGATAAAGGTGAGGACAAACAAGGTAGAAGAGGAATATATAGTAAATGGAAGACCACAGTGAAAATTATAAATAAAACGAGGGTGATATTAAAAAGTAAAATGAATAAAATGAAAGGGAAGAATTAGGAAAAAGAGAGAAATGAGTGCTTAAATAAAAAACAATGAAAAAAAGAAAAAAGAAGAAAGGAAGACGTGATGGTGATCAGGTGGAAGGCTTGAACTTGGTGGGGTACACCTGTAGTAAAGTCTCAGGCCGCCCCACCTTACTTTATCTGGCCTCCTACCTCTCTTGTAGCTGCTGATGCTGTAATATACTGGAGAACGAAAGAAACGGGGATAGCAAGAAAAGAAGAGGCGGATAAGATGAAAGATGAATGAAAAAAAGAAAGAAATTGTAGCCATAAAAAAAGGAAGGATACATAGCCGGGGGAGGAGGCAAATATAGATGGCCAAAAAGGAAATAAATAAAAGAAAATATGAGGGGAACTAAAAGAAATCTAGCATATTCGAAAATTAAGGAAAAGTAAGAACAGCAAGAACACATAAAAGGATGTCAGAGAACCAAAGCTCAAGCTCCAGACACGTAAAGTAGTGCCAGACCGCTTGACCTGTCTTCATATCGCCTCCTGCCTGTCTTGGTGTTTCTAATGCTTTAATACTCTGTCCACTTTACCTTGGCCTAAAATTGCCATCCCTCCATCTTGAATACCGACACGTTAGCAATAGGTTTACTCACGAATATGGTGCTATATTCTTCCCACTTTACTTTGGCCTAAAACTGCTTCCTTTGCACTTTCAATGCTGAGCTGAAACAAACACTCAAGAATATGGTATTAGTCATGAAGAAGTGATCTGAAATGGATGCAGAACCGTAGTCGCGTTTTAATCTGCCATTTAACGACGGAGTATATGCAGCAAAAGACAAAATTTTGCCCCAACTTAAGGTGTAAGACGTATAGAAGTGGCCTAGATCAAATGTAGTGGTAATGATAGTGATGTGGGTTTGCTTGGGTGATGATGATGACGACGATGATGATGATGATGGCTTAATTAATAATGATAATGTTAGATGTGGAAGTGGTGGTAATGTTTTTATTTATTTATTTTTGATTTACCTTGGTCCACCTGGCTGATCAGACCCGTCAACCGCAGGTAAACCACTAGCCTTAAATGGTGATTGCATAGGTTCCTTACACCATTGATATTGTGTCCGTGATGGTGATGTGGGTTAGTATGCTGATAACCTTACTTCATCTCACTCATACTTCCCGTGTACCTAGTAATGTAATATGATGGAGAAAGAAAGAATAATGCAAGGCTGAGGAAAGAAAAACATGATAAAATAATAACACAAAAAGGAGAAGAGAAAGGAGATAAGAAAGAAAAGGGGACAGAATCAAACATGTAAGAATAAGTAGAAAAAATGCGAAAGTAAAGAGGTGAAAATAATGATGATAATGATTATAGCCATCATCATCATCATCATCATCATCATCATCATCATCACTATGGTGGTGGTGGTGATGGTGGTAATGATGATGGTGATGATAGTATAGGTTAGTTTTAATGAGACTAATGATAACTGTATGGATAATGGTGGTGGTAGTAGTGGTGGTGGTGATGGTGGTAATGATGATGGTGATGATAGTATAGGTTAGTTTTAATGAGACTAATGATAACTGTATGGATAATGGTGGTGGTAGTAGTGGTGCTGGTGATGGTGGTTAGTACTGATCAGGATAGACTTCCTTCATCTCTTTTAGCTTATGTTGCTTTTTACAAAATGGGAAATTAAAAAAAAAAGAAAGAGAAAGACATAGGCCAAGGAAAGAAACTGAGAAGAAAAATGTAATGAGAAGAAAGAATTTTATAAAACAGAAATGGGTGCAAAACAGTATAGAGAGTGGGAGACAGCAAGGACAAATAATGTAGAAGGAATATTAGATTATAGAATGGAAAAAAAAGTAAAGAAATCAGAAAGTAGAAAGGACGAACGGAAAGGAAGAAACAAAAATAGAAAATCAGAGAAGGAAGTAAACAGAGAGAACGATAAAACGAAAATGAGGAAGAGTAAAAATGAGCCAAGGAATTCATCGGGTATAACTCCAGACAGGTTTGTTAGACTGTCAGGCGGGTCCACCTTACTTACTTTGGCTGCTGCTTGTCTTGTAGTGTCATTCCTGTATTAGAGAGGAGAACACTGCAGACAGTAACAAACGAAGGAGAAAGAACATGGTAAATCAGAAAGAGAAGGAAAATGACTGGAGGAATGAAAAGAAAAATTAATGAATGATAAAATGTAAAAAATTGAAAAAGAAGAAAGGCGGAAAGTAAGAAGAAAGGAGGAAGGAATGAAGAGATAAAAAGACTGAATTATAGGTAAAGAGTAGTAAATATATGAAGGGAAATTAGGGATAAAAAGGAGGGACAAATGAGGCAAGGTTTGAACCGGGCACACCTGTAGTAGAGTTCCAGACCGCAGCACCTTACTTCATCTACCCTTCTACCTGTCTTGAAGCTTGTGATGGTGTGAAAATGTAGAAAAAGATATGAAAACGAGTTAGAGGTGAATGGATAAAAAGGAGGAGAGAGGAAGGGTAACTGTAAGATACAAACAGCACGAGTGAAAGAAATGGAAATGATAGAAATGAGAATATACGAAAGGAGAAAAAATAAGGCAAAAGGAACAAGTATATATTAAAGAAGAAAGACGTAAATACATCAAATATACACAGAGAAACAAAAAGAAATGGGAAGCAATGAGAGAAACAGAGATAAAGATATGCGAGAGAAAAGCAAATTAAGGTACAGCTGACAAAGGTTATACTCTAATTCTATACACTTGTAGTGAAGTCAAAGGCCGCTTCACCTTACTTCATCACCCTTTGTATCTCTCTTGTAGCTGATGGTGATGTAATGTTGAAGGAGAAAGAAAGGAGGAAAGAAATGGAGTGAGAAAGAAAAGGGTAAAATATTGGATAAAGGTGAGGACAAACAAGGTAGAAGAGGAATATATAGTAAATGGAAGACCACGGTGAAAAATATAAATAAAACGAGGGTGATATTAAAAAGTAAAATGAATAAAATGAAAGGGAAGAATTAGGAAAAAGAGAGAAATGAGTGCTTAAATAAAAAACAATGGAAAAAAGAAGAAAGGAAGACGTGATGGTGATCAGGTGGAAGGCTTGAACTTGGTGGGCTACACCTGTAGTAAAGTCCCAGGCCGCCCCACCTTACTTTATCTGGCCTCCTACCTCTCTTGCAGCTGCTGATGCTGTAATATACTGGAGAACGAAAGAAACGGGGATAGCAAGAAAAGAAGAGGCGGATAAGATGAAAGATGAATGAAAAAAAGAAAGAAATTGTAGCCATAAAAAAAGGAAGGATACATAGCCGGGGGAGGAGGCAAATATAGATGGGCAAAAAGGAAATAAATAAAAGAAAATATGAGGGGAACTAAAGGAAATCTAGCATATTCGAAAATTAAGGAAAAGTCAGAACAGCAAGAACAGATAAAGGATGTCAGAGAATCAAAGCTCAAGCTCCAGACACGTAAAGTAGTGACAGACCGCTTGACCTGTCTTCATATCGCCTCCTACCTGTCTTGGTGTTTATAATGCTTTAATACTCTGTCCACTTTACCTTGGCCTAAAATTGCCATCCCTCCATCTTGAATACCGACACGTTAGCAATAGGTTTACACACGAATATGGTGCTATATTCTTCCCACTTTACTTTGGCCTAAAATTGCTTTCTCTGCACCTTGAATGCTGAGCTGAAACAAACACTCAAGAATATGGTATTAGTCATGAAGAAGTGATTTGAAATGGATTCAGAACCGTAGTCACGTTTTAATCTGTCATTTAACGACGGAATATATGCAGCAAAAGACAAAATTTTGCCCCAACTTAAGGTGTAAGACGTATAGAAGTGGCCTAGATCAAATGTAGTGGTAATGATAGTGATGTGGGTTTGCTTGGGTGATGATGATGATGACGACGATGATGATGATGATGGCTTAATTAATAATGATAATGTTAGATGTGGAAGTGGTGGTAATGTTTTTATTTATTTATTTTTGATTTACCTTGGTCCACCTGGCTGATCAGACCCGTCAACCGCTGGTAAACCACTAGCCTTAAATGGTGGTTGCATAGGTTCCTTACACCATTGATATTGTGTCCGTGATGGTGATGTGGGTTAGTATGCTGATAACCTTACTTCATCTCACTCATACTTCCCGTGTACCTAGTAATGTAATATGATGGAGAAAGAAAGAATAATGCAAGGTTGAGGAAAGAAAAACATGATAAAATAATAACACAAAAAGGAGAAGAGAAAGGAGATAAGAAAGAAAAGGGGACAGAATCAGACATGGAAGAATAAGTAGAAAAAATGCGAAAGTAAAGAGGTGAAAATAATGATGATAATGATTATAGCCATCATCATCATCATCATCATCATCATCATCACTATGGTGGTGGTGGTGGTGGTGGTGGTAGTAATGATAATTAAGGATGTATTTAATACCTGTGACAATAATTTGCCTCCCACCTTACTTGTAGCCGACGATGATGTAATATAATGGAGGGAGAACAGAAGGAGAAAGATGAAGAAAAACTGGAAAAAGAAGAATATTACAATAAAACAATGGCAAGATACTGAAAGAAAGGAAGAATAAATAAACTGTTAGAGATATAAGGGAAAGAGTGGGATTTAGAACAGAGACAGTGAAAAAGAAGTTATTGGGGATAGAGAACAAAAGTAACTTAACTGGAAGGAGGAAAAAAAGGAGAAAGCAAAGGATGACAAGATTTACATGAAAAATAATCGAAAAAAAGATAAAAACAGTAAAAGACAAATGCTGAAGAAAGAACAAAATAGAAATCCAAACAGAAAGGATCCAACTCCCAATACCTTTGTCAGAATCTCAGTCCGCTTCACCTAACTACACCTTGGCTCCTACTTGTGTTGTTGCTTCACTGTTGTAATATAGTGAAGTAAATGTAAACAGGAAGATAAGAAAGGGGATAGAATAAATGAAAGACAAAGGAAAATTGGAACTGAAAAGAAGAAAGTGTGAGGAGCAAAAGAATGGAAACAACTACCGTAAGAAGAAAAATGAAAGAGAAGAAGACGAAATAAGGACAGGAATAAAAGATAGAAGGAATGAAACATAACAATAAATAAGGAAACATATGATGAAAATAAGAAATCAAAGAAAAGGAATGGATAGTAAGTAATTATTCACCTCGGCTCATATCTGTAACAAAATCCCAGTCAACTTCATCTCATCTCACCTCCTTCCTGTCTTGAAGCTTGACAGATAATAGTCAAGTAAAAGGAAAAGAGAATGTAATCCATTGAAATGGATAAAATAAGCAATGATAGAAAGGAGAAGCGGAAGAGAATGTAAGAGATGAAAAAAGCTAACTAAATGGAAAGAGCTGACATTGAAATACACAGCAAGATTCAGGAAAAAGCAGATACAGGTGAATGTAAAAGGAAAAATGGGAACAATAAGAGGGAAAGAAACGAAGAATCAAAGAAAAAGTAGGATAAAGAAAAAAGGTAAATATAAAGAAAGGCATGACCTAGTGCAGGTGAAGACTTGAACTTAGTACATGTGTATTAGATTGCCAGGCCCCTCCACCTTGCTTTGTCTACCCTCCTGCCTCTCTTATAACTTGTGATGTTATATACTGCCTAGATTTTTGTATGTGATGATTGTGATAGCAGTGTAGGTTAGTTCTTATGAAAATACAGATAACTGAAGATGATGATGATGATGATGGCTGTGGTGGTGGTTACGGTGGCAGCAATGGTAAGGATGATGATGATCATCATCGTGATGTACAATAGGTTAGAACTGATGATAAGGAAATACCTGCGTCTCGCTTCTGATATGTCCTGTAATTTGTGATGCTGTAATAAAAAGAAGGAAAGACGAATGGGAAAGGAAGGAAGAAAAATGTAAGAAGTGTGAAGGAAGGAAATAACAGGAATTAAAAGAATTACAAGGAGAAAGAATGATGAAGATATTACAAGAAAATGATAATGAAATGATAGAAAAAAAGTATGAATAAAGAAAATGGGGAAATATTACACACAGTAAAAACGAATATAAAAATAAGATCGGAGAGAAGAAAAAAATAACGAAAAGGAGAAAGAACGAAATGAGAACAAGAAACAGAAAGAGAATAAACCCAAATAGAAAAAGAATGAGAAAGAAAGCAAAAAATGAAGAGAGAGAGAGAGAGAGAGAGAGAGAGAGAGAGAGAGAGAGAGAGAGAGAGAGAGAGAGAGAAAAGGCCATTGCAGGGACAGGGTGGAAGTGAAACAGCCTGGCTCCTACTTTCCTTGTAGTTTAATTACTGCAATGTACAGTAGTAATGAATGAAAGGATACAAAGACAAGAACGGAGAAGGAAAGAAAGGAAGGAAGAAAGAAGGAAATGGAGTATTAGTGGTAAAAGTGTTAACTAAGCACAGTAGTAGAGTCCCAGGCCGCTCCATCTTACTTCATCTCATCCTCCTATTGCTCTTCAAGTTTGTGGTGCTGTAAAATAGGTGTGGCTCTGAGCTCCAGTAGTTGTTGTGATGATGATGATGATGATGATGATTGCCGTTATTTTGATCGTGGTCGTGATAATGGTGATGTACGTAGTTTTGATAACTAATGATGATCGTATGATTGTTGATGATAATAATAATAATGATGGAGGTAGAAGTCGTGATGTTGATGTCTCATTAGGTTAGTAATGATAATAATAATGTAATTTCATTTCGCCTCCTAGGTGTCGTATTGACAGACAGGCAGAGGTAGCTACAGCACTACGTTATATAATGAGTCAGGTGTATGGTTGTGTCAGGACACTAAAATATCGTAACACGCTACATAATAGCTAGTGACGTATATATTGTTAATATGTAATATAGAGATTGGAAGAGTGTCGTGCCAGAGTTCGAGAGATCTAGAGGAAACAGCAATGCACATTCTGGCTAGGGAATATCGCACACATCACAGAATGACACCTGACTGAAAACTCCACAGGTGTGGAAATACGTGCCCCCACGCATGACCCAACCAGTCATATATAGGGGAAATAGGAGAGACAGGGCTGAAGGGGTTAGGAGAGAGAAGAGGCACGGTGGGAAAGACAGGAACAGATCACAAGGAGTTAGCAGGCATAAAACCACTCTCGCCTCAGTATTGCTCTTGTGAGATGCTTCCTCTGAGAATATTCAGGAGCATAAAACTGCAGTCAAACCCCAGACTCATGTTTATATCTCTCCTGCCATCCACGACAAGAACAACTTAAACATTCTCTCCTCCTAAAAATCCCTCATTCTAACACATTTTTGGAAACGCTCGGCGACGGCTACGATAGTTGGTGTACTGAACCCCGGCCAACAGGTAATGTCCAGCAGAAAGTCGATTTGTCTGGGTCTTCCTCGCCTCCTGCTTACCACTCTTACATCCTGTCTTTTACTATGTCGTCTTTTTGAAAATTTATCAATATCCTCTTTCATAATTTCTTCATCATATTCTTTATTTAAAACTGTGCTCTTGTACCTCATATCAAACTCATCATAGTGTTTCGTGCTCCTACGTTCCCTTATCATACATTTTTATTATATTTATTATATTCTTTTCTTTATTATACTATTTCTCTCCTATACCTTCCCCAATCATACGCTGTTATATTATTAATATTGTTATGTTCTTTCTTTTATTATATTATTACCAGTCTACTTATTTATCACATCGTATTTTTATACTGCGTAAAAATTGTATCGTATTCTCTGGTACATCCTCGTTATTCCATTTTCTTCACAGATCCAGCAATCCAGCCAATGTCAATCGATGCCATTCAGGTCAGAGAGTCATGGCATCCTGAGTGATAACGTTACTCTTACCACGCCAAGCAAATAATTTCTATGGCTGTTTTTGGAATTTATACTAATGGCAAGAAAATCAGAAAAAGAAAAGATACAAAAAGACAGCAAAAATGAAGAGAAGAAAGACAGAAGGGAAAAGGAGAAGGCAATGAGATAGTGAAAATGAGAGAGAATGAGATGGAGAAAGAAAAAAAAGCTGACAGTGATAAAAAGAAAGGACGAGTTAGTCAGTGGGTGAAGGCCTGAACTCAGCACACGTGTAGTGGGGTGCCAGGCCGCCCCACCTTCATCTACCTCCCTTTCTCTCATGTAACTTATAATGACGTAATGTAGAAATGTGATCAAGGTGGCTAAAGACGGTGGTGGTGGTGGTAGTTATGTAAATGGTGATTATATTGGTGGTGGTGGTGGTGGTGGTGATGGTAGTTATCTATATGATGATGATTATCGTGGTGGTGGTGGTGGTGGTGGTAGTTATGTATATGGTGATGATTATATTGGTGGTGATGGTGGTGGTAGTTGCCTGTATGATGATGATTATCGTGGTGGTGGTTGTTTAGGTGGCGATGGCAACTGGCATGTCGATTGAAGCATTGATATATGTAGTGAAAATAACAATGTTGATGATGAGAGGTGGGTGATGAAACATGACGATGACGATGCTGATAATGATGTGGTGGTGGTGGTGATGTGGTGGTGGTAGTGATGTTGTGGTGGTGGTGATATTGAAGATAATGGTATGGAGGAGTCTGTATATTTTGATGAAACTAATGATAATGGTGCTGGTGCTGCCGTCGCCACTATCGCCGCCACTGCTACTGCTGCTGCTGCTGCTGGTGATGCTGATAATATCAATGATAATGATGGTGCTGGTGTTGTCACTGCTGACAGTGATTTACAGTGGGTCAAAATAGTATGGCGCATGAAGGATACGATATCATCTGAAATGATGAACATTACCCTTGAAGTTGCCAGAACACTGATGTGTTATGGTATAAATATACAAACAATAACACTAGCGACTATAAAACGCCACAAGCCAGCGATATATGGCATCCTTATGTCAGCAGGTTTACCAAGGTGGGCAAAAATCCTGAAGCCTTTTCCAACAGGCAACGTGCGTGGTGTGCAACTGTTTGGCGGCAAGTGTGCACCGATACTTTGTTGATCCAGTGTACAGTAGGTTAGTAGTGATGATAAATACATCCCTTCAACTACCCTAATGCCTCTCTTGTACCTGATGATGACGTTATGTAAGCCACAAAGGAAGGAGCAAGAAAGGAAGAACAGTGTAACGGGGAAAAGAAAGATAATAAAAGTAATATATTGGTAAAAGAAAAATAGAAGAAGAGAGAAAAAAAATGAGGGAATTCAAAATAAATAATAATAAAGAGGGACAAAAAGGAGAAAGAAGAAAATGGATCAGTCGGGAGAAAGGAGAAAAAAAAATGTGGACATGAGTATGAAAGAAGTAAAAAAAAAAAAAAAAAAACAGTAATGTAGTAAACACGCCAGTACCAATAAAATGTACGACTTGCTGCTGCAACTGCTCTTTCCCACCAGGCAGTCTCACAGTCACTTAATTCTACGGTCTTAGTCTGCCATGTTTAACGATTTAAATCAGCGCCTATCTCAGCCGGTGCCAATAACATAATTTCCTGCATCGGGATCCGGATCCATCTCAATATCTAATTAACTCTTCCTCTACCCACTGCCCACCTGTACACCACGCAGTACTTCAGTGGAATTCAGCAGACGAACAAGAAAACCGACTTGGACACATAAAGAACGTCCATCAACTTCCTTGCGGTGTCACAAAGGACTTTGTAGTTACTTGTAGAGAAGTTTTGTAGTTTAGTTGTCACTCTCGATTTCTTGTAGTAGGAATTAAAGATGAATACAGGAGTTGATCTTAATTTATTATCTTCAGAGAAATCTAAGTTGAGCAGGGTATGTCTTACAGAGACAATATAATAAGTAAGTCTAGTTGAGCCCCTCTTTCTTGTTCACTCTCTCCACTACCTGTCTGTTCAATTGCTAGCCTCCTTCTGAGCTCTCTTTCCTAAATTCTGGTGAAACAGGGGTCGTGTCACGTGTGTTACACTGTGGTTGGAAAGTTCCAGAAACCTGTGTGTGAGTATGTGTGTATGTCACTAGGCTTTGTTCGCCTGCTATCTCGCTGACACACTACCTACATCATCTCCTGACTCTGCTACTTCCTGTGTAATGGTCAACATTTCCTCAGTTAACTTGCAAGATCATTTTCCTTTTCCAGGCTCGCATGGAGCTGTCTATCTATCTATTTATCTATCTATCTATTATGATTTGTAATTATAATATGGACTCATAACATTGCTCGGCCACGCCGCTGAAGGTCCTCCGACAGCAATCATCATTGACATATGCTAATCTATTAGTACATAATATTGATTATAATATTGTATACATATAATATTCATAGTAAATTGCCATGATCCAGTAATATTACATTTTAAACAAGTTGTATACATATTTGAATAAATGCACTCAAGGTAAAATATTTAACTGTAATACAGTATGTACTTGGGTTATTGTAGTGAAATGTATACATGCAAGAAAAAAAAAAGTTTAAAATTAAGATTATCGTAGGAGTTATTAATATTTCATTTAAACATAATGGTACTGGTATGCCATACTTCTATATCATGGGTCATTCTTCTTTGTATTATATATATATATATATATATATATATATATATATATATATATATATATATATATATATATATATATATATATATATATATATATATATATTGTTAAGGAACAGAGAAAGATAATGTACACTTTAAGTGAGAATACTAAAAATCACTACTGTCCCGTAAAATTCCAGGTTCAAAACAAAAGAGTTAGGTAAAATTACAAGTTAAAGTTTAATGCTCAAACTAACAACAAAACATTCAGGACTCATAAGGATAATGTAATGGCAAAAAACAGGTTAAATATATCGTTAACTGCAATAGCCTCTATTAACACGAAATTAGCAAGTGCAAATTTATCTAAATTCAGCCCTGATAAAATGAAAAATACAAGATAATACTCAGTGAATGCAAGATATATTATTACAGATACGAAATATTATGAACAATGGCTGACATGAAACTTTACATTAATCACAAAAACCTTACTAGGCCTAAGAATTGACACCTTATGCTACACAGTACAAGAAAAAATGCAACAACACTTATACTCAAATTACACGGCTGCGAGATGGTTGGAGACTTCCTGAGCACTCGCAATAATAACAACTGTACAGGGGAGGACAGAGATGTGAACAAAATGAGGAGTAGATCTAAGTGGCAATTAATGCAGAAACTGAGCTCATTATGTAGGGGCCAGCAGAGCTTGATACAACTTGTAAGAAGGACGCGCAAATGAAGCCATGGGGACAAAGAGTTGACAATCCTGCTCTGAACAACAGAAAGAACGACTTACTTTACTATAAGGGTAGAAGGGGGGAGTGAGGTAGAACACGCTCGTGATCAAACATGCAGCATACTGTACGTTAGAATTACACAAAGGATGATGAAATCATAGGCTATGTAACACCTCCCCACAAAGAAAAAGAAATTTACAAAGGAAATTTATTATTACTCTTAAACAATCTGTCTAAAGTCTAGATAAGCAATCTGCAATAACATTTTCTTTCCCCTTGACATGTTGTATGTCTAATGAATACTCCTGAAGAAGTAGGCTCCATCTTGTCAATCTCTGATTTTTATCTTTAAACTTACTAAGGAATTTCAGTGGGTTATGATCGGTATAAATGACTATGGGGTCAAAACCAGAACACAAGTAAAATGAAAAATGCTGTAAACCCAAAATCAAGGCCAAAAGCTCTTTCTCAATAGTTGAGTAGTTCTTTTGAGGTGGAGTGAACTTCTTACTGTAATAAGATACAGGGTGTTCAATACCATGATCATCCTCTTGCAGCAAAACAGCCCCAGCTCCTGTATCACTTGCATCAACAGCCATCTTAAAAGGTTTTGCAAAATTTGGAGTAGCGAGCACTGGCTGACTTAATAGGATAGCTTTAAGTTTGTTGAAAGAGGATTCACAGTAATCGGTCCAGACAAATTTAACTCCCTTTTTAAGTAGGTCTGTAAGCGGTGATACAAGAATTGAAAAGTTAAAAACAAATCTCCTGTAATAACCTACCATTCCCAAAAATCTTTGTAGCTCTTTCCTACTTTTAGGTCTGGGAAGATCACTTATAACCTGAACCTTAGCTCCTGGTGGTGCAACATGTCCATCACCAATTACGTACCCAAGGTACTGAACTTTAGCTTGACCAAACTCACACTTTGATAAATTAGCTACAAGATTAGCCTGAACCAAACGCTCAAGAAATTTACTGACACGGCATAGGTGATCTTTCCAGTTGTCACTGAAGATTAATACATCATCAATATAAACAACACACCCTGCCAAACCCTCTGTTACAACATTCATAAGCTTCTGAAATGTGGCTGGTGCATTCTTCATACCATATGGCATTACAGAACATGCAAAAGTCTTTCCTAGTGTTACAAAACATGAGATCTCCCTAGCACGTTCAGTCATAGGTACTTGCCAGTATCCCTTTAACAAATCAAACTTACTTATGTACCTAGCCTTTCCGATCTTGTCTATGCAATCTTCCACGCGAGGGAGAGGGTAAGTGTCTGTTTTGGTTATCTGATTAACACGTCTGTAGTCGATGCAAAGCCGCTGTGACCCACCTGGCTTAGGGACTAGAGTGACAGGAGAACTCCACTTGCTCTGACAGGGCTCAATCATCCAAGCTCCTTCTGGATGAGAATAACTTTCACTGGGTTCACACGGTAAGGAGGCAGTTTAATTGGCTTTCCGTCTCCAACATCGACATCATGCATCAACACAGTGGTTCTTCCTGGAGTAGCACGGAACACTTGCGGGTACTCCTGCAGTAATGCCGAAAACTCCTGCCTTTCCTTGGGAGGTAGATGAGAAAGCTTAGTCTGGAGATCATTCATGATATCAGGATTCTTCCCCAAACTATCACTCAGGCTCATACTGCATGGGAGAGCTTCACTTGCAGACTTGGGTGAAACAGCTACAGTGCAGACTGGGTTATTTTCGTCCCACCTGTGATATAACTTTAGTATGTTGATGTGACAAAGTTGCTTGTTCTTTCTACGATCTGATGTGGCGATGACATAGTTGACATCACTGAGTTTCTTCTCCACGAAATAAGAACCACTAAACTTGGCTTGAAGAGGTTGCCCATGCACCGGTAACAGAATCAAAACCTGATCTCCTGGCTGAAAGTGGCGTAACCAGGCCTTCTTATCATACCAAGTCTTCATCTTCTCCTGAGCAGCTCCTAAATTCTCTCTCGCCAGCTGTAAAGCAGTGGACAGCCGTTCTTTGAACTTCATCACATACTCCAGCAGGTTGACGTCATCTTCCTCCGACAGCCAGCATTCCTTGAGTAGCTTAAGAGGTCCTCTTACTTCATGGCCAAACAGTAGTTCAAAAGGTGAGAAGCCCAGTGATTCATTTGGAGATTCTCTTGCGGCAAACACAACGAATGGAAGACCTTTATCCCAGTCTTTCTGATGTTCCAAACAGTATTTCTTGAGCATCGATTTGAGTGTTTGATGATATCTCTCCAACGCTCCTTGGGTCTGGGGATGGTAAGCTGAAGACGTGATCTGGGTGATCCCCAACTCTTTCAGAGACTGCTTGAAAACATTTGACATGAAATTACTTCCCCGGTCTGACTGTACCTCCTTGGGCAGACCAAACTTTGTGAAGAACCCCAGCATTTCCTTAACCACGTTCTTTGCTGAGATATTTCTAAGTGGAATGGCTTCAGGATAACGAGTAGCCATATCAGTGGCCGCAGCCACTGGCTCACTAGACAACTGAGGAGCTGGACACACTTGACTTCCACCAATATCATTTCCAAGTAAGAAAGTTACACCTGACATTGGGAGTGTCTCAACCAACCCAACCATAACGGAACCATTAACAAAACCAGACTCTAAATTCACTCTGCACAGAGGGACAGAGAAGTAATTATTCCCTACACCTTGTAAGATTACAGTTTCATCAGAGGAATTAACATTAGAGCCTAGAACACTGGTCAGCATAAGGGATTGGCAAGCACCTGTATCACGATATATTTTAACTGATTTCCTGTCATTACTGTCCAGAGGACTGACAAAAACTTCAGACAGGAAATTAGCACATGAACTCTTGAGAGTGTCACCCACGTTACTGCTCAAAAGAGGAGCTCCATCATGAGAATTTAATTTACCCCTCAAAGCAGGTTCAGTTAACTCAGTTAAAATATTCTGGGAACTCTCAAGGGTGGACACTAGACCAATTGACTGAATATTTAAAGACTCCTTTTTGTTCACATCACGCTGTCTCCTGAAACATTTCTCCGTAGTATGACCAAGCTTACTATAATAAGTACATTTACTTTTCTGAAATCTAGAGGTGGAGCTGATATTTACTTCCTGAGAAACATCATCCTTATTCTCTTTCTTGTTACCTGTACTCTGAGTAGAGGCAACGTACTTACTCTCAGCTTTCCTTCTTTCTCTAGAATATCTCTTGTGAGTGAGAACATATTCATCAGCTAAAACTGCAGCATCAGACAAATTATCTATTCTTTTCTCATCAAGATATAGTCTTACAACATTATTAATACACCTTTTGAAGTCCTCCAGCAAAATCATCTGCTTAAATTTGTCAAAATCAGAATCCACATTCTTAGAATTTAACCACTGCTCTAACAGATCTTCTTTGATTTTTGCATACTCAACATGGGATTGCTTATCTTGCTTATAAGTTGTCCTAATTTTTACTCTATAGGCTTCAGGGACAAGCTCATAGGCCTTAAGAATCAAGCTCTTAACTACATCATAATTATCACATTGATCCTGAGGCAAAGATGCATAAGTTACTTGAGCTTTACCGGTGAGAACAGTTTGAAGGAGTACTGGCCAATACTTTTTGGGCCAATTAAAACCTGTAGCTACCCTCACAAACAACTGAAAATACTTTGTTAAATCAGATTCATAAGGAGGGACAAGTTTAACATTTTTAGCCACATCAAAATCATCAGAGCTAGATGATTCAGTTCCACCTTGTTTCATGCGATACTCATGGTCTGCCTGAATCCTAGCAAGTTCAACTTGTGCCTCAGCCTCCTTAGCTTTTGCCTGAAATTCAGCCTCCTTAGCCTTAGCCTCCTGCAGGGCTAGCTGTAACTTAGCTAATTCAATCTGCGTTTGCTCATTTGGAGGAGTTACATTAAACAAGCTTTCATTAATCATATCAATAATTTGATCTTTAGAATGATGAGAGCGAACAGCAATTCCCAATTGTTGAGCAACAAACTTAAGTTCATTCTTTGTTCTGTTTTCTACATCACACTGTTTGCACATTTGACAAAAAATCTTTGGCTTCATCAAGTGTAGTAATAGTGGACATCATGAATAAATCACAGTCACAAAATATCAAGCAATATCCTTATGATAATATCCTGAATATCCTGATAAGAGGTCGCCAAATTTGTTACGGAACAGAGAAAGATAATGTACACTTTAAGTGAGAATACTAAAAATCACTACTGTCCCGTAAAGTTCCAGGTTCAAAACAAAAGAGTTAGGTAAAATTACAAGTTAAAGTTTAATGCTCAAACTAACAACAAAACATTCAGGACTCATAAGGATAATGTAATGGCAAAAAACAGGTTAAATATATGGTTAACTGCAATAGCCTCTATTAACACGAAATTAGCAAGTGCAAATTTATCTAAGTCAGCCCTGATAAAATGAAAAATACCAGATAATACTCAGTGAATGCAAGATATATTATTACAGATACGAAATATTATGAACAATGGCTGACATGAAACTTTACATTAATCACAAAGACCTTACTAGGCCTAAGAATTGACACCTTATGCTACACAGTACAAGAAAAAATGCAACAACACTTGTACTCAAATTACACGGCTGCTAGATGGTTGGAGACTTCCTGAGCACTCACAATAATAACAACTGTACAGGGGAGGACAGAGATGTGAACAAAATGAGGAGTAGATCTAAGTGGCAATTAATGCAGAAACTGAGCTCATTATATAGGGGCCGGCAGAGCATGATACAACTTGTAAGAAGGACGTGCAAATGAAGCCATGGGGACAAAGAGTTGACAATCTTGCTCTGAACAACAGAAAGAACGACTTACTTTACTATAAGGGTAGAAGGGGGGAGTGAGGTAGAACACGTTCGTGATCAAACATGCAGCATACTGTACGTTAGAATTACACAAAGGATGATGAAATCATAGGCTATGTAACAATATATATATATATATATATATATATATATAAATATATATATATATATAGATATATATAGATAGATAGATAGATAGATAGATATAGATAGATAGATAGATATAGATAGATAGATAGATATAGATAGATAGATAGATATAGATAGATAGATAGATTGATATAGATAGATAGATGGAGAGATAATTAGTACTATATACAAAATATGTATTCAGCGGGGTTAACTTGGATGTTAACTCTCCCTCCACTAAATGCTGACTCCAAATTAGCAATTCTTGCATGCATTCTGTGCATTGCGAACAGCAGTACTGCAAATACAATGCAGAAGATTATAAAGACAGTAGGTGCTGGGCTATACACATAATATGGGTTGAACATACTCAAACTCAAATCTTCCCAGGGCTTCATTGTTTTCATTGATCAGCTGCATAGTTTCAAACTTAGGTGAAGTCTACTTAATACTTGTGCTTATGTTTAAGTCCATATCAGGCAGTGGGTGGAAATGTTTGTGTGTATGACTGAGGATGGCGTAGTGATTGATGGTGAAATAAGTAGACATGGCTAGTGTAAATACCGCACAGTACTCTGGTGCTATGTATAATCCTGAGGCTGAAGTATGAGATGGTGGTATATCTGGACAGACTATGTAAACTGATGTGTTATGAGTGAAATAAAAAAACTGTGAGTGTCCGATGCGTTGATGGTGTACAAGTTTATCTGGAGCAAAAGTGAAGTTGCAATGATTATGAATATTGTCATTTCTGATGATAGCCATTTCACAAGGGACTGTATCAGTAGGCTGAAACGTAAAAATGTACGCAGGACAAAGATGAACAGTATGTAAGGATGTGCGGCACTTTCGTTCAATCGTTGATTCACTTGCGAAAGTGACAGTGTTACGTCTCTTGGAGACCATGATGAGTTCGGTGTCTGTGTTGATGTTGATGATGACCAAAGTGTTGTTATTTTTAGAGGGGAAGGGGTGTATTTGGTATACTGTGAACAGGTCTTCAGATATGAATGGTATATGAACTACTACTGATGTTGGTGTTAGTGTTGCTTCTAAATATGGATAATATTGCATGAATTCCCTACTGCGGAACAAAGGCTTCAATTTATGTTTATGTATGCCTTGACTAATTATCTGACGTAGCTCATGAACTGGGAGTAAGTCAATTGTGATCTTGCCATCACCAGCATTCGAAATTCCTTGCATAAGTGCCCTGAAACGATCTCTAGTGTTGTCTAATTGTAGTAGAATCGTGTCAATATGTTCTGTGATGATGGAGAAGTGTTGGAAAAGTGTAATGTTTCCTTCCATTCCATTTATTTTATCTACACTTTCGAGAGCTATGTTTTCTGCCTTTTTCAGATTTTTCACAATTGTCTTAATTGCTGAGTTCTGTCCTGTGATGAATTTATCTTGGTATGTTGGTATCTGAGCTATTTTATTAAATTTGTTGTTTATTTCTTTAAGGTCATCCTCTGTAGCCAATCCAAAGATGTTCCCAAGAACTGTGCCACCCAGGTCGAACAAACCGCGCTTTTGGCGAGTACGTGTGATGTTGCTCCTGTCGCTCAGTACCTCCGTTCCAAAAGATGGGAGATCTTGGATCATGATGAGCATAGCTGACTTTGCCTGTTCTAGTTTCCATTTCGCTAACTTTACCATTTCATTCACTTTCTTTGTGTTATGTGCTTGTGAAACATAGTTTCCTATCATGAAGTCCAGAGTTCGCATAGGCTTCGCAAGACTGTCTAGATAAGTAGGTAATTCATACAAGTAATCTAGACTTATTTCAGTACTCATGACGTCCTTAACGATTGTAGTCGTGGCCGTTGGAGCTATGAGGCAACCTTGTCGTACTATGTGTTGGGGGTCTAAGTGCGCATATCCTCTTGCTATGTAGAGGAGAATCCATAGCATAAGTTCCTTCATCGTAATCTACCGAAAAAAAAAAAAAAATCTATTAATTTCCTATTATGGTCGTGCTGTGGTCGATGATAGTGATGATGAGCGTTACGGTTGATTGTTATTTCATTTATAGAAGGAGTTTAAATCGATATTTAATTCTCGTAAATGATGTACTGTAGATTTTATTGGAACAGTTGCACCTACAGTATGTTCGATTATTTGGTATACGACCTTAATTTCTTTTTGTAATCATTGTTGTTTTCCTGCTTGGTTTCTTGAGGTACGTTCGCCTGTTCGATTGTATCCGATGCTGAATAATTATTGGATAATTCTCTTGAAACTCGTTTTAAATGGTCAATATGAACTTGTTTCTCTTCGCCACTTGACAGTGACTTCATTAAAACTTTGTTTGCTTCTATTTAATTACTCTGTATGGGCCCTCAAATTTTGGGGATAATTTATTGTCTCTCGTATGAATGATACCATAAACAATGTCTCCTAAGCTGATAGGTGAATCTCTTGCCTTCTTGTTAAATGCCTCCGTCATTTCTTCCTTGGACATCGTTAATTGTTTTTTAACTCTTTTGTGTATGTCCTGGAATTCACGTAAACGGAGTTTAGAGTAATCATCGTAATTGTATATACGCATGCTGTCACCTTCTAGGAGCTCATATGGTAGTTTTTTATCTGTCTCATATATAATGAAATGTGGTGTGTCACCTATGGATTTATTTATAGATCCATTAATTGAGGCTTCTACTCTGGGAATCCAATCATCCCAGCTTGCATAATTTTCACTGAGAATGTGTCGTAGCACATCTAATACTTTTTTGTTTTGTCTCTGTACCAACCCATTCGATGCTGGGTGATAGGCTAAAACGTTAACCTTTTTGATGTTGTATTGTTTACATATTTCTTGTAAGATCTCAGAATTAAATTCTCCTGCATTATCACTTATTAGTACCTTTGGGGTAGTAAAGCGACATATTACATTATCTGTTATTGCCTTTGCTACTGTCTCTGCTGTTTTATCTTTAATTGGAGCTAAAATGACATAACGGGAAAAATGATCCGATGCTACGAATAAGTATAGGTTATTATTGTATGATAATGGCATCTTGAGTAAATCAACAGCGACAACGTCCCATGGTTGATGTGGTACAGGGTAATTACCCATCGGTGCAGGTGTGATTGGGTATCCTTTGTGTTTCGCACATGATTCGCATCTGTCTATATGATTGTTTATATCTTTTCGTAATGAAGGCCAGTAATATAACAGCTGGGCTTGGTTGAATGTCTTATCCTTTCCAGGATGTCCTGCATGTGGGCTATCGTGTATCGTTCGTAATACTTGGGGTATCATGTCATTAGGTACTACCAACTGGTTAGTATTTCTTTGGCGTTTTGGTTGTTTAAAGTTAATCTTGTATAATGTATTATTGACCATTGTGAATTGTTCGAGTGGTACATGCAGTTTGGGTAATTGTATGTCATCTCCACTTTCTAACTTGTATATAACTTTAGACCATATTGGGTCAAGTCTTTGTGCCTTTGCGATATCATCGTGGTTTGGGATATTTCCTTTGAGATCTAATGCCGCGACCTGAATTGTGTTCGGGTTCCTAGATAATGCGTCAGCTACTATGTTCATTTTACCTTGTATATAATGAATTTGTACACTGTAGTTTTCAACTGTACATTTCCATCTTGCCCTCCTCCCAGAAAGGAGTTTTTCTTTAAACGTACCCACCAGTGGTTTATGGTCGGTAAATAGATGGATTTCGTAACCATATACCAAATCTCGAAACTTTTGTAATGCAAAAACCACTGCAAGTGCCTCTAAGTCTGTAGTGCAATAATTTTTCTCTGCACCTCTTGTTTGTCTGCTGGCAAATGCAATTGGTTGATTTTTTCCTCTTTTATCTTCCTGCATCAGTACAGCCCCTAATCCTTTAACTGATGCGTCTGTACAAATAAGAAATGATTTTGTGTAATTATATTATGGACTCATAACAGCGGAAGTAGCGAGAAAGGAAGAAAGGACAAAAAACAAATGAAAAATGGACAGGAAAAAAGACAAGGGGAGCAAAGGGAGAAAGAAAGTGAAAAAAAAGGAAGCAGATAGAGAAAATGTTTGAACGCGAATCACCTTTGTTTGAATCACATGGACTTATCTTGCAGTTGTGTTGCGGTAATATACTGCAGAAGGAGAGAGAGAGAGAGAGAGAGAGAGAGAGAGAGAGAGAGAGAGAGAGAGAGAGAGAGAGAGAGAGTAGGAAGGCGGAGAAGGTGAAAAGAGGAATAAAAAGGCAGAAGTCATGAAAAGAAGAAGGAGAGAGAAAAGTAAGGAAAAGGACAAAGAAAGAAAGGGAAAAAAAGAAAAAGGAAAAGAATGAAATTTTAAGATGTAATGGAGGATACAAATGAAAAAAAACGCGAAAGGAGACATAAAGAACAAAGAAAATGTGAAATAAGAGAACTGAATTATTAAAGGTAAAAGCGTTAACTGGTTCACCTGTGCCAGGCATCGTTACCTTACTTCATCTCACATCCTACCCCTCTTGTACCTGACGATATGCTGTAGTGGAGAAAGTCAAACAAAAATAAAAAAAGAGAGAATAGAAAGTGAGAAGGGAGAAACAGAAAAGTAATGGAAAGATAGAACAGGATGAAGAAAGAGAACAGAACGCGACGAGGGTAGACGGAAAAAGGAAGGTGAGAGAATGGAGGTAGAAACATAAAAAGAAAGAACGATGGAAAACTAACGGGAAGGAAAAGTGAGAGAGAATGGATTGAAACGGAGAGAGGCCATGGAAAAAAACAACAAAAGGAAGAGTGTAGGACAAATGGGCGAAGGATTGAACTCGATACACCTGTAGTACAGTCCCCGTCCGTTCCATCTCATATACCTTCCTAGCTCTCTTATAGACTGTGATACTGTATTATGGTGGAGAAAGGACAAAGGAAAATAAAAGACTGGAAAAATGGCACTCTGAAGGAAAGAAAAAAGCAAATGGAGAAAAGGAAGAAAAACAGCAAGAAAGAAAGCTGGAAGAGAAAGAAAAGGTGTAGTAATGTGTAACAGGTCACACTCAGTACACCTGAGGCCGCTCCACCTGACCTCATCCCGCCTCCTGCTTCTCATGTACACCTTGTGATGTAGTATAGTGGAGAAAGAAAGAGGAAACAAACAAAGAAAGGAATGCCTGAGGAGAAAGTAAGAAAAGAAAGACATGAGGAGAGAAAGAAAGGAAATGAAGAAAAGCATAGGATGGAATATCAGAGTAAAACGGAAAGAGGGAAGTGACAGAAAAGAAAACCAGAGAAGAAGAGGCTGACAGAGATAAAGATAGGAATGAGACAAAGAAAGGAGAGAAAAAAAGGAGGGAATAATAGTGTAAAAAGACGAGAGAAAAGTGAAAGAGAAGAAAACTGAGAAAGAGGTGGCTGGCAGTGGCAGAAAAATGAAGTGAAACAAAGGAAGAAACGAAAAAATGAGAACGGATGAATATACAGTATAGAGAAGAAGAAAGGAGGAAGGGAAAGAACAGAAGAACTAAACAATAATAAATGGGGAATAAATTATAAGGAAAAAAGAACGACATTAAAGGGAGACCATGATAGAAGGTGAAGGTGTGAAGTTAGTACACCTGTAGTAGTGGCCGCTCCACCTTACTTTATCTTGTGTCCTACCTGTATTAATGCTGTAAAATAGTGCACAGAACTATACAGCTGGTGTTGTGGTGGGAAAGATGATGATGATGATGATGGTGATAACTGTGGCAATGTGTTGGTGGTAGTAGGGGTAGTTGTAAGAGTGATGATGATTGCAGTGGTGATAATTGTAGTGACAGGATAGCGTAACCTTCTCTTTACTACCATTATCACCACTGCAATCATCATCACTCCAACTACGCCTACTACCACCAACACATCACTATCATCACCATCATCATCATCATCATTATCATCACCATCAACATCAGCTGTATAGTTCTGTAGACAATTTAACAGCATTAATACAGGCAGGACACAAGATAAAATAAGGTGGAGCAGCCATGACTACAGGTGTACTACGTTCACGCCTTCACCTTCTCGTCATGTTCTCCCTTTTATGTCATTCTTTTCTCTCCTGTTTTCTTGCCTATTTCATTTGATTAATTTATTCTCTTCCTTCCATTCCTCCTTCCTTCTTCTCCTCTATATTTTCTTTCGTTCTCATTTTTTCGTTTCTTCCTTTGTTTCATTTCATTTTTCTGCCACTGCCAGCCACTTCTTTCTCAGTTTTCTTCTCTTTCACTTTGCTCTCTTCGTTTTACCCTGTTATCCCCTCCTTTTTTTCTCTCTCCTTTCTTTGTCTGATTCCTATCTTTATCTCTGTCAGCCTCTTCTTCTCTGGTTTTCTTTTCTTTCACTTCCTTCTTTCCGTTTTACTCTGATATTCCATCCTATGCTTTTCTTCATTTCCTTTCTTTCTCTCCTCATGTCTTTCTTTTCTTGCTTTCTCCTCAGGCATTCCTTTCTTTGTTTGTTTCCTCTTTCTTTCTCCACTATACTACATCACAAGGTGTACATGAGAAGCAGGAGGCGGGATGAGGTCAGGTGGAGCGGCCTCAGGTGTACTGAGTTTGACCTGTTCCACATTATTACACCTTTTCTTTCTCTTCTCGCTTTCTTTCCAGCTGTCTTCCTTTCTTTTTTCCATTAGTTATTTTCTTTCCTTCAGAGTGTCAACTTTCCAGTCTTTTTTCCGTTGTCCTTTCTCCACCATATTACAGTATCACAGTCTATAAGAGAGCTAGGAAGGTATATGAGATGGAACGGACGGGGACTGTACTACAGGTGTATCGAGTTCAATCCTTCGCCGTTTCCCCTTATTTCCTTCCTTTCATTTTATTTGTTTGTGGTAGGTGGGGACGCTCACCATTCACTCACTCGATGTAAGCTACTTGGATGTCTGCCCTTTCCTCTCTTCCTTTCCTTCCTTCCTCCTCTGTCTATCTTTCCTTCATCCATTCCTCTTCCTTCTGTCCACGGGTGACTTTACACTCCCTCTTCTGTTTCTTTCATTAATTCTTTCCCCTTCCTTCTGCCTATGGATGAATCTACACTGAAAGGCAAGCCACATGGTATCCTCAACACCAGGACACCATGTACTACGCTGGGTGGTAACCATATAACCAAATTATGGTGCCTGGTGGTTTAGCGGGTAATTAAGGCGCTCCAATCGGATTAAGGCGGTGAAGGTTTATATCCAAGGGGTGGTTGGGGTATATTTCTCACGTAATGCCACTCAGGGATGAATGAGGCTGGTCACTCTCATCTTAAATGTTAGGACCAACTTGTCTAGCCCCGGGGTCCTACGCTCCTCATGGGACGGCAAAGGATTGGATGATGGCTGGCTGGATGGATATTTTTTGTTCATGGCCTCTTTCCTTTCCACTTTTTCTCTCTCATCGTTCATTCCTCTCGCTTTTTTTTATGTTTCTACCTCCATTCTCTCACCTTTATTTCCCCGTCTACCTTCATCGCTTTCTGTTCTTGTTCCTCATCCATTCTTTCTTTCCCTTATATCTTTGTTTCTCTCTTCTCACTTTCTGTTCTTCATTTATTTATTTTTCTGTCTTTCTCCACTACAGCACATCATCAGGTACAAGAGAGGTAGGATGTGAGATGAAGTAAGGTAAAGATACCTGGCACAGGCGAATCAAGATGATATTCTTTATATAATTCATTTTTTTGTACTTTCTTCTTTATCCTTTATGCTTCGGTTTGTTTCATTTTGTCCCCTATTCTTTCTTCTTAATATTTCATTCTTTTCCTTTTCTTCCTTTGTTCCTATGCTCTTTTCCTTATTTTTCCCTTTCTTTTTCCTCTTCATTACTTCTGACTTTTTATTCCTCTCTCTCTCTCTCTCTCTCTCTCTCTCTCTCTCTCTCTCTCTCTCTCTCTCTCTCTCTCCCTTCTTTCTGCTGTACACACTATATTACTGCAACACAACTACAAGTTCAGCAGGCGCCACGGTGAAGTAAGGTGTCTCGCGTTCGACTCTTCCCGATCTGACTCATTTTTTCTTCTTTTTCTTGTCATCATTTTATTTTTTTTCTTCATTTTCTTTTCACCATTTTCTTTCTTTTTCTTCTTTTCTTGTATTTTTTCCATAGTTTCTTTGTCATTTCTTCCTTTCTTATTACTTCCGCAACGAAGTTGAGGGACGTTGTGAATTCTGCCCATTTCTGTTTCCTTGTTTGTCTGAGCACAAAACATTTTTTTATAACTGTTAGTGGATTTCACTGAAGTACTGTATGGTGTACAGGTGGGCAGTGGGTAGAGGAAGAGTTGATTAGATTCTGAGGTGTATCCGGATCCCGACAAAGGAAATTATAAATGTTATTGGCACCCGCTGAGGTAGGCGCTGATTTAAATCGTTAAACATGGCAGACTAAGACCGTAGAATTAAGTGACTGTGAGACTGCCTGGTGGGAAAGAGGAACTGCAGCAGTAAACCATACATTGTATTGGCACTGGCGTGTTTACTACATACTGTTTTTTCCTTCTTTCAAACTCATTTCCTTTTTTTTTTTTTTTTTTTCCGTTCGTTTTTCCCGACGTGCCCATTTTGTTGACGTCCTGCTTTCTGTCCCCTTTAATTAATATTTCTTTTAAATTCCTCTTTTTTTTCTCTCTCTTTTTACGTTTTTGTTTTTCCTTTTTTCTTTCGCATTATCTCTCTTTTCGCCCTAACATTCTTCCTCCATCCTCCCTCTTCTTGCTCCTTCCTCTGCGCCTCACATAACGGCATCAGCAGGTACAAGAGAGGCATTAGGGTAGTTGAAGGGATGTATTTACCATCACTACTAACCTACTGTACACTGGATCAACAAAGTATCGGTGCACACTTGCCGCCAAACAGTTGCACACCACGCACGTTGCCTGTTGGAAAAGGCTTCAGGATTTTTGCCCACCTTGGTAAACCTGCTGACATAAGGATGCCATATATCGCTGGCTTGTGGCGTTTTATAGTCGCTAGTGTTATTGTTTGTATATTTATACCATAACACATCAGTGTTCTGGCAACTTCACAAGTTATGATGAGCAGTTCCCATATCATCGTACTTATCATCCGCCATACTTTTTTCATCCCCTGTACACCACCATACCACCACTAACAACAAAACTCTCATCACAGTCCTCGTCATCGTAGTCGACGTCGTCCTCCTCCTCCACCTTATCATCATCATCATCAGCAGCAGCAGCAGCAGCCGTAACATTATCATAATCACATTTCAATATCCATCAGTCATCATCATCATCATCATCATCATCATCATCATCATCATCATCATCATCACGATCACCATCATCACCAGCATCATTATCATCATCATGACGTTTCAGTATCCATCATTCGCCATGTTTCATTAATCATCATCATCATCATCTTTGTCAAGTTTCTTTATATCATCATCATCATCATCATCATCATCATCATCATCATCATAATTATCAGTAAAGAGAGAAAGACAGGATGCAGAATGACCCTTTTCCTCGCCTCTTAGGACAAGCAGGGCTACGCATATGGGAGAGTGTTCTTGCCCTCTTTCTCCAGGGAGTGTTCACGTGTCAGATGAACCTGGGTCCACACCAACAACACCAACAAGTAGGATGATGGCTGCTTGGAGTGTATTCTTGGTAGGTGCAGATGATTTTGTTGGAGTTGTGAGACAGGTGTTGTACTGAAGGGGTTAATGAAGGCTGTATTTAACGCCTTCACTTGCAAGAGTCTCTCCTAAGCTGGTGAGATTGTCTGGAGATAGCAATAACAAAATACAAAATACATCCTCCGGCTGAAGGGGTTACAATGGCATTATTACCAACGACAAGGAGGTTATGTTACTGGCTGGCTTGGTTTGTCTGTCACACTCTTGCCAACATTGTGCCAAAACTATTGCAGGCAATGGCATCTAATTTTTGGTACTAAATTAGCACCATCAGAGAAACAAGTCATTAAATTACGGCGATAAAAGCTTAGAGGTCAAGGTGGGTGTAAATAAAATCAATAAAGCTGGGATGGTGGTGGGTAGGGCTGGGCGGAGAACATAAATGGTGATGGTGGTAGTGATGATGACAGTGCTCCTGATGACGGTGGTAATGATGATGTTGATGGTGACACTAGTGTAGGTTATTAATGACACTAATTAATGTTAATAGGATAAGGTAGGGAGTATGTAGGTAGCCAAATAAATTGGTGAAAACAAGTGTCGATTAAGTCATGAGGCGTTGGATAGCTCGTTGTGGGGTTTTATCTTGAGGCAGGTGCTGCTGTGTCTCACTGGCCCCTCCGTCTATCTTGTATCGTTGGGGAGGTGAGTTATAGACACTCTTGGGTTTCGGGGTTTATTGTGATACAGTTATATCGTGGTGCACAGTAACGTAGCGTCATGGCCAACTGTCCTGTCTCCTAAGCTTCCGTCTACCTTCTATCGTTTTCTTTGGCTCTCCGACTGGTACACCTGACTTCCAGGTATATATACTGCTCGGTGGGGATGTGTGTAATGACTGGTACTTTTTCTGTCACATGGGCTAACCGACTTGGGGCAGTTACCCCACGTGCTTGCAGCATAATGGGAGTCTCGAGCTTCTGGAAAATTTTTGTTACACATTCTTTGTAGGCACTGTGGCTAGAGGATGTGTACGTATTTATCTGAGCACAAGACATTGCAGCCGGTACAAGTGGTACCTATTGCGCAATAGGATATATACTATCTATCTATCTATTGTCCGACGCCTCAATCCCGTTTGGGGTGACCACAAACAAATCGCCTCCACGTCGCCCTGTCCCCCGCCATTTCACTGCCCTGCTCCCAACTCACACACCCCTCTCTCATATACCTCTCTACCCTATCCCTCCATCTCATCCTCGGCCTCCCCCTCCCTCTCCCCCCCTCCACCTCACTCACATACACTCTCTTCGTCAGTCTTTCACCCTCCATCCTCTCCACATGGCCAAACCACCTCAGTGTGTTCCTCATAACGCTTCCTATCACATCCACATCAACACCACAATGCTCCTTTATATCCTCATTCGTCAGCCTGTCTCTCCATGTGACTCCACAGGCTCCTCTTAAATAACTCATTTCCGCTGCTCTCACTCTTGACTTGTGTCCTTCCAACAACGTCCAAGCTTCATTTCCGTACGTTAGAGTTGGTATCACAATACTATCATGTAGTAACTTTTTCACTTCCATGCTCACTTCCCTGTTTCTTATCACTGCTTTCAAAGAACCAACAACCTTTCTTCCCTGCTGTACCCTTTCAAGCACTTCACCCTCCAAACCTCCATCCTTACTCATCACACTACCCAAGTACTTGAACGTACTCACATTTTCCAATTCCTTACCATCCAACCTCGCTGTACATTCACTAACTTCACCTCTCTCAAAGACCATCACTTTACTCTTCCCTACATTCACCTTCAGATTCCGTTTCTTACACACTCTCCCAAACTCATCCACCAAGCCTTGCAGCTCCCCTTCGTCGTCACTCAACAACACAGTATCATCTGCAAACAACAGTACAGGGAGTTTCCAAACACTATCCTCTCTCACCAGGGCCACTCCAACATCTACTACCCTACCTTGTACCTCTTTTATTACCCCATCCATGTACAGATTGAACAACCATGGAGACATGACACATCCCTGTTTCAACCCAACTTTCAAAGAGAAAAATTCACTTAGTTCACCATCCACACGCACTGCAGCCTTAGCACCATCATACATACTCTTCACAGCATTCAACAACTTCTCATCTACTCCATATATTCTTAATACTTTCCACAATCCTTGTCTATCCACCCTGTCATATGCTTTCTCCAAATCCATGAAAGCCGCATACAATTTCTTTCCTTTCTCTAGAAACTTTTCCACTAAAGATCTAAGAATGAATATCTGATCTACACAACCTCTTCCCTTCCTAAAGCCTCCCTGTTCTTCTCCAACTAATTCCTCTGTTCTTTCTCTAACTCTGTCAATAAGTATCCTACCATACACTTTTCCTATTATACTAAGAAGACAAATGCCCCTGTGGTTACCACACACTTCTTTTTCTCCTTTTCCTTTCTACAAGGGAATAATTATACCTGACTTCCAATCCTCCAGGACTCTACCTTCCTTCCAGGCCAATCTGCACATCTTCCATATATATATATATATATATATATATATATATATATATATATATATATATATATATATATATATATATATACATATATATATGTGTGTGTGTGTGTGTGTGTGTGTGTGTGTGTGTGTGGAGAAAAATTGTTTTTTCGCCATAACTCCTTTCATATTCATTATTTCGACATGAGACTAAAACCTAAAGGTGCATCTTTCAAACCTGCATCCTATAACACGCCTCATTACATCAGGGTGGTCGTCCCCCAGGTAGCGGTCAGGTGGGTCGGGCCTAAAATTTTAACTGGGCATAAAATCGTAAATTTTCACCCGATTTACTCCAAATTTGATGTGTTTACATCTTTGACTAGATATCCTGTTGTGTTTATTCGTCAGCATTAAAATGACTGCCGGGGACGGGTTTGCTGTGGCTTGGTACCGCTTCTTGTAATGTATTATAAGGTTATACTCACTAAGGAACACGGTAATTTTATCCCAATTATTTTTTACAAAATATATCATAGTACTGACGTTAGGTTTATAGGGCGGTAGTTTGTGGCGCTTTTTTTAGCATCCTTTGTAAAGATCGGTGATTTATTTTCAAGTTTTCATTGATTAGGTGCTTTATATTCAGTTAATGATTTATTGAATATTTTAGTTTTTGGAAAGGCTAACTGTCTGTCATATACACACAGTATGCGAGGATATATCTGATCTTGGCCAGTTGATTTAGTTGGGTCGATTTTCTGAAAATTTAACACTTGGTGTCCTGTCACTTTGTTTATAGATAATATATCATATTGTGGTGCTGACGAAACAGGTTGTGGGATGGGAACGATTACACTATTATCTTTCGTGAAGACACTGTGAAATGAATCATTCAGTATTGTTGTTATTGTTTGGTTATCATGAACGAGATCGCCTTTCCAGCTTATTAGAGAGCTTATGTTATCCATTTTCTTACTCCTCATGCAATGAATAAATAATTTAGGATTTGATTTTGCTTCACGAGAAATTTTTGCCTCATAGTCTAGTTCAGTTTTCCGAATAATTTTCGTACATTGCCGCTGTAGTTTAGAATATTCGGTAGTGTCATCCTGATTTCCTGTACATGTATATTCTTTATACGCTCTTCTCTTGCGACCAATGACTTCTTCAGTATTATTCAACATCGAGGAAGGTTAATAACTTCATTATTTCTTCCTGTAATTGTCGGGTCTCATATTTTATCGAAGTTAGATTTTTCTAGTTAGGAGCTAAAAGACTATTCATACTGGTCTTATATTTGATGTTAATTTCAAGTCTAATGATATGATCGTTGTTGCTAAAATTGTTAATAACCATATATATTCATTAGGTCAATGTCTGTTGCAAGGGCAAGGGCGAGAATATTATTAACAAGCGTTCGTGTATTCACTGCCTGACTTAAAAATGCATCGTCTATCACTACTAACAACCTGTTCCCTTCTTTGTCTGCACACGAATTTTTCCAGTTAATATTCAAATGATTAAAGTCCCTCAAATTAACGCATTCAGTTTTTATCACTGAGTTTATTTCATCGTACAGTATTATATCATTTTCCTCGTCTAACTTGGCCGGTCTGTATATTACACCGGAAAGAATGGTTTCAGTACTCTCTGTGAAAATTCCGACTAACAAAGAAACTTATGTTTCAGCATTCAATTTGCTAAGAGAGAGAGAGAGAGAGCGAATGTGTTTTAGTATCTCCCTATTTATGTACCTTTCCCTCTTCTACTCCATCAGTCACCCGACATCCAACCATAATCCCAGAGTTCATCCAGGGTGGCCATAAGAAGGCTCCTTTAACCCTTTGGCTGTCAATTACCTACCTGTACTTTATTCACGATGACGTCAAACAATTTTACTCTCTTTAACAGTAGAATTCATGTTTGGTTGGGAGGATTGTGGCAGATAACCTCACGTCGCTGCCACATAGTTTTTGGTGAGATGTTTTTGTGCCACCTTATTCAGTATATTCGGTGGAGCCCTATGTTTCTACACTACAGGGGGTCCCATGGTGTGCGCCATCTAAGACGGTACCTCGTATATCTGCAAAGTCTTCCCCTATTCGTCACCTGGGGACGCTCCATTTAGCATTGGGATCCTGCCCCTGAACGTATGCATACATATGTACATACTGTACACACACACACACACACACACACACACACACACACACATATATATATATATATATATATATATATATATACACACACCGGGTATACTGTATATATGTGTGTGTGTGTGTGTGTGTGTGTGTGTGTGTGTGTGTGTGTGTGTGTGTGTGTGTGTGTGTGTGTGTGTGTGTGTGTGTGTGTGTGTGTGTGTGTGTGTGTGTGTGTGTGTGTGTGTGTGTGTGTGTGTGTGTGTGTGTGTGTGTGTGTATAAATATACTGTTGTTGCTGATGTAGTTATCATCATCATCACTGTAATTATCATTATCAACCAGCCTCCATTTTCTACCTGCATGTGGGTTGAAATTGGGTTCAACAAGCAGGAAATAGGAAAGAATGTGATCCTAGTATAATTAATCACCAGTTCTCCTAAAGTAATGGTGTATACAACCATCCATTCACCATTCAAGCCCAAGGAATCCTGGTTCCAACTCATAGGGACACCTTTTCCATACGTAGCTCCATAATTTTCTACAAGACAAAGTGAATCCGAACCAAGTTAATAATCCTGTGCCAAGCCATTGTTACGCACTCCATCGTAAAAACTCATCCAACCACTTGGATCTTTACAGCTTCCTAGCCTCCCCAGCCTCCAAATTTCTCTGTCTCACATACTCATTTATCAAAGCTTTACCTTTTTCTTGGCCTACTACAGCTCTTCCCACCTTCTAACTCACTCACACATTCCATTTTCACCACCCTCATCTCTCTATGCTCATACCTTCTAAGGATGCAGTATTTCAAATCTGCTGTCCAGGGACTTTTTTCCTCCATATGTTTCACGAATCACAATACCCTCTTAGCCTATGCATTCTATGCACCCAACACGTTTCCTAAGAACCCCTTATCCACCTCTTTAACCTTTGAGGTTTGGTGTTCACGCCACATCAATCTCACAGCCGCGTGTCTGTGTAAGTATTATTACTCATTCATGCAATCCTCTTGCTGCTGCCGTGCTCATACCTCTCTTATCAAGGCATTCAAGGCATCAGCCACTTCTTTTCCCTGTGCTGCTCTACTTTCCATTTCTTTTGCACATTTACCTCACATTTCTCTCAGTGCACGCAGGTACTGAAACTCTCACAGTTCAGGATTCTCTACATTAACAAGAACATTACACCTGGAGTTACTTTCTCTCACTTTCCTCTCATCTACATTTACTCTCATTTATAATTATCCATTATCACACCGTAGACTACCATGGTAGAGTCCCGATGGACTGGAAGTTAGGCATAAATGATCCCCTATACAAAGGAAAACCGGAAAGAGAAGTGTGTGACAACCATAGTGGTTTTTGTCTTCTCGGTGTAACAAGAAAAATGCATTGGAGGATACTATCGCGAGAGTTAGAGTAAAAAGGCGATGAATATATTGGAGAAGAGAATGGGGAGTCTACCAAGTGTATAGCCTGCCTAGATCAGATATTCGTTTTAAGATGTTTAGTGGAAAAGTATGAAGAGATGGGAAAGAAGTTATATGTTGCCGTCATGTATAAGGAAAACCATACGAGAAAGTGTACTGACATGGAAGTTGGAAGGCACCGTACTAAAAATATATATGAAGTAGATGAGAATTTGTTGAATGCTGAGAAGCTTATGAATGATGGTGCTATGGCTGCAATGTGAGTTGGGTTCTTTATCTGAGTGTTGGACTGAAGCAGGCGTAGGTGCCCTCTTCGTAGCTGTTCACTTTGTTTATACTAGTTTATATAAAAGGGAGATACTAAATAAGGCAATAGATATTGGAACGCCTCCAATGACAGAAGGTAGGTTGTGGAAACATCCTGTCCTGTTGTTTGCTGATGATGCTGTATTGCTTAATGAAGATGAATGTAAGATGAAGGCAAGTGAATGAGTTTGGGACTGTATTTAATCAACTGAATATAATGTGTAGTACATAATGGTAAAATCATGGTCTTTGAAAGAAATGAAGTCACAGCATGCACGTTGAGACTGGATGATGATGAAATCGAGAATGTGAGCGCTTTCAAGTACTTAGGTGTGCGATGAGTAAAGATGGAAGTTTAGAGGATGAAGTGTTTATTAAGGGTGAACTGGATAGAAACGTTGCTGGTCCACTGAAAGTAGTAATGAAGAATAGGGAAGTGGACTTTGAGGAAGTCGCTGCATGACAATAATGTGATCCCCACTCTAACATGGGAAATGAAGCTTTGACCCTGTTAGAAAGACTGAAATCAAGACAGGGAGAGTGGAAATGAATTATTTTAGAGGAATATGTATGTTACATATGAAGAAGTAGATGGACTGGAAATGAATTATTTTAGAGGAATATGAATGTTACATATGAAGAAGCAGACAGACAACTCAGAAAGTAAATGGACTTTGTGGTGGTGATGTAGATGTGACTGAAGATGTTAAGAGAAATACTGTGAGATGGTTTGGCCATGCGGAGACGATGGAGAATGAGAGACTGACGAGAAAAGTGTGTGTGAGTGAGGTGCAGGGGAAGAGAAGGGGAGACCAAGGATGAGACTGAGGGATGGAGTTGAGAGATAAATGAGGGAGAAGGGTATATGTTGAGGGAGGGGAACCAAATAGCAGAGAATAGAGTGAAGTGGAAGTGATTTGTTTGTGGCCACTCCTTATGAGATTAAAGCGCCTGGCATTAGATGGATAGACAGAATAGCAAGCTTGTATATCCATTTATTTCCTTGTCATAAAACGAGGACTATTTGTGTAAATGTCAGTGGATCAGGAAAAAATGTGATAAGAGATAGGTAATGAAGGATGAAAAATTATTAAAATATTCTGTGAGGAAATTATTTGCTCGTTTCTAACTTGAATAAAATATATATGGATTAAATTTTGTGCATATTTAAAAACGATGGTAAGTCTGTTGGTTTACGCCAGAATAAACGATGACAAGATGATATAATCAGTGACACATTTGTTCTCATTGCTGACACACCCTTTCATCCAATGACATATTTTATACATTAATTCTTGCTACCCTCACACGGTCTGACTCAGATTAGGGGAGGTTGTTCGAAATGGGGGGTCAGATTGATCCGTAATGATATGCTTTTGTAGAACAGTTTGATAATTAATTGGGCTGAAGTACAAATAAAAGTACGTCAGAGTAGTGAAGGAGTTCACCCCTATCAGTGTTTCAGTTATGATAATTAACTCACAGAGCACACATGTCAAACTAGACTCCGCTTTCTCTCTTCCATTTATTGACCTTTTTGGACAACGGAAAGTTATGCAATAGATTTTCAAATTTCCTCATTAGTATTAAAATTGCATTCTTACATATTGCTAATGACATGATAAGAATACAAAACAGTTTGCTTATGCTGTACATACTCAGTGTAACTTAGACCCCCAAACATCTATACACTCCCCGGGAACCACCTCACCTGTCTTGTTAACTTGTCCAAATACACGAGCGGTTTTACCGGTAGTAGACCCAGGCCTGACTTATGCAATCATATCTACACATAATCCCTTTGTTAATGAGTGTCCCATGTTGAAAGGTTAATTGTTTTCCCAGTTATCTCATTATACAGGAGTCGGTCGGCTGCAAGCCCACCAAATTGTGGCTGCGATTTAAGACCACTGCATTATTGTTTTCCGATACACCAATAAAGGAAATGCGTCGTAATTAACTCTTTACAACGTTGCAGAAATCGACATTATCTCTCGTGGCTTAATGAAGTGAAACCAATACAGCCCTGGATGTCATTAATAAGCTGAAATAAGCCGAATGCCGTTGGCCAAAATAAAAAGTATATGATAAAATCGCTGCATAGCTCGAAAAATTGTTATTATTCGAAGTTTCATCGTTTTGACAAGATTAATGGCCAGTGTTTCTATACCTATCAGTCACTGAGTTCAATCCAAAGTTCAGTGAAATATTTGGAAATATTTAATATCAGACAGCAAAATCATATTTTATAGGAGAGGGATAAACTTTCATCTAAAATTTGTTCTGCACTGTGAGCACAACATTTTACAGAAATTATTGCAAGTACGTCATAATTTGGAGTAACTAGAACAGGCAAGATGTTTTTTGGCTGTGATGACCCTACAGAGGTCATTTTATGAATCTGAATTCGTATCGAAAGAATCAAAGCGTACTATTAAAAATTGTCAGCTTAAGAGTCTTAGTAAATATGACGTAATCAATGAGAAACACCGCCTAGGACGCAGTTAACAACACAGAAGATTACTGCAGCCGGCCTGGGGGCTCCAGCCTGGCTGGTTCTCTCCTGGTTACAACGACTGCCTCTCCTGGTAACAACGAATGACTCTCTTGGTAACAAGTGACTCTTCTGGTTACAACGAATGACTCTCCTAGTAGCAACAAGTGACTCTCCTGGTTACAACGCGTGACTCTCCTGGAAACAACGAGTGACTTTCTAGGTAACGAGTGACTCTTCTGGTTACAGTGAATGTAGTAGCAACGAGTGACTCTCCTGGTTTCAACGAGTGACTCAAGAGACTAATGTATTGGTGGGTTGGTCCCTGCCGCTAGCAGGGTCCAGTGTTATATGTACTGGGTAATTTCAGGCTGGAGGTTGGCGCTGCACTTACATCGCATGAGTCAGTCGCAGTGTGCAATCTCAACAAAAGAAAAATAATTTGTACATGGATCCTTTACTTCTTAGTATGTGTCAGATAGTTATATATCTTATCTTCAGTTAGGTAGCTACAAAATAAAAGCTGGGAAGTGTAAATGTGTAAAATAATGTCTCACTGCAGTGACGTGTTTTTAGTTTCATGCACCCAAACACAACAGGGAAACTCAGACTTGGTGTATGTTTATGTTGTATGAGGTGATCCGTGCTGGAGCTCGTGTTTGCACTCTGTGTAATGGGTACTTCCTGCATGAATAACACTGTGCATGTGTTATCCATATACAGTACAGAGATTTCTCAAGTACCTCTAGTGTGCTCAATTTGGCGCACGTGACACCGGCAAAGAATATCATCATCATCAACATCATCATCATCATCATCATGTCCTTTCATCATAATCAAGGATAGGCCAAAGTGCGAAAGTGTGAGAATTACTAACGGCACGTACAGTAAAAAGGTCCACACAATCATTCACATAACTAATTCAAGCCACAGGAATCCTGACTACTCCTGACATACCTGTAGTTTGTACACCCTAGCTTGGCGAAGGATTTTGTTCATTTGCAGTCTGGTGGCTCAATGGCAGAGTAACATAGTCCTACTGACCTACAACCTTTCTATTGCAATTTGTTTTTTTTAATGAGCGTCCGTTCGCATCCGTGAGTGCGTGTGTGCGGTTGCGTGTGCAAGTGTGAGTGTGCAGTAATGATAGTAGGTGTGCTCAGGTCTGGTCAAAGGGCCGAACGTATGACTTGGTACTCTGATCTTGATCACTGTCTTATTGTTTGTAAATTCGGTTCGCTTTTGCCTTGCCCGCCTCTAACCCTTAAACCAAGTTTGATCCAAACAATTAAAACTGTTTCAGGTTTTCCCTGCGACCTTGCCCTTTGACATACCGTTCTCGAAATAGAATAGAATCGTCCTTCACTGACCTTCAGCTAATGTACCAAGTACCTCTCCAAACTGGATAAAAACTGCTTGAGTTATGTTGACCACACACACACACACACACACACACACACACACACACACACACACACACACACACACACAGATAAATTAGAAAGCACTCAGAGAGCGCATACCTACACCAACGAAAGTAGGATTTATGATTTATAAACCAATCTCTGTCTAATATCGGTGGCGGGGGTAAGTATATTTACATTTTTGGTTTGCCTTGACACACAGATCTGAGAAGGCATACCTCCGTCGACGCCAATAAAATCTCTTTAGTCCTGCATCCCGACACAGATCCACCTCAAAATATAATCAACTCTTCTTTGAGCCAGTGCCTACGTATGCACCACATCTCGCTGAAATCCGATAGCAACTTTTTAAGATATTTGGTGAAAAACAAACACTAACAGATACGAGTGAATTCGTTACCTCCGCCAACTTAATGATACACTCGCATCAATTTATTAATGTAAGGAACGTGTCGAAGTAAAATAATTCCACTGGCAGTGTCTACATGAAGCACACATTACCAAAGGCTACAGCAAGTCATAATAATGACAGTGACGTTATCCAATTAATAATGCAGTAAGGTATGGTGTTGAATAGATTTTTATATATTATATATATTTTGCAAATGGAATTCTTTTTTCGGAAAAAATTCACATGAATGGGAGAATGAAGAAATGTATAAATATATTACAATAAAATAGTTTACTTAACATTACCATGTTGTGTATACATATACAGTATTTTGCCAGTTTGTTAGAACGATGCGTTTGATCATGTTACAAAACCTCATAACTTCTACAACTCAAAAAATACTTGAACCTGCATGAACTTGTTATATCCAGCTTATTATAGCATAATACATTATGATATTGCAAAGCCACTATATATAAAACAAGGTAAAGTAACATTATTTCATACTTTTACAAAACCACATTGTACACAGCTTAGCCCAGCAGTATTTATGTTAATGTAAAACTCATTATACAGAAATAAGCATAATAACAAAATATAACATCAACTCAGTATACACAATTTAGTATCAAAATATTGCAGTGAGTTATGTTGAAACTCATTATATCAGCAAAAAGTTAATTATAACTGTGTGTGTGTGTGTGTGTGTGTGTGTGTGTGTGTGTGTTTTAGAGAGAGAGAGAGAGAGAGAGAGAGAGAGAGAGAGATTATGTCTACAGTATATGAAATATATACTGTAAGCAGTGTTTCTGGAGTATTGAAAATATTTACATGTGAGCGTAATTGCAATAATACAGTTCATGACACCTTTATAATACGAGTAATTACTGATATCAGGGTAAGCATGATACGTGTGTGTGACTTTCATTGGTAACATTGTTGTCCAGTGCCTGGCCAGATCAGTCTTAGGCGACTGTAAAGCTGCCTGTTAAAGTCCATCACTCTTGGAACGCAATATCTGTATGTATATAACTGGGCCTATTATATGATGGGGAACGATGAGCCCAAGGCAGGAAAAGCCAGGATATCCATTTATTGATTTTTTTGGGGGGAATCAAATATTCAAGATCGTGTTCAATGTTATTCTTCAGGACAGTCTGTTCGTTGGTGTGGGATGTGTCTGAAGTTAGACAAACAAATTACAGGCTTTTTCAATGTCGCCACACGGTATGGTGTAAAGGTGGGGGTGGAGTGAGATGAAATTATGACAACACCCTTCTCATTTCATTCACAAGTTTGACAATACACAAATTGTCTTCATACTGAAAAGATTCAACTAGTTAACATAACAACAAATGTGTGATAGTAATGGTACCAGAGTCCGCAGTGTTAGTAAGCTGAGCTCAACTGAAGCTGAAGAAGGCTTAGGATTAGTGCCTGCGGGCTTTTTTTTTTTTTTTTTTTGTTAAGTTATATTCTTGCCTTATAACATGACCCGCAAGAGTTATGTTACATCCGAGTCCCGTTTGTACAGCAGGATAAACAAGAACTAGGATAAACGGACCTTATTTACGAGTCTGACCGGCTCGAAAATTGAATTTGAGTTCTTTAGTTACGAGCTGGACGTAACTACTCCATGCGCCAGTGGCACCTCCACACTGAAAAGGGAGGTCGAGTTCCTCTATCTGTTTATAACATTGAGTTTGAGACAGTGGGTAGAGGAGTTTGGAAGGGTGTGTGAAAGGAGGAAATTGTGAGTAAATGAGAATAAGAGTAAAGGGATGAAGTGTACGAGGTTGGTAGATGGTAGGGGGATGAATATAGTTTTGACTGGTGAGTTGCTTGAGGAGGTAGAGTGATTTAAATATTTAGGGTCACATGTTGCTGTGGATGGAAGAATAGATGCAGAAGTGAAGTTTAGAATGAATGAAGTAGGAAAGGTGCTGGGAGGAATGAAAAAGATGTTTAGATGTCGTTCGCTTAGAATGGATGTAAAGAGAAGGCTGTATGAGGGTGTTGTGGTACCGACTACGTTATAAGGGGCTGAAACATGGAATATGGGTGTAGCAGAGAGGAAAAGTTTGAATGTAATGGAGATGAGGTGTCCGAGGAGTATGTGTGGAGTGACGCGTATGGATCGAGTGCGAAATGATGAAGTGCAAAGGAAAACTGGAGTTGTTCGGGAGATGGCTGATAGAGTTGAGCAGAGGGTGTTGCGATGGTTTGGGCATCTGGAGAGAGTGGATAATGAGCGATCGGTGAAAAAGATAACTAGATTTGATGTGAGAGGTGTAAGGCTGGGAGGGAGACCACGAATAGGATGGATGGACAGTGTGAAGAGAGCGCTGGATGTGAGAGGGATGTCTGTTGAACAAGGAAGAGTAGCTGTGCGTGACAGAAATAAATGGAGAGAAATTGTGAATGAATAAATGATGACGCAGCCCTGAGGGGATATTCTCCCCATTTGGTCTGATCAGCTAGTCAGGTCAGGTGCGGGTAAGGGGATGGGGTCTATTATGATGTGGCAGGGGTAAACCAACTCTGCTGTCGGGCCCTGCTGCGGATGTCACTGATTGCACTGCGCAGTTGACCCTCGTGTGGTGTGGTGCGGTGAGGATCTGTCCCTTCTCCCCTTTGGAGCTGAGATGCGAATGAATGTGTTTGAATGGATAGGTAAATGAGGAGTGTGTCGTCCTGTCTCGGCTACCTCCTTTTCCTTGGGGGAAGCAGCCTAGGTATATAGACAGATAGATAGTTTATAACATCTGGTCAGATTTGTTTTACATCCAATATCGGTGTATAGTACGGCTGGCAGAATTAATACTAAACCTATCTGAGTTTACAAATGACTTTAATTTCATCTGAACCTATACTTGGCACAGTACACGACAACGGGGTTCGCCTGCGATTGATCCCACTGTCAACAAGCGATGGCTCACTATACCTCGCAAAACAAACCCTCTTTTCCCATATCCATAAATATATCCTGAAAAAAGAAAGACCTACGCTGTATTTTGTCACTCTGGTGGAGAAGTATTTCAAAATATTAAAATTTGGTGGAAGTGGCATGGCAGTAAGTGCATTTAATGGTGAATGGGAGTCGAGAGTGAGAGGCGAGCACTGAGTGGCGGTGAGGCGTGAAGGTGAAGGTGGAGGGTGGCCGAGGACACACTTCACCCACCACGCTAATGACCTGAGAGAGAGAGAGAGAGAGAGAGAGAGAGAGAGAGAGAGAGAGAGAGAGAGAGAATGTTATTTGTCCACACATGAATAGCAGCAGCTACTTATACCGGCAGAGAGTTCGAACAAGTTATTGGACCTGGTTCGACTTCAGCCAAGAGTAAGAGTGCACTGTTTTCCTTTCGTTCCTTTACTCTGTCTTCCTCCATACGCCTTTATTCCCCTTACCGCTCTAGCAGTAAAGGCATTAATGAAGGCTGGATCTAACTCCTTCAATACGGTGTTGTATATTTTCCTTTACTCTGTCTTCCTCCATACGCCTTTATTCCCCTTACCGTTCTAACAGCAAAGGGATTAATTAAATCATTCATCATCTAATCCAGTGTTGTCCCATGAGGCGCGTAGGATTCCGGGGTTAGGCAAGTTGGTCATGACACTTAACATGAGAGTGATCAGCCACACTCATCCCTGAGTGGCATTACGTGAGCAACACATCCTGACTACCACTTGCATATAAACCTGCACTAGCACAATCCGATTGGAGAGCCTTAATTGCCCACAAAACCACCAGGTGGCATAATTTGATTATACAGTATGGTTACCAGCCAGCGTTTCCTAGGGTAGAGTAAACCATTTGGCTTGTCACTCAGTGTAGAGTCACCCATAGACAGAAGGAGGAGGAAAGAATGAAGGAAAGACAAGAGGAAGGATGGAAAGAAGGAAAGAAGAGAGAAAAGGGCAGGGACCCGAGAGAAGAACTACATCGAGTGAGTGGATAGTGAACTCCCCCACCAACAATCATTTTAAATTTTGATACAAAAAAACTCACACGCACTCTTCACACACACACACACACACACACACACACACACACACACACACACACACACACACACACACACACACACACACACACACACATCTTTGTCACCAGAGCACTCCCTCCACACGCACCTTCACACTCACTTTTCAAAACCACACGCTAATAATATGCACACTCACATCTACTTTCCAGTAACACAGTTACCTCGTTCTCAGACTTCCTCTCCTTCTTCTCCTACAAATAACCACCACAGCCACCCAGGAACACAACCACACTAACATGTACTAACAACAAATAGGTCGGAGTGGAGAAAGTTGGCAGAGATCTGTGTCATGCAGTGGAAGGTTGTTGGGTGATGATGATGATGATGATGATGATGATGATGGTGATGATGATGATGATGATGATGATGATGATGATGAATATAACAGACTGACAAGATGGGACAGAAATAGACAGCTATGCAGTAAAATAGCTAGAAACTACTACAGCCAACGCAGGTAGATAACTGGGTCGGTTTAGTGAGGCACGGGATCGAACCAGTCCACGTCTGTAGGTTTCTTTTTCATATTTCAAGTCACAGTACTTCAGTAGTTGAAGCAAAGAAGAAGATCAAGATTGGAAAGGCCCCAGGAACTGATGGAATGTGTGGTGAAATGCTGAAGTATGGGGGTGAGATTGTTGTGGAGTGGATATGGAAGATGTGTAGATTGGCTTGGGAAGAGGGAAGGGTTCCAGAGGACTGGAAATCAGGTATAATTGTTCCTTTATACAAAGGAAAAGGGGTATTTGCCTTCTTAGTGTGATTGGAGAAATATATGGTAGAATACTTAATGATAGGGTCAGACATAAAACAGAAGAGCTGGTTGGAGAGGAACAAGGGGGATTTAGGAAGGGAAAGGGATGTGTAGATCAGATATTTGTCCTAAGATGTTTAGTGGAGAAGTTTCTAGAGAAGGGAAAGAAAGTGTATGCTGCCTTCATGGACTTGGAGAAAGCATATGACAGAGTAGATAGGCAAGGTATGTGGAAGGTATTAAGAATATGTGGGGTGGAGGGGAAATTGTTGAGTGCTGTGAAGAGTATGTACGGGGGAGCTAGGGCTATGGTACGAGTGGATGGTGAGCTGAGTTTTTTTTTATCTAAATCTGGAACTGAAACAGGGATGTATAATGTCTCCATGGCTGTTTAATATATTCTTGGATGGGGTTGTAAAGGAGGTGCAAGGTAGGGCAGTGGATGTGGGGGTGGCTCTAATTAATGAGGGTGAGGTGTGGAAGACTCCCGTAGAGCTGTTTGCTGAGGATGCAGTATTGCTGAGTGAAGATGAATGGGAGTTGCAAGGTTTGGTGAATGAATTTGGGACAGTGTGTAAGAATCTGAAAGTTAATGTAAGCAAAAGTAAAGTAATGGTGTTTGAAATGAATGAAGGCACAGAATGCACGGTGAGTTTGGATGGTGAGGATATGGAGAATGTGAGTGCATTCAAGTCCTTGGGTAGTGTGATGAGTAAGGATGAAAGTTTGGGGGATGAAGTGTTTGAAAGGGTACAGCAGGGAAGGAAGATTGTTGGTTCACTGAAAGCGGTGATGAGAAATAGGGAGGTGAGTATGGAAGTTAAGAAGTCACTAATGATAGTATTGTCATCCCTACCCTGACGTATGGAAGCGAGGCATGGACCTTGCAAGAGGGGATCAAGTCAAGAGTGAGAGTAGCGGAAATGAGTTACCTGAGAGGAGCATGTGGAGTGACACGGAGGGACAGGTTGACGAATGAAGAAATGAGAGAACGTTGTGGGGTGGATGTGGATGTGATCGATAAGATTAGTAGAAATACACTGAGGTGGTTTGAACATGAGGAGAGAATGGAGAATGAAAGAGTGACTAAGAGGGTGTGTGTCGGTGAAGTGGAGGAAGGGAGAGGGAGGGGAATACCGAGGATAAGGTGGAGGGATGGAGTTGAGAAGTATATGAGGGAGGAGGGAGTGAGTTGGGGGGAGGGCAGTCAAATGGTGGGTGACCGAGCGACTTGAAGGCGTTTTGTCTGCAGCCGCCCTTTGCGGGATTAGGGCGTCGGGCTATAGATAGATAGATAGATGGTTACGAAACACAAACCAATTGGCATTCTTTTAGTGCAATGATGTACCAGTAGTTATTATTGTTGGTTCACATATTTAAGCATACTGTAATTCATTTCAGAGATGGGCAACAAATACTTTAACTGTAATTGAATACTAAATACATTACTTCATTATATAAAGTGCTTAAACACCATGTACATTACCCATTTAAACAGTGTACTGAAATACTATATTTATTCCTTTAAAAAGTATTTAAATCCATTTCAAATACATTTTCAAATACATGTAAGTTCTAAAAACCTATCGTCCCCTGGTAATATTTGCTTTCCAAGGTCACCATCTTCTCCTTTCGGCTCTCCCCAAAATTCTCCCCTTAGGGGTTGCCACAGCGGATCACCCGTCTCCAGCTTACTCTCTCTTCTGCATCTTCTTCTCTTACACCTACCACCCGCATGTCCTCCTTCATTACATCCATAAACCATCTCTTTGGCCTTCCTCTCTTTCTCCTGCCTGGTAACTCAATTTCCAGCATCCTCCTCCCGACATATACCTCATCCCTCCTCCGCACATGTCCAAACCATCTCAGTCTCGCCTCTCTAGCTTTGTCCCCAAACTGACTTACGTGTGCTGTCCCAAGGTCACCATAATAACTCCTTTAGCAACTGCTAAAGCCGAACACCTAGAGTAAAGGAAAGATTCTGGGAGAAAGAGAGGCGTCCGTGGAGAAGTTTGAACATAGCCAGAGTGTTTCTGATTAGATATATCATTGGAAAAGTGGGGATGTTGGAACATAACAAATGGTGTGGTTGGAAAGTGGGGTGTACCCTATGAAATGGATGGCGGTGGTTGTGCCCTGGTGGATGTTTGTGAAGGGAAAGGCTTGACAATAACCAATACCATATTTAGCCACAAAATGATCCACATCAATACTCGTAAATGACAATCGATATGGAAGATGAGTTGAATGAACATATGGCAATGCTTGACAATGACTACCTGAGAAGTTAGCTATGTGCTTGACACTAGAGTATAGAAAGGTTTAAGAAGTGGGTTGTCTGATCTCCACATAGTGGTATCAGTCACAGCTTAAGGTGCAAAAGCGATGGGTGCACAGGATCAGAGGAAGACAGGGGAAAGATAGGATAGAAGAAAAGCTGAAGTACAAGGAAAAACGAGGAGTACAGGAGAGAGCTGGAGGAGACACAAGGCAGAAACAATCTGGAGCGGGTGAGAAAGATCGTACATATACGAGTATGCAATATTCACTGGAGATTTTTAGTGCAGCATGAGAGGTGGTGTGCGGGTTGAGTAGACTTAAGGGAGTGAAAGACAGCATGATGGTATGGGGAGATGAAAGAAGCTGTGGTAGACTAGACACTATCTGATCGGGAAGAAGAACAGAGGATGTGGAGAAAAGGAAGAGAGAGTTGACTGTTTAAATGAGGGAAAAGATGAAGAGACTAGTACGACAAAATAAGCAGAGAATGGGTGACCTATTTTGAAGAAACTATTTTGGAAGAAGGGTAGAATATAAGGCAGGATGACAAGGGAAGTAAGGGTGAAAAATGAAATGACAGAGAGCCTTTTAAGTAGCTCCTGAAAAAATAAAACTCTAGTATGCAGATATAAACAGTTTGGTTGGGAGATGGACAGAGGCGAGAAGAGAGGGAGGGATCAGAAGCATGGAAGTGTGTGAGACAATGGATGAAAAACAAAGTGGTGAAAGCACCGATAATTGATGGAGTGTGTGGTTCAACTTTGAAATGCAATTTAAAGAGTGATTGTCTGGATGTGAATGATGTACTGATATACAAAGAAGTAAAGTTCTAGAGGACTGAAAGTGAGGCATAATAGTTCCCTTGTGTCAAGTAAAAGGGGAAAAGGAAGTGTGTGACAGTTATATGGAATTTTGTCTCCTCAGAATAAAAACTATCTAAGGGATGATACTTATCAAGTGTTAGCGAGAAAGTAAAGAAAACAGGTGGAGAGAAAGAAGATGATTTTATGAAGGGCATGAAGTGTATCGACCAGATATTCGGTCTTAGATGCTAACTGGAAAAGTAGACAGAGAAGGGAAAGAAACCTGCATACTGTCTTCGTGGATCTGGAAAATGTTTACCACAGTGTGGACACACACAGGATGAGGAAGATGCTGAATCTGTAAGAAGTAAAAGGAAAATTGTTGAATGCAGTCAGGAGTATGTATATGGGCACAAGTGTATGTGGAGGGTAAATTAGGGGGTTATTGATCTATGTTCGAATTTGAAAATATCATCCTATAATGGAGTTAACTGCTTCTTCATAGAATACGAGTGGCTTAGCTTTTACCAAGCCATGGTGTAGTGACATGGTGCCTGGCTCCTATCTAGGAATGTCGAGATCGATTGCCGGCTAGAGTGTTAACCCGTCACGTCCCGTCACATCCCCCAGTCCCTAGGTATTTTCAAAATATTTTTTTTTGGCTAAAACCTTCGCTTTTGATGAGAAACATCGAAAATTCATAGAGAAATCGCTCACCTGAGGTTTAAAATACCCAATCCAGGTAGGAGTTCCTCCTTACCTGAGTGGGTTTTCTAACATGCTGGCACCAAAGAAAACGAGTTCTATGGGAGGGTAACTATTTTATCCACTCATAAACGGTATTTATTTATTTACTTGGTACGAATGTATATGTAGTATGAGAGTATATTGGTTTTCAAGAAGTAATAAAGGCATTATAAGCATTGTTTCACTCACTAACTAATCACCATACCTGACCTTTTTTGCCACATTACCTGATCATTATTTCTGGCTGTTTCTTCTTCTAATGCTATGTAAACATTGTCCTGCACATTGTCATCGATTGGGGAATCACTCTGGCCCTGAATATCTTTACTAGCCAGGTCACTGGTAACAGGTGAATTGCTGAGGCAATGGCATGAGGGGGGGACGGTGGAGGTTATGCAGTGTAAGGCATTGTCCCTGCTTGGCATCTTGTAGAGGAATAGAGGAAGGTGTCCCGTGTATACATACGAAAAATCACGCGCAAAAATTGAAAATTGTGCAAATTAGGGACCTTGCAATTGTACGACGTACTGGTACGTCGCCGGGACTGGCAAATGCAAATCGTTGCAACGTACCCATACGTCGACGGGACGGGGTGGGTTAAAAACTTTCCATCACCTCTATGTAATAGCTCATAATACAGTAAGAAGACGAGAGTACGATTACGTTTCTTCAGTTAAATATACAACATATATATATCTCAACCTTGTACTGTACCTAAAAAGAACTGCTGGATCAATTTTACTAAAAAAACAAGGCTTAAATAAGAAAAATAATCTCCCTACGATTCTATTGAGAAAGAAGGGAGAAACCTGTACTTCACACAGGAAAAATCATCTGATAAATTACCAATATGCTGGGAATCGAACCAGGGACTCTCAGGTATGCTGCCTGGCTTTCACCTGAGAGTCCCTGGTTCGATTCCCAGCATATTGGTAATTTATCAGATCTATTGAGAAAATTATCATCCAGTTTGCTCCCTATTCATCGTACCAGGTAGCATTTTACAAACAAGTAATAATTATTTCCAATGTATTCAGGTTGAGAACCCACAGAATGAATTTTTGTATGAAGATTTCAGGAGTTTTATTGGCCGCAGAAATATGTTCATGTGCTGATTTCTTCCTTTTTCTTTTTTTCTTAACTGCATTTTCTTCCTTCAGACTTAATTTTTTCCATCAATACCACGTCATCTGTATATATATACCGGGGGTATTGAGTTAGGGTGGTTATAGTAGTTTTTCTCAGAGGGTGATTATACCAGTTTCTCTCATAACTGAGATACTCGTATCATATCTATCATAATCGTAGAAAACAGTTATCTTCCTTCATCCTATTTTAGCTTCGCTTTTTTTTTTTTTTTTTTTGTCTAATGGCATCGTTTGATAAGAATATAGTTAACTCTAAGGATTGAACAGCGGACAATAGAAAAACTAGCCCATGTGGGCACGAAAAGCGTCCGAATCGTATCCACTTGCGGGTTTGAACAATGGGGCTTTTTGAAAATAAACACCTGTTGTCATGGGTGCTAATGTTGCGGCCATGGTGATGGGATACCGCTGCTAGCCTTAGTCATTATAACGTAAACAAGAGCCAATATGAGTGATGGCGGAGCTAGGAGAGTAGAAAGAAAAATATGAAGGAAGGGGTGATGCCAGGAGTGGAGGAAGGGAAGAAAAACAAGAAATTAATAAAATAAAAATATAAACATAGGAAAAGAAGAAAGAGAGCAAAAAGGAAACGGCAAAGGTAAAAATGTGGGAAGGGAAGGTGATGATAGGTGTGAAGATAAAAATGTGCAGTAAAAAGAAAAAAAAAAGTGCATTTGCGACTCTCCACCCAGTTAGCGGGGGCACCATAATAAGCTCCATATTACTCCATTATTAAGGAAGCTCCCTAACTCCTCTTCCTAAGTTATTTATTTTGTTTATTACATCTTGCCGTCCTCTTCTGTGTTACTTAAATAATTCGAATATCATCATACCCTGCGTAAGTAACGTACAGAACGATATTACCCAATGGTATCCAAAAATAAATCGGTAAGGATGACGTGTTACGGTTCTTCTGTAACCCCTCAGAATACGAGCCTCTCTCGTCCGCTTCTGGTTCGGAGAAGCCAAATGTTTCACTAGTAATGAGTGCTGAATGTATCCAGGTTTGGAGGTGGACTTCCATTGTGTACTACGGTTTTCATATTTACAATGGACGTTGGTTTGGGTTAATGTACGGTATGTGTATATCTGGTCTAATCTGTATACTCATACTCCCTATATTACCATACAGTTACTATTGCCAGTCTTTGTTACCTGGCACGATTTGTTAGGAAGCGAGGAAAAGAAAGGGAACGACCAGGAGAAAGAAAAGAGAGACAAATGAGAGGAGAGGGAAGAAAACAGGAGAACTGAGAAATAAAGCTGAATGAAGATGAAGTGAGCACTCGTACGAGAGAGAGAGAGAGAGAGAGAGAGAGAGAGAGGTACAATGGTATTGGAGACAGAAAGTGCGAGAGGAAGGTGGTGGGAAAGCGTGAAATATGTAGGAAGTAAGGAAACTGAGGACGCATGGAAGGGAAGTTGGTGATTCAGCGAAGGAATGTGATTGAGAGGAAGGGTGGGTGAGAGGGAGGTGTGAGGGGAAGGGTGGGTGAGAGGGAGGTGTGAGGGGAAGGGTGGGTGAGAGGTAGGTGTGAGGGGAAGGGTGGGTGAGAGGGAGGTGTGAGGGGAGGGGTGGGTGAGAGGGAGGTGTGAGGGGAGGGGTGGGTGAGAGGGAGGTGTGAGGGGAGGGGTGGGTGAGAGGGAGGTGTGAGGGGAGGGGTGGGTGAGAGGGAGGTGTGAGGGGAAGGGTGGGTGAGAGGGAGGTGTGAGGGGAAGGGTGGGTGAGAGGGAGGTGTGAGGGGAAGGGTGGGTGAGAGGGAGGTGTGAGGGGAAGGGTGGGTGAGAGGGAGGTGTGAGGGGAGGGGTGGGTGAGAGGGAGGTGTGAGGGAAGGGATGGGTGAGAGGTTGTTGTGCATCACGTGGTGTTGTGCATCACGAATACGCATCAGAAGGTCAGACTGTCAACAAACATTACTACCTCGACGTTATCCATTGTCTTCGTGACGCAGTTCGGCGGAAGAGAACTGACCTACGGAAAGCGGCAGGTTGGAAGCTGTACCATGACAAAGACCCTGCCCATCCACCTCAACTGATCCGGAATTTTTAACCAAGTACAACATCCCGCAGGTTCGGCTGACTCCCTACTCACCAGACATGGATCCGTGTGACTTTTGACTTTTGGTTATTCCCCAAGTTCAAAACTCCGCTGAAAGATTCCCGATTTGAGACGAGAGAAGAGATCATCACGAAAGCGACGAAGCACCTACAGGAGATATCGATAACCGACTTTGAAAAATGTTTCAGGGATTGGAAAGAATGTTGGGCTAAGTGTATCAAGTCAGAAGAGGCCTACTTTGAGGGAGACTAGTGTCATAGCTCAAGAGGTTAGCTATTTATTTTTATAAAGCCTAAGGTCGGATACTTCCTGAATAGACCTCGTGTTTCGTAGCTACATTAAAACTGTAAGAAATCTGAAGAGAAGGGCTTTCGCATGCATGGAGGAAATTGTATGGAATGAATGAAAGAGACTGAAGAAGGGGACTGGGGAGAAATAACACTAAGCCATAACATGGTATTATGGCACTCTAGGAGAAGGAAAGGAGGAAGGAATTATGAAGAATATGCACCAAGTCATAATATAGTCATGTGGCACTCTAGGAGGAGAGGGAAAGCAGGAAGGAATTATGAAGAATTAGCACCAATATGGTTATATGGCACTGTAGGAGCAGAGGAAAAGCAAAGGCCGAAAGAAACGAGGAAATATCGAGAAGAGAGGTACGACAGAAGAGCAGAAGAGGACAGTTAGGAAAGAAGGACTGGAGGAAAAGAAAGGTCCTTTTAATCGCCTCTTACGACAAGCAGGGATACGTATTCTTTTCCCCTCTTCCCAGGGTGGATAAAAGAACTGGCAATGGCTGGGGCTGCAATATTGATGAGAGATGAGGTGTGGGACGCTGTGGTGTGGTAATTATGGTGCTAATTGTAGCTGTGGTAAGAATGGTGATAGTGACAGATGAGGGAGCGGTGCTAATTATGGCTGCTGTGGCAGTGACAGTGATGGTAGTTCGGGTGATAGTGACAGCTGAGGTAATGACAGTGATACTTGTAGTTCTGTAGAGACAGCGGTTACTGTGGCCATGATAGTGTTGATTACGGTATTTGTGATAATGATACTGATCATGGTGGCAATGGTAGTGGTGCAGTAGCAATGTTGAAGGCATTGGAAGTGATAGTAATGATCAAGATCAATCATGCCGAATATCTGCCAGGGGTGACAATGGTTTATATAATCTGGCAATACTGGTGATGATGGTATACTACTGTTTTTTACACCTGTGCTTATGAAACTCAAGGGGTTGTTTTTTGTTCCGACCCATGTGTGTGTGTGTGTGTGTGTGTGTGTGTGTGTGTGTGTGTGTGTGTGTGTGTGTGTGTGTGTGTGTGTGTGTGCGCGCGTGTGTGGAAGCGTTTCCAAACCACCCAGGAGGTAGCGTCGTGGCTCGTTTTTATTCAAGTGGTGTCCCTGCCCTGACCTGACCTGCCAGAAGGGGTCAGGTCAGGGCAGGCCTAGTCCACCGGGTGCAGGCAATGTTGCCACTACTGCTACCCAACCTACTCTGACCTAACAAACCCAACATTACCAAATTTAGCTGAAGCTTCTTAACTCAGACTGATGAAGTGACTTTACTGAAGTTGGTTATCTTACCTGACATTATCAGACTTAACTGAGTTCTTATCACTGACTAATTGTTATGGCCGAAATGTGTTATTCCCCTCCCCCCATCTAAGCTAACCTAACTAGAAACCAGAAAATACTTACCTGCCCTTGGGTGATCCTTAGTCCTGTTGTCGTCCGTAAACTGTACTCACCTCCAGTTGTCCCTCTCACAAATCACATCAATTATAGACAACATGGAATTGGAAGTGTGGGCACTGAGAAGAAAGTGAGAGACAGTAGTGGCTAGGACAGCAATGATATTATTGTAATAGATATTTAACATCTCATCAACAGAAAGCCTTAAATACATAAAGGTATAAGCTAAGTAGGAGTGTTGTATGTATAAGGCGAAATTATTCTGATACGGACTTAATACTGAGAATGGCCAATGGACGACCAGTTAAGATGGCATGAAGGGAGTCAGTTAGGGAGACAAAAAATCAGATGGAAAGATGCATGTCGAGCAAGATATAAAAGAACCTGGCAAGTGGGTGGAGGACACGGCAGGCAGACGACAGTGGAGGAGGTGCACAATACCAACCAACCCAGACTGGGAATAAGGCCAAGAAGAATAGCAACTAAATGAAAGCAAACCATGATAGTGGTGGTTTTGGTAGTGATGGTGAAAGTCGCTGTAGTGGTAATTAAGGTAGTGATGGTGAAAGTCGTTCTAGTGGTAATTAAGGTAGTGATGGTGATAATGGTAGCTGTGTGTATGATAATGATAGTGATTATTGTGATAGTGAATATGATGCTAGCTGTGGTAGTGATAATGATGGCGAAGTTTGTAGTAGTGATGGTGACTATAATATTCGTGGCAGTGCTGGATGAGGTAGTGTAATTGATTGCGGTAGTCTTGGTAGTGATGATGACCATGGTATTTGTGGTAGTGTTGGATGTCGTAGTTGTAGCAGAGGTGGTTATATTCGCATCTTAGTTAGTGATAGTGATAGTGGTAGTCTTAGTAGTGATGGTGACTATAGTATTTGTGGTGGTGGTGGATGTGGTAGTTGTGGTAACGATGGGTATATTAGCATTTGTGGTAGTGCTACCATAACGCTAGTGTTGGTAGTGATGGTGACTGTACTGTTTGTGGTAGTGATGGATGTGGTAGTTTTGGTGTTGGTGTTTATATTAGCATCTGAGGTAATGTTAGTGATAGTGGTAGTGATGGTGACTATAGTATTTGTGGTAGTGATGGATGTGGTAGTTTTGGTAGTGGTATTTATATTAGCATCTGAGGTAATGTTAGTGATAGTGGTAGTGATGGTGACTATAGTATTTGTGGTAGTGATGGATGTGGTAGTTTTGGTAGTGGTATTTATATTAGCATCTGAGGTAATGTTAGTGATAGTGGTAGTGATGGTATCTATAGTATTTGTGGTAGTGATGGATGTGGTAGTTTTGGTAGCGGTGTTTATATTAGCATCTGAGGTAATGTTAGTGATTGTGGTAGTGATGGTATCTATAGTATTTGTGGTAGTGATGGATGTGGTAGTTTTGGTAGTGGTGTTTATATTAGCATCTGAGGTAATGTTAGTGATAGTGGTAGTGATGGTAACTATAGTATTTGTGGTAGTGATGGATGTGGTAGTTTTGGTGTTGGTGTTTATATTAGCATCTTAGGTAATGCTAGTGATAGTGGTAGTGATGGTAACTATAGTATTTGTGGTAGTGATGGATGTGGTAGTTTTGGTAGTGGTGTTTATATTAGCATCTGAGGTAATGTTAGTGATAGTGGTAGTGATGGTAACTATAGTATTTGTGGTAGTGATGGATGTGGTAGTTTTGGTAGCGGTGTTTATATTAGCATCTGAGGTAATGTTAGTGATAGTGGTAGTGATGGTAACTATAGTATTTGTGGTAGTGATGGATGTGGTAGTTTTGGTAGCGGTGTTTATATTAGCATCTGAGGTAATGTTAGTGATAGTGGTAGTCTTGGTAATGAATATGATTATAGTGACTGTGGCAACTGTGACTGTAGCGGTGATAATGATGGTGTTTATGGTGGTAGCGAGAGTGATGAGTCTGACTGTTGTAGTATCAATGTTCATTGTATTAGTGGTGGTAGTAATGATTTACACAGGCCTAGCTGAAGCACTAACAATGATGTTTAAAGTTTTGCAATTGTTATTGTGGCAGGAATGGTGATGAAGGTACTGTGTGTGTGTGTGTGTGTGTGTGTGTGTGTGTGTGTGTGTGTGTGTGTGTGTGTGTGTAAACTAACAAAATCGCTCAAACAGTTTGTATTTGATTATAATCTCACTTGGTGGAAAGGCGGAGGGCTACCCAACGAGTAAGCCTTTTGTTTTGACGTAACAGGTCAAAGGTCAAGGATGCAGTGCTAGGTCATAATGTGACCTGGCAAAATCAGCATAAAATATTTTATCCAGCTTAGACCAAACTTTGGGAAGGGTTGAGGGTAAGACAAGAATGCAGTTATTAAATTTTGAAAACAATCAGTCAAAGGCCATGGTCACAGGGAAAGGGGAAAGGCCAAGGTCATATGGTAAGGTCAACTCAGGCAGTTTTGATCGGATGTGAAACAAATTTATGGAAGGGTTAGGCGTCAGGCAAGAACGAATGCAATCAGTGATATCCGCAGCAGGGCCCGACAGCAGAACTGGTTTACCCCTGCCACATCATAACAGACCCATCCCCTTACCCGCACCTGACCTGACTAGCTGATCAGACCAAATGCGGGAGAATATCCCCTCAGGGCTGCGTCATCACTTATTCATTCACAATTTCTCTCCATTTACTGTATTTCTGTCACGCACAGCCACTCTTCCCTGCTCAACAGACATCCCTCTCGCATCCAGCGCTCTCTTCACACTGTCCATCCATCCTATTCGTGGTCTTCCTCTCAGCCTTACAGCTCTCACATCAGATCTAGTTATCTTTTTCACCAATCGCTCATTATCCATTCTCTCCATACACCCAAACCATTGCAACACCCTCTGCTCAACTCTACCAGCCATCTCCCGAACAACTCCAGCTTTCCTTTGCACTTCATCATTTCGCACTCGATCCATACGCGTCACCCCACACATACTCCTCAGACATCTCATCTCCATTACATTCAAACTTTTCCTCTCTGCTACACCCATATTCCATGTTTAATTAAACCGTCTGGAGACAGCAAGAATTAAAAAAGAAAATCTGTGCAGTATTTACCCAAGCCGAATGGGTTAAATGTGGTGAGTATGATGATAATAATATTGTGTTTGCAAGTGTGTTTTTGTACGTGAAAGGGTATTAACTTTCACATTGTGTGTGTGTGTGTGTGTGTGTGTGTGTGTGTGTGTGTGTGAGAGAGAGAGAGAGAGAGAGAGAGAGAGAGAGAGAGAGAGAAGAAATTCGGAAGAACGCGAGAAAGAGAGAGGCGATATCAGCAGTTAGCATGGATAGAGACAGCATAGATTTGCTATTTACCTTTTTACTAATGAAGTAATGTTAAGCTTAGTTAATTGAACGCTTTGGTATTTCACATTCTTCAGTAGATTTAGGTGTGTTTAATTAAATACTCTCGTGTTACTAAGACTGATCCCCAGCTGAATATAAAGTTTTGGTGTCAGCTGGACTGGAATACCAATGTAGACCTGTCACAATCATGACAGGGTTAATGCTATTAAGAGCGATGATATTTTGTTTCCAATGGTTCACGTTACATGAATATAATGGTGTGGTATTGTCAGGAATAGAATACTTGAGTTGTACCAACCTAAAAGTGTACGTAATTCATCATTAGCCATAACAGCATGGTGACGACTATCTCCAGATGATTTTATTCAGCTTGGAACAAACTAGAGGTTTAATACAACATAAATCAGCCTCATTTTTTGTCACAACATAAATCAGCCCCATTTCTTGTCACAACATAAATCAGCCGCCTTTTTTGTCACAAACTCAACAAAGTCGTTGAATAGAATGTTCTGACCTTAGTGCGATTGAAATGAAAAAGGCGTCATCCTAATGAAGGAATTAACCAATTCATTTCCAGGAGGTCATTTTTTTTCTTTTTGTAGTCTTGTTATCTCCTGACGATTCTGTCTATCTTATGAGCGACTTTACAAGCTAAATAGAACCCCATCACTATTAGAGGTCCTTCCTAAGTAGAGTGAAGGTATCGAGTGTTATTCTGGTTAGAACATAAAAGATTGTCATCGTAGTGAAAGATGTTAAAGATTTAAGGAGAGTGCATATGAGAGGTTGCAGCAGAGGTTAGTCTGCAGTACACGTGGTATGTTGGTGAAGTGATCTGGAAAACTAAATATTATGACTGCAAAGTGTGCTCTTGTGAAATGAAGAAACTTACGAAACAAATGTATGAGTGGGATCATTCAATACAAAAAGCCATTGGGTGACATCTGTATTTCATCGTCTGATTTCTTCCAAATCCTTCAGAGTGAACCATAAACTACGATACTGATGGATGGAAAACACAACATAAAGCCAAATCTGATTAGCCCCTCCCGGCACAAAGTAATATGAGTTCAAGCTCGCGATCAACCATTCATGAAAAATTTTAGGCTGCCTTCCCGACATTATATCCTCTATGACGAAAGTTGCTCATAGTATCCACTGACAGCGTTGTTGTGCCAGTGCAACTTCTCAGCCATAGACCCCACAAGACTCTCAGGGCTGAACGTTAAGTGACTTTATGCAGTAATAATGATGTACCTGCAGGAGTAATTCCTCAGTGGACCTCTGGACTCAGGAATTAACACCATGAGTGATTCAGTGAAAGCTTTCCTGCTGAAAGGTATCAACCAAATCGGCAGTTGCGTCATGAGGCCAAATTCTCTTCGGCATAGACGACTTTTTGCTGAAGGATTTTGAATAGCATGTTAAACTTATTTTCTACTTCTTATTATAACGCCAACCATTGACGTACAAGAGAATTATATGGTGCAACAAACAGACTGTAACGCTGAAAAGAAGCGTTACTAAATATCTCAACCCAACTACAATATGGATCGTTGCCTTTCGTGAGTGTAGTAGCACTTTATCCTCCCAGAGTTTATTTCACATGATATGTTCTAATATTTTCAGTGTTGTTTACAATTTCCCAGGACTGTCACGTAATAAAGTTCTAGCTAGAGGGGTGTCAGGTCCCATCAGTTAATGCCCTTGATATGTGGTGTAAGAGGGTGGTATGGTTTGGTGTGGTGTGGTGTAAGAGGGTGGTATGGTTTGGTGTGGTGTGGTGTAAGAGGGTGGTATGGTTTGGTGTGGTGTGGTGTAAGAGGGTGGTATGGTTTGGTGTGGTGTGGTGTAAGAGGGTGGTATGGTGTAAGAGGGTGGTATGGTTTGGTGTGGTGTGGTGTAAGAGGGTGGTATGGTTTGGTGTGGTGTGGTGTAAGAGGGTGGTATGGTGTAAGAGGGTGGTATGGTTTGGTGTGGTGTGGTGTAAGAGGGTGGTATGGTTTGGTATGGTGTGGTGTAAGAGGGTGGTATGGTTTGGTGTGGTGTGGTGTGGTGTAAGAGGGTGGTATGGTTTGGTATGGTGTGGTGTAAGAGGGTGGTATGGTTTGGTGTGGTGTGGTGTAAGAGGGTGGTATGGTTTGGTGTGGTGTGGTGTAAGAGGGTGGTATGGTTTGGTGTGGTGTGGTGTGGTGTAAGAGGGTGGTATGGTTTGGTGTGGTGTGGTGTGGTGTAAGAGGGTGGTATGGTTTGGTGTGGTGTGGTGTAAGAGGGTGGTATGGTTTGGTGTGGTGTGGTGTAAGAGGGTGGTATGGTTTGGTGTGGTGTGGTGTAAGAGGGTGGTATGGTTTGGTGTGGTGTGGTGTAAGAGGGTGGTATGGTTTGGTGTGGTGTGGTGTAAGAGTGTGGTATGGTTGGGTGTGGTGTGGTATAAGAGGGTGGTATGGTTTGGTATGGTTTGGTGTAAGAGGGTGGTATGGTTTCATGTTTTGTGACTTTGCTCAAGTCGGCTAAGCCTGTGGGAGTGAAACAGCTGGTCTTAAAATCGTTAGTGAGACAAACGGACAGGGCCGTACTTAGAAATGTTTCAGCATCTAAAAACACAGTAGTGTGGTTACACTGCTACGAGGTCTGCCATGCCAACGAATATATAACCCATCAGTACTGACCCGTACACCTGTAGGTTAAACAGGTGTAGACTGTAGCACCAGTCGAACAGGGCAGTACTCCCGAGGTTGATGGCAAGCTGGTGATAGGGAGAGCTGGAGCTCCCGTTTCACCAGCCCTTAGGACTTGATCCTGACCATCTCCCTTTTCTGAACATTTTCAGTGCATTCATTTACACAGAGAGTAGGCCAGCATGCCCTCATAATACCTCTACCTTCATCTGTCTACACCACACTACATGCGCATAACATATCACACCTTCTATTTACTGTCTTTAGTAATGGCCGCTGCAATGTTACTATCAAATGAGGTGGTACCTCGGATTGCCACCACCGGCAGGGTAGGGCTGGAGGCACAGGGTCCTCCCGGTCGCCATCAAGCGACTGTGCCGGCAGCGACTGTGCCGGCAGCGACTGTTGCTATTTCCGGGAATGCTCGTCGGCGAAGAGGTGACGGTGTGGCCTTATTCTTTACCAACATCCGCGGCCTTACCACAAATTTAAACTCGGTTCATTTTTTCCTTCAGTCCATATCCCCTTTGGCCCTTTTCCTCACAGAACCACAAATCTCACCCTCTACCGATATATCTCCATTTTGTTTTCCCGGTTACCATCTCCTTATAAACTTTCGAAACAAGGGCAGCACCTGTTGTTATATCAAATCCCAATATGCAGTTGATACTATTTTAAACTTCACTTCATCCAGTTTTGATTACTCATTATATAAATTAAATTGCCAAAACATTACCAAATATATCTGTGTAGTTTATCGTTCCCCCAATGCTTCTTCGGAACCCAGTGTATTTGATTCCATATCCACTCAGTTGAGTAACCTTGACCTTGACCTTGGCAATGAAATTACCATTTTGGTTGATTTTAACATACACAATGTTGAATGGTTATTGTATTCTGCCCGGACTGACGACGCTGGTCTAGAATGCGAGCTGTTTGCGGAATCGTTTAATCTCACCCAGTTGGTAAAGCAACCAACCAGAATACCTGATAATCCTGACCATAATGCCCATCTCCTGGATTTATTCTTGACAAATAATCCAGATCAATACAGGATAGAGGTACTGTCACCACTTGGATCCTCTGACCACAATCTCATCAAAGCCTCATTAGTTAACCCTCCTACACCTCCCCATTCCGAACCTGTCAGGGTGACCCGATGGCACTTTGACAGGGCAGACTGGGATGGATTTAGAAATTATCTTGCTGATGTTCTATGGCAGTCTTTCTTCTCTAGTGATCCCAGTTCTACCCAGTCCCACATTTGCGACTTAATACTAGCTGGTATGGATTTATTCATACCAAGTCAACAATTCACTAAAAGATCAAACTCTCCAAAATGGTTTGATGGCAATTGTGCCAGAGCAACAGCCCAAAAGTCATTAGCATATAACTCTTACTTAAAATCAAGAACATCTGAATCACTCTCCCAATTTAAAATTGCTAGAAATCATGCAAAAGCTGTATTAAATCTATCTAAATCAAACTTTCTTCAAAAGCAAGCATCAAAACTACTTAACAACCCTAATGACAATAGAATATTCTGGTCAACTCTTAATTCTTTCAATAATAACTTTAACAAGTCATCTTCCATTCTCCCACTAAAATCTTCTGATGGCAATATTACAAATGACCCACGTGGGAAAGCAGATATCTTTGCTAGTACCTTTGCCAGAAACTCTACCATAGATGATACCAGCCAGAATGTCTCAGTACTGGAACTTGATTCTCCCGAAATTGCCCCACTTAAAATACAGACAAGATTCGTAAAATCCATCCTAGACAATTTACCTACCAACAAAGCTCCAGGCCCAGATGGAATTCCGCCAATTGTTTTGAAAAAGTGTTCCCCTGAACTTGCCTCTGTCCTAGCTAAATTATTCAGACTATGCATACGTACTTCTTTATTCCCAAATTCATGGAAAGAAGCCAATATCCACCCAGTTCCGAAGAAAGGAAATTCGTCTGACCCCTCCAATTACAGACCAATAGCTGTCACATCTTCTCTTGGTAAGGTATTTGAAACTTTAATTAATAAGCATATTGTTAAACATCTTGAATCCAACAACTTAATTAGTGATAGACAATACGGTTTTCGCCACGAAAGATCCACCATTGACATACTCAATCTCTTAACTCATACCATCCATCAGTCAATTGATCTTTTTGGAGAAACTCATGCAGTAGCTCTTGATATCTCTAAAGCTTTCGACAGAGTATGGCACCGTTCCCTGCTGTCCAAACTCCCTTGCTATGGACTAACGTCTTTTGTTCCTTTGATTTCTTCTTATCTTAGTGACAGGAAAATAAGAGTAAAAGTAGATGATGTATATTCGAATTTCCACTCAATTAATGCCGGCGTGCCACAGGGATCAGTTCTGCCGCCAACCCTATTTCTGGTTCATATTAATGATCTCTTATCTGTCACTCACAATCCCATTCACTCATATGCAGATGACTCAACACTACATAGTTCATTCACACTCAGACATCCATTTACAAAGTCTAATATTTCTACCTCTCAACTCAGTACAGCCATCTCCATAAATCAAGATCTATCTACAATCAGTGAATGGGGACAAAACAACCTTGTCTCTTTTAATGCTAGTAAAACTAAATATATACGGTTTACTAATAGACAGATATTACCAGATTCGTACATTACCTTCAGTGCTACTAATATTCCCATCTCCAAAAATATTGAAATTCTTGGTGTCTCACTTAACAGTGCCCTCAGCTGGACCTCTCATGTCAGATCACTTGCTAAAACCGCCTCAAAGAAACTTGGATTATTGTACAGAGTCCGTAACTTCTTCGCTGACGAGCAGTTACTTATAATTTATAAGAGTCATGTGCGCTCTCAGCTTGAATATTGCTCACCCTTGTGGAATGGTTGTGGAGAGGTTGCATTAAGACAACTAGACAAAATTCAGAATAAAGCTGTTAGAATCATTAACAACCCTGCCATTACATAAAAACTACCTCCCCAGCAAGTAAGAAGGAATGTTGCCTCCCTTGCATTATTTTACAGATATTTTTTTGGCAAATGCTCAGACGAAGTTGCGTCCATGGTGCCACCTCTCCATGCCTTCCCTCGTGCTACACGGGCATCTGGTAGCGCTCATGACTGGAATGTCACTCAACCATATTGCAGAACTTCTGCCTATCAGAATTCTTTCATTCCCCGAACTGCATCTCTCTGGAACTCGTTTCCCCAGAGTTGTTTCCCTCCAAATTTCAACCTACAACTGTTCAAGTCTAACTGTTACAGATATTTTATGAACAGAGGACACCAGTAATCTGGTGTATGGATTATTTTTTTTTCCCATTTGTTTTTCCTTCCTCCGTTCTGTTAAAAAAAAAAAAAAAAAAAAAGGTTGCCCACCTCGCCTTACCTGTTTGTTTTGGCTTTACCTTATAGTGCAATAGTAATTATTACATGTAATCTATGCAGTTTATATTGGTATTAATACGACTTTAACAACGTATACTAGGGCTATTAAGTATTGTATACAAAACAGAAACCACTGGCTAAGGAGAAGGTAGTACTGAATCTGGTGTGGCAATGATATTAACGACGATACACTGTGGGTTCAGGGTATAGTAATGCCTCATGCAACACAGCACAACCTCTGCACATCAACTGAGTGCAATATAATGCACAGTAAAATGGAGTGGCATGGATGGGTGTCACTTTTATTGCTGGTGGATGCGATATTTTGAGCAAGTTTAGGAGTAAAATTGTTATGTATGTTGAGCTGGTTTCAGTGAATGTGCAACTGGCTGTATTTATTGAGCGGTAAACAAAGTAATGAGCGAGGTGGCATGAATTATTTGATGCGAAAAAGTTGGTTTGTGTAAAAGAGAAGGCTCTTGTGAGCGACGTTTGACTGATGAAGCTATCGTGAGGCGCTAGGGTACGAAGACAGTGTAAATGATGTAGTATGGTGTAAGATTTACCTATGAGGTGCAAATGGAATGACGTGCTATATAAGTGGTGTTACGTGATAATTATGAAGTAAAGTGAATATGAGATATGTGAGCAGAATGACGTAATATGAGAGACAGGACGTTAGGTACGGTAATCCAGGAAAATGAAATATATGTATAATCTGGTGAGATGCTGCGGAAGTCAGATATAACCTAAACAAGCACCAATAAATTAATTGAGAAATATATATACAGACGGATACATAGAAGATAGATATGTCGGAACAGCCAAACACTGGATGATGTTACAGATCCCGACCATGCCGAAGCCAACAACTGTGGGGCAGTACTGTAGTTTACAATGCCAGTAAACAAAGGGACCAGGTTTCTCCTGCTCCCAGCTTACCTGATACACCCATCAATGTTGGCGTAAGATCTAAACAGGGACAATACGAAAGAAACGGAAATGGAGAAGAAGAGGGAAATGATGAAGAGGCAGAGACAAGTGCTCAGTATCCAGCAATAATCTAAATGTTAGTGGTAGTCCCTGGTCGTGAGTATAGTTAATGGTGTTTATTCTTGTAGTAAATAAGAATTTAAGTGATCATACAATACTCAAAAGTGAGCCGTTGTTATATTTAATAGGTTTGCTAATTACATATAACTGAATTAAATCTCCATGTATTAAGTGACTTATTTTCATTGATGTTGCTATAAGTAATGTGTCACGTACAAAGTACTAGTAAGTAGAAAACGTATCTCTGTTTTGGAACCACAGTGTGTGGAACAGTTTTCCTTGTAGTCTGAGAGGGAATTGGGACAGAAAGGGAACAGCGTCACACTGTCCTAATTTTAATGTTACAGATTCTGTCTGAACTTGTCTCCACACTCCTCACTGCTTGGCTGACTGATTGGATGTTTGGTAGACAGATATATAGGCAGAGAGAAAGTTGTGAGAGTGAGTAAAGCCGATGTTAGGTATGTAAAACTCTGACAGACAGGCAGAGGACGACAGATGATTATGATGATCTAAAGAAATATACAGATTTTGGTATTGAAAGCCAAGTGAGGTGGTATGAGGTAAGCGTAAAGCCGTTCTTCCCGGACCTTCCTCTCTTTATTCTGTATAAAAGCATCCGTATCTCACGCACCCTTAAAATGAAAAAAAAAAAAAAGTATGGTGTGGTTCATGGGAATTCAATTGCAGGCGCAATACCATCATACCCCCACGGACCTCCCTCCCAACACCCAGACCCCCAGTCCAGTTCTTTGTGTCAGGCAGGGGAGACAAGGGGGAAATGAAAACTGTACATATTGGCACAGAAAACATGGGAAATGAAAACTGTACATTGTGGGACAGAACACATGCAGGCGCTTAGGATCCTACTCAAACACTTTTCCCCGGGTTGGCCTCAATTCAGGAAGTTTAAGTCGTGGATTTGGGTCATCCTATTAAAGACGAGGACGGCAGAGGACAGCACTCTCGGCAGGGAAGGAGAGAAATACGTGAGAAAAAGTTTGTTGTTAAGTTCCAGGAATATGGTTTGTCTTAATGGGAATGGTTTTTCAGAATTAACATTTAAAGGATACCTTTAATACTTCTTCATAACTATTATCTGAATATAACTCTTTTCTAAAGGTAAATAAAGATAATTTACTTGTCATAGGAAATTTTTCACAAACCACTGTTGTCCTGCACATTATCCCATTTCTTTGAGAAACATTATTTTTGCTCATTTTTTTTTTTTTTACTACCTATTAATATAATCTGAAGATAGCACTAGCCATTATGGCAGGGAATAATGAAATGACGTTATTGAAGAGTTTTTTTTTTTTATTCCGGTGAGATTAATCATTATCCAGAATTCCTCTATATTATTATTATTATTATTATTTTTTGACACAGCTGACCATTTTATTATTAAAATCCCAGCATCAGAGGAAATTATAAAGCTACAGAATACAATTAATGCAAACACAAAAGCACTTACAGATGTTTATAAAAGGAAAGATATTGTACCGGAAAATTCGGGTCGTCTCTCTCGCAAGCACACCGCGGCATTTGTGTCTGACCACCTGTTACCTTACAGCCCAGGAATGGAATCTTGCTGCTAAAGGTTATGGCTAATGGAACTGCCTTCAAATATGTGGAAAGTACCAACACTGTCAGCACACTTAAGCCTGCTATATAATTTGGTTTAAATCGAGCTAAAACTGTTTAAGTTAACCTTTCCATGTGACACTGACCTCTGAAAAAATCTGTCTAAAAGAGATCATTATAATCCTTTTTTTTTCTTTTTTCACACAGAGTCATGAATCGAACTTTGACATTGTCCTGTGACCTGGACCTTTAACAGTTTGTTCTCAAGACGGAATGCCATCGTTCTTGTTATACCATAAACCTTTTCAAAATGTATGTGCAGTTTGGTAAAATATTTTAGAGCTGACCTTGCTAGGTGAGAGTCTGGTGAAGTATGTGACTTAGACCAGTTACCTGTTCTTTTCAACAGTAAAAGGTCATCTTTTTGAGTTTCTTTCTACTCTTCTTCCAGGTTTGGTTAAAATCAGATATAAGATTTTTATTTTGTCCAACCTCACTTTCTTACGCAGATCCTCTAACCTATTGTAAATTCCTATCATTCTACCGAGGATCACCGATTCAGTGTCAAGGTTTGGTAACAAACCATAGAAAACTAACTTCCTTTGATTTTCCTTGAGCTTCCTAATAAGGTCCCTTTACTGCCTAAGTATCTCCTGTGACCTGCCTAAAGCTACATTATTTATTCCTACAACAGTAACAAATATAAAGTCCTCTGAGGTGTTGCTGCCTAAGTCATCACGCCCTGTATCCAACAACCAGGGATCGCATCCTCCTAGGACCCACAGCACAAAACTCCTCCTGATGCCTGATCAACAAATTCCTGGCATGTGCGAGACTAAGCTCATCCTGTATTTCATCTACTAGAACCTGAAATAGCAGGTCTCTTCAGAAAGTATCCGACGTTATGCTCTTACAAAATAAATAGCTATTCGTTTGAGCCAGGACATTAATCCCCCTCAAGGCCACTTCTGACTTGACACAAGTAGCCCAGCATTCTTTCCACTGCCTGAAACATTTTTCGAAAGACTGTTTTCGATATCTCCTGCAGGTGCTTCCTCGCATTCTTCATGATCTCTTCCCTCGTCTAAAATCAGGAACCTTTCAGGGGAGTTTCGAGCTTGGGGAATAACCAAAAGTCGCACAGAGCCATGTCTGGTGAGTAGGGAGTCTGCCGGACCTGCGGGATGTTGTGCTTTGCCAAAAATTCCAGAGTCAGTTGAGAAGGATGGGCAGGGTCGTCGTCATGGTGCAGTTTCAACTTGCTGCTTTCCAAATTTGTGGTCTCTTCCGTCGAACTGAGTCACGAAGACGACGGATAACATCGAGGTAGCATTGTTTACTGACAGTCTGACCTTCTCGTGCGTATTCGTGATGCGCAATACAACGGTAGTTGAAAAAAAAAAAATGTAAACATGCTAGTACATTTCATCTCGTTGCAGACCTGTCGTGCATTTTTTGGCCGAGGTGACCCTGTATGCTTCCACTGGGACGGCTGTGCTTTGGTTTTTGGGTCGTACCCGTACACCCAAGTCTCATCTCCAGTGATAACAGTCTTCAGAAAGTCTGGATCGCGATTTGCACACTCCAGCATATCTTGAGCAATGTTCATCCGAGAGAAGAGATCATGACGAATGTGACGAAGTACCTGCAGGAGATACCGAAAACCGACTTTGAAAAATGTTTCAGGCAGTGGAAAGAATGCTGAGCTACGTGAGTCAAGTCAGAAGGGACGTACTTTGTGCGAGATTAGTGTCCTAGCTCAGCAGGTTAGCTATTTATTTCTTTAGAACCTACGGTCAGATATCTTCTGAAGAGACCACGTATACTCCTATTAATAACATTTCTATCAGTGTTACATAGCATAGCCTTGACAGGAAGCCATCACTGTCATTTAGTCTGGTTTCACTCTTAACTGGTCTAGTGTCTAAGATATCTACGTTGCCTAACACTTTTCCTCTACAAACACTGCCTCATCTCTCACCATACCAGCTTCATTATCCTAACCAATTAACCTGTCACATAAAACATTATTGCATCGCTGTTTTCTCCTAATTTCTACACTAAGCTTACTCGCTAACTCGCAATATTAACAGCTCACTTTCTTTTACCATGAGGTCTTTTACAAACTGATTTGAGTACGAGGGGCAGATGCCTTCTTAACTGGGGCTTGGGAAGTGCAGACGAAAGTACGCCTTCACCTGAGCAGGTCAAAGGTCAGACTGAGGAGAAAGAGATGGATAGATAGACGGACAGAGAGAGAGAGAGAGAGAGAGAGAGAGAGAGAGAGAGAGAGAGAGAGATCATAAGGAAAAAGAATGTAGTGAATTATAATTTAAAAAGAGGAAGCAGCCAGACCCCGGCCACCAATCACTCTAACGACCAATTATTTTAATTAGTCCTTTGACCCTGACCATGCGCGGATTAGATTCAGAAGGAATTACCTAGTTCTTGCATAACCCTTAAACCTTCCACCAAATGTGGGTTCAAACTGTTTATCTTTACCTGCTCAATTACCCTGATTTTTTTAGCTTTCACAGTGACCTTGACCTTTGCTATATCTTAAAGTCGAATTTATTTTCCTTGTCCTAGTCTGAACCCATCCATGTAGCGTAATCTACTTTGCATGAAAACTGTATGTTGACCTATTTCTGTCACCTTAAGTATGATCTGTTCTTCTCAAAACAGAGTAAGCCAACTTCTTATTGTTTTAAAACTATAAGTCAACTTTTCTGGGGGTGATCCTCAACTCAGCCACCAAGTCTGATACAAACCATATCGAAACTGTTTAGCTATTTTGTTCACACACAGACACCTGGGTTGAACGTCGACGTTGCCCTGTGAAAGGGACCATTGACTGAATGATCTCAAAATTACAGTAAGTGTCCTCGTTCTTGTCTAGCCCACAACTCTTCCAAGAAGTTTGGTTCAAATCAGATAGTAAATGTTTGACTTGACGTTGCCTTGTGATAATAACCTTTCACCAATTGTTCTGAAAACCATTTGGTTTACTCCTTGGCTGACCCTCGACCCTTCCACTTGATTTGGTTATAATATGGTAAAAGCATTCTAAATTATATTAACACACTCATATAGCGCTCAAAATGTAATCTTGCCCTGTTACCTTGACCTTTGACATTGTTCTCAAGACTGAATCACTTCATTCTTGCCTTATCATCTACGGTTCTCCCAAATTTGGTTTAAAGTGAAAAGAAAAAATATGGAAGTTGATTTTGCCAGGTAAGCGTTTGATATAACCCTGTGACCTTGACCGTTGACCTGTTACTCTCAAAAACAGTTGCTTCCCTCATTGTGTGACCCTCATACCCTCCACCAAGTATGGCTGATATCGGATAAAAACTGAGTTGTTTTGTTGACACACAAACACACACACACACACACACACACACACACACACACACACACACACACATACAAACAAGTTAAGAGACAACACATAAGCCAACGAAATGAAGCAAAAAAAAAAAAAAAAAGGGAAACGAAAGAGGACGTGTAGCCAAGGAAGATAATTTTGTAAGGAGGAGAGAAGGAAGAGGGAGTTATGGCCGAGGGTGATATGATCTCACAGGGAGAGCAAAACTGGGGTAACCGGGAAAAAAGGCCGGGAGGAAAAAGTGGAGAGAAGAGGAATGAAAGAGAAATTGAAAACCGGGAGCAGAGGAAGCGGAGAAGATAAAACTCATGAATGAGGAGGAAGAAAAAGAAGAAAGGAGAACTAAAAGAGGGAGAGAACTGAACTAATACACAACAAGGAAATGCAAGAGGGAGAAAGACCAGGACAATGCATCGAAGAAAGAGAAGAGAAGAAGGAAGGAGGGAAGCCAGAGAGTGAGAGAACACAGAGAGACAAAGGAAGAAGGGAATGAGGGAAGAGGATATATATATATATATATATATATATATATATATATATATATATATATATATATATATATATATATATATATATATATATATATATATATATATATATATATACAATAATGAACTAGAAACGATTAAGTGAAAGAAGGAATGAACTGAAATGAGAAAGTTGTGGAAAAGAGAATAAAAAAGCGTGAGGGTTAAATAAAAGAGAAGGGAGATCAGGAGAAGAGGGTGCCATATGTGTGAAGAACAAATTATAAATAGCAGAGTGGTAGAGGAGGGATGGACGGAGTAAGTAGAAAATGTAAAAAAAAAAAAAAGGGGGGGGGAGTGAAGAAAGGAAGAAGAGAAAGCCAGAGAGGACAGAGGGTAGAAAAGAATATGAGAAAGCAGCAAGGGAAGAAAAGTGTGCGAAAGAGAAAAGTGCAAGAAGGAAAAGAGGGTAAGAGACGAACGAGAAAGAAGCGAAAAAAAAAAAAAAAAAAACAGAAGAAGCACACAAATGTTAGAGGACCGGAGAGGAGGATCAAAGAGCGAGAAATAAGATAGTGCTGTAAAAAAATATATAAATAAATAAAGTGAACGAGAAGGAAGGGAGACGAAGTGTATGACATTTCCACTGTGAGGGATAAGGCCCTAACCAGAGTAAAATGTATAGTACTTAAGGATGGAGCGGGAAAATGTATGGAATGGAGGAAGAGAAATATGGAACGAGATTAGGAGGATGAGGTGGTGCGGAGAGAGAGAGAGAGAGAGAGAGAGAGAGAGAGAGAGAGAGAGAGAGAGAGAGAGAGAGAGAGAGTAAAAAAATATAAAACAATTTAACCACCGTTAATAATACATAACTAATATGTTTAATTGCCTTCATGCACTTTGTTTCATATCGGGTAATAAACATTTATTCAGTTTCTATAAAAGTGAAAAACAAGAACTCCATTTTCTATTCATATCCACTTGATAATGAACATTGCTATCCAGGGATTCCCTGCGCGATGTAGAAGGGAGATTCACCATCATCCTCCACTAACCCCACTCATATGTCAGTGTTATCTCCTTCAACAACACCTCCAGATAGATATTATATAGTTTACTCTCTCTCTCTCTCTCTCTCTCTCTGTATATATATATATATATATATATATATATATATATATATATATATATATATATATATATATGTATGTATATATATATATATATATATATATTGTTACATAGCCTATGATTTCATCATCCTTTGTGTAATTCTAACGTACAGTATGCTGCATGTTTGATCACGAGCGTGTTCTACCTCACTCCCCCCCTCCTCCCTTATAGTAGAGTAAGTCGTTCTTTCTGTTGTTCAGAGCAGGATTGTCAACTCTTTCTCCCCATGGCTTCATTTGCGCGTCCTTCTTACAAGTTGTATCAAGCTCTGCCGGCCCCTATATAATGAGCTCAGTCTCTGCATTATTGCCACTTAGATCTACTCCTCATTTTGTTCACATCTCTGTCCTCCCCTGTACAGTTGTTATTATTGTGAGTGCTCAGGAAGTCTCCAACCATGTAGCAGCTGTGTAATTTGAGTATAACTGTTATTGCATTTTTTCTTGTACTGTGTAGCGCAAGGTGTTAATTCTTAGGCCTTGTAAGGTTTTTGTGATTCATGTGTTTTGGGTGTCAGCCCTTATTAATAATATTTTGTATCTGTAATAATATATCTTGCATTCACTGAGTATTATCTGGTATTGTCATTTTATCAGGGCTGACTTAGATAAATTTACTCATGCTAATTTCGTGTTAATAGAGGCTATTGCAGTTAACCATATATTTAACCTGTTTTTTGCCATTACATTATCCTTATGAGTCCTGAATGTTTTGTTGTTAGTTTAAGCATTAAACTTTAACTTGTAATTTTACCTAACCTTTTGTTTTGAACCTGGAACTTTACGGGACAGTAGTGATTTTTAGTATTCTCACTTAAACTGTACATTATCTTTCTCTGTTGCGTAACATTAATTTGGCGACCTCTTATCAGGATATTCAGGATATTATCATAAGGATATTGCTTGATATTTTGCGACTGTGATTTATTCATGATGTCTACTATTACTACACTTGATGCAGCCAAAGATTTTTTGTCAAATGTGCAAACAGTGTGTGATGTAGAAAACAGAACAAAGAATGAACTTAAGCTTGTTGCTCAACAATTGGGAATTGCAGTTCACTCTCATCATTCTAAAGATCAAATTGTTGGCATGATTAATAAAAGCTTGTTTAATGTAACTCCTCCAAATGACCAAATGCAGATTGAAATAGCTAAGTTACAGCTAGCTCTGCAGGAGGCTCGTGTTAAGGAAGCTGAGTCTCAGGCTCGTATTCAGGTGGCTGAATTTCAGGCAAATGCTCGCATTCAGGAGGCACAGGCACAGGTTCGGGCACAAATTGAACTAGCTAGGATTCAGGCAGACCATGAGTATCGCATGAAACAAGGTGGAACTGGATCATCTAGCTCTGATGATTTTGATGTGGCTAAAAATGTTAAACTTGTCCCTCCTTTTAATGAATCTGATTTAACAAAGTATTTTCAGTTGTTTGAGAGGGTAGCTACAGGTTTTAATTAGCCAAAAAAGTATTGGCCAGTACTCCTTCAAACTGTTCTCACCGGTAAAGCTCAAGTAACTTGTGCATTTTGCCCCAGGATTAATCTGATAATTATGATGGAGTTAAGAGCTTGATTCTTAAGGCCTATGAGCTTGTTCCTGAAGCCTATAGAGTAAAATTTAGGACAACTTATAAGCAAGATAAGCAATCCCATGTTGAGTATGCAAAAATCAAAGAAGATCTGTTAGAGCAGTGGTTAAATTCTAAGAATGTGGATTCCGATTTTGACAAATTTAAGCAGATGATTTTGCTGGAGGACTTCAAAAGGTGTATTAATAAAGAAGTAAGCCTATATCTTGATGAGAAAAGAATAGATAATTTGTCTGATGCTGCAGTTTTAGCTGATGAATATGTTCTCACTCACAAGAGATATTCTAAAGAAAAAGGGAAAGCTGGAAGTAAGTACGTTGCCTTTACTCAGAGTACAGGTAACAGGAAAGAGAATAAAGATGATGTTTCTCAGGAATTAATACCAGCTTCACCTCTAGATTTCAGAAAAGTAAATGTACTTATTGTAGTAAGCTTGGTCATACTACGGAGAAATGTTTCAGGAGACAGCGTGATGTGAACAAAAAGGAGTCTTTAAATATTCAGTCAATTGGTCTAGTGTCCACTCTTGAGAGTTCCCAGAATTCTTTAACCGAGTTAACTGAACCTGCTTTGAGGGGTAAATTAAATTCTCATGATGGAGCTCCTCTTTTGAGCAGTGACGTGGGTGACACTCTCAAGAGTTCATGTGCTAATTTCCTGTCTGAAGGTTTAGTCAGTCCTCTGAACAGTAATGACAGGAAATCAGTTAAAATATATTGTGATACAGGTGCTTGCCAATCCCTTATGCTGACCAGTGTTCTAGGCTCTAATGTTAATTCCTCTAATGAAACTGTAATCTTACAAGATGTAGGGAATAATTACTTCTCCGTCCCTCTGTGCAGAGTGAATTTAGAGTCTGGTTTTGTTAATGGTTCCGTTATGGTTGGTTTGGTTGAGACACTCCCAATGTCAGGTGTAACTTTCTTACTTGGAAATGATATTGGTGGAAGTCAAGTGTGTCCAGCTCCTCAGTTGTCTAGTGAGCCAGTGGCTGCGGCCCAGGATTGTGATGTCCCTGATGTGTTCCCTGCATGTGCTGTCACTAGGGCTAAGTCTAAAGTTACTGGTGACTTAGAGGATAATGATGATGATGATGTTATCCTAGCTGACACTTTTCTTGCTAATTTGGACCACTCACCAGATGAGGCAGTACCGCGTAGTGTTGATAATTTGTCTTGTCAAGAGTTGGTTGAGTTGCAGGTTGCTGACCCTGAGTTGAAAGGTCTAGCTAACTCTGCTTGCAGTGAGGATCAGTCAGCTGGTGCTTCTACTTGTTATTATATAAAGTCAGGAGTACTTATGAGGAAGTGGAGACCCCCAACAGCCGACTGTGAGTGGGAGGTTGTACATCAAGTTGTCATCCCTCGTGTTTGTAGGCAGGATATCATTAGAGTGGCTCATGATTCCAATTTGGCAGGACACCTTGGAGTGAGGAAGACTGTGGCACGCATTTTGAAACACTTCTACTGGCCAGGTATCTTCAGGGATGTTTCCTGGTATTGTAAGTCTTGTCACACCTGTCAAGTTGTGGGGAAGTGTAATCAGACCGAAAAGGCTGGATGAATCACTCTTGCGTGATAATCAAAGACGGTGAATAAAACCCACACTTGTAGACGAAGAATATAATTACCAAACAGTTTCGGTGGACACTGCCACCATCTTCAGTGGTCAAGATAGTGAGAGGGAATGACATATTGACTATAGAAGGGTTCCTTTTTATGCGTGTGTGTGTGTGGAAAGGGGGGTAAAGGTGAGGTGGGGTGGGGTAGATTGTAAGCGGGGCTTAACCCCAGGGAGGACATTACCGGGCAGGTCAGGTGTAATTCCTATCTGACCCTACCTGTGTCTTAGCAGGAAGGGACATTTCCACTAGGGACCTCATTATAGGATCTAGCTTATATAATGAGGTCCCTAGTGGAAATGTCCCTTCCTGCTAAGACACAGGTAGGGTCAGATAGGAATTACACCTGACCTGCCCGGTAATGTCCCCCCTGGGGTTAAGCCCAGCTTACAATCTACCCCACCCCACCTCACCTTTACCCCCCCTTCCACACACACACACGCATAAAAAGGAACCCTTGTATAGTCAATATGTCATTCCCTCTCACTATCTTGACCACTGAAGATGGTGGCAGTGTCCACCGAAACTGTTTGGTAATTATATTCTTCGTCTACAAGTGTGGGTTTTATTCACAGACCGAAAAGGTTGCACCTCTAGTTCCCATTCCTCCTTTTGAGGCGCCTTTCACCCGTGTGTTGGTGGATATTGTGGGCCCTCTTCCTAAGACTTCTTCAGGATTTTCTCATGTGTTGACCCTGATTGATATGGCTACTCGTTATCCTGAAGCCATTCCACTTAGAAATATCTCAGCAAAGAACGTGGTTAAGGAAATGCTAGGGTTCTTCACCAAGTTTGGTCTGCCCAAGGAGGTACAGTCAGACCGGGGAAGTAATTTCATGTCAAATGTTTTCAAGCAGTCTCTGAAAGAGTTGGGCATCACCCAGATCACGTCTTCAGCTTACCATCCCCAGACCCAAGGAGCGTTGGAGAGATATCATCAAACACTCAAATTGATGCTCAAGAAATACTGTTTGGAACATCAGAAAGACTGGGATAAAGGTCTTCCATTCGTTGTATTTGCCGCAAGAGAATCTCCAAACGAATCACTGGGCTTCTCACCCTTTGAAGTACTGCTTGCCCATGAAGTAAGAGGACCCCTTAAGCTACTCAAGGAATGCTGGCTGTCGGAGGAAGATGACGTCAACCTGCTGGAGTATGTGATGAAGTTCAAAGAACGGCTGTCCACTGCTTTACAGCTGGTGAGAGAGAATTTAGGAGCTGCTCAGGAGAAGATGAAGACTTGGTATGATAAGAAGTCCAGGTTACGCCACTTTCAGCCAGGAGATCAGGTTTTGATTCTGCTACCAGTGCATGGGCAACCTCTTCAAGCCAAGTTTAGTGGTCCTTATTTCGTGGAGAAGAAACTCAGTGATGTCAACTATGTCATCACCACACCAGATCGTAGAAAGAACAAGCAACTTTGTCACATCAACATGCTAAAGTTATATCACAGGCTGGACGAAAATAACCCAGTCTGCACTGTAGCTGTTCCACCCGAGTCTGCAAGTGAAGTTCTCCCATGCAGCATGAGCCTGAGTGATAGTTTGGGGAAGAATCCTGATATCATGAATGATCTCCAGACTAAGCTTTCTCATCTACCTCCCGAGGAAAGGCAGGAGTTTTCGGCATTACTGCAGGAGTACCCGCAAGTGTTCCGTGCTACTCCAGGAAGAACCACTGTGTTGATGCATGATGTCGATGTTGGAGACGCAAAGCCAATTAAATTGCCTCCTTACCATGTGAACCCAGTGAAAGTTCCTCTCATCCAGAAGGAGCTTGGCTACCTGTTGGACCACAAGATGATTGAGCCGTGTCAGAGCGAGTGGAGTTCTCCAGTCACTCTAGTCCCTGAGCCAGGTGGGTCACAGCGGCTTTGCATCGACTACAGACGTGTTAATCAGATAACCAAAACAGACACTTACCCTCTCCCTCGCATGGAAGATTGCATAGACAAGATCGGAAAGGCTAGGTACATAAGTAAGTTTGATTTGTTAAAGGGATACTGGCAAGTACCTATGACTGAACGTGCTAGGGAGATCTCATGTTTTGTAACACTAGGAAAGACTTTTGCATGTTCTGTAATGCCATATGGTATGAAGAATGCACCAGCCACATTTCAGAAGCTCATGAATGTTGTAACAGAGGGTTTGGCAGGGTGTGTTGTTTATATTGATGATGTATTAATCTTCAGTGACAACTGGAAAGATCACCTATGCCATGTCAGTAAATTTCTTGAGTGTTTGGTTCAGGCTAATCTTGTAGCTAATTTATCAAAGTGTGAGTTTGGTCAAGCTAAAGTTCAGTACCTTGGGTACGTAATTGGTGATGGACATGTTGCACCACCAGGAGCTAAGGTTCAGGTTATAAGTGATCTTCCCAGACCTAAAAGTAGGAAAGAGCTACAAAGATTTTTGGGAATGGTAGGTTATTACAGGAGATTTGTTCTTAACTTTTCAATTCTTGTATCACCACTTACAGACCTACTGAAAAAGGGAGTTAAATTTGTCTGGACCGATAACTGTGAATCCTCTTTCAGTAAACTTAAAGCTATCCTATTAAGTCAGCCAGTGCTCGCTACTCCAAATTTTGCTAAGCCTTTTAAGATGGCTGTTGACGCAAGTGAAACAGGAGCTGGGGCTGTTTTGCTGCAAGAGGATGATCAGGGTATTGAACATCCTGTATCTTATTACAGTAAGAAGTTCACTCCACCTCAAAAGAACTACTCAACTATTGAGAAAGAGATTTTGGCCTTGATTTTGGGTTTACAGCATTTTGCATTTTATTTGTGTTCTGGTTTTGACCCCATAGTCATTTATACCGATTATAACCCACTGAAATTCCTTAGTAAGTTTAAAGATAAAAATCAGAGATTGACAAGATGGAGTCTACTTCTTCAGGAGTATTCATTAGACATACATGTCAAGGGGAAAGAAAATGTTATTGCAGATTGCTTATCTAGACTTTAGACAGATTGTTTTAGAGTAATAAGAAATTTCCTTTGTAAATTTCTTTTTCTTTGTGGGGAGGTGTTACATAGCCTATGATTTCATCATTCTTTGTGTAATTCTAACGTACAATATACTGCATGTTTGATCACAAGTGTGTTCTACCACACTCCCCCCCTCCTCCCTTATAGTAGAGTAAGTCGTTCTTTCTGTTGTTCAGAGCAGGATTGTCAACTCTTTGTCCCCATGGCTTCATTTGCGCGTCCTTCTTACAAGTTGTATCAAGCTCTGCCGGCCGCTATATAATGAGCTCAGTCTCTGCATTATTGCCACTTAGATCTACTCCTCATTTTGCTCACATCTCTGTCCTCCCCTGTACAGTTATTATTATTGTGAGTGCTCAGGAAGTCTCCAACCATCTAGCAGCTGTGAAATTTGAGTATAACTGTTATTGTATTTTTTCTTGTACTGTGTAGCGCAAGGTGTTAATTCTTAGGCCTAGTAAGGTTTTTGTGACTCATGTGTTTTGGGTGTCAGCCCTTATTAATAATATTTTGTATCTGTAATAATATATCTTGCATTCACTGAGTATTATCTGGTATTGTCATTTTATCAGGGCTGACTTAGATAAATTTACTCAAGCTAATTTCGTGTTAATAGAGGCTATTGCAGTTAACCATATATTTAACCTGTTTTTTGCCATTACATTATCCTTATGAGTCCTGAATGTTTTGTTGTTAGTTTGAGCATTAAACTTTAACTTGTAATTTTACCTAACTGTTTTGTTTTGAACCTGGAACTTTACAGGACAGTAGTGATTTTTAGTATTCTCACTTAAAGTGTACATTATCTTTTACTCCCCCCCCTCCTCCCTTATAGTAGAGTAAGTCATTCTTTCTGTTGTTCAGAGCAGGATTGTCAACTCTTTGTCCCCATGGCTTCATTTGCGCGTCCTTCTTACAAGTTGTATGAAGCTCTGCCGGCCCCTATACAGTATAATGAGCTCAGTCTCTGCATTATTGCCACTTAGATCTACTCCTCATTTTGTTCACATCTCTGTCCTCCCCTGTACAGTTGTTATTATTGTGAGAGCTCAGGAATTCTCCAACCATCTAGCAGCTGTGTAATTTGAGTATAACTGTTATTGCATTTTTTCTTGTACTGTGTAGCGCAAGGTGTTAATTCTTAGGCCTAGTAAGGTTTTTGTGATTCATGTGTTTTGGGTGTCAGCCCTTATTAATAATATTATGTATCTGTAATAATATATCTTGCATTCACTGAGTATTATCTGGTATTGTCATTTTATCAGGGCTGACTTAGATAAATTTACTCATGCTAATTTCGTGTTAATAGAGGCTATTGCAGTTAACCATATATTTAACCTGTTTTTTGCCATTACATTATCCTTATGAGTCCTGAATGTTTTGTTGTTAGTTTGAGCATTAAACTTTAACTTGTAATTTTACCTAACTCTTTTGTTTTGAACCTGGAACTTTACGGGACAGTAGTGATTTTTAGTATTCTCACTTAAAGTGTACATTATCTTTCTCTGTTCCGTAACAATATATATATATATATATATATATATATATATATATATATATATATATATATATATATATATATATATTGTATGCATGAGGTGCTACCCAAAAGTTCCAGTAATTTGAACAGAGAGAGCCAACTGCTTGCAGTTTTGCCTTTTCCCGCTAGAAGTCAGCAGCACCCGTTGTGCGTCAGTGTGACCCCAGCCGTGTTTGTGAGCGGACGTGTTGTTGAACTACGCTTACTGTTGTAACATGGTGTGTAGCCTAGGTGGTTTGGTTTTGCAATGGCGGACCAATGGCACAGCAATGTCAAGTCAGTGTTGATCGTTTTCTTCGATATCCAAGGGATTGTTCACAAGGAATTCGTTCCACCCGGTCAATCTGTCAGTGGAAAGTTTTGCTGTCAAGCTTTGCAGTGTCTAAGGGAGAACATCCTTCGCAAACGTCCAGAACAGTGGAAGAACAATGACTGGGTCCTGCATCATGACAACGCCCCCACCCACACATCAGTTGTTGTCCGGCAGTCCCTGGCTTCCACTAACACGGTAGTCAATCCCCACCCATCCTATTAGCCTGCCCTTGCCCCCTGCAACTTTTTCTTGTTTCCCAACCTGAAATTACGACAGAAAGGGCGTCGATTTGACTTGATTGAGGAGATCCAGACAGAATTGCAGGAGGTGATCAAGACCATCACGCCTGAAGCCTTTCAGGTATGCATGGACTCATGGAAAAAATGCTGGGACCACTGTATACATGCCCAAGGGGACTACTTCGAAGGGGACAGTGAGAACTAGGAGGTAGGGTAACTTATTTTCCTACAGTATTCAAATTACTGGAACTTTTGGGTAGCACCTCGTGTGTATATATATATATATATATATATATATATATATATATATATATATATATATATATATATATATATATATATATATATGAGGCGCTGACTTCATTACCGGGCTAAACGCCAAAAATACAAAACGCCAGAAAATACGTTTAAAGTCTGGCGACTTTAAAACTTTGATATCTCGGTAATCGCTTGTGTTATTTTGATTTTTGTTTTTAAAGTAGCTTATAGTATTTTCTTTATTGCAATAACCTCTATTTTGCACTATCTGTCATTAATCATGATGATATCGTGTGAAGAAGTAAAATTTTTCCCCCCACTGCTGGACCGATCGGCCAAGAAAATATTTTCATCCCACTAATAACTACAGAGTTACATCATAAGATGTCAGTAATATATTAGCAAAATGTCCCAGGAGGGTCATACTGTGGAATAAAATCAAAGTTCTATGACATAAGTATTATTTTTTTCACAATAATAGCAGTTGAAAAGTCGGAAACTTTGTGCGTGTTTCTCTCGAAGTTTTTAACCACCAATTAACACGAACCACATGACAAGCATAAAAAAAAAAAAAAAAATAATAATGAATTATTATTTTGCTGATAATAATATAAAAGTAAGACAGCATTTCAATGTATGAGGACATTATTAGAAAACCCCTGTAACCTGAATGATGAAAAAATGAACCCATAACCTGAATAAAAAAAAAAAAACTGCCACGAGTACCAGTAACTTCACAAACACAATGACAATAATAATAATAGTCTATCTATACAAACACACTGACGATAATAATAATAGTCTATCTATCCATCTATCTATTGCCAGACGCCTCAATCCCGTTCGGGGTGGCCACAGACAAATTGCCTCCACGTCGCCCTATCCCCCGCCATTTCACTGCCCCACTCCCAACTCACACCGCCCTCTCTCATATACCTCTCCACTCCATCCTTTCATCTCATCCTCGGCCTCCCCCTCCCTCTTCCCCCCTCCACCTCACTCACATACACTCTCTTCGTCAGTCTTTCACCTTCCATCCTCTCCAAATGGTCAAATCACCTCAGTGTATTCCTCCTAACGCTTCCTATCACATCCACATCCACACCACAACGCTCCTTTATATCCTCATTTGTCAGCCTGTCTCTCCATGTGACTCCACAGGCTCCTCTTAAATAACTCATTTCCACTGCTCCCACTCTTGACTTGTGTCCTTCCACCAACGTCCAAGCTTCACTTCTATACGTTAGAGTTGGTATCACAATACTGTCATGTAGTAACTTTTTCACTTCAATGCTCACTTCCCTGCTTCTTATCACTGCTTTCAAGGAACTAGCAACCTTTCTTCCCTGCTGTACCCTTTCAAGCTCTTCACCCTCCAAACCTCCACTCTTACTCATCACACTACCCAAGTACTTAAACGTACTCACATTTTCCAATTCCTCACCATCCAACCTCGCTGTACATTCACTGACTTCACCTCTCTCAAAGACCATCACTTTACTCTTCCCTACATTCACATTTAGATTCTGTTTCTTACACACTCTCCCAGACTCATCCACCAAGCCTTGCAGCTCTCCTTCATCTTCACTCAACAACACAGTATCATCTCCAAACAACAGTACAGGGAGTTTCCAAACACTACCCTCTCTCACCAGGGCCACTCCAACATCCACTACCATACCTTGTACCTCATTTAATACCCCATCCATGTACAGATTGAACAACCATGGAGTCATGACACATCCCTGTTTCAACCCAACCTTCAAAGAGAAAAATTCACTCGGTTCACCATCCACACGCATTGCAGCCTTAGCACCATTATACATACTCTTCACAGCATTCAAACACTTCCCGTCTACTCCATATATTCTTAATACTTTCCACAATCCTTGTCTATCCACCCTGGCATATGCTTTCTCCAAATCAATGAAAGTAATAGTATTAATAGTAATAATGGTTTAAAAAAATATTATAATAATAATGAGAAAGCAGCAAGTTACTAAGCACTACAGCTGCTGGTGGGAGTATTGTCAGGTGTCAGCTTATTGGCTAGCTGCAGTGCAACCCGACTATCTGATTGGCCAGCTTCAAGGGGGATAAGGAAAGGGGCTGGGATATAGCCTGGTAATGCTCTCACATTCACTTCAACACCACGGGGAGTCGACATAAGGAACATAGGAAAGGCTGAACTCATAAGAAAAGTGACCATACAGCTAGTAGAATTCTGGACCTAGTTGCCCGCCTTGAGCACTAGTGCGAAACTAGACCGTTTTTTTTTTTGCTGCTTGGTGCGACACATGTCTACTTAACCAGGATTTTGACCCCTTTGTAGGTTGTTTCTTAGCACTTTTTTATTTCCAACGTATAGAGGGATGGTTTAACTACTTGTTTGTGTGTGTAGGTGCTTGGCGGCCATTTTGGTGCTTAGCCCGGTAATGAACTCAGCGCCTCATATATACGTTTGAGTGTCCACTGGAGGACCGGCCTATCCCAACCGAAGTGGGTACGATACAGCCAATATATCTCTACCAAGTGGCTTAGGCTGTCTAGTAGAGATTGTATGTAGGATGAGAAGTGCTTGTAAGAGTAACTGTAGTGTTGTAGTGGCTTTGGATGAGTGTGTAGTCTGTGAACCAAGTGTAATTGTCCCGTGCAAGCCGATTGGGTGCAAGCATACTTTATAGTATGCGACACTGGTTCAACCATAGCACCCCTGATGTCCGCCAATGCAGTACGTGGCCAGAAGAACGCTCCCAAAGTTTATTACCCTGGCGGAGCGCGAACCCTCGTTCTTCAGTGTAGGAAAACGCACACTTTACCCCTGTACCACAGAGGCTCCATATATATACTGTATATATATACTGTATATATATATATATATATATATATATATATATATATATATATATATATATATATATATATATATATATATATATACATATATATTTATATGTATAAATATATATATATATATATATATATATATATATATATATATATATATATATATATATATATATATATGGAAGGAACAGCATGTGCAGGCTATCAACTGTAGGTTGTTTCTGTTTTGCCTGTATATAAATGGTGCAGCAAGTGAGGGAATCCTGGGAGAAACAGGTTAGAATAAACGACAGAAAAACAAGGTAAGTGAAGAATGTGGCGAATGAAAGGAAGAAGAAGTGGATATAGTAAAAGACAAAAATGGATGGGGGAAAGGAGAAAGAGGAAGAATAATGAAGTGAAGCACTGGATGGTTAGTATGAAAGAGAGAAGAAAGAAAATGGAAGCTGGGCTAAAGGAAAAAACGAATGAAAAGCTTGCCGGAAAGAAAGAGACAAAAAAAAAAAAAGGAAAGTACAGATGGAAGAACGGATAACAGGAGGAAGAAGAAAGAGAGAGCATTGTTCGAGAGAAATATATGCAAAACAAGGAGAGGGAAAGGAAGAAAGGGGGAATGCAGAAAGTAGGAAAAAGGGAAATGTGAAAAGAAAATTATTACCATTGTGCAGGAAGGAATAAAACTAAGGCCATATAAAGCAAGAGAAGAAAATCAGAAGGGGAGAAAGGAAAAAAAGCGGGAAACAATAGAGCAGAAAAGAGAAAAATGTATGGGAGAAGCTGGTAAAGGGAAGAAAGCAAAATGAAGCGAAAGGAGGGCAAGAAAGAGGAGGAGGAGCAGGAGGAGCAGAAGTAAGAGGAGAAGGAAACAACAGAAGAAGCTAAGCTGAAGAACTGCGGAAGAGGACAGGAATGAGAAACGAAGGAATAAAAGGGAAGGGAATAAAAATGGAAAAAAAAAAGAGGAAACGAAAGAGATTGAATGCCAATGCAGATGGGGTGAGGGGAAGGAGGAAGAAGAAAGAGCTCCTGAAGATAATAAACATGTACAAAGGAGAACAAAGGAAAGCAAACAGCAACAGACCTTATGGTCCTTTTGAGGCTGTTTGTTACAGAATAGACTATGACTACGAGATCTAATTCTACATGCTGAAGAATAAGGACAGTAAAGCAAGAAGGCTTCCCCCACCTCCAAACCCTCCAGTTTAAACTGGCGGGAAAAAAGTGAGAAAAACCACCATACAGCGTGGAAAAACTGACATGGAAATTTCATAGGAAGGACTGAAAAAGAAGTTCTATAATACTTTATCTATAAGCAATCAGTTTGAATAACCTGGAAGAGAAAGTAATAAAGTAAACTGAATAATCAAATAAATAAATCAGTAAGGCATGACATTATGTATGGGTACATTGAGTTAACGAGGCTTCTGTAGACATAGCATGGATATTGCACAGTGCACAGTGTAGATGTTCAATGATGGTGCGGCAGCCTTGCCTGGCGTTTTCTAGGTAGGCAGCAGTCAATCAGGCCCCAGCTCCGTTCACTCCACTGAGACAAGGAACTTTCCCATGTTGGACAAGCGCACAACTTACCTCCTGAAGCAGTGACCCCTGATACATTAAAAAAATTCCGATGGTGATAATTTAACTAAGAGGGACCCTTAGTGATCCACAGCCCATCACAGGTCGAAATTAAGAGTAGTGACCATTAACTCAGGGCTATCTGTGCATATCCTAATCTGTGCTTATACTATGTTTGCTTTAATAATTTGATCCGGGCCCGAAGGGAAAAAAATTATATATACACAAGCGTTTTACTCAGGAGAAAACATATTAAGCCGGGGGTTAGACGACAGAAACTTATCCAAGCGACCTTTAAAGGTTAGTTCTGTATTACAGTTTACCACATTGGAGGGCAATTTGTTCCATATATTTGCAACTCTATTAAAAAAGAAATATTTAGCTTCATGTGACTGGAATCGTTTGCCGATTATTTTATGCACATTGCCTCCAGTATAATTCGAGTGATCAACTGTGAAGTATTTATCGACAGCCATGTTATCACCTTTGAATATTTTGAATACTTGAATTAAGTCTCCTTGTAGCCTGAGTTTATTTAGGGTAAAGAGATACAGGGCTTCTAAATGTTCTTCTTATGGTTTATTTCTCAATCTAGGTATAATTTTGTCGTCCTTCTCTCTACTGTTTCAAGTTTCTCCATATCCTTTTATAATATGGTGGCCCAAATTGAACGCAATACTCCATGCGCGGGCGTACTAAGGAATTATACAAAGTGAGGACGAGATTTTCGGATTCATATTCTCATGCTCTACCTATGAATCCAATCAGTTTACTGGCTTTTTTTTCACAGCTTCTGTACATTGTTTACTTTGTTTCAGATCTTTTGTTATTATAACTCCTAAGTCTTTTCCATGGTTTACCCTATCAAGATGGACATTATTCATGTTATAACTAGCTCTTACAGTTTTACTGCCGATGTTTAGAACTTTACCTTCACTGATACTGAAACCCATTTGCCATGCTTGGGCCCAGTTAAACAGTTAATCAAGATCTCTCTGAATTGCCTGCCTTTACGATCCTGTATCTGCTCTGTTACCTATTTTAGTACCGTCAGCAAATTTCGAAATCTTGCAGCATAATCCTTCATCTATATCATTTATATATTTTTAAAAAAAGAATAGGACCTAACACTGAACCCTACGGCACTCCATTTGTAATGTATATCATTTATATATATTAAAAAAAAGAATAGGACCTAACACTGAATCCTACGGCACTCTATTTGTAATGTTTATAGAGTCTGACTTTTTTCCATTAATTACAACTCTTTGCTTTCGTCCGGCGAGCCAATCTTCTACCCACCCGAGAACATTGCCGCTGAAACCATGTGCCTTTAGCTTCAGGAGTCTTTTGTGTGGATCTTTGTCAAAAGCCTTTTCAAAATCGAGGTAGACAACATCAACCAATAATATTTAACTCTCGTCGTACATGTTCAGTATATCATTGAAAAAGTCCAACAGATTCGTGAGGCAAGAGTAAAGAAAATGTAAGAGGAAAGGAAAAGATGCGGATGGAAGGAACCAATACAGGGAGGAGGTAAAATTGGATGAGATAAAGGAAATGCAACAGAAAGGACAAAGAAGAAAAATAAAGCAAATGACGCAAATAAAGAGCAATGACAACTAAAGAGAGAACGAACAAAAGAAAGATTGATAAAGAAATTAACAATAAAAAGCTGAGGAAGCAAAGGAGCGGAAGAAGATAGAAATTACTAAAGGAGAGAAGTGACAGAGGACAAGGGAGACAGGATAAGTGAAGCAAAGGAGGAGAGAGGAAAGAAGAAAAAACAGAAGGAATAAACGAAAGATGGAAGAATGAGAGACGAACGTGGCGAAGGAAAGGACACACACACACACACACACACACACACACACACACACACACACACACACACACACACACACACACACACACACACACACACACACATCAACAGATAGATAGACAGATAGATAGAAAGATAGATAGATGAGAGGAGGAGGAGGAGGTATACAGTGCAAGTAAAGGGAGGAGGATATACTGTACAATGGAAGAAAGAAGGAATAAAGGGTATGAAAGAAGGAAGTGATAAAAGAATGAAATCTTCTGAAAGGAAAGAAATTCAACAGACAAGGAAACGGGAAAATACAGAGGGAATATGGGGAAGGGGGTAGAAGGAAACGAAACTTGTTAAGCAAAGGAAATATGAAAGACAGGAAAAGAGAGGAGAAATACATAAAGGAGATAAGAAAAAAAGGAAGACTACATCAGACATAAGATGGAAAAAAGAACAAAAGGAGGAAAATAAAGCAGGTGAGGCAAAGAGTAATTAGTGTGTAAGAGGGAAGGGAGTGAAGAAAAAAAGAAGGAAGGCACCAAGGAAGATCATACAAAGGAAATGAGGACAGGGAGAGAGAGATAAGAAAGGTATGTAATTAGGAATGCAGAGAAGAGGAAGGAAAAAGAGCAGGTGAAGCAAAAGATGATGGAGGAAAGAAGGGATGAAAGGAAGGGTATAGGAGAAAAGGAGGAAACATTTAAAAAAATTAATGAAGGAAAGAAAGTGAAAACGAGGAGAACAGAAAAAGAATACAGATGCAAGGAGGGAAACGAGGAGGATGAATGAGCGGCGGAAAAAAAAAAAAACGTACGCTGTAGACGAGAGAGAGAGAGAGAGAGAGAGAGAGAGAGAGAGAGAGAGAGAGAGAGAGAGAGAGAGAGAGAGAGAGAGAGAGAGAGATTACTGAATGGCCAATTTGCTATATTTGGTGTGACACCTGACTATTTTATACAGGTAGATATCAACCACAGAAGCCCCGGGTGTAAGTCAGGTGCATCTTTCAGCACATTTTCTGCATTACCAGCATACAAGAAGGTGGCCAACTCCCTCTGCCTTCCTCAGCGTCAAGTATGCCGTACCTGCCTCTACCCTCACCTCCCCCTCGTTGATAAACCCAGCCAGGTGGACAGCAGATATACTATCATCCTCCACTAATATCACCCACACCTATAATATAGGTGTGGGTGATATTAGTGGAGGATTATATATTATATAATCTCCCCCACACGCACCTCCACCACCATATTAAATATCTGTCTATTTACCATCTTTCCCTTTATCTCATATACGAGTATATATATCTATCTATATCTACCCACCTATCTATAGACGGAGAGATAGATAGATAGATGCATACATACATACATACGTACATACATGCATATATATACATAAGCCTCATATGAGGTACAGTTTACGTTGGTTATAAAACAATGACTCAGAGGAAGTAAACTACCTTACAGATAATCGTCCCGGCAGGGTTAATCTATGGTTTTATCAAACAAAAGATAAGCCTCATGTGTGATCCTCAACTAAACCAACAAGTTTGATGCAAATCACATCAATACAGTTTTACTTTGTTATACAGAAACAAACGGGTCAGATTTTGACCTTGGACTGTGACTTGACCTTTGACAGTTTGTTCTCAAAATTAACCCCCTTCGTTCTTGCCTGACGCCTAACCCTTCCATAAATTTGTTTCACATCCGATCAACACTGCCTGAGTTGACCTTACCATATGACCTTGGCCTTTCCCCTTTCCCTGTGACCATGACCTTTGACTGATTGTTTTCAAAATTGAATAACTGCATTCTTGTCTTACCCTCAGCCCTTCCCAAAGTTTGGTCTAAGCTGGATAAAATATTTTATGCTGATTTTGCCAGGTCACATTATGACCTAGCACTGCATCCTTGACCTTTGACCTGTTACGTCAAAACAAAAGGCTTACTCGTTGGGTAGCCCTCCACCTTTCCACCAAGTGTGGTTATAGTCGGATACAAACTGTTTGAGCGATTTTGTTAGTTTACACACACACACACACACACACACACACACACACACACACACACACACACACACACACACACACACACACAGTACCTTCATCACCATTCCTGCCACAATAACAATTGCAAAACTTTAAACATCATTGTTAGTGCTTCAGCTAGGCCTGTGTAAATCATTACTACCACCACTAATACAATGAACATTGATACTACAACAGTCAGACTCATCACTCTCGCTACCACCATAAACACCATCATTATCACCGCTACAGTCACAGTTGCCACAGTCACTATAATCATATTCATTACCAAGACTACCACTATTACTAACATTACCTCAGATGCTAATATAAACACCGCTACCAAAACTACCACATCCATCACTACCACAAATACTATAGTTACCATCACTACCACTATCACTAACATTACCTCAGATTCTAATATAAACACCACTACCAAAACTACCACACCCATCACTACCACAAATACTATAGTTACCATCACTACAACTATCACTAACATTACCTCAGATGCTAATATAAACACCGCTACCAAAACTACCACATCCATCACTACCACAAATACTATAGTTACCATCACTACCACTATCACTAACATTACCTCAGATGCTAATATAAACACCGCTACCAAAACTACCACATCCATCACTACCACAAATACTATAGTTACCATCACTACCACTATCACTAACATTACCTCAGATGCTAATATAAACACCGCTACCAAAACTACCACATCCATCACAACCACAAATACTATAGATACCATCACTACCACAATCACTAACATTACCTCAGATGCTAATATAAACACCAACACCAAAACTACCACATCCATCACTACCACAAACAGTACAGTCACCATCACTACCATCAATACAGCTATGGTAGCACTACCTCAAATGCTATTATATCCATCGTTACCACAACTACCACATCCACCACTACCACTAATACTAAAGTCACCATCACTACCAAGACTACAACTATCACGATCACTAACTCAGATGCGAATATAACACCTCTGCTACAACTACCACATCCACCACTACCACAAATACTATAGTCACCATCACTAGCAAGACTACCAATATAGTAGCACTACATCAAATGCGAATATAACCATCTCTAACACAACCACATCCAACACAAGCACGAATACTATAGTCACCATCGCTACCACAACTATCGCCATCATCATCACTGCCCCAGCTAGACTCATCATCACTATCACAATAACCACTGTCATTATCATTAACACAGCTAACATTATCACCATCTCTGCCACTACAACAACTTTTACCATCACTACCAAAGCCACCACTATCACCGTTTGCTTTCTAATTCCGTGTTATTCTTCTTGGCCTTATTCCCAGTCTGGGTTGGTTGGTATTGTGCACCTCCTCCACTGTCTTCTGTCTGCCGTGTCCTCCATCCACTTGCCAGATTATCTGGCTTGACATGCATCTTTCCATCTGAAGCTTTGTCTCGCTCGGGCCCTCTATCCCCCCATTGACTCCCGTCAGACCATCTTAACTGGTTGCCTATTGTCCATTCTCAGTAAGTCCCTACCAGAGTAATCTAACCTTTTACAGACAACTCTCCTTCTTAGTGTATACTATTTTTTTTTTTTTTTTAGTTCTCTTTAGATGAAATGTTAAATATCTGTAACAATAATATCATTGCTGTCCTAGCCACTATTGTCTCTCAGTTTCTTCTCAGTGCCCACACTTCCAATTCCATGTTGTCTATAACTGATGTGATTTGTGAGAGGGACAACTGGAGATGAGTACAGTTTACGGACGACAACAGGACTAAGGATCACCCAAGGGCAGGTAAGTATTTTCTGGTTTCTAGTTAGGTTAGCTTAGATGGGGGGAGGGGAATAACACATTTCGGCCATAACACTTAGTCAGTGATAAGAACTCTCAGTTAAGTCTGATAATGTAATAGTCGAGTTGCCAAAAACGTTGACCTGCAGTATTAACTGCTGCGAAATTTTTTCACAGAAATTTATTCAATATAGTTTGACGAGCAAAATTACCGTTGCTTGGTTGTCGCGTGCAACGTTGAACATTTCTCAGAACTCAGGATGGCAGCCGCCGCCATCTTCAATGTTCAACATATGATCTCTATGACATAAAGGGTTGTATAATACCATTTTTTACAGGTATAGAGGGAGGGAAGTTGATTTCCTGGAATTATTTTTTGGATACGGGGCTAAAGTCAAGATCAGACCAAAGATCAAAGGTGAAATATGATCGTAAATCAGAAAAATCACCTCTATTGACCGAATAATGATGGTCGTTATCTTCTCGTGGTTTTGTGGTTTACAACTTTTTTCCTCGATTCTGAGCAGGACGATCCGGCGTGATCAGCATCCCAGGGTCAGTCCTGCAGCACCCCAGGCCATCGCAGTCATCATGGCTGCTGGAGAGGGGAAGTGCCTCTTCAGACCGTGTAATGCCAAGGAGGCATTATAGACATTCAAGACCGTGGCCGTTCACATGATCGTCGCTACAAGCAAAGTGGGACGTGATGAAGTGTAAACAACTCTTTCAGGATGTGATATTCTAGCTCACAAAATGTGATGCTGTAGCTACTGTATACATGGAGGAGTAGAAACATTGAACAGAGAAAAGGAATAAATTCACCGAGCAAGACCTAGATAGATCATATAGTCCTGCTAGGTGACATGAGAGCACTACCCCTCCCAGCAAGGCAGCTACATGCGTGGGGCACGAACTCTCGACCTTCTGGTCTCGAGTCAAATGCTCTGCCACTGAGCTACCCTGTCCCCCCCATAAACAGAGAAAGTATACGCTGGTTGACATTGCTGTTTCCAAAAGGTTGTAGAAGGCCTAATGTAGTGACCTTGATTTCAAGCAAGACTGTCTGTTGTGTGGGAAAGAGTGTAAGCCAAAAGACAGTCAGAACCCACACAAGTGGGTGCAGGTCAGACAGTGTACAACTGTAGACAGGGGTAGTGCTATCACGTCCAAGCAACGGTTGGATAACCTCTGTGATGAGAGACAGGACCAGTGGGCTAATGAGGTAATGGCTAGACTCAGTGGGGTCATTGATCTGCATGCTGTTGACGGACAGTACCATGTCCTCTGTTGCAGTAGGTTCCGTGTTCCCGTTATCCACCCCTCCATCATGGCACCTGTGGAGGATGCACTGAGGTCCATTGTCTTGACGATTGCTGAAAATGCGACAGAGACGTGGACGACATAGGAGCTGTAATCCATGTACCTTGCTGCCTCGGGCACTGTGTCAAGAAGACAGTTCATGTCCAGCATCACAGCCTACTTTGTCAACAAGCTGCTCGTGCTCCACATCGAAATCTGTGACAGTGTCCTTGGATTTTAAGCCAAACTTGGGCAGTTTATCAAAACTGTCAAGATAAGCAAGAGCAAGGGCAACAAATATGAACTGGAGAAGCTGGTGAGGAATATCTGGAGTGAGGTCATCGCGATATGTAGGCCTGGGGACTATGACCTCAGTGCCTATGCTCGTCACAAGGTCAATATGCTTATCTTGGCAATATTGATAAATTGTCATAAGCTGGCGATGTGGAGCACGAGCAGCTTATTGCTGAAGTAGGCTGTGATGGAGGACATGAGCTGTCTTCTTGACACAGTGCCCAAGGCAGCGAGGTACATGGAGTAAAACTCCTATGCTGTCCACGTCTCCGTCGCGTTCTCAGCAATCATCAAGACAACAGACCTCAGCCCCTCCTCCACAGGCGCCATGATGGAGGGGCGGGTCACGGGAACACAGAACCTACTGCAACAGGGGACATGGTACTGTCTGTCAACAGCATGCAGGTCAATGACCCCACTGAGTCTAGCCATTACCTCATTAGCCCACTGGTCCTGTCTCTCATCACAGAGGTTCTCCAACCATTGCTTGAACATGATAGCACTACCCCTGTCTACAGTTGTACACTGTCTGACCTGCACCCACCTGTGTGGTTTCTTACTGTCTTTTGGCTTGCACTCTTTCCCACACAACAGACAGTCTTGCTTGAAATCAAGGTCACTACATTAGGCCTTCAACAACCTTTTGGAATCAATGATGACAACCAGCTTAGACTTTTTCTGTTTATGGGGGAGCAGGGTAGCCCAGTGGCAGAGCACTTGACTCGAGACTGCAGCGTTGAGAGTTCATGCCCTGCCCGGGTAGCTCCCTTGCTGGGAGGGGTAGCACTCTCCCATCACCTAGCAGGGCTATATGATCTATCCAGGTCCAGCTCGGGGAATTTGTTCCATTTCCTCTGTTTACTGTTTCTTCTGAATGTATAGCTACTGTAACATGATTTGTAAGCCAAACAATCACTTCTGACAGAGTTGTGTACAATTCATCGCGTTTCACTTTGCATGTAGTGGGAATTTTCTGCACGGCCACGGTCTTGAATGTCTGTAATGCTCCCTTGGCACTACATGATCTGAAGGGGCACTTCCCCTCTCCAGCTGCCATGACGACTGCGATGGCCAGGGGTACCACAGGACTGATGCTGGGATGCTGATCACGCTGGATCGTCATGCTCTGAAATGAGGAAAAAAGTTGAAAACCAATAAACAAGAAGAAGATAACGAACAACATATTCGGTCAATAGATTTTTTTTTTTTTTTTGGTCAACTTGACCTTTGTCCTGTGATTTGACCTTGACTTCGACCCGTATCCAATGAATAACTCAAGAAATGGGCTCCCTGCCCTCTAAACCCCCCCAAAAATGGTATTACATGACTCTTTACGTCATTAAGATGAAAAGTTGAACATTTAAATTGGTGGCAGCCACCAAATTGAGTTCTGAGAAATGCCCAACATTGCTCAAGTGGAAACCAAGCTAATTTGGCTCTCCTAACTATATTATAGAACACGTTTCCGTGAAAACAGCTATCAGTAGTTAACACTGCAGTCTCATGAAGGAATTATAAGGGCAGCAACTTGACTATAAGGTAAGGTAATAAATTTCAGTAAAGACATTTCATCAGAGTTCAGAAGCTTCACATAAATTTTGTAATGTTGGGTTTGTTAGGTTAGAGTAGGTTGGGTAGCAGTAGTGGCAACACTGCCTGCACCCAGTGGACAAGGCCTGCCCTGACCTGACCCCTCCAGGCAGGTCAGGTCAGGGCAGGGACACGTCCTGGGTTGTTTGGAAATGCGTCCACACACACACACACACACACACACACACACACACACACACACACACACACACACACACACACACACACACACACACACACACACACACACACACATTTCTTATCCTTCCCCTTTCCTTTACACTTCTCTCATCGCTTCTTCTACATACGAGTACACTGTCATCCTGGTGGTAGTTGGTGGCAACCATCGTCCACTCACTTGATGTACTATCGCTTAAGGTGACGTCACACTGGGATAAAAGTGGCTAACATGCAAGCCAGTTTTGCGTGCTGCTAGCCAAACTGACCCACATTGGGCGACATTTTGCTTGCGAGGCAAAATGGATAAAAATTTTCGCTCACAGCTTGTTGGTTGGATTAGAACACAAATGAGCCTATACTAATTTTGTAATTGGTGTAAAAATATTCTGTTATTCACAGAAGGAAACATTAACTAAAACTGTTAAGTAAATATAATTTTATTCTTGTAGTTTTTATTCATTTTAATTTTTTTCTTGTAACATGAAATAAATATTCATGCACTGGGATGACCAGCCGCGGAGGCCGTCTATTTTGTCTCCAAACAAGTAGAAATCAGATTTTGATATGGATCCTGTGGCAAAGAAAACTCTAGTAGACTACTTTGTGGCTCTGGAGTTGCTAAAGTATGTGAGGCAGTTACAGAAACTGAGGAAAAGAGAATGGATACTCTGTGGTGGTTTGTATACAAATGACCACGAGGCGTCAAGGCAGACAACACTGTTAGCCGCTTTGGCTCGCAAAAACACGTGAGTGTGACGAACACTGGACTCTGCTAGCCGTTTTGCCTCACAAAAGCTGCTCGCATGTTAGCCACTTTTGGTCTTGTTTGATGCCACCTTTACTTTTTCCCTCACCTTTACGAGTATGTTCCTGTACAGTATATGCTCTCCTTCTGTCCTACTTTTTCCTTTATTTTTTTTTCTCATTGGAAGCATAAGAAAGAACACTTCACCAGTATCCATGCATGTCGTAAGAGATGACTTAAAAGAAGCCTTTTTGTTTCCAGTGTTTTGCTCCTTACTGTGCTCTCCTCTTCTGCCCCATCTCTTTTCTTGATATTGCCTTTGCTTCTTCTGGCCTTCATTTTCCCTCAACTCCTATCAGGTTATATATTTGATTTTACAACATGGATAGTTTAAGGACCTCCCACTGACACTGACCCTTCCTCCGCTCCTCCCTATGCTTTAACGCTAAACCGCTTCATCATTAAACTGCTTCATCACGAAAACCACTTCAGCGACAGGCTTAGTGCCATACCAGTATAGCCCATTTATGGCTTTGTGCTAGTTCTTGATTAGTCCTTCCTTCCTTCCTTCCTTCCTTGATTGCTGTCTTTTTTTTTTTTTGTAACTCTTCTTTCCACTTCACGTGGCTCTACGCTGAGTGACATGTCTAATGGTTTCCTGTAACTCAGAAAACCATTCACAGTGCTCGGTGTTAGCCATATAACCAGATCACGGTATGTAGTGGAACCAGCTATAGTGCCCCTGTTAACTAGGTGTAGAGACGCAGAAGCGGCATCCAGCCAGGAACTAAACCTTCATACTTTAGCCACGCCTTGCCTCATCAATGCACTGTCAACACACAAGGGAACATCACTTTACTGCATGGAACGGCCCTCCAGGGGTACATGGAATGGCCTCCAGGGGTAATTGCTTGCCTTTGGTCAATGGGTCTACTGAGCTAGACAGACTGGGGTTGATGAACAACAACAACAACAAGACTGTCATGCACTCATCATTAGCTACAGTACTTTCACCTTAGGCTGAATCAGTCTTGCAATATCATCCCACCCCCTTCACAAACACCACCTCTCACCTAACGTTTCATCAATACTACAATGCCAACATTTGCTCTTACTCTATCATTCATCCCAGACATTTTTCCCCCCCATCTCAAAGCACCTCTTCTCACATTCCTTTCACCTTGTCTCTCTGTGCTTTGTTATATCAATATTCATTTAAAACACACCAGGTATCTCACAGCCTAATTAAAGGGTACTACTTTACCAATTTCACTGAAACACCCTGGCAAATAGCATTATATCAGTCTTACATTAGTCTAGTCTGTCATGCACTCAATATGGAGGGTGAATATTAGTGTCAGAGTGGTGCGTAAGGCACGTAGAGGACCGGATGGGCCATAAGGAACATTCTTTTAACCCGCCCCGTCCAGATCGATTTTCCACCACTGACTCCCCCCAGTCCTGACCAATTTTGGAAAAAAATTTTTTTGCCTCAAACCCTTGCTTTTGGTGAGAAACATCGAAAATTTATTAAGAAGTCGCTCACCTTAGGTTTAAAATACTCGATACAGGTAGCAGTACCCCTTATCTTACTGGGTTTTCTGTCAGGCTGGCTCCAAAGAAAACCAGTTCCATGGGAGGGTAACTATTCCACACCACTCATAAACGGTATTTATTTATTTATTTGGTACGAATTTATATGTAGTACGAGAGTATATTGGTTTTCTCACAGCAATATAGGCAATATAAGCATTGTTTCACTCACCAACCACATCAACATACCTGACCTTTTTTGGCGACATTACCTGATCATCATTTCTGACTGTTTCTTCCTCTAATGCTGTGTAAACGTTGTCCTCCACATTGTCATCGATTAGGGAATCACTCTGGCCCTGAATTTCGTACCGTGGCACGACATGTCTTTACTGGCCAGGTGACTGGTAACAGGTGAATTGCCGAGACAATGGCTTGTGGGGGGGGGGAGCTCATGCAGGGTAAGGCATTGCCCCTGCCTGGCATCTGGTAGAGGAAGGTGTCCCGTGTATACATACCAAAAATCATGCACGAAATTTGAAAATTGTGCAAATTAGGGACCTTGCAATTGATGCGCTTTTATATACGTCAACAGGACTGACAGTGACAAAACATGTGGATGTATATATATATATCAATGGGACGCAGCAGGTTAAATTTTTGCCTGTTGTCGTGCACAGTAAATAAAAAGAGAATATCCTAGTTATTATTACATCCACACTCATTCAGACACGGCAATCTGAGTCTCATTCTCATTTTCTTACGTTCACTCCAGAACCAGGCCCCATTCACATCCCTTTTTGTCGCCTTTTATAACATGTTGGAAATGTGTAGTATTATTTTCCTCCATAACCAGGGAAAAGTTTTTCGGTGTTTAAAAGACGTGTATACTGTGGTGGTCTGTGTCTACACTAAATATACTGTATAACTGTGATTATCCCCTGCCTGACGGTACTGAATGAGTTGAATGAGTACTTATTACTGGTTCCTCTCACTACCGTGGTGTTACTTCCTAAGAATGACGGCAGCCAACCAGATGTAACTGAATACACCGGAGGGAATGCAGTTATGATTTGTTTGTAAAATATTAAAGAAAACCTGGACGAAAAAATATGGTCAGTGAAGTGAAAATCTGCAGTGCCTGTACCTCTGTCCTAAAGCAAGATGACTGTAGTGAGTGCAAAGAATCAAGTAATACGTCTGCTGAGTGTTAACTATAAGCTTTGTGGAAAGGTGGTGATGAGTAGGTTATGACAGACATCACAGCTCCTGGTGAGTGAGAATGAACAGGCTGGTATTGTGTAGTGTACGTCAACATTATTTTATACGTCCAGCTTTTGGCATAGGAGTAACAGCCAGTTCCATAAGGTCCAGCAGTTTTTCTACGTACCATATACCTCCCCATGTCACCACTTCGGCGCTAACAGCCACCATCCATATTGAATACATGAGAGGACTGTATCATACTGGTATGGTGTATTGGTATGGGGGAGGGGTACTCTTACGACATGTCCGTGAATCATATGATAGATTAGTTAAGTCTGATTGAACGTAGATCAAAATATGATACTAATCCCTGCCCCAGCCGGGAATCGACCTCGTGCCCATTAGAGCAGCAGACCACCTTTCTAACGACTCGGCCACCACCTTCCCCACTTGCCGGAGACAATATTGTAGGTGGCCACTGAATTATTATTTGTATATTTTATACAGCTGGACGGGGCCACTGGTACTTAACATAGGAAGATGTTTTTCTGTGTATTGCACCTTAAATCCGGTGACGTCTTTCTTAGTTCATTCTTGCCTCAGTTTGGCGATTTTTTCTTGGTACAAAATACCTTTCGTACTGAAGAGGTAAATGAAGGCTATATTTGCCTCTCTACTTTTAGAAAACTCTATCGAGCTGAATAAAATTGCGTGTTGGTAACAAGAACAAGTGTATAAATAAACATCACAGTACTGATGGGGTTACGGAAACGAAATGAAGTGATGAAGTTACACGATAGTGGCAGAGCATTTGTAAGAGTGTCTGGGTTTAGAATAACTATGGGAGTGATACAAGAGTGTGTGATGCCTCTGCGCAGTTGTTCAGTGTTTATACGAACTGGATTATTGAAGAAGTCGTAGCGAATGAGGTAAATGGGAGTTAAAGAATAAAGAACAGAGAAAGACGAATCATATCGGATTTCATGTATGCAGATGATGTTTCCATATTAGATTATACCGATGTGGTTATTGAAAATTTTTGGATCTAAAATAACTAATAATGAACTTTCTTTCTTGACACAAGTTCTTCAGTCGACTTCTATTATCGTTTGCTCTGGCTCATCAGCAAGACCTTTTACATCATTCGCAGGACCTGGACCAACTCTTTTATTCACATCTTTAATCACAGTCACTCTAATGGTTCTGGGCACATATTACATCATTCAATGTTGGTGGCAATATTTCACAACTTCCTCCACACCTCTGTCAACATTGAGTCCAGATGCATTAATCAGCACCACTTTTACCGCCTCACATTTAAAGTTGACACATATGAAGGTTTGACGTGACATTAATTACTGCACAATATTCTCCAACACTAATCATCAACAACAAACTCCCTCCTTCCTTAGTCTTCCCATGAATGCTCATACTTGATTGTCCTAAAGTCTCACACCATTCATTCATTTCGTTTCATCTTATTGTCATTAAGTAATTTTTTGTTATATTATAGAAAACTGAGCCGAAATCATATAAAGAAAAGCTTCCCATAGCCACTGCCTATTACAAGCCGAACTTCATAGGGACCTTGAGGTCAAGGTCACTGATCTTGTGCATGTCACTTTAAGTCACGACAGTCTATAAGTCCACCAAATTTGGTGACCTTAATGCTTCTTGGAAAAGTATATGACATCCGGAATATCCGGAAAAGTCCCAGTTTTATCATAGACGACCTCGGAGGATATTCATCCGATTAAGATCATATTCCTTTCAGACCTGCTCCCTGGCAATTGGCATATGCTGTCAAAATTTCTGCTTTCTAGCTTGAGTCGATTCTGAGATAGTGTCAACAATTTGTTTTTTATGTTCCGGATACCCCCCGGAGATCCGGTTCCAAGTTTGCTAGATGAAGCGGCAGGCTGGGGGACTCAGCTGACAAAGTTTGAAGGTTATAGGCCAAATAGCTTCTGTAATAGCCATATGCATATTAAGAAGAAATAATAATAATGATAAGAATACTGAGAAAAATAATAAAAATTCCCACAAGGGTGTTGAAAGTGTTATTATTATTATCTCTCTCTTTATTTGTATGGTGGTCTTTCTCTTTCTCTCTCTCTCTCTCTCTCTCTCTCTCTCTCTCTCTCTCTCTCTGTAGAAACTTACAAACCATCCTGTTGGTGGAGCTTGTGGGCAGATGGGTGAGATGGGGGTGGATTGGTGGTTGGCTGGGTGGGTGGAGTGGGCAGGGAGTTAGGGGAGAGTGAAGTACATCAGTGGCTGGGCGGGTGGGAAGGATAGGCGGTGGATGGGCGAGGTTGAGTGGTAGATGTGGATGGGTAGGGCGTGAGGTACATCAGTGGTTGGGCGGGTGGGAAGGATGGGTGGTGGATGGGCGAGGTGGAGTGGTAGATGTGGATGGGTAGGGGGTGAGGTATATCAGTGGCTGGGCGGGTGGGAAGGATAGGTGGTGGATGGGCGAGGTGGAGTGGTAGATGTGGATGGGTAGGGTGGGTGGATGTGTATATTCTCTGAGGAAATGGCAGGAGACGGGCATATGCTGCAAACTGTTGTTTTCAGCAAACCTAGCGACTTTTACTAAAATTTTGGTAATCGTGAAACATGTTTGTATAGGACGTTGGACCTTACTTAGTGACAAAACTTCTTATGTTACTGTTTAATTGGATGAACGAGGTTTACTGATTATAGCTGCATTAACCCCTACGGTCCGAGGATGTCTTTTCCTTATATATTTGCTATCGCCTGATAAGTTTTTACATTTTATTAATCTCTTCATTGCCAACATTCTCTCTCTTCTCTCTCTCTCTCTCTCTCTCTCTGCTTGAGGTGTTAAAGGCAGATCCTTTGTCACAGTCATTCTTAACGCTATCCAGCACACATTGCAGGTATTAATGGAGTACAGTTGTCAGTCATCGCTGCAACACACCTTCTAATCCCACCCCAGGACGGAGGCAAGTCGTAGCCAAAGTTTCACACTGAACCAGCACTTGTTATTGGTAGTTCACAACATTTCCTAACTTCACCAGCATCAGTGCCATTGGCAACTGTTCCCCGTGTAGTCTAACAAAAGGTTGTATTGAAAGTGGATTTGGAGTTTCCTAACACATCTTCCTTAGTGATAAACTCTGCATATTACTAGCCAGTATCCTTTTGTATTTTACTGATGCAGACTATATCGTTATATAAACGATATAAATAACTTACAAGAAAGTCGAGGTTTAACTTGCAGAATGAGTTAAAAAAAAAAAAAAAAAGTCGTTATGAAGCCTGTAAAGCCATTTAGAATATGACCCAAGACTTCAAACTACGACCTGAAGCAACTTCACCCCGAGGTTATATTTGATATTTTAATCTTATTACTTTCAGGAGAATTAATTCAACATAGAGAGAGACTTTTCGAACATGAGGGGTTAGAAACAGCCGCCATCAACTTCATCAACGCAAGATGTACTCACAAAGTTGAATAAAAATTGTTAAGGCGGAAACAAGACTTAATGAAAAATGCATCATGGGCTTGAAAAGTGAACAAGGGATCTGGGCAAGGCGTGCATTCCAATCCATGAATTCCCTCAAGCCTGAAGTGAGAGAAAAGCGAGTGTGAATGTTAACGTTACAAGAGTGCAACGAGATCTTTCTTGAAATACATGAAGAATTGGAAAGTAACCGGTGTTAATGAGGCAGGTACTGAAATGATGAAATGCAGTGGAGGGCAAGAACTGACCTGTTTACGGAAATATATTTCAAATTTAGAAGGTTATGGAATATAATATTGATGCGGTGGTTCAATCGGTAGAGAGGTGGCCTGCATTCCTACCGGACCCAGGTTCAAATCCCCGCTGGGGCAGGGAACAGTTTAAGGATTTGATTTTCATATTGGCACGATTTATTGATCTACTAGGAGACCCGCCGAGATGTCATAAAAATACTCCCCCTTATACCAATACACCAGTCCTGTATGAGACAGCTCTAGCATGTATTCAATATGGACGATGGGTGTTAGCGCCAAAGTGGTGACATGTAGAGGTGTATGGTATGTATGAGGACTACTGGGCCTTGAGAGCAGGCTGTGAAGCCTATGCCCAGGGTCGGACACATTATATATATATATATATATATATATATATATATATATATATATATATATATATATATATATATATATATATATATTATTAGAGTGCAATGAACTACTTATAAGAGGTACGAAATAAACCCTCGATAGAATGGGATGTACTGTAGCCATATAACTAAAAGTTGGTGTACACGTATTCCAATGAATAGGTCATGACTCAGTGTTCGCGTGTATTCTCTCATTATGCACCTTATCGTCCCAGTGAAATCTCATGATCCCGCAAAAGTACTTAGCCTGCTTCAGTGAGTTAATACACTGTTCATAGCTGTTGTTTGGTGATCGTGTCTCACGTTCATAAAGTGCAACAGAAAGCACGACTGAAAAAAAAAAAAAAAATCTTTTACACAAATATTGACAGTATAGCTTCTTTTAACAAATATAAATATAAATAAATAAATAAATAAATATCTATCTATCCATCTATCTATCTATCTATCTATCTATCTATCTATCTATCTATATATATATATATATATATATATATATATCTATCTATCTATCTATATATATATATATATCCCATAGGAGCCCAGTGTCGGAATATTGGACAGAACTGGGATTTTTCAAGTCTTTATAAAGTAGGGAACCCCCGGGTAGGGACCCATGAGCTTCGCGTCTATGAGCCAATAGGCGGAAGGCGGTAGGCATAGTACCCACCCAGTGCCATGCCTCGCCCAGCACCCCTGGGACTCAATGGGATATATATATATATATATATATATACTGTATATATCCATCCATCCATCATCCACTCCTACATTGCTCTATGAGGAGCGTAAGAGCTCGGGGCTAGGCAAGTTGGTCCTGATATTTAAGATGAGTGACCAACCTCACTAATTATTGAGTGGCATTATGTGAGCAATAACCACAACCATCCCTTGGATATAAACCTTCACTGGCTTAATCCAACTGGAGTGCTGCAATTACCCACTAAACTACCACGCATCATAATTTGGTTATGTGGTTACCACCCAGCGTTGTAAATGGTTTCTTGGTGAACAGGAAACCAATTGGCCTGTCACTCAGTGTAGAGTCACCCACAGGCAGAAGGACAAGGAAAGAATGAAGGAAAGAAAGACAAAGAGGGAGTGTAAAGTCATCCGTAGGCAGAAGGACGAGGAAAGCATGAAGCAAAGAAAGACAGAAGAGGAAGGAAGGAAATGAGGGAGGAGAGGAAAGGGCAGACACCTGAAAGCAGCACTACATCGAGTGAGTGGATGGTTAGCGCCCCCAACTACCACTAAATTATATATATATATATATATATATATATATATATATATATATATATATATATATATATATATATATATATATATATATATATATTGTTACATAGCCTATGATTTCATCATCCTTTGTGTAATTTTAACGCACAGTATGCTGCATGTTTGATCACGAGCGTGTTCTGCCTCAGCCCCCCCTTCTACCGTTATAGTAGAGTAAGTCGTTCTCTCTGTTATTCAGAGCGGGATTTTCAGCTTTTTGTCCCCATGGCTTCATTTGCGCGTCCTTCTTACAAGTTGTATCAAGCTCTGCCGGCCCCTATATAATGAGCTCAGTCTCTGCATCACTGCCACTTAGATCTGCTCCTCATTTTGTTCACATCTCTGTCCTCCCCCTGTACAGTTATTATTATTGTGAATTTCTCAGGAAGTCTCCAACCATCTAGCACCTGTGTGATTTGAGTATACGTGTTATTGCATTTTGTTCTTGTACTGTATAGCATAAGGTTAATTCTTAGGCCTAGTGAGGTTTTTTGATTGATGTTGGGTTTTATGTCAGTCATTTTTGATAATAGTTTGTATCTGTAATAATTTATCTGGCATTCACTGAGTATTATCTGGTATCTCATTTTATCAGGGCTGACTTAGATAAATTTACTCTTGCTAATTTCGTGTTAATAGAGGCTATTGCAGTTAACCATATATTTAACCTGTTTATTTGCCATTACATTATCCTTATGAGTCCTGAATGTTTTGTTGTTAGTTTGTGCATTAAACTTTAACTTGTAATTTTATCTAACTCTTTTGTTTTGAACCTGGAACTTTACGGGACAGTAGTGACTCTTCGTATTCTCACTTAAAGTGTACATTATGTTTCTCTGTTCCGTAACATAAATTTGGCGACCTCATATCAGGATATTCAGGATATTATCATAAGGATATTGCTTGATATTTTGTGACTCTTACTTATTAATTATGTCTACTATCACTACACTTGATGAAGCCAAAGATTTTTTGTCAAATGTGCAAACAGTGTGTGATATAGAAAACAGAACAAAGAATGAACTTAAGCTCGTTGCTCAACAATTGGGAATTGCTGTTCGCTCTCATCATTCTAAAGATCAGATTGTTGACATGATTAATGAAAGCTTGTTTAATGTAACTCCTCCAAATGAGCAAACGCAGATTGAATTAGCTAAGTTACAGCTAGCCCTGCAGGAGACTTGTGTGAAAGAAGCTGAATTTCAAGCACGTGCTAAGGAGGCTGAGTCTCAGGCTAAAGAGGCTTGTGTTAAGGAGGCTGAATTTCAGGCAAATGCTCGTATTCAAGAGGCACAAGTACAGGCTCAGGCACAAATTGAACTTGCCAGGATTCAGGCAGACCATGAGTATCGCATGAAACAAGGTGGTACTGGATCATCTGCTCTGATGATTTTGATGTGGCTAAAAATGTTAAACTTGTCCCTCCTTTTAATGAATCTGATTTAACAAAGTATTTTTAGTTGTTTGAGAGGGTAGCTACAGGTTTTAATTGGCCCAAGGAGTATTGGCCAGTACTCCTTCAAACTGTTCTCACCGGTAAAGCTCAAGTATCTTATGCATCTTTGCCTCAGGATCAATCTGATAATTATGATGTAGTTAAGAGCTTGATTCTTAAGGCCTATGAGCTTGTTCCTGAAGCCTATAGAGTAAAATTTAGGACAACTTACAAGCAAGATAAGCAATCCCATGTTGAGTATGCAAAAATCAAAGAAGATCTGTTAGAGCAGTGGTTAAATTCTAAGAATGTGGATTCTGATTTTGGTAAATTTAAGCAGATGATTTTGCTGGAGGATTTCAAAAGGTGTATTTATAAAGATGTAAGCCTATATCTTGATGAGAAAAGGATAGATAATTTGTCTGATGCTGCAGTTTTAGCTGATGAATATGTTCTCACTCACAAGAGATATTCTAAAGAAAAAGGGAAAGCTGAGAGAAAGTACGTTGCCTCTACTCAGAGTACAGGTAACAGGAAAGGGAATAAAGATGATGTTTCTCAGGAAGTAAATACCAGCTTCACCTCTAGATTTCAGAAAAGTAAATGTACTTATTGTAGTAAGCTTGGTCATACTACGGAGAGATGTTTCAGGAGACAGCGTGATGTGAACAAAAAGGAGTCTTTAAATATTCAGTCAATTGGTCTAGTGTCCACTCTTGAGAGTTCCCAGAATTCTTTAACTGAGTTAACTGAACCTGCTTTGAGGGGTAACTTAAATTCTCATGATGGAGCTCCTCTTTTGAGCAGTAACGTGGGTGACACTCTCAAGAGTTCATGTGCTAATTTCCTGTCTGATGGTTTTGTCAGTCCTCTGGACAGTAATGACAGGAAATCAGTTCAAATATATCGTGATACAGGTGCTTGCCAATCCCTTATGCTGACCAGTGTTCTAGGCTCTAATGTTAATTCCTCTGATGAAACTGTAATCTTACAAGGTGTAGGGAATAATTACTTCTCTGTCCCTCTGTGCAGAGTGAATTTAGAGTCTGGTTTTGTTAATGGTTCCGTTATGGTCGGGTTGGTTGAGACACTCCCAATGTCAGGTGTAACTTTCTTACTTGGAAATGATATTAGTGGAAGTCAAGTGTGTCCAGCTCCTCAGTTGTCTAGTGAGCCAGTGGCTGCGTCCCAGGATTGTGATGTCCCTGATGTGTTCCCTGCATGTGCTGTCACTAGGGCTAAGTCTAAAGTTACTGGTGATTTAGAGGATAATGATGATGATGATGTTACCCTAGCTGACACTTTTCTTGCTAATTTGGACCACTCACCAGATGAGGCAGTACCCCGTAGTGTTGATAATTTGTCTCGTCAAGAGTTGGTTGAGTTGCAGGTTTCTGACCCTGAGTTGAAAGGTCTAGCTAACTCTGCTTACAGTGAAGAAGAGTCAGCCGGTGCTTCTACTTGTTATTATGTAAAGTCAGGAGTACTTATGAGGAAGTGGAGACCCCCAACAGCATCAGCCGACTGTGAATGGGAGGTTGTACATCAAGTTGTCATCCCTCGTGTTTGTAGGCAGGATATCATTAGAGTGGCTCATGATTCCAATTTGGCAGGACACCTTGGAGTGAGGAAGACTGTGGAACCCATTTTGAAACACTTCTACTGGCCAGGTATCTTCAGGGATTTTTCCTGGTATTGTAAGTCTTGTCACACCTGTCAAGTTGTGGGGAAGTGTAATCAGACCGAAAAGGTTGCACCTCTAGTTCCCATTCCTCCTTTTGAGGCGCCTTTCACCCGTGTGTTGGTGGATATTGTGGGCCCTCTTCCTAAGACTTCTTCAGGATTTTCTTATGTGTTTACCATGATTGATATGGCTACTCGTTATCCTGAAGCCATTCCACTTAGAAACATCTCAGCAAAGAACGTGGTTAAGGAAATGCTAGGGTTCTTCACAAAGTTTGGTCTGCCCAAGGAGGTACAGTCAGACCGGGGAAGTAATTTCATGTCAAACGTTTTCAAGCAGTCTCTGAAAGAGTTGGGCATCACCCAGATCACGTCTTCAGCTTACCATCCCCAGACTCAAGGAGCGTTGGAGAGATATCATCAAACACTCAAATCGATGCTCAAGAAATACTGTTTGGAACATCAGAAAGACTGGGATAAAGGTCTTCCATTCATTGTGTTTGCTGCAAGAGAATCTCCAAATGAATCACTGGGCTTCTCACCTTTTGAACTACTGTTTGGCCATGAAGTAAGAGGACCCCTTAAGCTACTCAAGGAATGCTGGCTGTCGGAGGAAGATGACGTCAACCTGCTGGAGTATGTGATGAAGTTCAAAGAACGGCTGTCCACTGCTTTACAGCTGGCGAGAGAGAATTTAGGAGCTGCTCAGGAGAAGATGAAGACTTGGTATGATAAGAAGTCCAGGTTACGCCACTTTCAGCCAGGAGATCAGGTTTTGATTCTGCTACCAGTGCATGGGCAACCTCTTCAAGCCAAGTTTAGTGGTCCTTATTTTGTGGAGAAGAAACTCAGTGATGTCAACTATGTCATCGCCACACCAGATCGTAGAAAGAGCAAGCAACTATGTAACATCAACATGCTAAAGTTATATCACAGGCGGGACGAAAATAATCCAGTCTGCACTGTAGCTGTTCCACCCGAGTCTGCAAGTGAAGCTCTCCAATGCAGTATGAGCCTGAGTGATAGTTTGGGGAAGAATCCTGATATCATGAATGATCTCCAGACTAAGCTTTCTCATCTACCTCCCGAGGAAAGGCAGGAGTTTTCGGCATTACTGCAGGAGTACCCGCAAGTGTTCCGTGCTACTCCAGGAAGAACCACTGTGTTGATGCATGATGTCGATGTTGGAGACGCAAAGCCAATTAAATTGCCTCCTTACCGTGTGAACCCAGTGAAAGTTCCTCTTATCCAGCAGGAGCTTGGCTACCTGTTGGACCACAAGATGATTGAGCCCTGTCAGAGCGAGTGGAGTTCTCCTGTCACTCTGGTCCCTAAGCCAGGTGGGTCACAGCGGCTTTGCATTGACTACAGACGTGTTAATCAAATAACCAAAACAGACACTTACCCTCTCCCTCGTGTGGAAGATTGCATAGACAAGATCGGAAAGGCTAGGTACATAAGTAAGTTTGATTTGTTAAAGGGATACTGGCAAGTACCTATGACTGAACGTGCTAGGGAGATCTCATGTTTTGTAACATTAGGAAAGACCTTTGCATGGTCTGTAATGCCAGAGACAGATTGTTTTAGAGTAATAAGAAATTTCCTTTGTAAATTTCTTTTTTCTTTGTGGGGAGGTGTTACATAGCCTATGATTTCATCATCCTTTGTGTAATTTTAACGCACAGTATGCTGCATGTTTGATCACGAGCGTGTTCTGCCTCAGTCCCCCCCTTCTACCGTTATAGTAGAGTAAGTCGTTCTCTCTGTTATTCAGAGCGGGATTTTCAGCTTTTTGTCCCCATGGCTTCATTTGCGCGTCCTTCTTACAAGTTGTATCAAGCTCTGCCGGCCCCTATATAATGAGCTCAGTCTCTGCATCACTGCCACTTAGATCTGCTCCTCATTTTGTTCACATCTCTGTCCTCCCCCTGTACAGTTATTATTATTGTGAATTTCTCAGGAAGTCTCCAACCATCTAGCACCTGTGTGATTTGAGTATACGTGTTATTGCATTTTGTTCTTGTACTGTATAGCATAAGGTTAATTCTTAGGCCTAGTGAGGTTTTTTGATTGATGTTGGGTTTTATGTCAGTCATTTTTGATAATAGTTTGTATCTGTAATAATTTATCTGGCATTCACTGAGTATTATCTGGTATCTCATTTTATCAGGGCTGACTTAGATAAATTTACTCTTGCTAATTTCGTGTTAATAGAGGCTATTGCAGTTAACCATATATTTAACCTGTTTATTTGCCATTACATTATCCTTATGAGTCCTGAATGTTTTGTTGTTAGTTTGTGCATTAAACTTTAACTTGTAATTTTATCTAACTCTTTTGTTTTGAACCTGGAACTTTACGGGACAGTAGTGACTCTTCGTATTCTCACTTAAAGTGTACATTATCTTTCTCTGTTCCATAACAATATATATATCTATATATATATATATATATATATATATATATATATATATATATATATATATATATATATATATAGCCCGACGCCCTAATCCCGCAAAGGGTGGCCACAGACAAAACTCCTCCAAGTCGCTCTGTCACCCACCATTTGACTACCGGCCCCCCAACTCACCCCCCCCTCGCTCATATACCTCTCAACTCCATCCCTCCACCTCATCCTCGGTCTACCTCTCCCTCTCCCTCCCTCCACCTAACCTACATACACCCTCTTAGTCAGTCTTTCATTCTCCATTCTCTTCACATGTCCAAACCACCTCAGTGTATTTCTCCTAATCTTCTCAACCACATCCACATCCACCCCACAGCGTTCCTTCACTTCTTCATTCGTCAACCTGTCCCTCTATATCGTTCCACATGCTCCTCTCAAGTAACTCATTTCCACTGCTCTCACTCTTGACTTGTTTTCCTCTTGCAAGGTCCATGCCTCGCTTCCATAAGTCAGGGTAGGTATCACAATACTATCATGCAGTGACTTCTTAACTTCCATACTCACCTCCCTATTTCTCATCACTGCTTTCAGTGTACCAACGACCTTCCTTCCCTGCTGTACCCTTTCACGCACTTCATCCCCCAAAGTTCCATCCTTACTCATCACACTACCCAAGTACTGGAATGCACTCACATTCTTCATATCCTCACCATCCAACCTCACTGCTCACTCTGTGACTTCATTCCTCTCAAACACCATAACTTTACTTTTGTTTACATTAACTTTCAGATTCCTCCTCCTACACACTGTCCCAAATTCATTCACCAAACCTTGAAACTCTCATTCATCTTCACTCAACAGTACTGTATCATCAGCAAACAGCAACACCGGAAGCTTCCAAATCTCACCCTCATTCATTAGAGCCACCCCAACATCCACTGCCCTACCCTGCACCTCCTTTACAACCCCATCCATGTATATATTAAACAGCCATGGAGACATCACACAACCCTGTTTCAGTCCCACATTGAGATCAAAGAACTCACTCAGCTCACCATCCACTCACACCGTAACCCTAGCTCCCTCGTACATACTCTTCACAGCACTCAACAATTTCCCCTCCACTCCATATATTCTTAATACCTTCCACATACCTTGCCTATCTATTCTGTCATAAGATTTCTCCAAGTCCATGAAGGCAGCATACATTTTCCTTCCCTTCTCTAGATACTTCTCCACTAAACATCTTAGAACAAATATCTGATCTACACACCCTTTTCCCTTCCTAAATCCCCCTTGTTCTTCTCCAACTAGCTCCTCTGTCATATGCCTAACCCTATCAATGAGTATTCTACCATAAATTTTACCAGTCACACTAAGTAGGCAAATACCCCTGTGGTTACCACATACTTCTTTCTTTCCTTTTCCTTTGTATAAAGGAACAATTATACCTGATTTCCAGTCCTCTGGAACCCTTACCTCTTCCCAAGCCAATCTATACAACTTCCATATCCACTCCACAACAATCTCACCCCCATACCTAAGCATTTCACCACACACTCCATCAATTCCTGGGGCCTTTCCCAACTTAATCTTCTTCATCGCTTCCACTACTTCCGCCCTACTGATCTCTTCCTCCCTCCTCTCATCTCTTCTTCTCCCAGCCATTCCCCAACCACTTATACTCGCACTGCTCTCGCTCTCCACATTCAACAAATCCTCAAACTTTTCATTCCATCTCCTCAGTTTCTCTCTCTTCTCCACCAACAATCTATTATTCCTATCTTTCACTCCCCTACTATTTCCCCTTTCACACTGCCTTACTTTCTTTACCTCCTTCCAAAACAATTTCTTACTCTCCCTCTATTTCACACTCAGATTCCTCCCAAACTCCTCATCCACTTTCTTTTTACTCTCCTTCGCCAGTCTCTTATCCTCCCTTCTCCTGCTCACATATACCTCTCTGTTCTCTCTCTCATCTGATCCCCTACCTCTACTCGCTAACCATTCACTATATGCCTTCTTCTTTTGTTCCACAGCTCGTTTCACCTCATCATTCCACCATGCTGTCCCTTGCACACCCTTGCATCTCCTCCTCACTCCACAAACCGCCTCACACGCTGCGCCTATCTCTTCCGTGAATATCTTACATACGTCTTCCACCCCTTCCATCTGCTCTAGCTCATACCTTCCCAGTCTTTCTTCCACTATGCTCTTATATTCTGTCATTTTCTCACTATCTTGCAATTTCTCCACTCTTCTCACAGGAGTTGCTTCCTCCTGTCTTCCCCTTCTTCTCCTCACCACTCTCTTTGCAGCTCTACCTTGGCCATCACTAAGTGATGGTCCGAGACTCCATTCCCCCACCCTCTCCACACTCTTGCATCCAACACTTGTCTTCTCATTCGCTCATCCACACACACGTAGTCTATCATTGCCTTTCGTTCAACAAGTTCATCATCCATCCTCCTCATTACTCTCCATGTATACTGGTGGATCATCTTATGGCGAAAGTAGGTGTTGGCTATTGCCAACCCCTTACAAGCACAGATGTCCACCAAAGCACTTCCATTCCCATCTACGTCAGCTGGCACACCCCACTGACCAACCACTCCATCCACTCGTACATTCCCAACTTTGCCATTCATGTCTCCAATCAACATCACTCTCTCGCTCCTCTCAAACTTGTCCATTCACGCTTCTACACTCGCCCAAAACTCATCATTCACTCTTGCCACTCGATCCTCTGTCGGGGCATACACACATACAATCGCCCACGCTTGTATACCTACTTTCATCCTCACCCATACAATCCTTGCACCCACTGTTCCATACTCTCTTATATTCTCCTTCCACTTCTTGCTTATCATCAGACATACTCCCTCTCTTGCCCTCTCATTTTCATTGACTCCCACACATATACCTAAACCATATTCCCATTTTCGCACCCTTTCAGCTTACCATTTAGTTTCAGTCAATCCACATATATCCACTTTTGCATCCTCAAGCACCTGAACAATCTCTCTCTCTTTCACTTCATCATTCACTCCTCTCAAATTCCACGTTCCCACCCTAAGAATGTCCTTCGTCCGTTCCTTAGTCGTCAACGTATGGTCTGTCTGGGTCCGAGGCGGTTTGTTCGCTTTTTTAGTTAGTTCTTTTTACGGGGTGGGGCACTAACCCACCACCAACCCTTTTAGTCGCCTCGTACGACAAGCAGGGATACTGGGGGAGTATTCTTGAAACCCCTCTACCCCCAGGGGGGTATATATATATATATATATATATATATATATATATATATATATATATGTAATCATTTCCTGTGGCACCCCACGGGATGCACAGGGACTCGATGAACTCTCTCCACCAATAATTGTCTCTTGCCATCTCCCTCGGATCCCACCAACGCTCCTCTCCTGCTTCTCTTTTCATTGTCCTCAACCAGGTTTCCCTCGGCCTACCTCTACCTCTTCTTTCTCCAGCAGTCCACTCTGGCACATCCTGCATTAAACTGCTTTCTTTTCTATATATGTGCCCCAGCCACTTCCAGCGAGACAGTCTCACATATTCATCAACTGGTTCCACTCTCGAAATATCCCCTACTCTTGCATTTGTAACTCTGTCTTGCCACTTTACCCCTGGAATCCTTCTCAGCATTTTATTCTCAAATCCTGATACTTTCTGATCTGTTGCAGTTGTACTGTACCATAACTTATGTCCATAAATTATAATTGGTCTAAGCATGGACTTGCAAATTTTTATTTTAGTATGTACAGAAAGCATATTATTATTCCAAACAGATTTCAACATTCCAACAGCTCGCCAAACCTCTCTAATCCTCTCCTCAATTTCATTGTTTAATGATCCATTAGATGATACAATCGTTCCCAGATACTTAAAATTCTTTACATTCTTCACCACATTATTCCCAATTACACAATCGATTTGGTTCTCCAAGTTCATATTAATAATTTCAGTCTTTCCACAGTTTATTATCAATCCCACTTTTTCTCCTTCCTCCACCAGACAATCAGGCATCCTCTGCATCTCGTAAATACTTCCGCAAATCAGTACAATATCATCAGCATAGTCCAACTCCATCAGCTTCTTATTTTCATTCCAGTTAATTCCTGCACCTTTTCTCCATACAACATTTCTCATATCATAATCCATAAACAAAACAAACAGCAATGGCGAAAGAACTCCTCCTTGAATCACTCCTGACCTAACTTCAAAAGGATCACTAAAGAATCACCCAACATTACCTTACAAAAAGTACCTTCATGCAGACTTCTAATATTATTTACAAACTTTTCTGGTATACCATAAAATCTCTTAATTTTCAACATAGCTCCACGTGAAACACTATCAAGCGCCTTTTCAAAATCCACAAAACACATACAAAGTGGCATTTTCATCTCATTAGCTTGTTGCATTAGATGCCTTACAATAAAAAACTGATCATTACAACCTCCACCTTTTCTAAATCCCGCTTGTTCTTCTCTTAAAATTTTATCAATTCTGGCTCTATTCTGTTCAGCAAGATTTTAGAAAAGACTTTTGCAACATATATATCCTCCAAGACCTTCAGCAGGTTCTACAGCACCTTACCCGTATCCCAGAATACACTAAAGAGAGTTCCAACATACATGACCTCTTCCTTACAACTAATCTTCCTGCTAGTGGTTATAATTTTTCCTCTCCAATGGGATCCGCCAATCACAACCTTATCACCATAACCAGTCCTGTCGCTCCAGTGTGGCCTGCTGACCCTCCAAATAAACGTCGGTTGCGTCACTCTGGAGCTGCTGATTGGGAGGCTCTCAGGCAGTGCTTCTTTGATTTTCTCCGGAACGGTTTTTGCGTCCATGGCCGAGAGCTATCTGAATGTGTCTTGTGCATTACAGAAGTTATTCCTTCAGACATATGAGCATACATTCATATATCATATCCTTTGACTAATGAAAAAAAAAAAAAAAAAAAAACTTGGTTTAATCACTCTTGCTCTAATGCTATCCACAACAGGTAGATGGCCTGCAAAAGGTAACGGAGTCAACCCACTCCAGAATCTTATCTCCATGTTTCTACCCGGAATCATGCTAAGTCTGTTCTTTGTTCTGCCAAAAATAATTTCATTAGTACTAAATGCTCTGAACTATCCAACTCGATTTCTTCCCGCTCCTTCTGGCACCTTGCCTAAAACCTTTATAACAACTTCCCTCCTTTTTTCCACCTTGACGGCACTGTAGCTATTTCTTCAACAGGTACAGCAGAACTCTTCACTCACACTTTCTCCTCCAGTTCCACTTTAGACGATTCTAGTGCGTTTCCTCCATCACTTCTCCCCTCTGATTCATCCATGGCTAACTTAAAAATTTCATCAACTGAACTATTTTCTGTCATCACTGGCATTTATACGAATAAGATATATGGGCCTGATTGGGTCTCTTCTGTTGTCCTAAAGTACTGTGCTTTTGTGCTTACACCCTTTTAGGAAAACTCTTTTGCCTTTGTCTATCAACTTGTACCTTTTCTTCTTGTTTGAAGTTTGCTTTCATTTAACCTGTCCCAAAGCAGGGTGACTATTCCCAGCCGCCTAACTATCGCTCAGTTGCTTTAACATCCTGTGTTTCAAAAGTTTTCGAGTCTATTCTTAACAAAAACATATTTTGAAGCAACTTTCCTTTCACATCTTTTTTTGTGATAGTCAGTATGGGTTCCGCCAGGGAAGCTCCACTGGCGATCTTTTCACCTTCCTCTCAAATTCTTGGTCATCCTCCTCTTGGGACTTTGGTAAAAGCTTTGCCATTTCACATGACATTTCAAAGGTTATCGATCGAGTCAGGTATAAATTTTTAATTTCCAAACTGCCCTCTTCTGTGTGTGCCTTAATCTCTAGCTTCCTTTCTGGTCGTTGTTCTCCTAGAGCTATCAGTAGTGGTGTTCCTCAGGGTTCTATCCTATCACCAGCACTCTTCTGTTTATTCATCAGTGTACATCTAACCTTATCCACTCACACACTGATGACTCCACCCTTCACCTTTCCATGCATGTCCCGCAGCATCCATCTCAGCAGTTATTGCAATAACCAGGGATGAGGCTTTGGCACACCTAATTTCTGACTTGGCTCACGTCTCTGATTGGGGTATAAAAAATCTTGTTGCTTTTAATGCAACCAAAACTCAGTTCTTACATCAATCAACCTGACAAAATCTTCCATAGGAGTACCCTCTAATTTTTAAGAATATCCAGCTCAGTCCTGCATCATCTTTAAATATACTTGGGGTTTCATTCATTATCTTGGAAATATCATACTTCGTTTCTTGTAAAATCTGTTTCCAAGAAGCTGGGTGTGCTAAGCCGACTCCGTGCCTTCTTCATCCCTGCACAGTTGTTGACTTTATACGCTGGTTTCATAAGCCCCTGTATAGATTACAACTCTAATGTGTGGGGAGGCTCCTCACATATGGCTATTCTCAACATGGTGGAGTCAAAGGCTTTTCGTTTCAGTAACTCTCCTCTTCTTACTCGCTCCCTTCAGCCTCTGTCTCGTCGCCACAGTGGTGCATCTTTACCTCATTTCAATAGTTATTTCAATGCTCACTGCTCCTCTGAACCCTCTGCTCACATCCCTCCACCACTGTGGCGGGGGCGTAACACTCGCCTAGCAATAAACTCTCACCCCTTTTCCGTTCAGCTCTCTAATGCAAGATTTAACCGTTACTCCCAGTCCTTCAGTGTATGCAACAGGTCAGCTTTGGAACTGTTTCCCTCTGTCTGTACTTCATACTGCCTATGATCTCCAGGCTTTTGAAGACATTGTCTCCAGGCATCTCGAAATGAACGCATCTTGAATTTGGCTCTCTTTTATCTTATTTTTGTTGTTTTCTTGGAGGGAACAATTTGCGGGCTCCTGGCCTTTGGTTCCTTCTTCTTTGCATAACATATAGGCCTATATAGATAGATAGATAGATAGATAGATAAAGATATAGATATATAGATAGAGATACATAGATAGACAGATATAGATAGACAGATATAGATAGACAGATATAGGCCCTTGGTTTGTGTTTGGTTTTGCCAATTCCCCCAAATTGGCAATATTGCCCCATAACGCAGAGAAACACCGTTGACACTTGACCGGCATCTCCGTGATATTTATCGCACAATTCATTTCCTTTAGGACCCTTGGAATTTCCTATCATCAACTTTTAGAGAATGTCAATTTTTTACCCACCAAAAAGGCGAACTTGGAAGGTTTCTATAAATTTCTTCGATTCAAAGTATACTCTAAACTCCTGAACATCTTTTGCTTTTGGAGTTTATTAAAAACTATCATTTTGTATGATTCTTTGCACAAATTTCGTCTTATAGACGCAGACATACACGTAAAGCTGGGAGAATATATATCATCATCATCGTCAACATCAGCCGTTTGAGTATCCACTACAGGACCGGCCTATCCCGACCGAAGTGGGGACTATACAGCCAATGTATCTCTACCAAGTGGCTTAGGCTGTCTGATAGAGATTGTATGTAGGGTGAGAAGTGCTTGTAAGTGTGACTGTAGTGTTGTAGTGGCTTTGGACGTGTGTGTAGTCTGTCAAACCAAGTGTAATCGGCCTGCGCAAGCCGACTGGGTGCAAGCATACTTTACAGTATGCGACACTGGTTCAACCACAGCACCCCTGGTGTCCGCCAAAGCAGTACATGGCCGGGAGAACGCTTCCAAGGTTTATTACCCTGGCAGGGCGCGATCCCTCGCTCTGCAGTGTACGAAAACACACTTTACCACTGTACCACAGAGGCTTTATATATATATATATATATATATATATATATATATATATATATATATATATATATATATATAATCTTGCGGTAGGTGGGGGCACTCACCATCCACTCACTCGATGTAGTGCTGCTGTCGGGTGTCTGCTCTTTCCTGTCCTCCATCCTTCTTTCCTTCAATCCTCTTCTGTCTTCCTTTCCTTCATGCTTTCCTTGTCCTACTGACTACCGGTAACTTTACACTCCTTCTTCTGTTTTTCTTTCCTTCATTCTTTCCTCTTCCTTCTGCCTGTGAGTGACTCTACACTGAGTGACAAGCCAAATGGTTTCCTGTACACCAGGAAACCATTTACTATGCTGGGTGGTAACCACATAACCAAATTTTGGCGCCTGCTGGTTAAGTGGGTAATTATCGCGCTCCAGTCGGATTGAGCCGGTGCAGGTTTATATCCAAGGGATGGTTGGGGTTTATTGCTCATGTAATGCCACTCAGCGATGAGTGAGGCTGGTCACTCTCATCTTAAATGTCGGGACCAACTGCCTAGCCCCGGGCTCCTACACTCCTCATGGGGCAATATAGGATTGGATGATGGATGAATGGAATAAAGTGTGCGTGTGAATATGTAGATACGTAGATATAGATATAAATGTGTGTGTGTGTGTGTGTGTGTGTGTGTGTGTGTGTGTGTGTGATCACATTCCCCTTCCTCCCGTCACCTCAACACAGGCCCCCACCATGTAGCTGCTCCGCTCGCTCAGCAGGAACGCCACCACTTCAGCCACTTCTGTGTTTGGGAAGAAAAATGTATAATTAATAAGAAAGAGAAACAGTAGACTTTATTTTCAATACTGAACAAGTTTCAGGTCGTTAAGTATGTCCATTACCAATGACTGAAAATAGGGCTCTGGATGTAAATTGGTGGTTGCGTGTCGTGTTCATGGTAATAATTGTGTGCTTTTCTTCTTACCTACACTTGTATGTGCTTATGGATGTCCCATGCCACAGCATATTACCCGCACATGGTGAGTTAACCCTAGATAGGTAATGTGGGGTATCAGAAACCCCAGTCCCCGAAATTTAATTTTTAAGCATATGAGCATAAGGTCTACAGATCTGTCCGTGTCATTACCCTCCTGCCTAGTCAAGCTCTTCATGGGGATGATGGGGTCATAGTTGTACCTGGCTCTGATTTTGCTCTATACAATAGAGCCATTGGGGTATGTCATACCCCAGGTTACCTATAATGTAACCTCAGTTGAGCCCTCTTGTGATTATTTAATTTTAATTTGCTGTCTTTCTCCTTTGTATACAGAAGGTCCCAACATCAGTCTACCACAAGCCATCCAAGGAATCACGATATTACTTTTCAGTTTTGCAAAATTTAATTTTAAACTTTGTGTACCTAAAATTTCACCATTTTCTGAAAACTTTAAAAAAATATTTTTTTCTTTCATTTAAACTTTGTTTTTTCTGTCCCTATTCAAAGATATGGGTTGAATTTGTGTACTGAAGCATTTTGAAATATCTCAAACGGAAGTATTTTTGTTTTATTTTTTTCCTTGGGGTACGTCATACCCCACTTTACCTAATATAGTAACAAAAAAAAAAAAAAAAGTTTACCTACCCAGGGTTAAGCACCTTCAACTGCAAATTACTTTCTTACCAACTATTTCTTCCCCTGTCCTACTTCATCCCACAGAGTTGGTGGTTAGCACCAACATCTGGTTCTTTCCTTCTCAGTCACACAGGCTGTGGCCAGAAAATTAGAATATGTTAAGTTCGATAACAATGGAGCCATGTGATTGAATCCATGATTTATCAGCCTTGCAGTGTGATTCTCCTCGTTTACTTTTCTTTTTTTTTTCCACAGACCTACCTCCCAAATGTCTCTGATCATACAATCAGCCCTCATCTTCACCCTCTCATCTATTATATACCAGTAGTATCATTTTTAACCTCACTGTAGCCTTAAACTTACGTTATGTAGCCCTTGGTTTGTACAAAAAAAGTATATTGCAGTTTCCATAAATGAACAGTGGAATGGTTTTATAACAGAACTACAGTTTCAGGTAATCGATCTTACTATAGCCTTATAATTCACAGGTTATAAGTCAAAAGCCACTACAGGAACGTGCATATTATTAGACTTTTTACAAGTAAAAATAAAGAAGCCATGGTTCTTTCTTCTCCCCGTACACACACTGGCGCCCAAATCCACTGAATATCCCTGTGTCACTCATTTACTGAGTCACTGTACTCTTTTGAAGGAAGAACTTTTGCAAGTTGCACCCATAGAATAATATGAATGTCACGTATGGGGGGTGCTGAAGGGTGGGAGTGTTAGTGGTATCCGGGGTATATTTGAGGTGCGGGTGTTTTGCGTCTTGGGTGTGTCTGGACTGTATCTGAGGGGTTTGTCCACACAAAATATGTGTTGGAATATGTCGGGTTGCTGGATAAGGTCTAGGTGGGTGCAATTAGGAAATGTCTGCTGAGATGAGGGCGCCTGACAGCATCAAGCTGGTAGTTAAAAATTCAGTAACTGCTTTCTAATTCCACTGATGACAACACTTTTCCTTTTGTAATCATGTTCTGTTGTGTGTCAGTAGATGCATCAAAAAGTGCCATTTATGACAGAACCATTAACCACAAAGTATCCAGAAACCAGTCATGTTACAACAGTAAGAAAAGAAACTCAACCCTTCAACTTCGTTTATTTATTTATTTATTTTTTTGCTAGAAGTCTTACATACGGGGTTTTTGAGATATATAAAGAGAATTGTTTTGATAAAATATTCCATAACTAAAAATAGACCATAATTTCCTGAGTAAAATGATGTCTAACATAATGTACAAAAAATGATAAGAATTATAATTACCTGTGTGGTGAGCTGTCAAAACCTGTGGTGTTGGAGCTCCTCTGCCAGACATATGCCATTCGGTATAATGACAAACTCAATTTTTTTTTTATAATAGCATTTTCATTTTCACTCTCACTTTCATCTGATAACATAATCTGTCATCAGACATCACTTCCTTCAGATCCAAGTAAGTACCGCACGCCTCGACATTCTCCTCGTACTTGACGAAAATAACTGACAGTACAGTAGTCCTCCCATGATGGCCACACCTCAGTCGTGCCACATCCTGATACTGAACCACTACTGGGCCCCCAGTACTGGTGCGCAAATATAAAATGTCCAGAATACGTACAAATGCCACCCGATGGCTACAGACACTTGACGTGCCACCTGACGTGAAAGCATTAAAAAAAATGTGGGCTTTCATTCTCCAGTGTGTTCTGTCTAATAATTCCCACTATAATTAACCTGACATACACAGCCCTCTTGTGGAATATTGTATTATATAACGGGGGCAAAACTTGTTCATGCATAGGAGCCTATATGCATTTTTTGCCATTAAGTCAGACTTTTCCCGGCAAATATCGACCTGCAGATGATTTCTCTTTCCAGTCGACCTCCAAATGGCTGAATATAGCTTAAGAAAAGCGCTTTTGTTGGAGGGCTTTCGGAAGGCTAAATTCCGTAACCCGTCCATTTCAAAATCTCTCTCATGATTCATTTTAAAAGTATCTGAAGATACAAAGTATAAGATACAGGATAACGTTTCTGCTGTGAAAGCGTAAACTTCGACAGTTCGACCCCTCTGTTGCTGAATTCACCATCCAGATGCTTTTATCCAAATTAGGAAAGGCCTCTCATATTTAGGGGTTGAGAAATACTGTATGAGTATCTACTGTAGTTGACATAGTTCAGTATGTCCCTTGGGGAGGGTATAGAAACAAGCAGTCGCACCGAGGGTGTAAATACCGATTGTTAGAACCATCCTTGGTTGAGTTCAGGATCATGCTTCAACTCCGTTGAACCCCTGAAGCCTCCTACTCCATCTTTATTCACCTTCAGATGATTCTATACAGCTAGGTATATCACTCACATATTAAAGAAATTAATGAAGGTTGAGTCTAGCCCCTTCATTCAAAATACTCCTCTTAATATGCATAAAATCATCTAACAAGCGGTGCCAGGCTCAACAAACCTCGCCTGACAGCAGTTATTCTGTTGCTGCTAAATACTGACTCATTTCTGCTGTTTAGTGTCAGTGCACAGTTAAAGTCTAAGATAATGGAAGAAATGTTTTCGAGTTACTCTCTCTGAAAATCCGTGATCTTGCATTTGACCTATTAAGGTCACTCAAGGTCAAAGATCATGCTACCAAATGAAAGCCCTTATGAGACATCCCATATATTAGTAATAGTACAATCTCTATCTTCAATGAGTTTTGAGTTATATCTCCCAGATTATCCGTGACCTTAAGTTTGACCTTTCATGATCACTTACAGTCAAAGGTCAAGATAACAATTAGAAACCCATATGGGGTTTCCTATATGCTGATAATGGTAAATATCTATTTTCAATCAGTTTCGAGTTATAGCCCCCAGAATGTCCGTGACCTTGAGTATGACCTTTCAGGGTCATTCAAGGTCAAAGGTTTTCGTGCCAAATGAACGCCATTATTACGAGTTCCTGCATGTTCATAATAGTAAATAGCTCTGTCTTCAGCTGTTTTAAGGTTATAGCCCTCTGAAAACCCATGACCTTGGTTTTGACCTTTCAGGGTCACTCATTTACCTGCTAAATTTAATCACGTTCTTTGGCGACCAGTGCCCACAGATCCTCAGAGATTCATATAATTTCATTCAACCGATTTTCCCTAATGTTGCTGTGGTTGTACTGCTCTAAATTGGCGGCTAGGGTGGGACGTGAACCTCTGTACTGTACAGTGGTGCCACGTTTTCCATACCAGAGATGCCTCTCTCTCTCTCTCCCTCTCTCTCTCTCTCTCTCTCTCTCCTGGGAGGAGATGTGCGTCACCCTATGGAATTTTGTTTCTTTTATGATTGATTTATAAATTTATGCTTCCATTTCTTTATTTTTTTTATTATATCTAAAATATTTATAAATATTTTTTATTGTTTTACAAATGGCGTCAAATGACCTCGCTGTTGCGGCGCCATGATTTGTTTTCATTGAATCACACTCTGCCTCCTTCCTTCCGTCCCTTCCTCCGCCTCTCCCTCAGCTTGACAATGCATTCAAGACTGTCCCTGGCCTGTCTCCCCCCCCCTTCTCTGTCTGTCTCTGTCTGTCTGTCTGTCTGTCTCATCTATGGTATTTTAGGATATTTCTCTTTTACATTATATTGTACATATTGTAAATTTGACTGGATTTCCACACCACCCAGGAGGTAAAAGTCTTGGGGCGTTTTTTTTAAGAGGTGTCCGGGTCAGACTGGGTCTGTGTGAGTGTTGCCACTCACGAGGGTTTAAAGTATTGTTTATTCTACCAAGAAATTGGCATACTTTTACTTACATTTCTACACATTATCTTATAATCATATTTGTGACATTATTATCCACCCCAGAAATACGGTAAGAGCCAATAAAAGTCTATGTATCAATATATTGCTAGATGCCTTAATCCCTTAAGGGGAGGCCACAAACAAATCGTCTCCATGTCGCCCTGTCCCCCGCCACTTCACTGCCCTGCTTCCAGCTCACACACCCCTCTCTCATATACCTCTCCACGCCATCCCTACATCTCGTCCTTTCCTCCCCCTCCCTCTACCCCCTTCCACCTCACTCACATACACTCTCCTCGTCAGTCTCTCGCTCTCCACCCTCTCCACATGTCCAAACCACCTCAGTGTGTTTCTCCTAATGTTTCCTATCACATCCACATTCACACCAGAACGCTCCTTCACTTCCTCACTTGTCAGTCTTTCTCCATGTAACTCCACATGCTCCTCTCAAATTACTCATAGCCACTGCTCTCACTCTTGACTTATGTCCCTCTAACAAGGTCCAATCTTCACTTCCTTACGTTAGAGTTGGTATCACAATACAGTCATGTAGTAGCTTTTTCACTTCCATGCTCACTTCCCTGTTTCTTATCACTACTATCAAGGAACCAGCAACTTTTCTTCCCTGTTGCACCCTTTCAAGCACTTCCCCCTACAAACTTCCATCCCTACTCTTCACACTACCCAAGTACTTAAACACACTCACATTCTCCATTTCCTCCTCATCCAACCTCACCGTACATTCACTGACTTCATTTCTCTCGATGACCAAACTTTACCCTTCCCTACATTCACCTTTAGATTCCGTTTCTTACACAGACTCCCAGACTCATTCACCAAGTCTTGCAGCTCCCCTTCGTCTTCACTTAACAACACAGTATTATCTGCAAACAACAGTACATGGAGTTTCCAAACACTGCCCTCTCTCATTAGGGCCACTCTAACATCCACTGCCGTACCTTGCATTTGTTTTATAACCCCATCCATACACAGACTGAACAACCATGGAGACATGACACATCCTTGTTTCAATCCAACCTTCAAATAGAAAAATTCACGGAGTTCACTATTCACATGCACTGCAGCCTTAGCATCCTCGTACATACTCTTCACGGCCTTCAACAACTTCCCATCTACCCCATATATTCTTAATACTTTCCACAATCCTTGTCTATCCACCCTGTCATATGCTTTCTCCAAATCCATGAAAGCCGCATACAACTTCTTTGACTTCTGTAGAAACTTTTCCACTAAAGATCTAAGAATCAATATCTGATCTACACAACCTCTTCCCTTCCTAAAACCTTTCTGTTGTTCTCCAACTAATTCCTCTGTTATTTCCCTAACTCTGTCAATAAGTATCCTACCATATACTTTTCCAATTACACTAAGAAGACAAGTGCCCATATAATTACCACACACTTCTTTTTCCTCTTTTTCTTTGTACAGGGGAATAATTATATCTGACTTCCAATCCTCCGGAACTCTACCTTCCTCCCAGACCAATCTACACATCTTTCACATCCATTCTACTACTAACTCTCCCCAGTGCTTCAGCATTTCACCACACACTCCATCAATTCGTGGGGCTTTCCCCATTTTAACTTTCTTCTTCGCTTCCACAACTTCCTACTGATTTCTTCCTCTCTTCTCACACCCCTCCTTCTCCCAGCCATTCCCAGCCACTTATACTTGCATTACTTTCATTCTCTATCTTCAACAGTTCCTTGAAGTGTTCCATCCATCTGCTCACTTTTTCTCCCTTCTCCACTAGTCATCTGCCATTCTTATCTTTCACTCCCCAGCTAACTTCTTTGGCACCCTGTCTAACTTTCTTTACCTCTTTCCAGAACATTTTCTTACATTCCCTCCACTTTACACTCAAGTTCCTTCCAAATTCCTCATCCACTCTCTTCCTACCCTCTCTTACTAATCTTTTCACCTCTTTGTTCCTTTCTACATATAACTCTCTCTTCCGTCTCTCAACTTCTTCCACGCCCTGTTTGTGATCCACTCTCTATATGCTTTCTTCTTTTGTGCCACAGCCTCTCTCACCTCTTCAGTCCACCATGCTGTTTGCTGCACCCCCTTTCGTCTTCTCTTCACCCAACGCACCACCTCACATGCTGCACATATTTCTGCTGTGAATATCTTGCACACACCTTCCATGTCCCCCATCTGCTCCAGTCTTTATTTACCCAATCACACCTTCACTTCCCTCTTATATTCTGCCCTTCTTACATCCTCTTGTAACCTTTCCACCCTCCTTGTATGAACTACTTCCTCCTGTACTTCCCTTCTTCTATTTCTCCATTTCGTTTGGACTTTTATTCTGACCACTACCAAGTGGTGGTCCGAAAGTCCACTCCCCCAACCTCTATATACCCTTGCATCCATTATACACTTTCTCATCCTTTCATCCACACACACATAATCAATCATTGCCTTCCATTCATTCAGTTCACCACCCATCCTTCTCATCACTCGTCATGTATACCCGTGGATCATTTTGTGCCTGAAGAGGGTATTAGCTATCACCAACTCCCTCCCGGCACAAGTGTCCACTAAAGCACTGCCATTCTCATCTATCTCTGCAGGCACACCCCACTCACCAACTACTCCATCCACCTTCCTATTCTCTTTCTTTCCCTTCATATCTTCAATCAAAAACACGCTCATTCCTTTCAAACTTTTCCATGCAAGCTTCCACATTTGTTCAGAACTCTAGTCTCACTCTGCTTGCACGATCTTGCGTTGATGCATACACACGCACACAATCGCCCACATTTGTAGTCCAACTTTCAATCTAACCCACACAATCCTTGAGTCATCTGATTCATACTCTCTTATATTCTCCTTCCATCTGTTACTCACAACAATACACACTCCTTCTTTTGCCATCTCATTCTCACCTATTCCTGCGCATATACCCCATCCATACTCCCATTCTCTCACATTGTCACCTCACCATTTACTTTCAGTTAATCCACATACATCCACTTTCGCACCCTGAAGCACCTGGACAATCTCTTTTTCTTTCACCTCAACATTTGCACCCCTCACATTGCAGGTAGCTGTCCGTACCATGTCCTTTGTTCGGTCCTTAGTCGTCACCTTGTGGTCAGTTCTGGTCCGAGTCTCCTTATCCGCTATTTTAGTTAGTTGTTTTCCGGGGAGGGACACTCCCTCCGCCAACCCACTTGTTGTCACGTAGGGAACACACGTTGTTTGGTTACAAGTTTTCACCTAGCATTGCAAATGGTTTCCTGGTTTACAGGAAATCATTTGGCTTGCCACTCAGTGCAGAGCTGGTACCCTAAAAACAGAGTACCTCTACACTAAGTGGGTGGATAATGGGTGCCCGCACCTACCTAACTGTAACATATTCAGTTGAATAGTGAAATGTTTTATTTTGCTATGCCAGAATTTGTTAAACTCTTGAACTCTGGATCATTACGTAGTGCTGATACAATCTAGTTTAACATGATTGTGCTAAGAGTATTATTATTGGGAGAGGAAAAATACCTGAAAGTGACACGGGGTTCATTGCTAACACCAGCTTCCAGAAACATCGAGTGGACGTCAAATGACATTGCAGAATTTCACCGCTCTCAGATAAATGTGCCAGGTCTGGTCTGTCATGCCTGCTACATAAATTAGTGTGCAACAGTGTTCCTACATGCTTCAAAAGGAATTTGCTGTATCTCCGTGGCTGTATTGTCTGCATGAATTCCGTTTGGTCTACTCCTTGTATCAACAGGCCTGTTGTTAAACTCCCTACTCCCATTTGTACCCAACTTCCCTCCCTTGGCTCAGTGGTCTACATATTTTTAATGAGTCTTTTAAGATTCATTTGCCACCATATTTCGTCTAATCCCAAAATCATTACCAGAGGCCAGTGGGAGTCAGTGCTTTGTTAGCATGTTGTTGCTCGTTTTACTAAACTTCTCAGTTGCAGCCAGTGGCTCCGTGGAGCGACAAGATTCAAGAAGATTCTCAACTAGAGCTAGTAACAAGTTGCATGTTCGGGAAATCTCAACGGTGCTGAGCTAGTTATACACACTGACAATTGTAAGGTGTATGGCGATTTTCCTGTTCTATTGGTGGATGCTGATTCCTCCCTCTGATCTCCTTCAAATTCTCCTTCATTGTCGTCTAGTGTTGATGATTACCTGGAGTAATGTAAGTCATTTTTATGTATCTGCATTGTACTATGTATTATTTAGTTGTACCTTCTGCAGGAAATCATAGTAACTACACTTCTCCCCTACCTTGGGCTTCTGGTGTCGGCCCAGACTTTCCCTGTTCCTAGTGTGGTGCTTCCTGGTGTTCTTGTGGTTCCCCAGGGCTCCATTCTGATTGTGGAGGATATAGTAAATGTCAGATACGACACTGGCTCCATGGGTTAGCTGTCAGCGCAGATCCCTATCCTGGCTCAACATCTGCATGGCTTGAAAGGCTTCTCATAGTCTTGGAGTCCACAAACGCCAGTACCGTGAACCCGGCATTGGACACATCTCTTCATCTTGCAGTCGAGAGGATGGACATGCTTCGTGACTGGATTCTTGCCCTGTCTGACCAGTTCCCTAGCAACTTAGCTGGCACTGGTCACAAATCTGCATCCTTCCGTCAACGTCATGGCTTATTCGATTTTGGTAGACTGGTCTTCAACAAGCTCTTTGGCACCACTCAGATGTCAGATGTGTCTGCGCTAGGAAAAAGATTGAATGTTATAGCTCAGGTAGCTGAATCACAGAATAGGCTAGTCACATAGGAGCATGCTGAGTTTGTGACCTTTTGGAACCACCTTAGCACACTTGTTAAACATACCAGTGTACTAATAACACTTTTCCATAGACTAGGACCTCAAGTTACCACATTCGAGAACATGTTCCTCCTCACTCAGTACATTGCACAGTTAGATTCTGACTTTTTTTTACTTCTAAAGTGGTTTTCCACAATAATCACCTCCCTTGTCAATGCTGGGCTGGACCGTGTCAATGCTGAATTGATCCAAACAGTTAATTTGCAGTCGGCTTTGTGAATGGGAATTTCAGTTTGATCCCACTCTTTGAGGGTAACCACTTAGAATTTATTACCCCTTGTGGGAAGCAACCTTCACTGACTCACAAATATTGGCTCACATTCCCTTGAAATCTGATGTAACTTAATCGGCATACAGTGTCACTCACCTCCCAATATGTGTCAGTGATTCATTACATACTCTTGTCTTGCAGTCAGACATGTTTCTTGTAGTGAAAGGTTATATGTCAGTGGCTCTCACTTGCCAGACTGTAATGACCTCCTGTAAATCCAGTTATCTGCACATTCACGTTTGTTCTGCTTTCTTGTTTGCTCCATTACCACCAAAGTCAACACCATGTGAACTAGCCATCGTGCAGGATAACTCAGAATTAATCCATAAATTCTGCCAGTTTGAACCTGATAACTATGAGTGGCTGGTCTATCATGTGCACATTGGTGGTGATCAGTTCTTCTGTTTCAGAGAACCTGTGAGAGTTACACTCTTGTGTTCTCGCCGTAGTAACGATGTTATCGTGAAGGTTACTATGTTGCCCCTGGCTCATGCGAAGTTCGTTCATCAGCGATCTCAACCCTTGCAAACAGGCAACGCCTTGATTTACAGGCAATTCTACCTAGTTCTTTGGTACCACTGTCTGTGTTTTTGACGTTCATCCTGAAAACCTGACTGTTGTGTATGAGCGATTGAAGGTGTTGTCCTGCTTTAATGATAATGATGTTCTTCTCTCCTCTGTCCCTTCTTCCATATACCCTCATGTGTTGTACCCCACGATTTCTATCCCTGTCATAACATTGTCAGTTATTGCCTGTGTCTTTTGCTGGTTTCTTAAACGTCTAGAGGATCGCCTTCATGACATACGTGAGGCATCCAGACTAGAAGTTGTTCCACCAACCCCTGCGTCATGACAGAATGGCTAGATTGTAGGAGTATATTATATCTTTAGTACTCTGATAAGTTTTGTCGACCTGAGGACAGTCCTAATTTAACGTGGCCGAGCAATGTATCAGTGTCATTAATATCACCATAGGGTATCCACATATTTGTTTTTTTAATTTGCTCTTGAATATCTGTACTCACCTATGAATATTAAAAATATTTGCAATATGTTATTGCATTACAGTATACAGTATACTGTAATTTTGCATTATACACTAACTTGGATTTTAAGTGTAGAATATTATTGTATCTACTATAGTACATTGTTATGTTATCTAATATCTATCATTAGACATGGAATCACGTAGCACCACATTGTTACTGCATCTCATGGCACATCTGCATAGAAGCTTGGAACCTTCCATTGCACCGACAGCTCCTCTCCCACGCCCTGCTGTGACCGTTGAATCAGCTTTGGATCTAGCTAGGGAGTGAGGGTAGGAATGCATACCGCTCTGGTACTCATAAACTTTCTTTTTTTTTAATGCTAGGAAGAAGGAACCAAAGACCATGAGCCCGCGCTACCTGTTCCTTCCAAGGGAAAAACAAAATACAAGAGAGAGCCAAATTCAAGATCCGATCATTTCGAGATCCCTGGACACACTGCGTATGAAAGACTGGAGATCTTACCTAGCAGGAAATACATACAGAGGGAGACATTTCCAAAGCTGATCTGTTGCATAAATGAAAGACTGGGAGTAACGGTTAACTCTTGCATTAGAGAGTTGGACAGAAAAGGGATGAGAGTTTGCTGCTAAACGGGTGCTACGCACCCGTCGTACAAGTGGAGGAATGCAAGCAGACAGTTCAGAGGAGCAGTGACCACTGAAGTAGCGACAGAAAAGAGATAAAGATGCAACAGTGTAGCGAAGAGACAGAGGTTGAAGGGAGTCAGTAAGAGGACGAAAGTTAATGAGATGAAAGCCTTTGACTCCACCCTATTGAGAAGAGCTGCATATGGGGAGCCTCCCCACATGTGAGAGTTGTACTCTACACATGGGCGGATAAAACCCGTGTATAGAGTCAACAGTAGTGCAGGGGTAAAGAAGAAGCGGAGTCGGCTTAGCACACCTAATCTCTTGGAAGCAGATTTTACAAGAGATGTAATATGATCTTTCCAAGATAAGTCCCGAGTGAATTAAACCCCAAGCATGTTCAAGGATGATGCAGGATTAAACTGAATATTATTAAACATTAGTGTGTACACCTGTGGAAGATTTTATCGGGTTGACAAGTGTAAGAACTGAGTCTTTGATGCATTAAAAACAACAAGACTATTTTTACACCAGTCAGAGATACGAGCCGAGTCAGACGTTAGGTGTGCCATAGCCTCATCCCTTGTTTGTTGAAGTAACAGCTGAGACGGACGCTGTGGGAACCGAATGGAAAGGTGAAGGGTGGAGTCATCAGCGTATGAGTGGATAGGGTTAGATGTACAGCTTAGAAGGTAATTGATGAATAAAAGGAAGAGAGATGGTGATAGGAAAGAGCCCTGAGGAACTACACTGTTGATAGATCTAGGAGAAGAACGATGGCCGTCTACAACAGCGGCTATGGAACGACCAGAAAGGAAGCTAGAGATGAAGACACAGATAGAAGGATCGATCCCGTAAGATGGCAGTTCGGAAATTAAAGATTTATGCCAGACTCGATCGAAAGCCTTTGAGTTGTCAAGTGCAATGGCAAAGCTTTCACCAAAGTCCTGAAAGGAGGATGACCAGGAGTCTGAAAGGTAGGTGAGAAGATCGCCAGTGGAGCGTCCCTGACGCAACCCATACTGACGACCAGAAAGAAGGTCGTGATAGGAAAGATGCTTTAAAATTTTCCTATTAAGAACTGACTCAAAAACTTTTGAGATACAGGATGTTAAAGCAATTGGATGATAGTTTGAGGGCTGGGAATGGTCACCCTTCTTTGGGACTGGCTGAATGAGAGCAAACTTCCAGCAAGAAGGAAAGGTACAAGTTTATAGACAATGGCGAAGGAGTTTACCTAGGGAGGGTGTAAGCACAGCAGCACAGTTCTTGAGGACAACAGGAGGGACTCCATCAGGCCCATATGCCAGTAAATATTGAGGCCTATGATGGCAGAAAATACATCAGCTGAAGAAATTTTAATGTCAGCCATGAAGAAGTCAGAAGGGGGATGTGATGGAGGAACAACACTGGAATCGTCTAAGGTGAAATTGGAGGAGAAAGTCTGAGTGAAGAGATCTGCTTTATCAGTAGAAGAAATAGCTACAGACCCATCAAAGTAGAAAAGGGGAGGGAAGGATGATGAGGTAAAGTTGTTAAAAAGGTTTTTGGCAAGGTGCCAGAAGGAGTGGGAAGAATTCGAATTGGAAAGTTGAGAGCATTTAGTGCGGATGAAATTATTTTTAGCAGAATGAAGAACACACTTAGCACGATTCCGGGCAGAAACGTAAAAAAGATGTGATTCAGGGGTGTGTTGGCTCCGGTACCTTTTGTAGGCCCTCTCCTTGTTGTGGACACCATTAGAACAAGCGTGATTAAACCAAGGCTTTCTTGCATTAGTCAAAGGACATGAGAAAGGAATGTATGCTTCCATGCCTGAGAGAATAACCTCAAAGTATACTGCCTGAGGGCATCCCAATCCGCGGCTTCAAAGTGCCACAGACAACGTTTCTTTGGAGGGTCCACAGGCAGTACCTGAGCGATAGGACAGGTTAAGGTAATAAGGTTGTGATTGGAGGAGCCCAACGTAGAGAAAAGATTAACAGCGTAAGCCGAGGGATTAGTTGTAGGGAAGAGGTCAAATATGTTGGAGCTCTCTCCAAGGCGGTCAGGGATCAGGGTAAGGTGCTGTACAAGCTGCTCTAGGTCATTATGGATAGAAAAGATGTAGGCTTGTTCACCAGGTGGATCAGTGAAAGGAGGGGAAAGCCAAAGGTGGTGGTGAACATTGAAATCTCATAGAATGGAGATTTCGGAGAAAGGAGAAATGGATAGAATGTGTTTCATCGTAGAAGTAAGATAGTCAAAGAATTTTTGATAATCAGTAGAATTAGGGGATAAGTAAACAGTGCAGATATAGTTAGTCAGAGAATGACAGGAAAGCCGAAGCCAGAGTGTAGAGAATTCAGAAGAATCGAGTTCAGGAACACGAAAGTAAGATAAGTCGTTGCGTATATATATATATATATATATATATATCATCAGCAGCAGCCGTTTGAGTATCCACTGCAGGACCTGCCTATCCCGACCGAAGTCGGGACGATACTGCCAATGTATCTCTACCAAGTGGCTTAGACTGTCTAGCAGAGATTGTATGTAGGGTGAGAAGTGCTTGTTAGTGTAATTGTCGTGTTGGAGTGGCTTTGGATGTGTGTGTAGTCTGTGAACCAAGTGTAATCAGCCCGCGCAAGTCAATTGGGTGCAAGCATACTTTATAGTAAGCGACACTGGTTCAACCACAGCATCCCTGGTGTCCGCCAATGTAGTATGAGGCCTGGTGAACACTCCCAAAGTTTATTACCCTGGCGGGGCGCAAACCCTGGCTCACCCGTCTACGAAAAGCACACTCTATCACTGTACCACAGAGGCTATATATATATATATATATATATATATATATATATATATATGTATATACACAACAGCCACCTTTGGCTTTGAAATGAGTATAGAGAAAGTAGGAGGATACAGAAAAGGGTTTGCTGTCAGTTGCCTCAGACAGCTGAGTCTCAGTTAGGAAAAGAAGATGAGGTTTACAGGAGGAGAGGTGTTGCTCAACAGAGCGAAAGTTAGAGCAAAGGCCGCAAATGTTGAAGAAATGAAGAAGTGAGTCAGACAGTGGTTCCAGGCAGCTCAAGTCATCACCGGGAGTGGGGCGGAAGGTGGGGGCATGTATGGTCCGCCCCCCCCCCGGGGACTCCGAGGCTGTGTGATGAAAGGCCATAATTTGTCACTGAATTTTGGATAAGGAAGTGTAGTGTGTACTGTGCATGTAGTTTGGTGTTGATAGAGAAACTTGTATTGGAGAACATGCTGACCTACTCTCTGTTACAGAGACACTGAAAAAGTTCAGCAAAGGGGGATGGTCAGGAACTAGTCCTGCGGGCTGATGAAACGGAAGCTCCAGCTCTCCTTGTCATCAGCTTTCCATTCACCTTGGGAGTACTGCCCTGCTCGACTGGTGTATTGTGTAACCTAACTCTTGTACATAACTGTATTATAATCAGTTGAATAGTGAAATGTTTAATTGACTATGCCAGACTTTGTTTAACCCCGGAAAACTGGATCATTACACAGTGCTGATACAGTCTAGTTAAACGTGATTGTGCTAAGAGTAATATTACTGGGAGAGGGAAGATGCCCGCAAGTGACACGGAGTGATTGCTAACGCCAGACACCAGCAACACTGAGTGGACATCAAAGGGCATCGCAGAATTTCATCACTCACAACTAAATGTTCCAGGTCTGTCGTGCCTGGATTAGGGGTGTCCGCCATAGTAACCACTCCTCCCTCACGGGGAAGTGGGAAGAAGAGAAAAAATGATCAAGGGACAAAATTCCCAGGAAAAGGCAACTAAAACTGATGGGTGAGGGGGTCGCTCCAGAGGTGCCTATGGAAAGGCAATCTCATGCAATAGATACAAACACGTATTTTACCTCTAGACTGGGAAGGGGGGAACCTAAGTATTAGCAAACCTAACTTGACACCACCCTAATGGTGAACCCTGTCGGTGGAGCAGTCCTGCAGCTAGGGGAGAGCAAAACAAGCATGCTCGTACCCACCACAACCATGCACCAAAGGCCTTCTACACAGGACGTGATAGAGCCGAGACATTTATACCCCTGGCAATTCCCTCCCCCTCTCGTGTTGCAGCCTAATTGGCTACCCGTAGGAAATTTCTGTTATTCTACCTCATCCCTGATTGTGACGTTAGTGGTATTTGTGTTGTATATCTTCATAGGCAGAAAAATCCATCCCTATTGTTAGTTTCAGTTTTTACGCACATGTGAGCTACTTCCAACATTTTTTCTCATTTGTTTATTCAGATCTTTCTCAATGTCAGCAGCTGCTTCCCACTTGGGCAAATGATTGAGCTGATGTATGTGCAGCACAAGGGAATTATAATACTCTGCGACAGTGCACTTTTGTGTGTGTGTGTGTGTGTGTGTGTGTGTGTGTTTGTTCTGCTATCTTTGTATTCACTCTTCGTCCTGTTTACCCTCTGTACCTGTACTTTTTTGAGCATCCACTGCACGGTATGCTGTATACTACACTGTTCTGATTTTTACTTCCTTTTACTCTTATTTTTAATATATCTCCTGTTTTACATTCTGAGGATGCAGCGATCCTATGACCTACTATCTGTTGATAGCCGAAGCTTTGGCTGAGTTAGGGACAGATGCATATTTATATTATGTATTGTCATCGTTTAAGTGATCTGTGGCATTATTTCTTTTCATTTCGGTCATATCAGTGGCCTTCCTTTTTAGTTTTAGTTACATGCCTGCCATATAGCATAGCTTCATGTAGTTTTCTATTTTGTATTAAAAAGCTACGCTATGTGGAAGATATGTTATAACTAAAAAGGAAGTGCAGTTGCTAGTCCCGATTTACTTGTATAAAAGATAACTACATATGTTTACTTCACTTACTTCAAGCAAGGAAGATATATCACTCGCAGTTCTTGTGCAGCTGTATTCTTATGAACCAGTATGCGCAAAAATGCAAAAGAGTGAGAGGATTAAAGCCTCCTGTTCCACGACACACATATTAATATCTCAGTGTGCTATGGCCGTGTACAAACTGGTGATACTAGTCACTGTATCACAGCCCTTCTGTTCTGTCTTAAGGGGATTGTTGTATTTATGGGATAGAAGATGCCTAGAAATATTTCATGCACAGTTCCTACGTTTGTGTCCCTCCACAATGGTTAGGTTCTACATTTGTGTCATTCCAGAATGGTCATGATATTTATCTTGGTTTGGTTACTTTTTTTTTTCTCCTATATGAGGTAGTTAAAATTTAAAGAAGTGTCGCTGGCACCACACGTAACTGCTATTTGGGGTGAAATTGTTAGTGTTACAGAAGAAAATTGCTACAGCATGATTAAATGAATAACAACACCAAATTTTCAACAATTTGGGTGGAGTTAGAAGTAAAAAAAAAAAAAATACCCCACGTCATGTTTCAGTGCAGAAAACTGAGTTAGTGACAGTTTATCTGTATAGTCTACTGTGCAGAAGGCATGAAATGAGATCCAGAGATGCACTACATCCTCTGGAAGTCAGTGATGAATATTTCTTACCATACTATTAATTTCCACGTCATTACAGTCTTTATTTCCGTGCGGTAGTGGAACCAAATAATGCATGTCACTCAGGGCGAGAAATGGTGGCCAATACTCATTCTGTTACTAGTTAATCCGCATTTTTCGTACTTTCAACAGTGTGATTAGGAATTCAACAGTGGTCCTATGATACAATAATTGTTTTGTACACCTTATTGATGGGGCATGTGGAAGAGGAGTGTGGTGTGAGACATGTGGGTGGTGGTGTAAGAAAAGGTAGTGAATGGTCATGCGAGGAAGTAAGTATGGCTGTGGCTGAGAAGAGACGTGCACATGATGTGTGGCTGCAGAGGAAGGATGAGGTGTCATATGAGAGGTATAAGGACAAGAGGAATAGGGCGAGAAGGGCTGTGCGTGATGCTAAAGTGGCAGCAGATGAGAGGTGGGGTAGGCAGTTGACTGAGAAGTTTCAACAGAATAAGAAATTTTTTTGGAAGGAGGTGAAAAGGGTGCGAAAGGGAGAATCTGGGAAGGAAAAGCGAGTAAAAGCAGAGGATGGAAGGATGTTTATTGAGATGGATGCAGTAAGGAAGAGATGGGCAGAGTATTTTGAAAGATTGTTAAATGAGGAGGAGGAAAGGGTGGCTAAGATTGTGGCGGATGGAAGGGTGCAATGAATAAATGTGTTGGGAGAGTTGAATGATTCTTTGATCATGAAGGAGGAAGTGCAGGAGGCAGTAAAGGAGATGAAAAAAGGGAAAGCTGCAGGTATGGATGGGTGTGCTGTGGAATGCCTGAAGGGTGGTGGAGTGACTATTGTTGACTGGTTAGTAAGATTGTTGAATGTGTGCTTTGTGAAAGGTATGGTGCCAATTGACTGGGCAAGTGCTTGTGTGGTCCCGTTGTATAAAGGCAAGGGTGATAAGTATGAATGTACTAGCTTTAGGGGTATAAGTCTGTTGAATGTTGTAGGTAAGGTATATGGTAGTGTTCATTAAGAGAGTTAGAGATGGTACAGAGGGAGTGACTGGTGATGAGCAGTGTGGCTTTAGGAGAGGAGGGGGTTGGGGTTTTTTTCAAGAATACTCCCCCAGTATCCCTGCTTGTAGTAAAAGGCGACTAAAAGGGTTGGCGGAGGGTTAGTGCCCCTCCCCGGAAAACAACTAACTAAAAAAAACAAACAATAAGCCTCGGACAAGGACTGACCAAACGATGACGACCCAGGACCGCACAAAGGACTTGGTAATGGGTACTTGGAATGTAAGAGGAGCGAATGATGAGGTGAAAGAGAGAGAGAGATTGTCCAGGTGCTTGAGGGTGCGAAAGTGGATGTATGTGGAATAACTGAAACAAAATGGAGAGGAGAAAGTGTGAGAGAATGGGAGTATGGATGGGGTACTGTATATGTGCAGGAGTAGGTGAGAATGAGAGGGCGATGGAAGGAGTATGTATAGTTGTGAGTAAAAGATGGAAGAAGAGCATAAGACAGTATGGATCAGTTGGGTCAAGGATTGTGTGGGTAAAGTTGAAAGTTGGAATACAAATGTGGGCGATTGTGTGTGTGTATGCGCCAACGCAAGATCGTGCTAGAAGAGTGAGAGAAGAGTTCTGGACAAATGTAGAAGTGTGCATGGAAAAGTTTGGAAGGAATGAGAGAGTGTTTTTGATTGGTGATATGAATGGTAAAGTTGGGAATGCGAAGGTGGATGGAATAGTTGGTGAGTGGGGTGTGCCTGCTGAGATAGATGAGAATGGGAGTGCGTTAGTGGACATTTGTGCTGGGAGGGGGTTGGTGGTAGCCAATACCCTCTTCAGGCATAAAATGATCCACAGGTATACATGGCGAGTGATGAGAAGGGTGGGTGGTGAACTGAATGAAAGGAAGGCAATGATTGATTATGTGTGTGTGGATCAAAGGATGCGAAGATGTGTAATGGATGCAAGTGTTTATAGAGGTTGGGGGAGTGGACTTTCTGACCACTACTTGGTGGTGGCCAGAATCAAGGTCCAATTAGAATGGAGAAATAGAAGAAGGGAAAGACGAGAGGAAGGAGTAGTTGCAAGGAGAGTGGAAAGGTTACAAGAGGATGAGAAAAAGGCAGAGTATAAGAGAGAAGTGGAGGAACGATTGGGCAAATATGAATTGGAGCAGATGGGAGACGTGGAAGGTGTGTGTAGCATATTTACAGAAGAAATATGTGCAGCATGTGATGTGGTGTGTGGAAGGAAGAGAAGACGGAGGGGGGTGCAAGGAACAGCGTGGTGGACTGAAGAGGTGAAACAGGTTGTGGCACAAAAGAAGAAAGCATACAATGAATGGATAAGAAATAGGGGCGTGGAATAAGTTGAGAGGCGGAAGAGAGAGTTATATGTAGAAAGAAAGAGAGAGGTGAAAAGATTAGTAAGGGAGAGTAAGAAGAGAGTGGATGAGGAATTTGGAAGGAATTTGAGTGTAAAGTGGAGGGACTGTAAGAAAATGTTCTGAAAAGAGGTGAAAAAAGTAAGACATGGTGGAAGTGAAGTTAGCAGGGGAGTGAAAGATAAAAATGGTAGATTACTAGTGGAGAATGGAGAAAAAGTGAGCAGATGGAGAGAACACTTTAAGGAATTGTTGAAAGTAGAGGATGGAAGTAATGCGAATATAAGTGGCTGGGGAATGGCTGAGAGAAGGAGGGAGGTGAGAAGACAGGAAGAAATCAGTAGGATAGAAGTTGTGGAAGCAATGAAGAAAGTTAAATCTGGGAAAGCCCAAGGAATTCATGGAGTGTGTGGTGAAATGCTGAAGCATGGGGGAGAGATAGTAGTAGAATGGATGTGGAAGATGTGCAGATTAGCCTGGGAGGAAGGTAGAGTCCCGGAGGATTGGAAGTCAGGTAAAATTATTCCTTTGTACAAAGGAAAAGGGGAAAAAGAAGTGTGTGGTAATCATAGGGGCATTTGTCTTCTTAGTATAATAGGAAAAGTGTATGGTAGGATACTTATTGACAGAGTTAGAGAAAGAACAGAGAAATTAGTTGGAGAAGAACAGGGAGGCTTTAGGAAGGGAAGAGGTTGTGTAGATCAGATATTCATTCTTAGATCTTTAGTGGAAAAGTTTCTAGAGAAGGGAAAGAAGTTGTATGCGGCTTTCATGGATTTGGAGAAAGCATATGACAGGGTGGATAGACAAGGATTGTGGAAAGTGTTAAGAATATATGGAGTAGATGGGAAGTTGTTGAATGCTGTGAAGAGTATCTACGATGGTGCGAAGGCTGCAGTGCGTGTGGATGGTGAACTAAGTGAATTTTTCTCTTTGAAGGTTGGGTTGAAACAGGGATGTGTCATGTCTCCATGGTTGTTCAATCTGTACATGGATGGGGTAATAAAAGAGGTACAAGGTAGGGTAGTGGATGTTGGAGTGGCCCTGGTGAGAGAGGATAGTGTTTGGAAACTCCCTGTACTGTTGTTTGCAGATGATACTGTGTTGCTGAGTGAAGACGGAGGGGAGCTGTAAGGCTTGGTGGATGAGTTTGGGAGAGTGTGTAAGAAACGGAATCTGAAGGTGAATGTAGGGAAGAGTAAAGTGATGGTCTTTGAGAGAGGTGAAGTCAGTGAATGTACAGCAAGGTTGGATGGTGAGGAATTGGAAAATGTGAGTACGTTTAAGTACTTGGGTAATGTGATGAGTAAGGATGGAGGTTTGGAGGGTGAAGTGCTTGAAAGGGTACAGCAGGGAAGAAAGGTTGCTGGTTCTTTGAAAGCAGTGATAAGAAACAGGGAAGTGAGCATGGAAGTGAAAAAGTTACTACATGACAGTATTGTGATACCAACTCTAACGTACGGAAGTGAAGCTTGGACGTTGTTGGAAGGACACAAGTCAAGAGTGAGAGCAGTGGAAATGAGTTAAGAGGAGCCTGTGGAGTCACATGACGAATGAGGATATAAAGGAACGTTGTGGTGTTGATGTGGATGTGATAGGCAGCGTTATGAGGAACACACTGAGGTGGTTTGGCCATGTGGAGAGGATGGAGGGTGAAACACGGACGAAGAGAGTGTATGTGAGTGAGGTGGAGGGGGGAAGAGGGAGGGGGAGGCCGAGGATGAGATGGAGGGATGGGATGGAGAGGTATATGAGAGAGGGGGGTGTGAGTTGGGAGCAGGGCAGTGAAATGGCGGGGGACAGGGCGACTTGGAGGCGATTTGTTTGTGGCCACCCCAAACGGGATTGTGGCGTCTGGCAATAGATAGATAGATAGATATGACAGAGTTGATAGAGAGGCCTTGTGGACTGTTTTAGGATTGTATGGTCTTGATGGTAGATTACTAAAAGGGGTGAAAAGTTTTTATGTAAATAATAGAGCGTGTGTAAGAGTGGGAAATATTGTGAGTGATTGGTTTCCTGTGAGAGTGGGGCTGCGGCAGGGATATGTGATGTCGCCTTGGGTGTTTAATATTTATATGGATGGTGTTTTAAGGGAGGTGAATGCAAGAGTTTTAGGTGGAGGTCTGAGTATGGTGAATGTTGATGGTAGAGAATGGAATCTGAAGCAGATGCTGTTTGCTGATGATACTGCACTGGTGGCTGATTCAGAGGAGAGATTGAGACAGTTGGTTGAGGAGTTTGGAAGGGTGTGTAAAAGGAGAAAATTGAAAGGAAATGAGAATAAGAGTAATGTGATGAAGTGTACGAGGTTGGTAGATGGTAGGAGGATGAATATAGTTTTGAATGGTGATTTGCTTGAGGAGGTAGAATGTTTTAAGTATTTAGGGTCACATGTTGCTGTGGATGGAAGAATAGATGCTGAAGTGAAGTTTAGAATGAATGAAGTAGGTAAGGTGCTGGGAGGAATGGAAAAAGTGTTTAGATGCCGTTTGCTTAGAATGGATGTAAAGAGAAGGCTGTATGAGGGTATTGTGGTACCGACTGCGTTATATGGGGCTGAAACATGGAATATGGGTGTAGCAGAGAGGAAAAGTTTGAATGTAATGGAGATGAGATATGTGAAGAGTATGTGCGGAGTGACATGTATGGATCGAGAGAGAAATGATGAAGTGCGAAGGAGAACTGGAGTTATTCGGGAGATGGCTTTAAATTAGGTACAATCATCTCCTTTACTTATTTTTATATATACATTTATACACTTATTATCTTTCATTTATTACAGCTCATTCACTCATCTATTCCGTTTGGACAGAAATAAAAGACATATTTCATAACACTATACCCTAGCAACATGAGTTCATATTAGCTGAGTGATATAACCGGGATATTTTCGCCTCCACTCGTGTTAGTAACAGATGATACACACTTAGCGGCCACTGCAGATCCACAATTAGAACCACAGGACAACACACCCACACAAACTAAAGACAAAGAGACAAACACATCATTTCTAGATGATAATGATGGTTCTTGGGAAACTCCCTCTGATGTAGCAAGTGAGAACTTTGTCTCAGACTTGCATGTCTATGAAAATTTACTTAACAGAGTTCATCGCTCAGGTAAAATCTATTCCACTATTCCCTCACACAGAGATAAACAAATCCAAGTTAGCCTACCAAAGCAACCATCCAAAATGAACACCGATAGGCATTGCCACAAATCAAACATCCCCACCTCATGTTTACGTTTATCATGAGGATAAAACCGCTCCAAATTTCTCAGGCACAGAAAAAGATCGCATTGATGTGATTTCACTGAACAATCAGTGTGAACAGATCTTCGTAAAAAGACACATAACGGATGAACAAGAAAAAATTGCAATATTTTCCTCATGGATTAATCAGGAAAAATCCCAGCAGGTGATTTGCTTAAGTCAGATAAGCTTCTTAAGGCTAAGACATATGATGAGTTTAAAACAGGATCCTTAAAGAAATTTTCTGGAGGTATAAACTTTTTGAGGTATAATCCCAGAATTCCCAATGTCACTAACCGACGAAAAACTGCCACTCTTCACCAGATTATTTAATTTTCGACATCAAAGTTGGTCAACTAAACCCCGTTCATTTTGTGTGCCCTCTGTGTCACTAAAAGGGAGAAATTATAACAACATTATTTTACTCACTGCTACGGGGAAGAGAGGCTGTAATATAGTCAAATAGAATGGAAAATTGGTGGGCTGAGTCTGCTATCTCGGTTTTGGGACAGTTACTATTTTTTCCTTCCTTAAATATCGATGAGCTTTATTTAACATCCATTTCATGTATTTGTCCATCAAAACAAAAATAGAGTTCTGAGAAACATGTAACGATTATTCGTTAAGAATTTTTAGCTCGACACGATTGAAGATCGTACATTATGATCACAAACAATAACAAACTCACGTGTGTCTGCTGTCCTGGTGAACCTGCTGTAGAAAGATCATGGAAAACCGTTGCATAGAAAAATGGACAGTGCCTAGATTGAAGTTTTTCCTGAAGTCTAAAGGCGTGTTGTGTTGACTTTTTGTACGGTATTTTGAAGCCCTCAGCATCGTCGGATTTCGGCCGGCGGTCTCGTCTCTGCACGTTTTCGGCATTAAACATTGTACAATTTTCATATGAAAAACTGTGCAGATTTTCTTCCTCATTTTAGGGATGAAGCATTGTTCTTTTAGAAAACTAAATTATATGGGCTTCAAACAAAAGGTGCAGCTAGAGACTTGTAAATATGTGATGAATGCTCACACCTGGTGTGCTTTCACGGCTTCTATTGTAACGTTTTCCTGCATTTATCGCATTAAAGCATATCTTGGAAATTCGTATAACAACTAAAAAATAATATCATGAAGAGCTTACGTACGATATATCAATAACTATCACGGGAGAGAATTTTAAAGATATTCGACTTCTGTGGACTCTGCATGAGTAGCCCGACTTCCATATTGAACTAGCTGGCGATCAGTGGCAACTCTTGAGTCAGTGACGGTGGGAATTACATAAGATTGTGGATCTTATAAGGGAGCACGGGGGTGGCCGATGGTGTAACAGTAGCACACTCTCCTCGCAAGCGAGAGTTCCAGGGTTCGATTCCCGGGTCGAACACGAGACCTTTAGGCACGGTCTCCTTTGCCCTAGTCTGTTCGTACCTAGAACTAAAGATAGGTACCCGGATGTAAAATCGACGGTTGCGTGTCGTATTTCGGGGAAATGTTTGGGAGCTTACTTTCCTTGTCTGTTCACCATTCATGTATGTTTGTGTAGTCCCCTGCCCAGTGCAACTGCCCAAATAACTTCCCACGCATGTTGGGTTAAGCCCCGACGCCTATTCCTTCAACTAAAATTCACTTCCTCACCAAATGATTCTTCCCCTGTCCCCCTCCTTCTTTCTGACATGGTGGTGGTAATCCCAGCATTTTTGGAGCTTACTTTCCTTGTCTGTTCACCACCAGGGAGCACACTACAAATCATGTGCTCAGTGAAATAACAGCAGATGTCTCTACCATTAAAGGAACATTATTATAGTCGGCCTTGCGCCCGTAAGCGCCTGTGGTGTGGCTCGCACCTGTTTACAATGGTGCCACGTTTCCTCAACTTGCGATGTGAAACGGAAGCTATTTATGTACAAGGCATCACAAATTCGATAAATTCAGATGAATAAAACTTACACTTGTGTATTTTGATGGATGAATCAACAGTAATCTTATTATGCATAAAATATTTATACAGTAACACAGAAACATGGCAGACATATTGTACAGTGTTGCTAAAAGATATTGTAGTCACTTTTAATGGTTTTTAGCGTAGTTTTAGGGTGGGTAATAATATCACAGTTATGGATATAAGATAATGAGCCTGAAAAAAGAAGAAATATGCCAATATCCAAAGTAAAAGAAATAATTCATGTAATTCTTGTGAGTGGCAATACTTACACACCCAGGAGAGAGAGAGAGAGAGAGAGAGAGAGAGAGAGGTCTGTCACTGCCTTCTTTGTATTCATTTGTTCCTTTGTACATACTGCACACACTGATATACATTGTTCCTATTGATGCACATATATCTATACACGTAATTTCTCTCTCTCTCTCTCTCTCTCTCTCTCTCTCTCTCTCTCTCTCTCTTCTAATACTGACCACGTGGTAGGTGAATCCAGCCCCCCCTTCCCCTTCCCTCCCTTCTTAATCCCTCCTGGGTGTCTCAGGTCAAATCCCCCTTCACACTTCCCCTCCCCCCTGGACCACCACCCCAACAAACCCACATCCACACTCCCACCCACACCTACACCCACACCCCACTACGTCGGAGTGTATGAATCAGTAACGTAACAAACCTCTCAGCAGACAGTAACTTTGACACTCCATCTACTACTAAATATAACAAAACCAAATTAACAAATGAAAGCACAATTATAAATAACTTATAAAAGAATCAAAAGTACTCAGGGTGGCTCATTTCCCGCCAGGAGAGAGAGAGAGAGAGAGAGAGAGAGAGAGAGAGAGAGATAACGGTATAGAAAACGTGGCAACACTGTACACAGGTGCGGGCCACACCTCACCCGCAAACGGCCGGGATTCCGACTATAGCTTCTTTAGAAAACTCAGACTGGATAACACAAGATGGAAAGATGCAACAAGAGCTTGTCATAGACATCATTGATTATGTAGCTGCCTTGTGTAAATTACCTGATCGGATACTCAAAATAGCCAAGACGACCCAGTACACCCCAGGTATGTGCATGCTAGACTTAATGAACGAGGTAGAGATGAATTGTAGCATAGCAGGGGTGACCGAAACACAATCACATTCTAGTAGAATGAGAGTGCCTGAGACTGTATCACCTGCGAAAACAGCTACAACTACCCAAAACAGAGAACGAAATCGATCGCGACCCGAAAACAAATAGAACAAACAACCGTACGCTTCAAGGCAGCGTTCTCAAACACCAGGCCACCGGCAGCCACATAAGTTTCCGCGTAGTTCGAGTAGATCTCGCGCCACAGACACCACTAAATATGGGAAGTCATCTCACAGATCACAGTCGGGAGATAGGTCCATTCTTTGTTATTACTGTGCTAATCCAGGACACACAAAGAATGACTGCTTTATCAAAGCAAAAGAAGATAAACAAAAGACACAAGGATATGATCCATACTGTAGACATCAACGCTCCCAAAGGGCATTGGACCATCAACTGTAAGACAGTAGAGAATATAGCTGCCATTTTCAAATCGGGGGAAGGCCACGTCACAACAAAAAATGATCAGTCATAAAGAAAAGCAAGTCTAAAATACACAGGAGGCATGTTGGGAAGTGAGTGTACCTTGATACCAGCTGTATATGAGGATCAAAACGTTCCCATATTTTTAGACACAGGTCTCCAGTGAACTTAATAACACAAAAAGAAATACAGAATTTTTAGAAATAAGAAGAAAGTAACTTTTCTGGAAGAATCTGATTTAGACCTATATTCAGTAGATGGCAAACAAATCTCAGTAAAATGTATGATACGGTTAAACATCAGTTTCACTGACTACAAGACCAATTTCTGCATTTTTTTATAATGTTGAAAACTTAGCAATAAAAGCTGATATGTTGCTGGGCTTAAGATGCATGAGAACAGAGAAAATAACTTCACTCCAACAAATGAATGGAATAGACTTTGATAATGAATTCATAGAGGAAATACCATCAGAGTCCTCACCGATTAGTAAAACAGAACCAGAAGGAATTGGTAATATTAAAATCTTAAACAAACATACACAAACAGATGAGTGTATAGATCCACTCCCCCCCCCCCCACCCTGCCTCCAGGAGTAGAGACCGCGGTAACGGTACTGACATCAGTTTTTCCTACCCATCTCACCAATGATTTAGTTATTCTTCCTAACTCCTACATAAGGGTAACCATAGAGAGCAAATTAAAGAATAGTTTTGTTCTTCTTGGAAGAATTATGTAAAGTAAAAGGATTGTTTCCTCACCCTGCCTCTGGGTGGGAAATGAGGTCCGGATGATGATGATGATGATGAAAAGGATTGTCAGTAGAAAACGCATTATGTCAGATGAATAACGATGGGCAAACTCAGATATTCCTAATTAATCACATGAATTGGGAAGTATAGTTGAAAAAGGGCTTGTATAGTTAATATTGAAAAATGTCCCGCCCCTGTGAAGGAAATAGTTTTAGATAGTGTGACAAGTAAGACAAAATCTACGGATAGAGAAAGCATAAAAGAGAATTTAATTCACTCAGATGAATTTGATGAAGAAACTGATTTGTTAACATTGCTGGAAAAACATAAGGGCACCGTATCATTATCCGGAGAACAATTAGGGTGTACTAACCTGATTAATCACAAGATTAACGTGCACCCAGGCACACAACCGATTTTCGTACCTGCCTATAGAGTCCCACAATCGTAACGTACACTCGCAAACCAGTATGTCGATGAAATGCTAAACCTTGGAATTATTGAGCCAACCGAGTCCCCTTGGAATGTCCCATTATTTTTCGTGCCCAAACGAAATGGAGGAATGAGTGCGGTAGTAGATTACCGTAAACTAAACAATCACACAATCCCAGACCGGTTTCCCATGCCATTGCTAAGTGACATCCTACAGAATATTGGACCAGAGAATAATGTATTTTCCACAATAGACTTGCTAAATGGATACCATCAAATTCTACTAGATCAGGAGTCACGCAAATACAATGCCTTTTCCACAAATACAGGACATTATCAGTACAGGAGAATGCCAATGGAATTGAAGACAGCACCAGGCACTTTCCAACGCCTGATGGATTACGTATTGTCCGGAATTCTAGGGCAAGGAATATTCGTTTATCTTGATGATATAATTGTCGCAACTAACGATATAAAAGAACATCTCCTGAAATTAGACCTACTCATACAAAAGCTTGGTGACGCTGGTTTAAAAATTAAGCTTTCTAAATGCAAATTTCGCTTTAAGGAAATAAATTTTTTGGCCCACAAACTAAATTTTGAAGGTACTCACACCTCCGATGACAAAATACAGGCAGTGAGAGACTTCCCAGAACCCACTACGTTAGATGAAGCTAGACAGTTTTTAGGTCTAGCAGGGTATTATAGGTTATTTATACAACAAATCTCTCAAATAGCCTTTCCTCTATTCCTACTACTCAAAAAAGATGCTGTATTCCAATGGGAAGAACAAAAACAAGCATTTCACGAATTAAAAGATAAACTCACAAATGCACCATGTTTGGCCTATCCGGATTTCACAAAGCCATTTATTATTTGCACAGACGCATCTATTAAAGGATTAGGGGAGGAAAGAATCAACCAACTGCATTTGCCAGCAGACAAATAAAAGGTGCAGAGAAAAATTATTGCACTACAGACGTAGAGGCACTTGCAGTGGTTTTTGCATTACAAAAGTTTCGAGATTTGGTATAATGGTAACGATATTCACTTATTCACCGACCATAAACCCCTAGTGGGTATGTTTAAAGAAAAACTCCTCTCTGGGAGGAGAGCAAGATGGAAATGTATAGTCGAAAATTATAATGTACACATTCATTACATACGAGGCAAAATTAATCTAGTAGCTGATGCATTATCCAGGAACCCGAAAACAATTCATGTCGCGGCATTAGATCTCAAAGGAGACATCCCAAACCACGATGAAATCGCGAAAGCACAAAGACTTGATCCAACTTGGTCTAAAGTTATATACAAGTTAGAAAGCGGAGATGACACACAATTACCCAAACTACATGTACCACTAGAACAATTCACAATAATCAATAATGCCTTATACAGGATCAACCCAGGACAACCAAAACGCCGAAGAAATAATAAACAATTAGTGGTACCTAATGACATGATACCCAAGTATTACGAACGATACACGATAGCCCACATGCAGGACATCCTGGGAAGGATAGGACATTCAAACAAGCCCAGTAGTTATATTACTGGCCTTCATTACGAAAAGATATAAACAATCATATAGACAGATGCGAATCATGTGCAAAACACAAAGGATACCGAATCACACCTGCACGTATAGGTAATTACCCTGTACCACATCAACCATGGGACGTTGTCGCGGTTGATTTACTCAAGATGCCATTATCATACAGTAATTACCAATACCTATTCGTAGCAACGGATCATTTTTCCTGTTATGTAATTTTTGCCACAGTTAAGGATAAAACAGCAGAGACAGTAGCAAAGGCAATAACAGATAATGTAATATGTCGCTTTACTACCCCAAAGGTACTAATAAGCGATAATGTAGGTGAATTTAATTCTGATATCGTACGAGAAATATGTAAACAATACAATATCAAAAAGGTTAACGTTTTAGCCTATCACCCAGCATCCAATGGGTTAGTAGAGAGACAAAACAAAAAAGCATTAGATGTGCTACGACACATTCTCCATGAAAATTATGCAAGCTAGGATGATTGGATTCCTAGAGTAGAAGCCTCAATTAATGGATCTATAAATAAATCCATAGGTGACACACCACATTTCATTATATATGGGACAGATAAAAAATTACCATATGAAATTCTAGAAGGTGAAAATCTGCCCATAAACAATTACGATGATTACTCTAAACTCCGTTTACGTGAATTCCAGGACATACATAAAAGAGTGAAAAAACAATTAACGATGTCCAAGGAAGAAATGACGGAGGCATTTAACAAGAAGGCAAGAGACTCGCCTGTCAGCGTAGGAGACATTGTTTATGGTATCATTCATACGAGAGAATAAATTATCCCAGAAATTTGAGGGCCCAGAGTAATGAACATAAAAGCAAACAAAGTTTTAATTAGGTTACTGTCAAGTGGCGAAGAGAAACAAGTTCATATTGACCATTTAAAACGAGTTTCAAGGGAACTATCCAATAATTATACAGCCTCGGATACCACCGAACAACCTAAAATAACTCATGAAACCAACCAAGAAATCAACAATAATTACAAAAATAAATTAAGGTCATATACCAAACAATCAAACATAGGTGCAACTGTTCCAAAAAAATCTACGGTACATCATTTACTTGATTTAAATATCGATTTAAACTCCTTCTATAAATGAAATAACAAGCAAGTTATTGTTCTACATTAGTCACCCGTAACGCACGTCATCACAACCATCGACCACAGCATGACCATATTAGAAAATTAATAGATTTTTTTTTTTTTTTTTCGGTATTTAACGATGAAGGGACTTATACCAAGGATTCTCCTCTACATAGTAAGAGGATATGCTCACTTAGACCCCCAACACAGAGTATGGCAAGGATGCCTCATAGCTCCAACGGTCACGACGTCAATCGTGAAAGATGTGGTGGGTACTGAAATATGCTTAGACTATTTATACGAATTACCTTCTTATCCAGAGAACATCGCCAAACCCATGAGGACCCTGGACTTCATGATAGGAGGCTATGTTTCACAAGCACATAACATAAAGGAAGTGAATGAAATAGCGAAGTTAACGAAATGGAAGATAGAAGAGGTAAAGTCAACTATGATCATCATGATCCAAGATCTCCCATCTCATGGAACGGAGGTACTGAGCGCCACGAACAACATTGCACGTACCCGCCAAAAGCGCGGTTTGTTTGACCTGGGTGGTGCAATTCTTGGAAACATCCTTGGATTGGCTACAGAAGAAGACCTTCAAGAAATAAACAACAAATTTAATAAAACGGCTCAGGTACTAACATATCAAAATAAATTTATCGCCGGACAAATCTCAGCAATGAAGACTATCTGTCTATCTATCTATTGCCAGAAGCCATAATCCCGTAAAGGGTGGCCATTTGACCTTGAGTTATTCGTTTTACGAGGAGGGGCACTAACCCTCCACCAACCCACTTGTTGACATAGGGAGCACGTGTGGTTTGGTCATATGGTTACTACCCAGCGCTGTAAATGGTTTCTTGGCTTACAGGAAACCATTTGGCTTTCACTCAGTGTAAAGCCACCTGTATAGGAAAGAAAACCATTAAGAAGTGACAGGAAAGACGGGAGAAATAGGAAGAGAGGAGGGAAGGCACAGAAAAAGAGTGATGAAGGCTAAGGATGAAGTAGGCAGCACTACATCAAGTGAGTGGATGATGGTCACTACCATCTACCACATAGCAATGAAGACAATCGTGAAAAATCTATTAAAAAAAAAAAAAAAAGCAGAAAACATAGCTTACGAGAGTGTAGACAAAATAAATGCCATGGAAGGGAACATAACACTTTTCCAAAACTTCTCCATCATCACGAAACATATTGACACAATTATACTCCAGCTAGATAACACTGAAGTTCGTTACAGGCCACTTATGCAAGGAATTGCAAATGCTGGTATTGGCAGGATCACAACTGACCTACTTCCAGTTCATGAGCTACGTCAGATAATTTATTAGCCAGGGCATATATAAACATAGTTTGAAGCCATTATTTCGTGGTGGAGATTTCATGTTATATTATCCATATTTAGATGCAACACTAACACCAACATCAGTAGTAGTTCATTTACCATTCGTAACTGACGACCTGTTCACAGTATACCAAATACACCCCTTCCCTTCTAAGAATAATAACACTTTGGTCATTATCAACATCGACACAGACACCGAACTCTTCATGGTCTCCAAGAGACGGAACACTGTCACTTTCGCCAGTGAATCAGTGATTGAACGAAACTGCCGTACGTCCTTGCATGCCGTTCACCTTTGTCCTGCGTACATTTCACGTTTCAGCCTACTGGAACAGTCCCTTGTGAAATGGCTATCATAAGAAATCACGACATTCATAATCATTGCAACTTCACTTTTGCTCCAGATAAGCTTGTACACCATCAGCGCATCAGACACAGGCTCTTTATTTCACTCATAACACATCAGTTTACATAGTCTATCCAGATATACCACCATCTCATACTTCAGCATCAGGATTATACATACCATCAGACTACTGTGTGGTACTTACACCATCCATGTCCACTTTATCCACCATCAATCACTTCGCCATCCTCAATCACACACACAAATATTTCCGCCCACTGCCTGATAAGCACAAGTATTAAGTTGACTTCACCTAAGTTTGAATCTATGAAACTAATCAATGAAACAATGAAGCCCTGGGAAGATTTGAGTTTGAGTATGTTCAACCCATATTATGTGTATAGCCCAGCACCTACTGTCTTCATAATCTTCTCTATTGTATTTGCAGTAATGCTGTTCGCAATGCACAGAATGCATAAAGAATTGCAAACTTGTAGTCAATATTTAGAGGAGGTAAAGTCAAGATTCAAGTAAAACCCCCTGAATGAAGCGTACATATTTTGTATATAGTATTACTTTTATATTTAAAAAAAAAAAAAAAAGGAAAGACACATGATATAGAATTATACCAGTATCATTATCTCTATACAAAATATTAATAGCTCTTACTATACTCTTAACTTTGAACTATTTTTTTGCATTTTTGCATATGTCTGTTATCTATCTATCTATCTATCTATAGCCCGACGCCCTAATCCTGCAAAGGGTGGCCGCAGACAAAACGCCTCCAAGTCGCTCTGTCACCCACCATTTGACTACCCTCCCCCCAACTCCCCCCCCTCCCTCATATACCTCTCAACTCCATCCCTCCACCTCATCCTCGGTCTGCCTCTCCCTCTCCCTCCCTCCACCTCACCTACATACACCCACTTAGTCAGTCTTTCATTCTCCATTCTCTTCACATGTCCAAACCACCTCAGTGTATTTCTCCTAATCTTCTCAACCACGCCCACATCCACCCCACAGCGTTCCTTCACTTCTTCATTCGTCAACCTGTCCCTCTATATCGTTCCACATGCTCCTCTCAAGTAACTCATTTCCACAGCTCTCACTCTTGACTTGTTCCCCTCTTGCAAGGTCCATGCCTCGCTTCCATACGTCAGGGTAGGGATCACAATACTATCATGCAGTGACTTCTTAACTTCCATACTCGCCTCCCTATTTCTCATCAATGCTTTCAGTGTACTAACAACCTTCCTTCCCTGCTGTACCCTTTCACGCCCTTCATCCTCCAATGTTCCATCCTTACTCATCACACTACCCAAGTACTTGAATGCACTCACATTTTCCATATCCTCACCATCCAACCTCACTGCACACTCTGTGACTTCATTCCTCTCAAACACCATAACTTTACTTTTGTTTACATTAACTTTCAGATTCCTCCTCCTACACACTGTCCCAAATTCATTCACCAAACCTTGAAACTCCCATTCATCTTCACTCAACAGTACTGTATCATCAGCAAACAGCAACACCGGAAGCTTCCAAATCTCACCCTCATTCATTAGAGCCACCCCAACATCCACTGCCCTACCCTGCACCTCCTTTACAACCCCATCCATGTATATGTTAAACAGCCATGGAGACATCACACAACCCTGTTTCAGTCCCACACTGAGATCAAAGAACTCACTCAGCTCACCATCCACTCGCACCGTAGCCCTAGCTCCCTCGTACATACTCTTCACAGCACTCAATAATTTCCCCTCCACTCCATATATTCTTAATACCTTCCACATACTTTGCCTATCTACTCTGTCATAAGCTTTCTCCAAGTCCATGAAGGCAGCATACACTTTCCTTCCCTTCTCTAGATACTTCTCCACTAAACATCTTAGAACAAATATCTGATCTACACACCCTTTTCCCTTACTAAATCCCCCTTGTTCTTCTCCAACTAGCTCCTCTGTCATATGCCTAACCCTATCAATGAGTATTCTACCATATATTTTACCAGTCACACTAAGTAGGCAAATACCCCTATGGTTACCACATACGTCTCTCTCTCCTTTTCCTTTGTATAAAGGAACAATTATACCTGATTTCCAGTCCTCTGGAACCCTTCCCTCTTCCCAAGCCAATCTACACAACTTCCATATCCACTCCACAACAATCTCATCCCCATACCTAAGCATAACACCACACACTCCATCAATTCCTGGGGCCTTTCCCAAATTAATCTTCTTCATCACTTCCACTACTTCCGCCCTACTGATCTCTTCCTCCCTCCTCTCATCTCTTCTTCTCCCAGCCATTCCCCAACCACTTATACTCGCACTGCTCTCACTCTCTACATTCAACAAATCCTCAAAGTGCTCCTTCCATCTCCTCAGTTTCTCTCTCTTCTCCACCAACAATCTATTATTCCTATCTTTCACTCCCCTACTATTTCCCCTTTCACACTGCCTTACTTTCTTTACCTCCTTCCAAAACAATTTCTTACTCTCCCTCCATTTCACACTCAGATTCCTCCCAAACTCTTCATCCACTTTCTTTTTACTCTCCTTTACCAGTCTCTTAACCTCCCTTCTCCTGCTCACATATACCTCTCTCTTCTCTCTCTCATCTTCTCCCCTACCTCTACTCGCTAACCATTCACTATATGCATTCTTCTTTTGTTCCACAGCTCGTTTCACCTCATCATTCCACCATGCTGTCCCTTGCACACCCTTGCATCTCCTCCTCACTCCACAAACCGCCTCACACGCTGCGCCTATCTCTTCCGTGGATATCTTACATACGTCTTTCACCCCTTCCATCTGCTCTAGCTCATACCTTCCCAATCTTTGTTCCATTATGCTCTTATACTCTGACATTTTCTCACTATCTTGCAATTTCTCCACTCTTCTCACAGGAGTTGCTTCCTCCTGTCTTCCCCTTCGTCTCCTCAACCACTTTCTTTGCAGCTCTACCTTGGCCATCACTAAGTGATGGTCCGAGACTCCATTCCCCCACCCTCTCCACACTCTTGCATCCAACACTTGTCTTCTCATTCGCTCATCCACACACACGTAGTCTATCATTGCCTTTCGTTCAACAAGTTCACCATTCATCCTCCTCATTACTCTCCATGTATACCGGTGGATCAGCTTATGCCGAAAGTAGGTGTTGGCTATTGCCAACCCCTAACAAGCACAGATGTCCACCGAAGCACTTCCATTCCCATCTCCGTCAGCTGGCACACCCCACTGACCAACCACTCCATCCACTTGTACATTCCCAACTTTGTCATTCATGTCTCCAATCAACAGCACTCTCTCGCTCCTCTCAAACTTGTCCATACACGCTTCTACACTCGCCCAAAACTCATCTTTCACTCTTGCCACTCGATCCTCTGTCAGGGCATACACATACAATCGCCCACGCTTGTATACCTACTTTCATCCTCACCCATACAATCCTTGCACCCACTGTTCCATACTCTCTTATATTCTCCTTCCACATCTTGCTTATCATCAGACATACTCCCTCTCTTGCCCTCTCATTTTCATTGACTCCCGCACATATACCTAAACCATATTCCCATTCTCTCACCCTTTCACCTTTCCATTTAGTTTCAGTCAATCCACATATATCTGTTATGCATACAGATTTTACAATATGTCATACAATATTCTATAATCATTTTAACTATAGTACATTTGTTCAATTATGTATACAACATGTTTAAATTGTGTTATGTTTCTAGAATATTACTGGATCATTGCAATATTAACATGAATATTATATCTATGCAATATTATAATCAGTGTTATGTATTAACAGATTAGCATATGTCAATGATGATTGCTGTCAGAGGATCGCCAGCTGGCATGACCGAGCGATGTCAGGACTCCATATTATAATAATACAATTCATAGATAGATAGATAGTAGGTAGGAACACCACTCAAGCTATGTGTGGGAAGAGGAAATGAGCATGCAAGATTTTAGTGAAGGAAAGTTAGAAGTGCACCGGAAATGCTATATATGCACAAACACACACAAGCTTCTAGAACCCAGACCCATGGGTTGTACACATGACACTAGGTCTCCTGTAAAAGAAGGAAGGGATTAGAGAGTCAGAAAGGGGCTAGCCATAGAAGCGAAAGGTTGTGGAGAGAGAAAATAAGAAGAGGGGTCCAACGAGACTTAGCTAGTAAATTACGCTCTTGTGTAATACTCGTACATACACTGCTCAACTTAAACTTTTCTTTGAAGATAATAAATCAAGATCAACTCCCTGTATCCATCGTCAACTTCTCCTACCTTCGACTACACGATAACTAGAACCAAATCTCAAGACTAACATATTACAAACTCAAGATTCACAGGCTGATCGAGTTGAGCAGAGAGTGTTGCGATGGTTTGGGCATATGGAGAGAATGGATAATGAGCGATTGGTGAAAAAAATAAGTAGATCTGATGTGAGAAGTGTAAGGCTGAGAGGGAGACCACAAATAGGATGGATGGACAGTGTGAAGAGAGCAGTGGTTACGAGAGGGATGCCTGTTGAGCGAGGAAGAGTGGATGTGCATGACAGAAATAAATGAAGAGAAATTGTGAATGAATAAAAATGATGACGCATCCTGAGGGGATATTCTCCTGCATTTGGTCTGATCAGCTAATCAGGTCAGGTGCGGTCCTGTTGTGGATGTCATTGATTGCACTGTGCAGTTGACCCTCGTGCGGTGTGGTGCGATGAGGATCTGTCCCTTCTCCCCTTTGGGGCTAAGATGCGAATGAATGTGTTTGAGTGATGGGCAAATTGGAAGTGTGTAGTCCTGTCTCGGCTACCTCCATTTTCTTGGGAGAAGCAGCCTAGGTATGTAGATAGATAGACATCTTATTTGGTTGCAAAATGTTAATTACTCACGAATTTCTTCATGAAAAATCGAGGAGAGGCACATCTATTGCAGGTAAGTATGTCTTAACTCAGCTGCAGAAGCCCAAGCCATTGCCTAATGTCAGCTCTGTCATCATCTTATAATTGACTGCTGATCCCTAAGAACAGTTTCTGACAGTGCCTGTGACTGACTAAATGAAGACATGATGTCAACTGCTGCCAAAGGAGATTTACGAGGCTTGAAGTTATGTAGAGGGTGATGAGTAAGAAAGAAATATCTGGTTATGAAAATTTATGCTAGAGTTCCAACATCTCAACATCACAGTAAGCAATGGCACCAGAAATCAGATGTGGCGCTCTGAGCACTGTAGTTACTTGTTTTATGTATGACGCCCAGGAAACCTTTTATTTTTTTGGGTGTTAACTAATGGCGAAATGGACGTGTGGCAGTCTAGTAAGTTAAGGCACTCCAGTACAATGGTGCTCATGCAGATTTCCAACTGAGGGGTGGTTTGGGTTCATTGCTTACATGATGGCACTCAGGGACCACTGACGCTGGCCACCCTTGCTATACATGTTGGGAGTGAGCACTCTAGATCCAAACCTCTATGATCCTTGTGAAGCGGAGATGGATTGGATAATAAATATATATTTTGTAAGATCATGGAATTAGAGATTTTTACATCTGCACGGGCGATACTGCAACAGATGCAATGCTTTTCGTGACACCTGTGTGTGTGTGTGTGTGTGTGTGTGTGTGTGTGTGTGTGTGTGTGTGTGTGTGTGTGTGTGTGTGTGTGTGTGTGTGTGTGTGTGTGTGTGTGTGTGTGTGTGTGTGTGTGTGTGTGTGTGTGTGTGTGTGTGTGTGTATCCGTGTAAAAAAAATACAGTAACTCAGTTTACATCTGATTTTTATAACTCTGTGGAAGTCAGTGATAAGTCAAGTGGTAGATGAATGCTTTTGGAGACCAACAGGTCAAAGGTCAAGGTCAAATGGCAGGGTTAACCTCAATAGATTTTCTCTGATTTAGAAGAAGCTTGGTGGAAGAGTTGAGGGTAAGGCAAGATTGGAGGGATTAGTTTCTTAGAATAATCATTCAAAGATCAGAGTCAAAGAGGACTGTCATGGTTCTACCCTTGTGTATCTGTGTGAGAAGAAAAAAAATATTCATTTGATTTGGGCCATGAATGGAGAAACGGTTGAGGATCAGACAATAGGTTAATCCATTTTTTAAAATAACAGTAGAACAAGGATCTCATAGTAAGATCTATTAACGGGGTTCTTGTCCAATTTCCACCAAACCTCCTACAAGGGTTCATGGAAAGGCAGGGATGAAAGAACTGGATTTTGAGAACAATCATCCAAGTGCAAAGGCCACAGAGAAAGACCAAAGTTCAAGGTCAGATGACAAGGTCAGCATAGACGGATTTAAGCCGATTTATATCAAGTTTGGTGGAAGAGTTGACAGTAAGACAAGGACAAAACTGTTCGATATTAAGAACATTCAGTCAACAGTCAAGGCCAGATGGCGAGGTAAAATGTTCCACTCAATGACTCGGACAGTTTAATTACACTTTGGACCAAAGTTAGTGGAAGAATTGAGGGATAAACCGAAGATGAAGGGATTTGATTTAGAGAAAAATGTAATGGATCTCTGTCACAGATAAGAACAACTGAAACAATTTCAATTCAGTTAGGACCAGAGTTAGTGAAAGGGCAGAGTCAGGCAAGCATGAAGTAGTTCGATTTTAAGATCAGTATGTCGATGATTTACGTCACTGGACCAAGTTAAATAGTCCCGCCTTAGACCATTTCTAAGGCGTGGGTGTTGCACTCTCAGAGTGTTTATTCTTATTAACCCTGTCACCACTGAATAAAGTAGGTCATAGCATATGATTTGTTAACCTACCCCCTGGCTGCAGTCTTCTCAGTAATTCAGGAGTAATCCTTACCAGGACACAGACCTTGCTAGTTTACTGTTACTCCATTTGTTTACATTATAATAAGTCTCATAACATAATCTTCTGCTTAATCTTAGTCTGCTTGGCCAGGCAGACCCGTCAACCACAGGTAAGCCGGTCAGTCTTCTAACATCAGAAACTTCACAAACTGCATCCCCCAAGGATCTGTTTTGTCCCCTACACTCTTTAACCTATACATGCACGACATACCCACACCCCACACACCACAGATACACATAGCTTCCTATGCAGATGATATAACACTTACATGCACGCACCAAAACGCAAACACAGCTGCACACATCATTCAACCTTATCTCAACACACTACACGAATGGTTCACCACAAACAGGCTCAAAATAGCCCCAGCCAAATCTACAGTGACTCTTCTCACAAACTGGACAGCAGAACACAGTCACATCCCACACCTCATCATAAACAACACTCCCCTACCACAAACACACACACCCAAAATCCTTGGTGTAACATACAATACATCAATGTCATTTAAACAACGCATCACAAACATTAAAAATAAAGTAACAACAAGACTCAATGCTTTGAGGTCACTTGCCCATACAACATTCGGACACAACAAAGAAACTACCACCACAGTATACAAACAATGTATAAGTTCAGTGATGAATTATGCAAGCCCTGCCTGGGCTTCTAACCTCACCAAAACACACTACAACACTCTACAGACCATACAGAACAAGGCCCTAAAAATAATCACAGGCTGCACAGCTACTACACCCACAGACCACCTACATCTAGAAACCAAAGTCCTCAAAGTCAAGGATCACCTAGACATGAGAGGCACCCAGTTTCTTGTTGCAGCCTCCACAAACCTACAACATCCACTACAGTACATGGCAGCACATCCACCCACACCAAGGAACATCAAAACAACACCCAGCACACGATACCATACATAAATACTGTCATCTCTCCCCCCTCGCCCACCCCAGACCAGCTTCCAGATAACATATCCACAATCAGATCACTCGCCGCTCCATTAGGTCACTTAAAGACAACACACGGCTGCATGCACGGCCTCCTGACATCCACCGTTCTGAATCCTATCTTCTTCGTGAGGACAGGGTCCACCTGGCCAGGCTGAGGTGTGGGCACCATCCAGCCCTCTTAAGCTACCAGAAGAGGCTGGATGACTCCGTCGCTGATGCCTGTCTAGGATGCAACACAGCACCCCATACTATTAAGCACATTATGGAAGACTGCATTGCACACAATCACCTACACCAACAACACAACATACTGTACACTCTTTGAGAGCGCTGTGGGAAAGCCCGGTCTCGGCCATGGCCTTCCTAAGGGACTCGGGGCTGTTCGACCAGACTGCCTAGGGAACAACTACTACTACTACTACTACTACCACATGTAAGCAACTGCCCCACTGGGTTTGATTCTCTACCTCACTGATGCTGTGTCTGCGTCTTAGTGTGGTATGTTCTCCATTATGTGTGTTATATTGTGTGGGGCCATTCTAGAAGAGGGGCATGTTCGGTCTTTAGTTCCACCCAAACTGAATCGCAGCTTGTAACTGAAGATGATTAGTTGATGTCCTGATCTAAATCTAGCTAGTTGCATTCGATCACGTCAATATGATACCTATGTTTGTGGTGAAACCTGAGAGGAAGGGCTTGTAGTACAGTGTTCTTACTACGGTGTTGTATCGTCCTGCGTGGGAAATGAGTATGTAGGCGTTTCTTCATTGCTAGTATTGAAATGTTTGAAGGTGGGATGTTGTTGAGGAGGGTCTGGTAATGTTTGTGTGTGATTAGTTTATATGTCTAGTTGTGTTGTGAGACCCTGTTATATAACGACATCTGCACCATGTGATAGAGTAGGCTGCTGCATTGAACTGTGTCTCCCATATCAAAATATTTTCTAACGTGAGGACTTTCGTTTCAAAAAGAAAGTGAGCTGTGGGAGTGGTTTTAGTTCAGCCAGTAATGATGTGAGGGTCGTTGTTCTGTACAGACTAGTCTGCAGGGTGCTGTAGTGGGTGTTAGATAGGATGGGTGTCCCATGCCGGGGAGGCATAGGACATCACTCGTATAATAAATAGACTGTACAGCAGAGAGAGATGAGATGTCATATCGACTGAAATAAATGTAAAAAACTTATAGCAGAACACATAGAATGAAAATTGTCATTGTTAATTATTCTCGTAGTAGTAGTTTCTTGTTTACAGCTACTGTGATTTTGACAGTGTTATCGTGCATGGCGGTCACTGCTTTTATTAATATAAAAAGCAGGAGGTTTGCAAAGGAAATATCGGTCACGGGCGGGAAACAAATAATGGTTCCACACAAATGATTTGGTTCCATCAGGCTCCTTCATCTCGGTAGGTAACACATTTCGTTTATATTAAATTTTACCGCAAATCTAGTAATACTGTTGCATTCATGTGAATTCTTTACATGGACTTTCTGTCTTTACTAATCTGATTGAGCATTCATAGCAAAAGTAAATAAATATAAACAGTTGCATACGAACTTCTAAGTCATTCGACTTTATTCGTTTTATATAATTCAGTTATGGTTAGAAAAAAATTTAAAATGCATTTCTGTTCTCCAACTATTTTTGTGTCTATTTCTATCATGTGAAACTATTTAGTCTGCGTAACAGCAGAACTATGGAGAAAAGAATCTGTTCATATAACCTGGTGAAACCTGGGGCAAAATTGACACTTCCCCTGCCAACCACAGTTCCTCCCGGGGTCAGACGTCTACACCCGGCTAATTACGTATTATCGCCTCAAAAAACCAGCCACCAGGCATCTCACATGACCCTACTAACCAACTCATTGCCTCCACTAACCTTCAGGGCAGCCAAATCTACCCAATGGTATAAGCTGCTTGAAGTGCACACGCGTCTCCTCGTTTAAGATTGCTAACATTGCTGTGTCAATCGCTCCAGGTAGCACGCAGTTTACGCGTATGGCTTTGCTGAAATGGTAGGGAGTTTCCATAATTTACACAGTATTGATGATCTGTATTACAAAATATATATTATTCATATATGAGGAAAATAATTACAAACATTAAATCAAATACTGTACATGGAAGCCATGATCAGTCGATTGTCTGCATGCCTACATGGTTTAGCTACCTCGCCAACTCTGCAGCACACGTCTTGGTAAGTGAAATAACACCTCCTTTGCTTGCAGTATAGCCACTCATATTGGTACCGCCAATTTTCCCCCCAATACTTGCAATATTCACTACTGCACCCTTGGAATCTTTCCCATTTTCCAGCAGTGACGTTGCGAAAGCCTGGGTTACCAAGAACATTCCCTGCAGGGTTCAAGATCAGATTTTATTACATTATTTGTTGCCTATGTATCGGTAGCAATTGCATTATAGATTGACCATATTCTATTACTTTTTATGTCATGTAAGATTATTCACTAAAATGGTTGTCACAGCTTGCAACGTACTGTCAGGTTGACATCAATATTTTTCTGCCAGGTGTCGTCATCAGTCTCTAAGATGGGAGCGAAGGTGAGAACTCCGGCACAGTTGACTAGCAGCGAGGGCGTGGCGCCACACTGGTCCTGGGCTGACTTCATGGCGTCCTCCACACTCCTCCTGTCTCTCACGTCCATGGCCACAGCCACGTGCTGCTGCCCACCTGCCAGAGATAGGGGAATGATGCACATGTTCTTTATTAAGATATATTACAAGATCTTTTTGTGGTAGGTGGGGGCGCTCACCATCCACTCACCCGATATAGTGCTGCTCTTGGATGTATGCCCTTTCCTCTCCTCCATCCTTCTTTCCCTCCATCCTCGTCTTTCTTTCCTTCATTCTTTCCTCTTCCTTTTGCCTACAGGTGACTTTACACTCCCTCCTCTGTCTTTCTTTTCCTCATCCTTTCCTCTTCCTTCTGCCTGTGGGTGACTACACTGAGTGACAAGCCAAATGGTTTCCTGTACACCAGGGAACCATTTACTACGCTGCAAGGTAACTATATAACCAAATTTTGGCTCTCCAATCGGATTGAGCCCGTGAAGGTTTATCTCCAAGGGGTGGTTGGGGTTTATTGCTCATGTAATGCCACTCAGGGATGAGTGAGGCTGGTCACACTCATCTTAAATGTCAGGACCAACTTGCCTAGCCCCGGGCTTCTACGCTTCTCATGGGGCAATGTAGGATTGGATGATGATGATGGCAAGATCTTTTGTAACAATAACACCAAAATCCAGCTTACCAGAAAATTCTCAGGTGCAAATAGCAGTTAAAAGAAATGTTTTGTGAATGTCAAGTAGAAAATTTATATGTGCTGAGAGGACCATAATAAAGACATTTGATTCCAATTGAGAAGTTAAATGAATATCACTTGAACGGTCCTAAATGCAAAATTTGAAAGTTTTACTTCAGGACTGCAAGAATGGTGCACAGGTAGAATTTCACTAGACTGCTTACTGTCTAATACAGGAGGAAAAATGTCAACCTACTCCTTTGGGCAGTAAGTAACTGTACCATCCAGCTTTAGAAGAGGAAGTGTGGACACGCCAACACCAAAGAAAGCAGAAATGAGCGTACTCCACCACTTGTGATATGCTATTTTAATATTCTGATTCAGCTACAGAGAAAGCAGCCTGGGCCACAGCCCTTGGGGAATTATGAGAGAGAGAGAGAAAGAGAGAGAGAGAGAATTATCCACTTATTCTGAGCACTCCTGAGCACATATAGAAACTGTGTTCCTGGGTTTTAAATACATTCACTGATAAAAAAAGAAAATCGTCGTCAGCATAGTAAACACTGTCAAACAATAATTCATTGCACTAAGCAACACGTGCAAAATATGATTTACAGAAGGAGAATGAAACAAATGCATTTCAGTTTAACTTGTGTTTCTTTATTAGTATTTGGTCTTTCCAGCCATAGCCTTCAATACAACTAATAAGGAACTTTGCCTGTTGCCAGATATATATATATATATATAAATATATATATATATATATATATATATATATATATATATATATATATATATATATATATATATATATATATATATATAGAAAGATAGATAGATAGAGAGAGAGAGAGAGAGAGAGAGCCATGCAGGAGACCCAACGTCCCTCTTCAGCCTCTGAACTTGCTAGACGCGGTTCAGCCACGAAATTCCAAACATCATTCTTTGAACTCTGAACTTGCTAGACGTGGTTCCACTACGAAGGAGTTCTGACGAGCCTCTGCTGAACTTGCAGTACACGGTTCAGGCACGGAGGGGTCCCAGCATCCATCCTCGATATTTGAACTTCTTAGAGGTGGTCCTGCTCTGGAGAAATCGCGATGTATCCATGACCCGGACCGACTACCGCCAGATACCTTAACTCTTGGAGTGGATCCCCTTCCTGTACTCCCCTCCTCATGCCCTATCAGTCCCCTTCCCCTACACCTGAAGAGGAGATTCCAGGGATGTCAGCATATGACCTTGCTGTCCCTGCTTTCCTGGGTCCCTTCTAATTTTCCCGTGTACCCTCTCTGGGAACAAAACACACTCACGTCTGTCCCCAAAGGTCCGTAGAGAGAACAAGACATCGGGTTCCTCGCCTTCAAAACCCCTAGTGGACTTGTCATTACCTCACTCCACACACCACAACACCCACATGTACAGACATACAGTAGCCTCAGCCCCCAGACCTCCTAGCTTTCCAGTATGTAGTCCTGGTGGCGACCTCCAGTATGGCGGAAGGGAGAACTTCCCTCCAGACCCTCAGATTGAGACCCCCACACCCCAATTAACCATTTACCTCCCTTTGTCTTATGCCATCAACTTCACCTATCACGGTTGTATCAGAGGTTTAGAAAAATAAGAAATCTGTAGTATAGCTATCCTGAGTTTGTGCTTATACTTTGTGCTGCTAGAGAGTATTGGAAGTGTGTTTTGTGTATTCCTCCCAGTTTAGAAGAACCCAGAGGATCTAGGACTGCATCAGCATAACACTAGTGGCTAGCAGTGGTTCTAAATATGGAGGAAAAGCAAAGCAGAGCTTTGATCACCCACTTACATGGTAGTATGGTAGTACATACATCATGATACAGGTCCAAAGGTCCCACAGCCCCATATCCAAGTATGACCCCAAATTATATGACATTAAAACTTGCATGGAAATGGTCAAACCAGAGTTGGATTGGGTTCAGGAAGAGGATGCACAGAAAATCACTGTATTATTGCCTCAACTAGGCAAGTCGGCAGCCCTGGTAGCAAGGAAAATCAATGCGGCCCTAACATGGGCACAATGCAGTAAAGTAGTGATCGACGTCATCCAACCCTCCCTCGGGTTGGTCGTCGCGCCCTCGCAGTTAAATGAAGTGAAATTCTAGGTAGATCTGGATGCTCTGTTAGCATACTTATGGAAATTTATGATGTCTGTCTACACCCAACTGACTGAGGAACACCGCAATCAGCATATATTCGCGCACCTCATACATTCTTACTTAGTGCCATCTGGGAACACTTCACAATCACACAACACTTAGGGATTCAACTGGAACATCGTTACAATTTGGTGACTGCTGGTGGGGCATGCATATAAGCAAAAGCAGATTGAGACTGTGTGCCATGTCCCTACCCAATCGAGACAGAGGATGGAGTGTTGGGGAAATCAAAACTGCCAGAACACTGGTGAAATTAAAACTGCCCTTTCTAACCCAGAGTCTCCCCGTCCTCACAGGTAAAACAGACATGGCAAAACAGGCAGATCCTGATTGACCCATGGGAGTTTAAGGCCTGCAGTGCTTTCTGCACCCTGCATGATATGCATGAGCAAGTTAAAGCTCAGCACAGCCAGTCCAACTGCTAGGTTCTACCACAGAAGCCCCGTCCCTTCCAGTGTCGTGCTGCCAACAATGTAGACAATACAGGATTGGATCCAGAGGAAGAGGTCACTGCAGAATCCGCCTATGATGAAGTAGATGGGCAATGGGAAGAAACAGGGTCCTCAGAAGCTGGGCTAGATTTTTAGGTTCCCACCCATTGTCACCTCTGGCTCTGGGAGGGGCAACTAACACCAAGCTCAAAACGCCTGTATACATCCGTGAGGCTCCTAATGAATATGCGTGCTGCACATTCTTGCCTATAAACAATCACTTCTATAAGAAAAATCAGGCAATCTTCAAAACCCTTCAAGCCTTGTCAACTGACCTCATTGGGGCAGGAGATGAATGATTGGCCCTGAAGGGCGAAACCCTTCCCCTCTCAGTGTCCATCCCAGAGCCGTCACTTTACTGTACACCAACCACCCATTCATTGTGTTCGACTAGAAGTGCACAGCTCATGGTGGTTATGTTGGGCTGGATTTGCTACAAAAATTAGGAGCCACTATTGACTGCCAGCACCAGTGCCTCTGGTTTTGGGCCCACAACCCCACTGTCGGCCTGCACACCGCTGTGCAGAATGTCACAGAAAAAGACCACTGTCCAACCCCATCACCAAGCCTGGGTGCTGCTGGGGACCTTGGCCCAGCACCTGCTGATGCTCTCCCCGCATGTACTGTAGAGCTACCCTTTGTCACCAGTTGCCTCATCTCCCCGGCGATAGTTCCCCTCCCCACCTCAATGCCCTCAGAATCGCCATCTCGAATGAATCCCTTACACTTCCCAAAGGCTTGGTCGGGGGAGGGCTGGAAATGTTTGATACCCCGCTTAAACCCTCAAGTTCTACCGACACCCCCACCCTACCACAAATCCCCTCTCACCTCTCACCACAGCACCAACAAAACCTAGAACAGCTGCTCCTTTGCTACCAAGACGTATTCACCTCACACCCAAGAGATCTGGGCCAGACCGAGGTACTACATTGCCTAATGCACACTACAGGGTCACCCATACACTAGCCATCGTCCCGGAAAAATCCAGTGCAGCAGCAAGAAGAAGGTAGACAAGTTCAAGATATGCTGAGTACGCCCTCAACCAGCCCTTGGTCTTCTCCCATAATTCTGGTAAAAAAAAAAGAAAGGACGGATCCACAAGATTTTGTGATGACTATCGACAACTCAACAACATGACAATCAAAGATGCCCCACCCCTACCTCAAATCGACTACACTTTGGATTCACTATAGAGTGCTAGATGGTTCTCCGCTTTGGATATTCATTCTGGCTACTGGCTAGTACCCATTCAAGAAGAACATCCACAGAAGATGGCCTTCTCAACCAGCGGCAGATGACTGTATGAGTTTAATGTCCTCCATTTCAGCCTCTGCAATGGACCAATCACCTTCTTCGGGTTGATGGATTTCGTCCTACAAGGGCTAACTTGGGAAACTTGTTTGGCCTACCTAAATGATATAATCATATTCAGATGAACCTGGAAGGTGCATCTCCAATGCTTAGGGCAAGTGCTGCACCATATTCAAGCAGCTGGTCTCAGGCTTAAGGCATTAAAATGCAATCCCGCCCAAGGATCAGTCACATTCCTTGGCCATATTGTCTCCCATGAGGCGCCGTGGACCCTGACAAGCTCTAGGCCATTGCGGAGCTCACCCTACTTTCCAATGTCAAAGGAGTCCATGCCTTCCTTGACCTGGCCTCCTACTAAGATGCTTCATCAAGAACTTCACTACTGTTGCCAAGCCACTCCATGATATGACAAAGAAGAATGAGGCCTTCCAGTGGACTACCCCCAGAACCAAGGCCTTCAAAAAACTCAAACACCACCTCACTACAGCATCCATAGTTGCCTTCTCCAATTACATGCAACCTTTAGGCTGTATACCAACGTCTCCCTGGTTGGCGCTGTCCTCACTCAAATTAGGGAACGGAAAGAGCATATCATTGCTTGTGCAAGCAGGACCCTGAACCCTTCTGAAGCAAATTACACCGCCACAAAACGTGAATGCCTCAGAATGGACTGGGCACAGAAGCACATCTGGTCATACATCTTAGGGACCCCACTAATGATCACCATGGACCACCAGTCCCTGCAATGAATGCAGAGGTCACACACAACCAACACTGCCTTAGTCCAGTGGTGAGAAGCCCTGGAAGAATTCAACTTCGACATCGTGTACTGTCCGGACAAATTCCATACCAACGTGGATGCCTTGTCGAAACTCCCCTTGAAATCACTTACCGAACCAAATCACTCACTGAACCACAGAAAATGTGTTGCAGTGTTTCAGGGAACACCCTACAGCAGCAATGGGAAACTAAAGAAAAACCAAAGCGGATGCCTCCCAGCATCTTCACAAAGTTAGAACATACAGGGGACCACCTGTATACCCTTCAGGCCACAACGTCATAGACCCCATGGAGGTCAAGAACGTCATGATCCATCTACACTTCAGTAACACAAACCACCTTGGCCAGCAATAACTGCTTCTGGTTTTCACGGACATCTGCTGTATGCCTCAGCCATCGAATGTCACCAGGCGAGTAGTTGAAGCCTGCAGGGCCTGCACCTTAGGGAAAGACATTTCCAGGACCCCAGGACTATGGGGCATCTTACTGCCACCAAACTGTGGCAGCTGCTGGCATTGGACGTGATGGGGCCTCTCCCGTCCAAATCAGTGATCTGATTCATCATCACATTTGTAGACATGTAGGCTACTCCAAGTTCATAATCGCCTGCCCAGCTAAGGCACACTCCACCACAGCCATCGATGAAGCCCTAATTACGTACTTCCCCTACTTTGGCCTTCTGCATGCACTCCATTCTGACAATGCCCCATAGTTCTCTGGACAAGTTTGGGAATAGTTATTCAAGCTATTTGACTGCATCTCCAACTCGTCCCCTTACCATCCTCAGGGGAATTTCCATGTGAGAAAAAGGCCATTGAAGCCTCGCCAATCAACATAGAACCAGGCTGGTCATGCTCAACACAGAAGACAGGCCTTCCCAAGTGACAATCCTACAATAAGGCATGAACACCTGCCATAGGAAAGATGGCATCATGCACCACAAATGCGTTTTTGGTGAGTTCCCACTGCTAATTCCGTTAAGGTACTTGGCCCAGCCACTACCAACCAGGCCATCCACACCAGACCCACTCTCTCACCTCAAGAACCGGCTCCGTCACATACAACACTGCCAAGACCTGCAGAAGGATGAAACTACTCCCGACAATCCGTAATAAGTGGGTCAACAAGTCTTGGTTGCTAGATTATCCCTCAACCACAGACTCCAGACAAAGTTTCTATGTCCTTTTGAAATCATGAAGGTGCCAAATTGTTACCAGGTCATCACTGATTTTCATGGCGAAGCTAGGGTATGCCGCAACCGACATGTCAGATGATACAAACCCTTCGAGACCGACCAAACCAAAACCGAGATCAAAGAAACCAAAACGCTATCTTCGATCACTCCAAGTCGTCCACAACCACAGTTGTTCAGCTTCTCCCAACCCATTATCTAGTGATCCCCACGTCCCCCCTGAACTTCTATCCCCTCCCATCTCCACCCAATATGGCAACAAGTCAGCCATCCTCATCTCCCCAAACCTCACCCTCATCGTCACCACCCAGCCCTCCCATCCCACAATCCCCTGACCGGCGCCTGTTCCCCACATCATCACCACCCAGCCTGTCTACCCCACAATCCCCTGACTAACACCCATCGCCCACCTCATCACCACCCAGCCTGCCCACCCCACAATCCCCTGACTGACAACCATTCTCCTCACCCCCCCTCCCCCTCATCCAATTCTACCCACCCAGACTCACCACCCCACCCCACTGTGCACTTTCACATTCACATTCTCATCCATCTCCCATCCCCAGCACACCATCAACCTTACCACAACCATCCACACAACCTTGCCCAGCTTCATATCCATCATCTCACAGCACTAAATCATCCACTAGCTCCTCATCCACCTTCTCACACCTGGCCAACAAGGGAAGCCGCATCCTGTCTTCACAAGATCAGCCCACCAACATGACCACCTAATAGATATAGCCCCAACTATCATCAAATCCTGTCACACCACCCCCTGCACCCAGTCCAACCCCGACCACCAACCAAACTCACCCCACAGCGCAGCAACATCATGCAATAAAGTCACTGACAAACACAAATTCTACCCCACCAATCCCTACTCCAACCGACACCCATCCCCCTGCTACTCCTGTGTCTGCACCGCCCAACTTCAAGCCTGACCCCACATCAAAGGTCACCATTCGTCTTCCTGCCACCCTTGCAGCCAACACCATCGCTGCCATCTCCTCTCTCCAACCACATCCAACTCACGTTGCCATGATTGTCCCCTACACCTTCAGGTCCCCTACACCAGACACACGAAGAGAATCCAAAAGCCCCAACACCTATTGCGTGTACTTGCAACCTACCCTCACCCATGCTCTCTTATCCTCGTCAGGGACCTTACAATGAAGCCAGACAACCGATAAACAGCCTGGTACCACACCTTGAAGAACATCAAACCAACCGCAGTCACCAGTGAGAAATAAGTATTCAACCTCCTGCCATGAGGATGTGGCTTAAAAAACGGTGAGGGTAGTATAGTGCCTGGGACAAGATCACTTACCTAAGTCCCTGCTCCAGCTACGGCCCCAGAAAACCAGCACTCCACAGAAAACCACCACTGGCAGTCAGGTCCTACTGCCAGGATGGCTACAGTACAAACGTCCGAGCAAGAGGGGCACAGGAAGCACACATGCACAGTCACTGGCAGACCCTCTAGCCCTGAGTCACAGCCCACTCGCCATCACAGCCCAAGTCCCAAGTACTGCCAGTGACCAGAGCTCTTTGATCCAGTGCTTGCTAGGAGTGGCACTACAGGGAAGGCTTGATGCATCTCTGATACTGGGTTAGCTAGACGTGACCCTGATACAATGGCTAGACGTGATATACCCACTGAACTTGCTAGATGCAGTTTGACCTCTGAACTTGCTAGATGCGGTTCGGCTTCTGAACTTGCTAGACATGGTTCACCTACAAAGGAGTTCCTCCATCCCTTCTCAGCCTCTGAACTTGCTAGATGTGGTTCAGCCACGCAGGTGTCCCAACATCCCTCTTCGGCCTCTGAACTTGCTAGATGCAGTTCAGCCACAAAGAAGTCCCATCGTCCTTCCTCAACCTCTGAGTTTGCTAGATGCAGTTCCACTATGAAGGAGTCCTGACATGCCTCTGTTGAACTTGCTAGAAGCAGTTCAGGGCCGTAGAGATCTGCTCATCCTCCTCGGCATCTGAACTTGTTAGAGATGGTCCAGCTTTGGAGATTAGTCACGACGTATCCCTGACCCAGACCGACTACCGCCAGATACCTCAACCCTCAGAGTGGATCCCCTTCCTGTACTCCCCCTCTCACGCCCTATCAGTCCCTTTTCCCCCACACCTGGAAAGGAGATCCTGGGGATGTCAATATATGATCTTGCTGTCCTGGCTTTCCCAGGCCCTTTCTAGCTTCCATGTGTGCCCACTCTGGGAACAAAATACACTCAGTTCTGTCCCCCCAAGGTCCATAGAGAGAACAAGAGATCGGATTCCTCACTTTCAAAACCAAACTCGTAGTCTCCCCCTACCAGCCTTATCATAACCTTACTCTACACACGACAAAATCCACACGAACAGACATAGCCTCGCCCGTATATATATATATATATATATATATATATATATATATATATATATATATATATATATATATATATATATATATATATATATACATATATATATATTGTTACGGAACAGAGAAAGATAATGTACACTTTAAGTGAGAATACTAATAATCACGACTGTCCCGTAAAGGTGCAGGTTCAAAATAAAAGAGTTAGATAAAATTACAAGTTAAAGTTTAATGCTCAAACTAACAACAAAACATTCAGGACTCATAAGGACAATGCAATGGCAAAAAACAGGTTAAACATATGGTTAACTGCAATAGCCTCTATTAACACGAAATTAGCAAGAGTAAATTTATCTAAGTCAGCCCTGATATAATGAAAATACACTGGGTAATGCTCAGTTAATGCAAGATAAATTATTACAGATACAAAATATTATCAAAAATGACTGACAAAAAGAACCCTTACATAAATCACAAAAAAAAAAAACTCACTAGGCCTAAGAATTAACCCTATGCTACACAGCACAAGAACAAAATGCCATATCACTTATACTCAAATTACACAGCTGCTAGATGGTTGGAGACTTCCTGAGTACTCACAATAATAACCGTACAGGGGAGGACAGAGATGTGAGCAAAATGAGGAGTAGATCTAAGTGGCAATGATGCAGAGACTGAGCTCATTATATAGGGGCCAGCAGAGCTTGATACAACTTGTAAGAAGGACGCGCAAATGAAGCCATGGGGACAAAGAGTTGACAATCCCGCTCTGAACAACAGAAAGAACGACTTACTCTACTATAACGGTAGAAGGGGGGGACTGAGGCAGAACACGCTCGTGATCAAACATGCAGCATACTGTGCGTTAAAATTACACAAAAGAAGATGAAATCATAGGCTATGTAACACCTCCCCACAAAGAAAAAGAAATTTACAAAGGAAATTTCTTATTACTCTAAAACAATCTGTATATGGCATTACAGAACATGCAGGAGTCTTTCCTAGTGTTACAAAACATGAGATCTCCCTAGCACGTTCAGTCATAGGTACTTGCCAGTATCCCTTTAACAAATCAAACTTACTTATGTACCTAGCCTTTCCAATCTTGTCTATGCAATATTCCACACGAGGGAGAGGGTAAGTGTCTGTTTTAGTTATCTGATTAACACGTCTGTAGTCGATGCAAAGCCGCTGTGACCCACCTGGCTTAGGGACTAGAGTGACAGAAGAACTCCACTCGCTCTGACACGGCTCAATCATCTTGTGGTCCAACAGGTAGCCAAGCTCCTTCTAGATGAGAGGAACTTTCACTGGGTTTACACGGTAAGGAGGCAATTTAATTGGCTTTGCATCTTCAACATCGACATCATGCATCAACACAGTGGTTCTTCCTGGAGTAGCATGGAACACTTGCGGGTACTCCTGCAGTAATGCCGAAAACTCCTGCCTTTCCTCGGGAGGTAGATGAGAAAGCTTATTCTGGAGATCATTCATGATATCAGGATTCTTCCCCAAACTATCACTCAGGCTCATCCTGCATGGGAGAGCTTCACTTGCAGACTCGGGTGGAACAGCTACAGTGCAGACTGGATTATTTTCGTCCCGCCTGTGATATAACTTTAGCATGTTGATGTGACATAGTTGCTTCTTTTTTCTATGATCCGGTGTGGCGATGACATAGTTGACATCACTGAGTTTCTTCTCCACGAAAAAAGGACCACTAAACTTGGCTTGAAGAGGTTGCCCATGCACTGGTAGCAGAATCAAAACCTGATCTCCTGGCTGAAAGTGGCGTAACCTGGACTTCTTATCATACCAAGTCTTCATCTTCTCCTGAGCAGCTCCTAAATTCTCTCGCGCCAGCTGTAAAGCAGTGGACAGCCGTTCTTTGAACTTCATCACATACTCCAGCAGGTTGACGTCATCTTCCTCCGACAGCCAGCATTCCTTGAGTAGCTTAAGAGGTCCTCTTACTTCATGGCCAAACAGTAGTTCAAAAGGTGAGAAGCCCAGTGATTCATTTGGAGATTCTCTTGCGGCAAACACAACGAATGGAAGACCTTTATCCCAGTCTTTCTGATGTTCCAAACAGTATTTCTTGAGCATCGATTTGAGTGTTTGATGATATCTCTCCAATGCTCCTTGGGTCTGGGGATGGTAAACTGAAGACGTGATCTGGGTGATGCCCAACTTTTTCAGAGACTGCTTGGAAACATTTGACATGAAATTACTTCCCCGGTCTGACTGTACCTCCTTGGGCAGACCAAACTTTGTGAAGAACCCTAGCATTTCCTTAACCACGTTCTTTGCTGAGATATTTCTGAGTGGAATGACTTCAGGATAACGAGTAGCCATATCAATCAGGGTCAACACATAAGAAAATTCTGAAGAAGTCTTAGGAAGAGGGCCCACAATATCCACCAACACACGGGTGAAAGGCGCCTCAAAAGGAGGAATGGGAACTAAAGGTGCAACCTTTTCGGTCTGATTACACTTCCCCACAACTTGACAGGTGTGACAAGACTTACAATACCAGGAAACATCCCTGAAGATACCTGGCCAGTAGAAGTGTTTCAAAATGCGTGCCACAGTCTTCCTCACTCCAAGGTGTCCTGCCAAACTGGAATCATGAGCCACTCTAATGATATCCTGCCTACAAACACGAGGGATGACAACTTGATGTACAACCTCCCATTCACAGTCGGATGATGCTGTTGGGGGTCTCCACTTCCTCATAAGTACTCCTGACTTTATATAATAACAAGTAGAAGCACCGGCTGACTCTTCTTCACTGTAAGCAGAGTTAGCTAGACCTTTCAACTCAGGGTCAGCAACCTGCAACTCAACCAACTCTTGAAGAGACAAATTATCAACACTACGGGGTACTGCCTCATCTGGTGAGTGGTCCAAATTAGCAAGAAAAGTGTCAGCTAGGATAACATCATCATCATCATCATTATCCTCTAAATCACCAGTAACTTTAGACTTAGCCCTAGTGACAGCACATGCAGGGAACACATCAGGGACATCACAATCCTGGGTCACAGCCACTGGCTCACTAGACAACTGAGGAGCTGGACACACTTGACTTCCACCAATATCATTTCCAAGTAAGAAAGTTACACCTGACATTGGGAGTGTCTCAACCAATCCAACCATAACGGAACCATTAACAAAACCAGGCTCTAAATTCACTCTGCACAGAGGGACAGAGAAGTAATTATTCCCTACACTTGTAAGATTACAGTTTCATCAGAGGAATTAACATTAGAGCCTAGAACACTGGTCAGCATAAGGGATTGGCAAGCACCTGTATCACGATATATTTTAACTGATTTCCTGTCATTACTGTCCAGAGGACTGACAAAACCATCAGACTGGAAATTAGCACATGAACTCTTGAGAGTGTCACCCACGTTACTGCTCAAAAGAGGAGCTCCATCATGAGAATTTAAGTTACCCCTCAAAGCAGGTTCAGTTAACACAGTTAAAGAATTCTGGGAACTCTCAAGGGTGGACACTAGACCAATTGACTGAATATTTAAAGACTCCTTTTTGTTTACATCACGCTGTCTCCTGAAACATTTCTCCGTAGTATGACCAAGCTTACTACAATCAGTACATTTACTTTTCTGAAATCTAGAGGTGGAGCTGGTATTTACTTCCTGAGAAACATCATCTTTATTCTCTTTCCTGTTACCTGTACTCTGAGTAGAGGCAACGTACTTACTCTCAGCTTTCCTTTTCTCTCTAGAATATCTCTTGTGAGTGAGAACATATTCATCAGCTAAAACTGCAGCATCAGACAAATCTTTTCTCATCAAGATATAGGCTTACATCTTTACTAATACACCTCTTGAAGTCCTCCAGCAAAATCATCTGCTTAAATTTACCAAAATCAGAATCCACATTCTTAGAATTTAACCACTGCTCTAACAGATCTTCTTTGATTTTTTCATACTCAACATGGGATTGCTTATCTTGCTTGTAAGTTGTCCTAAATTTTACTCTATAGGCTTCAGGAACAAGCTCATAGGCCTTAAGAATCAAGCTCTGAACATCATAATTATCAGATTGATCCTGAGGCAAAGATGCATAAGTTACTTGAGCTTTACCGGTGAGAACAGTTTGAAGGAGTACTGGCCAATACTTTTTGGGCCAATTAAAACCTGTAGCTACCCTCTCAAACAACTGAAAATACTTTGTTAAATAAGGTTCATTAAAAGGAGGGACAAGTTTAATATTTTTAGCCACATCAAAATCATCAGAGCTAGATGATCCAGTTCCACCTTGTTTCATGCGATACTCATGGTCTGCCTGAATCCTGGCAAGTTCAATTTGTGCCTGTATCTGTGCCTCCTGAATACGAGCCTGAGACTCCGCCTCCTTAGCATTTGCCTGAAATTCAGCCTCCTGAATACGAGCCTGAGACTCCGCCTGCTTAGCCTGAGACTCCGCCTCCTTAGCACGTGCTTGAAATTCAGCCTCCTTAACACAAGCCTCCTGCAGGGCTAGCTGTAATTTAGCTAATTCAATCTGCGTTTGCTCATTTGGAGGAGTTATATTAAACAAGCTTTTATTAATAATGCCAACAATTTGATCTTTAGAATGAGAGTGAACTGCAATTCCCAATTGTTGAGCAACAAGCTTAAGTTCATTCTTTGTTCTGTTTTCTACATCACACACTGTTTGCACATTTGACAAAAAATCCTTGGCTTCATCAAGTGTAGTAATAGTAGACATCATGAATAAGTAACAGTCACAAAATATCAAGCAATATCCTTATGATAATATCCTGAATATCCTGATAAGAGGTCGCCAAATTTATGTTACGGAACAGAGAAAGATAATATACACTTTAAGTGAGAATACTAATAATCACTACTGTTCCGTAAAGGTCCAGGTTCAAAATAAAAGTGTTAGGCAAAATTCCAAGTTAAAGTTTAATGCTCAAACTAACAACAAAACATTCAGGACTCATAAGGACAATGCAATGGCAAAAAATAGGTTAAACATATGGTTAACTGCAATAGCCTCTATTAACACGAAATTAGCAAGAGTAAATTTATCTAAGTCAGCCCTGATAAAATGAAAATACACTGGGTAATGCTCAGTTAATGCAAGGTAAATTATTACAGATACAAAATATTATCAAAAATGACTGACAAAAAGAACCCTTACATAAATCACAAAAAAAAACTCACTAGGCCTAAGAATTAACCCTATGCTACACAGTACAAGAACAAAATGCAATATCACTTATACTCAAATTACACAGCTGCTAGATGGTTGGAGACATCCTGAGTACTCACAATAATAAACGTACGGGGGAGGACAGAGATGTGAACAAAATGAGGAGTAGATCTAAGTGGCAATGATGCAGAGACTGAGCTCATTATATAGGGGCCAGCAGAGCTTGATACAACTTGTAAGAAGGACGCGCAAATGAAGCCATGGGGACAAAGAGTTGACAATCCCGCTCTGAACAACAGAAAGAACGACTTACTCTACTATAACGGTAGAAGGGGGGGACTGAGGCAGAACACGCTCGTGATCAAACATGCAGCATACTGTGCGCTAAAATTACACAAAGGATGATGAAATTATAGGCTATGTAACAATAACAATATATATATATATATATATATATATATATATATATATATATATATATATATATATAGAGATATATATATATATATATATATATATATATATATATATATATATATATATATATATATATATATATATATATATATATATGCAAGGAAGAAGGAACCAAAGGTCAGAAGCCTGCAAACTGTTCCTTCCAAGATAAAAATAAAAAATAAAAGAGATAGAAATTCAAGATCCATTCATTTCCATATAGATAGATAGATACATACATACATACATACCCATGCGCCATTTTTTAATAGTGGCAGAAATCGCGTTTAAAGTTTTTACAACTTTGAAGAACGATACCGCCAAAACTATTATACCTAGGATAATGGAGTTTACATCATTTTAAAGCTGACTGCCTCTACTTTATCAAAAAACTTTTTAGTAAAAGTACTATTGTTTTTACCCGGAAAAAACACACACACACACACAAATCGACATACTAGCATACAATGCTACTACTTTTATGCATAAACTAGTACCGCAGGCCAATAGCTAGTGAGTTCCTTAATGTTGTAAGATGAAGTAGAATGTCTGTAGAGTGGTTGGTTATGAATTTGCCTGGTTGTCATAAAAAGTAAGTTTTATAAATTTTAAAAAAAAATTATCAATACATAGCATTTTTTTTCACCTTGTCCTCGTTGTTTTGTGTTTTTATGGAACAATAGACACTTTACATCTATTACATGCAATAACAAACAAAATAACACCAATAATACTAGGAATAATGATGTTTTACATTAATAATCTTATTTATGAATACAGTGGTTGCTGCAATAAAAAATACAACATAGTGGCGAAAAGCGCTTGATAAAGGGTGGCGATGTAAACCCAATGTTTTCTCTGTGGGTTTTCGCTCTTATTTCTTGGGTCATACATCACATCCACCAAGTCCACATGAAAGTACATACTCTGAGGGACAGTGGGATAGCATTATCTCAATTTTCTACAAGGTGGTGCATGGGCATTCTCTTGCCTCATATATATACTGTATATCAATATCAATAGAGAGAGAGAGAGAGAGAGAGAGAGAGAGAGAGAGAGAGAGATTAGTTCAGGGAGCTCATACCTCTCCTGACTTTGAGAGGACTCTCCCTACGTGCTAAGGAGTCTTTGTATGCAGGATGTGTTAGGAGTGTAATGCTGTATGGTAGTGAGACCTGGGCAGTGAAGGAGGAAGATATTCACCGGCTCAGATGAACACAAATGACAATGATTAGGTGGATGTGCAGTGCGTCCCTGCATCCAAGTCTGGAGGGGCTGGGTTTACGATGGAAGAGTTGAGAGGTATGTTGGGACTGGAGTGTATTGGTGTTGTGATGAGGAGAGGTAAATTGAGATGGTCTGGACATGTGGAGAGGAGGGGGGATGATAATTGGGTGAGGAAGGTGAGAAGTGTTAATATTGGGGGTGGGGTTATGAGGGGTAGACCGATCAAGACATGGGACGAGGTCATTAAGTGTGACCTCAGGATTAAGGGACTGAACAGGGAGGCTGCAATGGATCGTGCAGCGTGGAGAGCCGCCATTAGGTGACCAAGGCCGACACAAGCAAGCATGTTGGAGCCTTTAAAAACGAAAACGAAAACGAATACACACACAAACATAGATGCCGCATCGCACTCTACTGCATAGGGCCGATGTACGTCAATAGCGCCGCCATATTGGCAAGGTCGTCGGACTGAAAATAACGCTGGGAATCAGTGGCCAAAGGGAGCAGATGTTGACGTTTTCTGTCCATAACATTCTTAATATTGCATGGATTGCCTTATGTGGCGGCTTATTTTAAAGCTCATAAAATATTCTAAAGTAATATTAAATGCACCTTTTCTTACCTGGCTCGTGTTTGCAACAAGCACATCAACAAAGCTATTAACATTAACAACAACATGCAACATGTGCTTCTGAGCCAACTGCATAGAATTTAATGCTAAAATCTGCCTGCAACATACTGTGACTCATGACAAACCTAACATGTTCAGGAAGTTGAATGATATAATTGAAATGGTGTTTGATAAAGAAATATAAGAAAGATTGTGAACATATGAAAATTATATGCCACCACAATAAAAATATGGACTATACTATTTATTTATGAATAATATGAAGAAAATATATATATATATATATATATATATATATATATATATATATATATATATATATATATATATATATATATATATATATATATATATATATATATAATTGTAGTTCCTAAAAAGAGACAGGCCAGAGAAAGGGATGGGGGATGGAGTTATCCCCGTACCCTGAAGATTGGGTCTATGAACGTGCGTGGATGTAGTACGATTGAGGCTAAAAGGGAGGAGATTGGGAGAATGTTTGTGAGAAGAAAGTTGGATGTGTTAGCTTTGAGTGAAACGAATATGAAAGGGAAGGGGTAATCTATGTTTGGAAGTGTAAATGGAAGATTGTCAGGTGTTGATAGAGGAAGGACAAGAGAAGGTGTGGCCTTGTTAGTGAGTCCGGAAGTACAGCAATGTGTGATTGAATGGAAGGAGGTGTCATCGAGACTGATGTGGGTGAAAGCGAAATTTGAACGTGAGTTGTGGGTGTTTGTGAGTGCATATGGGCCTGGTAGTGAAAGGGATGAACAAGAGAGGGAGTCTTTCTGGAATGATGTTGATGAGTGTCTGCAGAGTTTTGGAGCGAATGTGAATGTGGTAATGATGGGAGATCTGAATGCTAGAGTGGGAAATGTAGCAGTTGAAGGCGTAGTTGGTATGCATGGTGTGCCTGGAAGAAATGAAAATGGGGAACGAATGATAGCGATGTGTGTTGAGCGAGAGATGGTGATTGGAAGTATGCTGTTTGAGAAGAAAGATATTTATAAGTATACATGGGTGAGACAGGAGGGTGGAAGGGTTGTTGTCAGAGCCTTGATGGACTATGTGGTTGTGTCTAGGAATGTAATAGGAAGATTGTTGGATGTGAGAGTTCTGAGAGGGGAGGGTGGAGGTATGTCTGACCACTACCTGGTGGAGGGAAAGTTAAGAGTAGGTAAGAGATGGATGAGAGCTAGGAGGGTTAGGTGTGGCAGGGAGGTTTTGAAAGTGAGTGAGTTGGATAAAAGAGACAAAAAGATAGAGTATCAGGAGAAATTGAAAGATGAGTGGAACGCAATGAAAGATCGGGAAAATGGCAGCATGGAGGAGGAATGGCAGTTGTTTAAGAGTGCTGTGGTGGGGCATGCAGAAGAGGTGTGTGGTGTGAGACATGTGAGTGGTGGTGTAAGAAAAGGAAGTGAATGGTGGTGCGAGGAAGTAAGTATGGCTGTGGCTGAGAAAAGACGTGCATATGAAGTGTGGCTGCAGAGGAAGGATGAGATGTGATATGAAAGGTATAAGGAAAAGAGGAATAGAGCGAGAAGGGCTGTGCGTGATGCTAAAGTGGCAGCAGATGGAAGGAGGTGAAAATTGTGCGAAAGGGAGAATCTGGGAAGGAAGAACGAGTAAAAGCAGAGGATGGAAGGATGTTAATTGACATGGATGCAGTAAGGAAGAGATGGGCAGAGTATTTTGAAAGATTGTTAAATGTAGAGGAGGAAAGGGTGGCTGAGATTGTGGCGGATGGAAGGGTGCAAGGAATAAATGTGTTGGGAGAGTTGAATGATTCTTTGATCACGAAGGAGGAAGTGGAGAAAGCAGTAAAGGAGATGAAAACAGGGAAAGCTGCAGGTATGGATGGGTGTGCTGTGGAATGCCTGAAGGGTGGTGGAGTGACTATTGTTGACTGGTTAGTAAGATTGTTGAATATGTGCTTTGAGAAAGGTATGGTGCCAATTGACTGGGCAAGTGCTTGTGTGGTCCCGTTGTATAAAGGCAAGGGTGGTAAGTATGAATGTACTAGCTTTAGGGGTATAAGTCTGTTGAGTGTTGTAGGTAAGGTGTATGGTAGAGTGTTAATTATGAGAGTTAGAGAGGGTACAGAGGGAGTGATTAGTGATGAGCAGTGTGGCTTTAGGAGAGGGAGGGGATGCGTTGATCAGGTGTTTGCTGTGAGACAAGTGTGTGAAAAGTATTTAGCGAAAGGCAAGGATGTGTTTTGGGCATTTATGGATTTAGAGAAAGCGTATGATAGAATTGATAGGGAGGCTTTGTGGGCTGTTTTAAGATTGTATGGACTTGATGGTAGGTTACTAAAAGGGGTGAAAAGTTTTTATGTAAATAGTAGAGCGTGTGTAAGAGTGGGAAATGCTGTGAGTGATTGGTTTCCCGTGAGAATGGGGCTGCGACAGGGATGTGTGATGTCGCCTTGGTTGTTTAATATTTACATGGATGGTGTTGTAAGGGAGGTGAATGCAAGAGTTTTAGGTGGTCTGAGTCTGGTAAATGTTGATGGAGGAGAGTGGAATCTGAAGCAGCTGCTGTTTGCAGATGATACTGTACTGGTGACTGATTCAGAGGAGAGATTGAGACAGTTGGTAGAGGAGTTTGGAAGGGTGTGTGAAAGGAGGAAATTGAAAGTAAATGAGAATAAGAGTAAAGGATGAAGTGTACGAGGTTGATAGATGGTAGGAGGATGAATATAGTTTTGAATGGTGAGTTGCTTGAGGAGGTAGATTGTTTTAAATATCTAGGGTCACATGTTGCTGTGGATGGAAGAATAGATGCAGAAGTGAAGTTTAGAATAAATGAAGTAGGAAAGGTGCTGGGAGGAATGAAAAAAGTGTTTAAATGTCGTTTGCTTAGAATAGATGTAAAGAGAAGGCTGTATGAGGGTGTTGTGGTACCGACTGCATTATATGGGGCTGAAACATGGAATATGGGTGTAGCAGAGAGGAAAAGTTTGAATGTAATGGAGATGAGATGTCTGAGGAGTATGTGTGGAGTGACGCGTATGGATCGAGTGCGAAATGATGAAGTGAGAAGGAGAACTGGAGTTGTTCGGGAGATGGCTGGTAGAGTTGAGCAGAGGGTGTTGCAATGGTTTGGGCATATGGAGAGAATGGATATTGAGCGATTGGTGAAAAAGATAACTAAATCTGATGTGAGAGGTGTAAGGCTGAGAGGAAGACCACGAATAGGATGGATGGACAGTGTGAAGAGAGCGCTGGATGTGAGAGGGATGTCTGTTGAGCAAGGAAGAGTGGCTGTGCGTGACAGAAATAAATGGAGAGAAATTGTGAATTAATAAGTGATGACGCAGCCCTGAGGGGATATTCTCCCGCATTTGGTCTGATCAGCTAGTCAGGTCAGGTGCGGGTAAGGGGATGGGTCTGTTATGATGTGGCAGGGGTAAACCAGTTCTGCTGTCGTGCCCTGCTGCGGATGTCACTGATTGCATTGCGCAGTTGACCCTTGTGCGGTGTGGTGCGGTGAGGATCTGTCCGTTCTCCCTTTTGGGGCTAAGATGCGAATGAATGTGTTTGAATGGATGAGTAAATGGAGAGTGAGTCGTCCTGTCTCGGCTACCTCCCTTTCCTTGGGGGAAGCAGCCTAGGTATATAGATAGAGATAGATAATTGTGTGTGTGTGTGTGTGTGTGTGTGTGTGTGTGTGTGTGTGTAACGAAATTCAGGGAGTGTTACAGTTTACAGCTTACAAGGACATGAAGCAAGGAAACACCCAGTGAAAACTGTTAAATTCAAGAAAGCCCTTGCCACTCAATTAGTGTGGCAGTATCATGAATAATATATCAGATTATAAGGGAAAACAAAGGTGCAAGAAGTATCAGAACTTGGGAAGATAATTCCCAGACAGTTTTTTTGGGAGGGGAGGTGGGCAGTGAAAATTTTTGCAGAAAGTTTCACTGAGATTTTAAAGACTTGAATTTTTAATAGCTAGAATCTTATGAACTGAAATATACATAGAACTACATGTCCCCAAATGACCTTGGAAATGCGGAACCTCTGAGATTGTTAGGTTCATAGATGGTTTGGTCGTTTTAGGGTAGTCATTTCACCAGAAAATACACTACTGTGACCCAAAGTTTCTTTTCTGGAGTAAATACATTTCTAACATATTCACCATACTCTGATTTTGCTTGCATAATGCATACACAATGCCATCCCAACAAAAAACTGCAAGAACAAACGATAGTGAGGTGGTGAGAGCTTTCTTGACCTTCATCCTACGTGGCTCATTACATAAGAATCTGAGAACTGTACGGTGATTACCATAGTGAAAAAGGGATTTAATGCATTGTGATACTGTCAGACGTTATATAAGGTTACCTGTTATTCACAATGACTAGTTTGTTTATATTATAACTAAACTCAGTGTGGAAGTACTGCACGTCTGCATGCATCAGTCTGAGCAATGCAGGGCTGTATGACGCTTGTATTGATTTTATAGCACAAAGTGTATATACTTACCCATGAAATTGTTGTCTGGTGCCAATTGTTCGCTTGTTAGTGTAACTGTGACACTTCAGAGAAGATAAAGGTGGTACAATTGTAGAGTAGACCATGGCGGACGACGTGCAATCGACCTTTCCAACATGGCGGCAAAGCAGATGCATGTTTTGCCTCCCTGTGCTGCATCTGTGTTTTTATATCTTTAGCCTCACCCCCCAAGCCCCCTCGCTTTCCAGTGCATAGTCCTGGTGGCGACCTCCAGTACGACGGGACAGCCTTCCTTTAGACCCTTAGACTGAGACCCCACACCCCCATCGACCATTTACCTCCTTTTGTCTTATGCCATCAACTTCACCTATCAGGGTTCTATCAGGAGTTAAGAAATATAATAAATCTGTAGTATAGCCATCCTGAGTTTGTGTGTCTACCTTGTGCTGCTAGGGTGTACTGGAAGTGTGTTGTGTGTACTCCTCCTGCTAAGAAGAACCCAAAGGAACTAGGATTGCGCCAGCATAACACTGTCTAATTCTCTATACCTCCTTCCAGAGACAACAGGTTAATTTACTCTCTCTCTCTCTCTCTCTCTCTCTCTCTCTTTAGGTAAATCAATCAATCAATCAATCATTACCTGTGGCACCCCACGGGATGCATAGGGCCTCAATTAACTCTCTCCACCAATATTTGTCTCTTGCCATCTCGTTCAGGTATCCCTTACCCTTGCATTTGTAACTCTGTCTTGCCACTTTACCCAAAGAAACCATCTCAGTATTTTATTCTCAAATCCTAATACTTTCTGATCCGTTGCAATTGTACTGTACCATGACTCATGCCCGTAAATTAAAATTGGTCTAACCATGGACTTGTAAATTTTCACTTTAGTATGTACCGAAAGCATATTATTATTCCAAACAGATTTCAATATTCCAACAGCTCTCCAAGCCTGTCTAATCCTCTCCTCAATTTCATTGTTTAATGATCCATTAGATGATACAATCGTTCCCAGATATTTAAAGTTTTCTACATTCTTCACCACATTATTCCCAATTACACAATCGATTTGGTTCTCCAAGTTCATATTAATAATTTCAGTCTTTCCACAATTTATTACCAATCCCACTTTTTCTCCTTTCTCCACCAGACAATCAAGCACCCTCTTCATCTCGTAAATACTTCCGCAAATCAGTACAATATCATCAGCATAGTCCAAATCCATCAGCTTTTTATTTTCTTTCCAGTTAATTCCTGCACCTGTTCTCCTTACAACCTTTTTCATAACATAATCCATAACCAAAACAAACAACAAGGGCGAAAGAACTCCTCCTTGAATCACTCCTGACCTAACTTGAAATGGATCACTCAAAGAACCACCCACCATTACCTTACAAAAAGTATCTTCATGCAGGCGTCTAATAATATTTATAAACTTTTCTGGTATACCATAGAATCTCATAATTTTCAACATAGCTCCACGTGAAACACTATCAAACGCCTTTTCAAAATCCACAAGACACATACTAAGTGGCATTTTCATCACATTAGCTTGTTGCATTAGATGCCTTACAATAAAAATCTGATCATTACAACCTCGACCCTTTCTAAATCCCGCTTGTTCTTCTCTTAAAATGTTATCAGTTACTGGCTCTATTCTGTTCAACAAGATTTTGGAAAAGACTTTTGCAACTACAGGTGTCAAAGTTATCCCCCTCCAATTGCCACACACACTTAAATCTCCCTTTTTTGGTATTTTTATAATCACTCCATTTTTCCACTCTTCTGGAATTCCACCATTATCCCAAGCCATCTAACTATCTATATCTATATCTATCTATCTATCTTTATCTCTATCTATCTATCTCTCTATATCTATATCTATCTATCTATCTATATCTATATCTATCTATTTATCTATAAATAAAATTTGTTTATTCATATATTTGTTTATATTGATAGTTTGATCGATGAAGAGAGAGAGAGAGAGAGAGAGAGAGAGAGAGAGAGATGTCAGCAGAATTTTTCTTATACTGACCATTTTCTCGTTGGTATTACACTGAACACAACGGCGCATCATGCAAACATAACTTTACCTCTGGCTAGTCTGTGACGCAATGGACAGGAGAGAGACTCACCAGGCAGTAAAGTGACTCACCAGGTAGTAGAATGACTCACCAGGCATGGGAGTGACTCACCAGGCAGGAGAGTGACTCACCAAGCAGGAGAGTGACTCACCAGACAGGAGAGTGACTCACCAGGCAAGAGAGTGACTCAAGTGACTCACCAGGCAGGAGAGTGACTCACCAGGCAGTAGAGTGAGGGTGTGTTTGGCTGCCTGAAGGTTGATATCAGTGACCACCACCTGGGCGCCCTCCCTGGCCAGCACCTGACAGCATGCACGCCCAATGCCGCTCCCGCCGCCTGAAGTGACAGGCAATAATCAATTTAAGGTAAAGTTTACTCATTAAATATAAATCATTATCTGTAGTGGGTGCTCTGCTATCTCACTGAAAAATTTTCTCAGTCAGTCAGTACCCGGTGCTCACTCTCTCTCTCTCTCTCTCTATCTCTTGCTCAGTGCCCTTTGCTTGCTGTACAGTACTGTCAGTCAGTAAGCTGGTACTTCTTGAGTAGTATAGTTTTCCTTTTCACACTACAGTTTTTATATACAATGGCGGACAGTATCACTCTACGTTTTTATTTTAAAAAATATCAAACTCTCACACAGTACTTTGAGAAGACTGTTGAGTTCCAACGATCACTGGGTTTTGAAGGTCATTGCTCAAAGTCACAGAATTAATCATAATGAGAATCGATGGCTGCCAAAGGTCTATTAGTTGGCCTTTGGTGACCTTGGGCTTTACCCCGAGAGCCCATTTTTTAACTCGTCCAAGATTTTGGCCATATCTTGACACCCTGAAAGGTTCATGTTGATAGCTCAGCCGTTCATGAGATATCTTGCTTACCCACTCATAAACAAAGCCAGCCAGCCAACCTCACAACTGAAAACATTACCACTCAGCTCGCTTATCACCTGCATCGCGAAGCGAGTGGAGTGGTAATGATTTCAGCTGTGAGACTGGCTAGCTGGCTTTGTTTGTGTGTTTTGCATCTTGAATTTGAGCCAAATTAAAAATGGAGGTGTAAAATTATGTGCCAAGGAAAAACATTTTGTCCACGCAGGTGGTGAGATCATTGTTAGATGGCTTCTAGTTATTTCTGCATTTATACAAGCATCCATATACAGGGTATCACTACCCTGCATACAAACTCCATGGGACCACCTGGTACTGCAGGACCAGATGTAGTGCCATAATTTTAAGCATAGTTTAAGTTAGTATTGTAAGTGTAATTTTAAGCTTAGGTATTGATATATGATTCGTGCAGTTCATAATTCAGCCGTTAAGTCCTGAATTTAAGTTTAGTCTTAGTTGATATTCGTAATGCGAGCATGATTCTGTTATTGATAGTACTAAGTCAAGTATTGGTGTGAATATGATTAACTTTTATTACATATGTACCAGCCGTTATTGACAAAGGCCTGTAACTGCGGAAATTTTAGTAGGGGTTAATAATCGCGGATGTCTCACTTCATACTCTGATCTAGAGATTTACATGCTGAAGTTAATAGTATTCGCCTTTTGAACTATGCAGTGGAGAACTGAGAGTTATCTGAGATATTATTGTTGATGATAGTCATTTGTGAAGCACGAAATTCATATTATTGTCGTTGTGTTGTCAGTCACATAGGCACGTGAAACTGGCATGGAAATAAGTTGTTTGGATTTCTAATTGATTTGGTTTCGTTATAATTAAAGTGATGGTCTTTGAGAGAGGTGAAGTCAGTGAATGTACAGTGAGGTTGGATGGTGAGGAATTGGAAAATGTGAGTACATTTAAGTACTTGGGTAGTGTGATGAGTAAGGATGGAGGTTTGGAGGGTGAAGTGCTTGAAAGGGTACAGCAGGGAAGAAAGGTTGCTGGTTCTTTGAAAGCAGTGATAAGAAACAGGGAAATGAGCATGGAAGTGAAAAAGTTACTACATGACAGTATTGTGATACCAACTCCAACGTATGGAAGTGAAGCTTGGACGTTGTTGGAAGGACACAAGTCAAGAGTGAGAGCAGTGGAAATGAGTTATTTACGAGGAGCCTGTGGAGTCACATGGAGAGACAGGCTGATGAATGAGGATATAAAGGAGCGTTGTGGTGTGGATGTGGATGTGATACGAAGCGTTATGAGGAACACACTGAGGTGGTTTGGCCATGTGGAGAGGATGGAGGGTGAAAGACTGACGAAGAGAGTGTATGTGAGTGAGGTGGAGGGGGGAAGAGGGAGGGGGAGGCCGAAGATGAGATGGAGGGATGAGGTGGAGAGGTATATGAGAGAGGGGGGTGTGAGTTAGGAGCAGGGCAGTGAAATGGCTGGGGACAGGACGACGTGGAGGCGATTTGTTTGTGGCCACCCCAAACGGGTTTGAAACGTCTGGCAATAGATAGATAGATAATTAAAGTTCCTGTATGCCTATAAAAAAAAAATAATTTAAACATCCTAAATAATTTTTCCTATATATGTCGCATGCAAACGTATTCTTCATATTCTTCAGCAGAGCGTAGTAGAAGCAATAATGTTACAAAGTAATCAGTTAAAGTTTTAGCTGATTTCTGAATACTGTAATGGATGAGTATAAAAAGGTAGAGAGTGGTGCTAAACAATGAGATCGCTGTTCCTTTCACCATCGTTCACTGGTTAGTGCTCGAACTCTCATACCCGCCCTCCCTACCCTTTCTCCCCATGTAATGAGTGCCCTCATATACATTAGTGAGTTAAATTGGTGATATTTCCTCTAATCCTACTTGTACAGAATAATGAGATCGCCGTTCCTCTCTCCATCATTCACAGATCGTGTGTTCAACCCACTACCTAACCTTTAACACTAATTCACACACCCTCTCCTTTTTCTTAGTTCATGCAATCAAAGTGCTTAGGTTTCTTCCCAGAGAGTCCAAATGAGACCACAGGATTAATATATCCAGGTGTATCAGTATTCTTTGAGTATTAATTTCAAGTTGTAAAGATTCATAATTCTGTACGTACATATTCTAATTATCTTTTGTTTGCTTTGTTTCATTCACAGTTCGAAGTGTAATCTGTCTTTCTGTTCTTAACCCGTGGCGTCCCGTCGACGTTCTTAATGTTCACACGTTTTGTCACTGCCAATCCCGTCGACGTACATAAACACGAATCAATTGCAAGGTCCCTAATTTGCACAATTTTCAATTTTGCGAGTGATTTTTGGTACGTATAGACGTGACACCTTCCTCTACAAGATGCCAGGCAGGGACAATGCCTTACCCAGCATGACCTCCTCCCCCCCCTGCACACCATTGTCTCAGCAATTCACCTGTTATCAGTGACCTGGCCAGTAAAGCCATGTCATGCCACGGTACGAAATTCAGGGCCAGAGTGATTCCCCAATCAATGACAATGTGGAGGACAAACTTTACATAGCATTAGAGGAAGAAACAGTCAGAAATGATGATCAGGTAATGTGGCAAAAAAAGGTCAGGTATGGTGATGAGTTAGTGAGTGAAACAATGCTTATAATGCCTATATTACTGCTTGAAAACCAATATACTCTCATACTACATATAAATTCGTACCAAGTAAATAAATAGATACCGTTTATGAGTCGTGTGAAATAGTTATCCTCCAATAGAACTCGTTTTCCTTGGTGCCAGCCTGTTAAAAAACCCAGCAAGGTAAGGAGGTACTCCTACCTGTATCGAGTATTTTAAACCTCAGGTGAGCAATTTCTCTATGAATTTTCGATGTTTCTCACCAAAAGCAGAGGTTTGAGCCAAAAAAAAAAAAAAAAAATGGTTGGTATTGGGGGGAGTCAGTGGTGGAAAAGTGGTCTGGATGGGGCAGGTTAAAGCTTAGTAAATCTTAGGTTAAGTTATTTTGGGTTTAAATTATGCTCTCCTCTAAGGAGTGACACAGACGAGATTGAGTGGCCTGCAAAGGGTGCTACTATCTAAACTGCTCACGTACTCTCAGATAATATCACGCTACCCCATTTCCCATAATCCCTAAAATTCTCAAATATTATCAGGCTGCCCTATTTCCCCATGATCTCTAAAATTCTGATCGTTACACTGGTGACTAATTGTCATCATTACACTGGTGGCTCTAAATTTCCCTCATTACACTAGTGGCAGCAGTGGGATAAGATATTGTTGTGGGAAAAGATACTGTTGATGGATAGATATTGTTACAGGTAACAAATGAATCGAGATTGAATCCCACAATAACAGTACACTGGAGGCCCACTTAATCTCGTGATATTTCTAGAATTAGTAATCTTTAATGCTCATAAGGGATGAGCGAAATTATTCTTCAGCAATAATAGAATGAATACCGGGATGGAAACACAACTTATGTATTTCATGGTTTGGTCTGGTGAGAGGAGGAATAAGGTGGAAGGTGAATTGTTGATGGAAATTAGGGGTCACATGTCAAGAAGAACGAGTGTATCTCAGTGGACCATTATAGCAAATTCCTTAGGTTCTTCCCCCTCAAAACAAAACAATCCACACACATCACGCCATCATGTAGTGGAAGTGTTGATGGACAGAGGTGTGTACGTGGTAGAGGATGTGTTCACGGGGAAGAGGATACAGGAGGCCGCAGAAGAGGTGAAGCCCTGTTGCGGAGAAGAGTGGCTCTTGTAACCCCTGGAGGGGGCCTTTGAACCTGATCCGGTGAATGAATAGTTGCCACCCCGAGAGACGTCCTCCCCGGAGACTTAGAAGAGTGTTGAATGTTTAAGCTGGTATTTGCAGTATTAAGTAAAGAGATGGTTAGGGAAATGTGAGTGGGTCAGACTTTCTGACTATTGACTGTGGCAGTTTAGAGTTCAAGTGAAGTTGTCATAAAAGACTTTGTAGTTACTTGTAGAGAAGTTATATATATTAGACTTGTGGACGAGCGGTTGTTATACTTGAATAGCTTTGTAAGTAAATAATCTTCTTTCCCATTTGTCATTCAATGACAAGGAGAGGTAAAGAATAGTATGGAACTATTTTTATTTGTCTTGGAAATATTAACAAGTCTCTCACACAGAGCGATGTATAAAGTAGAGTCCCGGGAGCTATCTCCCTGTCTCGCTCTCTTTGTCTCTCTCTCAAGTTGGTAAGCCCTTCTCCCTGCGACCTGTCTGTTCTGTGGCTAGCTTCCTTCTGAGCTCTCTTTCCTAAATTCTGATGAAACAGGAGTCGTATCACGTGTGTTCCCTGTGATTGGAAAGTTCTAGAAGCCTGTGTGTGAGTATGTGTGTATGTGTGTGTATGGTCAACAAGGCTTTGTTCACCAGGTGAATTGCTGACAACTAACTGACTGGCTACTTCGTAATCTGTCGTCAGCTTTTCCTCAATGTAACTTGCAAGATCATTTCCCATTCCCAGGCTCGCATAGAGCTGTCTATCTATCTATTTATCTATCTATCTATTATGATTTGTAATTATAATATGGACTCATAACATATGCTCGGTCCACGCAGCTGAAGGACCTCCGACAGCAATTATCATTGACACATGCTAATCTATTAGTACATAATATTGATTATAATAGTGTATACATATAATATTTATAGTAAATAGTGATTATTCAGTAATATTACATTTCAAACAAGTTGTATACATATTTGAATAAATGTATTGAAAGTAAATTATTTAACTGTAATACAGCATGTACTTGGGTTATTGTAGTGAAAGCATACATGCAAGAAAAAAAAAAGTTTAAAATTAAGATTATGGTAAGAGTTATTAATATTTCATTTAAAGATAATGGTACTGGTATGCCATACATGGGTCATTCTTCTTTGTATTTTTATATATATATATATATATATATATATATATATATATATATATATATATATATATATATATATATATAATTAATAGTATATACAAAATATGTACACTTCATTCACGGGGGTTAACTTTGATGTTAACTCTCCCCCCACTAAATAATGACTCCAAATTAGCAATTCTTGCATGCATTCTGTGCATTGCGAACAGCAGTACTGCAACTACAATGCAGACGATTATAAAGACAGTAGATGCTGGGCTATACACATAATATGGGTTGAACATACTCAAACTCAAATCTTCCCAGGGCTTCATTGTTTCATTGATCAGTTGCATAGTTTCAAACTTAGGTGAAGTCAACTTAATACTTGTGCTCATGTTTAAGTTCATATCAGGCAGTGGGTGGAAATGTTTGTGTATGATTGAGAATGGCGTAGTGATTGATGGTGGATAAAGTAGACATGGCTGGTGTAAATACCGCACAGTAGTCTGGTGCTATGTATAATCCTGATGCTGATGTATGAGATGGTGGTATATCTGGACAGACTATGTAAACTGATGTGTTATGAGGGAAATAAAAAAAACTGTGAGTGTCCAATGCGTTGATGGTGTACAAGTTTATCTGGAGCAAAAGTGAAGTTGCAATGATGATGAATATTGTCATTTCTGATGATAGCCATTTCACAAGGGACTGTATCAGTAGGCTGAAACGTGAAAATGTACGCAGGACAAAGATGAACAGCATGTAAGGGTGTGCGGCACTTTCGTTCAATTGTTGATTCCCTCGCGAAAGTGACAGTGTCCCGTCTCTTGGAGACCATGATGAGTTTGGTGTCTGTGTTGATGTTGATGATGACCAAAGTGTTGTTATTTTTATAGGGGAAGGGATGTATTTGGTATACTGTGAACAGGTCTTCAGCGATGAATGGTACATGAACTACTACTGATGTTGGTGTGAGTGTTGCTTCTAAATATGGGTAATATTGCATGAATTCCCTACTGTGGAACAACGGCTTCAATTTATGTTTATGTATGCCTTGACTAACTATCTGATGTAGCTCATGAACTGGGAGTAAGTCAGTTGTGATCTTGCCATCACCAGCATTCGAAATTCCTTGTATAAGTGCCCTGAAACGATCTCTAGTGTTCTCTAATTGTAGTAGAATCGTGTCAATATGTTCTGTGATGATGGAGAAGTGTTGGAAAAGTGTAAAGTTTCCCTCCATTTCATTTATTTTATCTACACTCTCGAGAGCTATGTTTTCTGCTTTTTTCAGATTTTTCACAATTGTCTTAATTGCTGAGTTCTGTCCTGTGATGAATTTATCTTGGTATGTTAGTACCTGAGCTATCTTATTAAATTTGTTGTTTATTTCTTTAAGGTCATCCTCTGTAGCCAATCCAAAGATGTTTCCAAGAACTGCGCCACCCAGGTCGAACAAAACCACGCTTTTGGCGAGTACGTGTGATGTTGTTCCTGTCGCTCAGTACCTCCGTTCCATAAGATGGGATATCTTGGATCATGATGAGCATAGTTGGCTTTGCCTGTTCTAGTTTCCATTTCGCTAACTTTACCATTTCATTCACTTCCTTGGTGTTATGTGCTTGTGAAACATAATTTCCTATCATGAAGTCCAGAGTTCGCATCGGCGTCGCAAGTCTGTCTAGATGAGTAGGTAATTCATACAAGTAATCTAGACTTATTTCAAAACTCATGACGTCCTTAACGATTGTAGTCGTGGCCGTTGGAGCTATGAGGCATCCTTGTCGTACTATGTGTTGGGGGTCTAAGTGCGCATATCCTCTTGCTATGTAGAGGAGAATCCATAGCATAAGTCCCTTCATCGTAACCTACCAAAAAAAAAAATCTATTAATTTCCTAAGATGGTCATCCTGTGGTCGATGATAGTGATGATGTGCGTTACGGTTGATTGTTATTTCATTTATAGAAGGAGTTTAAATCGATATTTAATTCTCGTAAATGATGTACTGTAGATTTGATTGGAACAGTTGCACCTATGTTCGATTGTTTGGTATACGACCTTAATTTCTTTTTGTAATCATTGTTGTTTTTTTGCTTGGTTTCTTGAGGTACGTTCGCCTGTTCGGTTGTATCCGAGGCTGAATAATTATTGGATAATTCCCTTGAAACTCGTTTTAAATGGTCAATATGAACTTGTTTCTCCTCGCCACTTGAAAGTGACATAATTAAACCTTTGTTTGCTTTTATGTTAATTACTCTGTATGGGCCCTTAAATTTTGGGGATAATTTATTGTCTATCGTATGAATGACACCATAAACAATGTCTCCTAAGCTGATAGGTGAATCTCTTGCCTTCTTGTTAAATGCCTCCGTCATTTCTTCCTTGGACATCGTTAATTGTTTTTTGACTCTTTTGTGAATGTCCTGGAATTCACGTAAACGGAGTTTAATCATCGTAATTGTACATAGGCATGCTGTCACCTTCTAGGAGCTCATATGGTAATTTTTTATCTGTGTCATATATAATGAAATGTGGTGTGTCACCTATGGATTTATTTATAGATCCATTAATTGAGGCTTCTACTCTGGGAATCCAATCATCCCAGCTTGCATAATTTTCACTGAGAATGTGTCGTAGCACATCTAATACTTTTTTTATTTTGTCTCTCTACCAACCCATTCGATGCTGGGTGATAGGCCAAAACGTTAACCTTTTTGATGTTGTATTGTTTACATATTTCTTGTAAGATCTCAGAATTAAATTCTCCTCCATTATCACTTATTAGTACCTTTGGGGTAGTAAAGTGACATATTACATTATCTGTTATTGCCTTTGCTACTGTCTCTGCTGTTTTATCTTTAATTGGAGCTAAAATGACATAACGGGAAAAATGATCTGTTGCTACGAATAAGTATAGGTTATTATTGTATGATAATGGCATCTTGAGTAAATCAACAGCGACAACGTCCCATGGTTGATGTGGTACAGGGTAATTACCCATCGGTGCAGGTGTGATTGGGTATCCTTTGTGTTTCGCACATGATTCGCATTTGTCTATATGATTGTTTATATCTTTTCTTAATGAAGGCCAGTAATATAACAGCTGGGCTTGGATGAATGACTTATCCTTTCCAGGATGTCCTGCATGTGGGCTGTCGTGTATCAATCGTAATACTTGGGGTATCATGTCATTAGGTACTACCAACTGGTTAGTATTTCTTTGGCGTTTTGGTTGTTTAGAGTTAATTTTGTATAATGTATTATTGACCACTGTGAATTGTTCAAGTGGGACATGCAGTTTGGGTAATTGTATGTCATCTCCACTTTCTTACTTGTATATAACTTTAGACCATATTGGGTCAAGTCTTTGTGCCTTTGCGATATCATCGTGGTTTGGGATATTTCTTTTGAGATCTAATGCCGCGACCTGAATTGTGTTCGGGTTCCTAGATAATGCATCAGCTACTATGTTCATTTTACCTTGTATATAATGAATTTGTACATTGTAGTTTTCAACTGTACGTTTCCATCTTGCTCTCCTCCCAGAAAGGAGTTTTTCTTTAAACATACCCACCAGTGGTTTATGGTCGTAACCATATACCAAATCTTGAAACTTTTGTAATGCAAAAATCCCTGCAAGTGCCTCTAAGTCTGTAGTGCAATAATTTTTCTCTGCACCTCTTGTTTGTCTGCTGGCAAATGCAATTGGTTGATTCTTTCCTCTTTTATCTTCCTGCATCAGTACAGCCCCTAATCCTTTAACTGATGCGTCTGTACAAATAAGAAATGATTTTGTGTAATCTGGATATGCTAAACAAGGTGCATTTGTTAGTTTAATTTGTAGATTGTTAAATGCCCTTTTTTGTTCTTCTTCCCATTGGAATACAGCATCTTTTTTGAGTAGTTGGAATAGAGGAAAGGCTATATGAGAGAACTGTGGTACGAATGACCTATAGTACCCAGCCAGACCTAAAAATTGTCTAACTTCATCAGTCGTAGTGGGTTCAGGAAAATCTCTCACTGCCTGTATTTTGTCATCAGTGGTGTGAATACTATCAGAACTTAATTTGTGGCCTAAGAAATTTATTTCCTTAAAGCAAAATTTGCATTTAGAAAGTTTAATTTTTAAACCAGCATCACTAAACTTTTTTAAGAGTAAGTCTAATTTCCTGAGATGATCCTTAATATTCTTCGTTGCGATTATAATATCGTCAAGATAAACAAATAATCCTTGTCCTAAAATTCCGGACAATACGTAATTCATAAGACACTGGAATGTGCCTGGGGCTGTCCTCAGTCCCATTGGCATTCTTGTATATTGATAATGGTCTCTGTCTGTTGAAAAGGCAGTGTATTTACGTGACTCCTTTGATACCGGAATTTGATAATAGCCGTTTAGGAGATCGATGGTCGAGAATATATTATTCTCAGGACCAATATTCTGTAGAAAAACGCTTAGCAATGGCATGAGAAATCTGTCTGGGATTGTGTGAGTATTTAGTTTACGGTAATCTACTACTGCACGCATTTCTCCATTTCGTTTGGGAACGAAGAATAAGGGGGCATTCCACGGGGAGACTGAAGGCTCAATAATTCCAAGTTTTAACATTTCATCGACATACTGATTTGCAAGTGTACGTTGGGAGTGTGGTATGCGGTAAGCTGGTACAAAAATTGGTGGTGTTTCTGGGTGCACGTTAATCATGTGATTAATCAAGTTAGTACACCTTAATTGTTCTCCGGGCAATGCTACAGTGTCCCTGTGTGTTTCCAGCAGGGTTAACAAATCACTTTCTTCATCAAATTCACCTGAGTGAATTAAATTCTCTTTTTTTCTTTCTCTATCCGTAGATTTTATCTCACTTGTCACTCCAGCTATAACTATTTCCTTCACAGGGGCGGGACATTTTTCAATATTAACTATGCAAGTTCCCTTTTGCAACTGAACTTCCCCATTCATGTGATTAATTATGAATATCTGAGTTTGCCCTTCGTCGTTCGTATGACATAATGCGTTTTCTACTGACAATCCCTTTACTTCGCATAATTCTTCTAAGACAAGAACAGTACTATTCCGTAATTTGCTCTTTATGGTAACCTTCATGTATGAATTAGGTGGTATAACTAAATCATTGGTGAGATGGGCTGGAAAAATTGATAAATCAGTACTGTTATCTGGGTCACTAATTCTGGAGGATGGGGTTGGTGGTGGGAGTGGATCTATACACTCATCTGTTTGTGTATGTTTGTTTAGGCCTTTAATATTACCAATTCTTTCTGGCTCACTTCTACCAATCGGTGAGGGCTCTGAAGTTATTTCCTCTATGAATTCATTGTCAAAGTCCATTCCATTCATTTGTGGGAGTATGGTTATGTTCTCAGCTCTCATGGATCTTAAGCCCAGTAACATGAGCTTTAATTGCTAAGTTTTCAACGATATAGAAAAATGCAGAGAATGGTCTTGTAGTCTTTGTGAAACTGATATTTAATCTTATCATACCTTTCACTGTAATCTCTTGTCCATCTACTGTGTATAAATCTAAATCAGCTTCATCCAGAAAAGTTACTTTCTTTTTATTTTTAACCCGCCCCGTCCCGACCACTTTCTCACCAATGGTACCCCCCAATCCCGACCATTTTTGGACCCAAATTTTTTTTGCTAAAATTTTCGCTTTTGGTCAGAAACAATGGTCAGTCACAAAGAAATTGTTCCCCGGGGTCCATAATTGCCCTAAACAGGTATGCCTTGGTCACACCTGGCACCGTGTTCTCTGTAGGTGGTCTGAGCCTCTAACGTTTTCTATGGTATTATAAGTCTGGGAAACCAATGGAAGTAAGTAGATATGTATTTATTACAAGCATAAAACCATGTGATAAAAGAGTAAATTGGATTTTATACAAAAATAGAGCTGAAATAAGCATTGTAGCATCTTGCGAAACGAGCAAAATCGGGCAGACTGGTCACGATGAATCGCTAACATTCGAAAATCATGATACATATCATTTTTTTTACTTAAATAATACTTCTACAATAACATTTTACCATTTTACATTTTATTGAACTGTTTTTACGTATTCACGGGCCTTTCGATAACATTTAGCGTAATGTTAGCGCTTATTTACGTAGTGAGTGAACTCGCTGTGACTGTTGTTTCAACTCGTATTGTGTTTTTTCTATTTACATAATACTTTCCTAATAACATTATACACTTTTCAACTTTATAGAACTGTTTTGAGATAATTTCAGGCCTTACATAAATATTTAGAGTAATAATAGCGCATAATAACACACACGGTGAAGTCGCTATGACTACTATTTCAACTTACAACCTATTTTTGTACTTATATAATAATTCTCCACTAACATTGCACATGTTTACACTTGATATAATTGATATCACATAATTTCAGACCTTACAATTCAACTGAGCGTCATATTAGAGCGTACTTACACAGTGAGTGTTATCGCGATATCATTTGTTTCATCTTACACTAGTATTCAACTTATAAATTACCTTACTACTAACATTACAACAAATTCCACTTTATATAATTCCTATCACATACTTACTGACCAGAATGTTCTACTGAGTGTAATATTTTCGCAGATTTGCACAGTGGGTGTACTCATGACATCAATTATTACAACTTACACTATTTTTCAACTTATACGTTTTATTCATGCTATCATTACACCCGTTTCCACTTTATATTCTTGCTATCACATATTTACTGACCAGAGTGTTATATTGAGCGTCATATTTTCGCAGATTTATACAGTGGGTGTAGTTTTCATATCACTTCGTTCAACTTACACTATTTCTCAACTTATACATTACTTTCCTGCAAACATTACACCCGTTTCAAGTTTATAGAAGACTTAGCACATACTGACTGGCCTTACCATTATACTGAGCGTCATATCGCCATCCCACACAGTTTCATTAGTGTAGGAAGTTATGGTACTCTCTGAAACATGGCTGAAGGCACAACGCAACATTGGTGGTGGTGGGGGAGGTGGAGAGCAGCACCTTTCATCACTCGCACTTCTCTTCCCTCTCCCTTTTCCTTTACCTTTTCCCTTCCCTTTCCTTCCTTTCCCCACATCCTGGGGCTGTGTGGAGGAAGTTTGGGAATATTGTATGGCGAAAGATGTGCTGGGGAGTGGCTCCCGCACTCCCACCACACCACTTTCGCCTTCCCCAGACAAAACACTAGGCCATACTTTATTTGCCTTCTCGCCCCACCTTCTGATCCTCGGGGTTGGGTGCAGGCTGGCCTTCCCTTGCTTTACGATACGTGACATACCGCTTTTTCCGGGGCAAAGGGACCTCCTCATCACTGCTTGTTATTTCCTCCTCAGGCTGCACATAATCTCAATCCACCACATCATCATCAAGTGGAGAATCACTATCTCCAGTGAAGGCATCCAGGCGGATTGTATTTCGTCATCTGAGAGACCTTTACGCGCCATGTCTGACCTGGGTCACTGCTAACAGGTGAGTGACCGAGACAAGGGCAAGCGCAGGTCACGCGGGGTCTGGGACACTGCCCGCCTGGTGGCAGGTAGGGGAGGCTTGGGTACGTGTGCGAATCGAAAATCTCGCGCGAATTTTGAAAATTGTGGAAATTATGAACCTTGCAATTGCAGGACGTTGAAGTACGTCAACGGGATTGGCAGTGACATAACGTGAGGACGTGGAAGTACGTCGACGGGACGCCGCGGGTTAAGAATTCTATTTAGTTCTTCATGTGTTATTAAGTTCACTGGAGAGCCTGTATCTAAAAATAAGGAATTGTTTTGATCCTCACATACAGCTGGTATCAAGATACACTCATTTCCCAACATGCCTCCTATGTGAAGTTTAGACTCGTTTTTCTTTACGTTTGTTCGTTTTTTGTCATGACTTGGTCTTCCCCCGATTTGAACATAGACACAATTTTTTCTACTGTTTTGCAATCACTGGTCCAGTGCCCTTGGTATCTATGATGCCTACAGTAAGGACCAAATCCTTGTGTCTTTTGTTTGTCCTCCTTTGCCTTGATAAAGCATTCATACCTTGTGTGTCCTGGTTTTGCACAATAATGACATAGAATGGACCTATCCCTTGACTGTGACCTACGATGTGATTTCCCATAAGAAGTGTTGTTTATGGCGCGAGACCTGCTCGGGCTGCACAAAAACTTATGAAGCTGCCTGTAGCAAGGCGTCTGTGAACGAGGCCTTGTCACGTTTGCTTGTTTGGTCTGCCTGCTTTCTGGTCGCGATCGATTTTGTTCTCTGTTTGGGGTCAGTGTAGATGTTTTCACAGCTGATACTGTCTCATGTACCCTCATTCTACCAGAATGTGCATGTGTGTCGACCATACCTGCTTTACTGCACTGCATCTCTACCTCGTCCATTAAGTCTAGCAAGCACATTCCTGGGGTGTACGCGATCGTCTTGGCGATCTTTTAAGGGTCCTATCAGGTAATTTACTCAAGGCAGCTACATAACCAATGATGTCCATGACGAGGTCTGGGGACATCTTTCCATCATCTGTTATCCAATTAGAATTTTCCAATGTAACTAACAATGTTCTTTTGATTGTGGAGACATCAGCAGTTATTTCACTGAGCACATGGTTTGTAGTGTGCTCCCTTACAAGATCTACAATTTTATGTAATTCTGGAATTATACCTGGCAAGAAGTTCATACCTCCAGAAAATTTCTTCAAAAATTCAGTTTTAAATTCATCATATGTCCTAGCCCTATGGAGCTTGTCGGAGTGAAGCAAATTGCTCGCTGGACATCTTTCCTGGCTTATGCAAGATGAAGAAATAGCAATTTTCTCTTGTTCATCTAGTATGTGGTGCTTGATGAACATTTGTTCGCACTGACTGACTAATGAAATGACATCAATGTGATCTTTGTCTGTGCCAGAGAATTTTGGGGCAGTTTTATCCTTGTGATACACAAACACTTGAGGTGTGGTTGTTAGATCAGCGGTATTTGTTTCTTGATTCATTTTTACTGTTTGCTCTGTTAATTCAACTTGGACGTGTTTATCGTTGTGTGAGGGAATGGTGGAATATGTACGACCGGACCGGTGAACCCTGTTAAGTATATTGGCATACGTGGGCAAGTCAGCGACAAAGTCCGCACTTGCTACGTCAGAGGGGATTTCCCACTCATCATCTGAAACTGTCGTATTTGTTTCTTGATCTTTAGTGTGTGGTGAGGTTTGTACAAGGGGTGGGTCGCCTTGGGGCTCTCTTAATTGTGAGTCTGTTGTTGTGGCAAATTGTGTGTCATCTGGTATTAACGTGGGTGGTGGCAAAAATATTCCTGTCATTAAGATATGGTGTTATGAAATACGCCTCTTGTTTATTTATGTCCTAACAAAATAGATGGGTAAATAAGTTGAAATAAATGATAGATAGTGAGTGTATAAGTGTATATATGGAAATAAGTAAAAAAAAGTTGAATATAGCTAATTTTAGCACTGAGAAGAAATGAGTAAGTATAATTTTACCCACTTGATACAGATCGTAGAGGTGTGTCGATACAAAAGTCGATCTCGGAAGAAAAATGCAGGTTTGATTGAAGATCTCTTGATAATTCTAGTGGTGTGTTGATGGACAATATTACTCAGGAAATTCCATGGCCTGGTGCTTGTGGTGGTTAACAGCTGTCCCAGGCAAACCTCAGCATAGAATTTCCAATTCAACTGTGAAAATAAATGAGTATGAGTAGGAGCTATGTGAATAATGAGTAATGAGTAGTGGGTGAGAGGTGCCTGGTGTCAGTCACACGTTGCTTGGCATGGCAGACTCGCGTTGTGATGTCATCTCAGCACATGGTGACGTCGGCTTCCCACACTGGTAGCTGTGGTGAGTAAATGAGTAGCGATGAGTAACTTGAGTGAAGATGAGTGAGTAAGATGAGTTGTGAATATGGACTTTGTATTTGCTTTGTCGTCTTGACCTCTTGACTCCTGCGTCAGCGTCGGGGGTTGGGTGGATGTAGCAGAGAGAGGAGGGTGAGGTCTGGTGGTTATGAGGTATGAGTCGTGTCTCACTCTTCGTTTGTTTGTTTTGTTTTTCTTTGTCGATGTTTTCTCGGTCCTTTTCTCTTGTGATTTACTCATTGTAGGATGAAGACTGCTGCTACTTGTAGGTGCGTGTAGAAGATTATACAGACGACTCGTAGAATTGTTACTTGTAGTTGATTGTAGATGGTTGTAGTTCGCTGGTTCGTCATAGAAGTTGCAAGATTGTTTGTATCAATATATTGTTAAACTACTTGCAAGGCGTCCTGTGACATCTTCACCTCTACATCAGCGTGATGGTCGGGGAGACGGAGGGGGCTGGTTGGAGAGAATACTATCAGGAGCTATTTGTGAGTTGTTGGTTGTGAGAGGTATTCTTGTTTTCAATCTTGATATTTTGTAGGAATTCAATGTTGATTCGTAGACGAGGTTTGTATGCGTTCGCTGCAACCAAATGTCATAAAAGACTTTGTAGTTACTTGTAGAGAAGTTATATATATTAGACTTGTGGACGAGCGGTTGTTATACTTGAATAGCTTTGTAAGTAGATAATCTTCTTTCCCATTTGCCATTCAATGACAAGGAGAGGTAAAGAATAGTATTGAACCATTTTTACTTGTCTTGGAAATATTAACAAGTCTCTCACACAGAGCGAAGTATAAAGTAGAGTCCCGGGAGCTATCTCCCTGTCTCGCTCTCTCTGTCTCTCTCTCAAGTTGCTAAGCCCTTCTCCCTGCGACCTGTCTGTTCTATGGCTAGCTTCCTTCTGAGCTCTCTTTCCTAAATTCTGGTGAAACAGGAGTCGTATCACGTGTGTTCCCTGTGATTGGAAAGTTCTAGAAGCCTGTGTGTGAGTATGTGTGTATGTGTGTGTATGGTCAACAAGGCTTTGTTCACCGGGTGAATTGCTGACAACTAACTGACTGGCTACTTCTTAATCTGTCGTCAGCTTTTCCTCAGTGTAACTTGCAAGATCATTTCCCATTCCCAGGCTCGCATAGAGCTGTCTATCTATCTATTTATCTATCTATCTATTATGATTTGCAATTATAATATGGACTCATAACAAAGTTTCATCTATCAAGAGTTCAAAGAGTTTCATCTTGTGTCTAGAGTTCATAGGAGTTTGGGTTATGGGCACAGCCCAGTTCATTGGGAATATTAGGTTGCCTTAATTCGAGGGAAAACCTAGGAACCCCCTCAACATACAGTCAACACGGTCTAGGGTGGAACAGTGACTTCAGGACCTGACAGGTGCTCGTCGGTTACTAGGTTGAGAGCTGGAAGCATAAGAATGAATGGATGCAAGTGTGTATGTAATTAGTTTGTAGACTGTATGTATGGGAAGCGCCCCTGGGACGATCCTGGCAGCAAGAGTATGGGTCAATCCGGGTGAGACAACCATGTTGCCGCCCAGGAAGGAGGTTGGCTGGGGCACATCCCCACTGAGTTTTGGGAGTTTACAGTGACAGAGAGGCGACCCCCTGGGGTACACAATTTGACTTGTGGACCGACAAGTGCCACTTATTGGAGGAAGAGTCAGGGAAATCTTTATCTCATTCTAGAGTTCCAAAAGGTAAAAGACATAAGTTCATAGAGAGGTTCACAGTCAAATTTTGGTCAGTCTTTTCCATCTGCACACACGTCCCTAGGAAATGTAGATGAATGAATCGAACGTTGACTTCTGATGTTAATTTTTTTTTTTTCCGGAGGAAGGACCCGTGTAGTGCCATATTTTAAAGTATAGTATAAGTTGGTATTGTAAGTGTAATTTTAAACTTAGGTATTGATATATAGTTCGTACAGTTCATGATTTAGCCGTTAAGTCCTAAATTTAAGTTTAATCTTCGTTGATATTTGTAATGCGAGCATGATTCTGTTATTGATAGTACTAAGTCAAGTATTGGTATGAATATGATTAACTTTTATCACATATGAACCAGCCGTTATTGACAAAGGCATGTAACCGCGGAAATTTTAGCAGGGATTAATAATCGTGAATGTCTTCCTTCATATACTGATCTAGAGATTTACATGCCGAAGTTAATAGTATTCCCTCTTTGAACTATGCAGTGGAGAATTAAGTTTTTTTTAGATATGATTGTTGATGGCAGTCATTTGTGAAGCGCGAAATTCATGTTATTGTCAACGTGTTGTCAGTCATGTAGACACATGAAACCGGCATGGAAATAAATGGTTTGGATTTGGTTTCGTTATAATTAAAGTTCCTGTATGCCTATTGCAAAAAAATTGTAAACATCCCAAGTCATTTTTCCTATATATGTCGAGTGCAAACGCATTCTTCGTATTCTTCTGGAGAGTTTAGTAGAAGCAATAATGTTACAAAGCAATCAGTTAAAGTTTTAGCCGATTTCAGAATACTGTAATGGATGAGTATAAAAAGGTTGGGGGGGACGCTAAACAATGAGATCGCCATTCCTCTCTCCATCATTCATAGGTTAATGCTCGAACTCTCATACCCGACCCCCGACCTTTCTCCCTCGTGTAATGAATGTCCTCATCTATGTTAGTGAGTTAAATTGGTGATATTTCCTCTGATCCGACTTGTTCTGAATAATGAGATCGCCGTTCCTCTCTCCATCGTTCACAGATCGTGCGTTCAAGACACTGCCTAATCTCTAACACTAAATCACACCCTCCCCTTTTTCTTAGTTCATGCAATCAAAGTGCTTATCGGCTGGTCCATTTGATTACGGTCCTTTTGATTACTGTCCATGTAATTACTGTATCTAGTCTGTATATGATTCTTGAGTTATTGTACAAGTTTAGTCTTAAGAGAATATCTTTGGTGGTAGATTTTAGGTTTCTTCCCGAAGAGTCCAACTGAGACCACGGGATTAATATATCCAGGTGTATCAGTATTCTTTAAGTATTAATTTCAAGTTGTAAAGATTTATAATTCTGTAGTTACATATTCTAATTATCTTTTGTTTGCTTTGTTTCATTCACAGTTCCAAGTGTAATCTGTCTTTCTGTTCTTAAAGCTTAGTAAATCTTAGGTTAAGTTATTTTGGGTTTAAATTTTGCTCTCCTCTCAGGAGTGACACAGACGAGATTGAGTGGCCTGCAAAGGGTACTAATATCTAAACTGATCACGTACTCTCAGATAAAATCACGCTACCCCATTTCCCATAATCCCTAAAATTCTCAACATCATGCTCCCCTCTCTCCCCATGATCTCTAAAATTCTGATTGTTACACTGGTGACTAATTGTCATTATTACACTAGTGACTCTAAATATCCCGCATTACACAGACACTAGAAAAACACATTTTAATCCATTCAGTCTGAGTATTCGTTTTTTCTTGCTACCTTCATACGAATTTATTGCAATTAGTTGAGAGTTTTATGTCAGTGTTGTATCTAACCTCACCACTTCATCTAGGCTGAATGATATCGCCTGGAGGTAGCAAATATAATAATATCGATACTCCATCGGATAAGTGATAATATAAAATCGGTGAGCACTTCGGCAACCTGAAGACGACAGGGAGACTAACAGTATGACAATGCGGTCTTGAGAGATCTTACTGACCAGCATAATTTTACACAACTACACACTGACTGGTTATCATAGACTTAGGCTGCCGTACAGTCAACAAAGGCGGTGTCGTCTCGTCAAACTGTTCATGTGCCCCGAGATTTAATTGCCATATTCTAAGTGACGTGCCAGGTTTTGTAGCACAACTCACATAGCGATTTATTTTGCATAATGACCATTTATTTTATCGTGTGTTATTTATAACATTTAATTCTCGACATAATTGTCAGTAACAAGCAAGAGGATACAGAGATATAATAAGCACAATGAATTACTAAGTAAGACGTCTTATGAATTCTTCCTAGCCACTTCATATGACGTTTATATATCAGTCAAGTGGGTGGTGGTGACCGTCATCCATTCATTTGCTGTAGTGCAGGGGCGTCATTTCAATTTTCCTTGGGAGGAGGGCATAGGCTATTTAGGAGGCCCCCCTACTCCCACCTCCCCACAGGGTGGGGTGGCAAGCGAGCATTTTGAAGCCACATGCAAAACTATCTTTAGAAAATTAAAGCAGTAAACAAATACAGATATATATACTGTGTATAATTATTTATTAAACCAATTACTTCCTGACACACACATACTGATGGACATTCTAGCATTGGCAGTATTTCTGTGTGAAGCTGAATATGTACAGTAATTTAAAGTGTATGGTAAAGTACATATCACTGCATTCTATGCAAATGGCCTTGGATAATTGACCAAACAGCAATTAAAATATTTGTATTGGTGAAAGCTTAAACTGACTTCATTCTTATAGCCTAATGAAAAGATAATGAATATAAATTTGAGAATTAAAAATTGCAAACTTGTCTATCAATCTATCTATTGCCAGACGCCTCAGTCCCGTACGGAGTGGTCACAAACAAATCGCCTCCACGTCGCCATGTCCCCCGCCATTTCACTGCCCTGCTCCCAACTCACACCCCCCTCTCTCATAAACCTCTCCACCCTATCCCTCCATCACATCCTCGGCCTCCCCCTCCCTCTCCCCCACCTCACTCACATACACTCTCCCTGTCAGTCTCTCACCCTCCATCCTCTCCACACGGCCAAACCACCTCAGTGTGTTCCTCCTAATGGTTCCTATCACATCCACATCCACACCACAAATCTCCTTTATATCCTCATTTGTCAGCTTGTCTCTCAATGTGACTCCACAGGCTCCTCTTAAATGACTCATTTCCACTGCTCTCACTGTTGACTTGTGTCCTTCCAACAACGTCCAAGCTTCACTTCCATACGTTGGAGTTGGTATCACAATACTGTCATGTAGTAACTTTGTCACTTTCGTGCTCACTTCCCTGATTCTTATCACTTCCTTCAAGGAACCAGCAACCTTTCTTCCTTGTTTTACCCTTTCAAGCACTTCATCCTCCAAACTTCCATCCTTACTCATCACACCATCCAAGTACTTAAACATACTCACATTTTCCATTTCCTCACCATCCAACCTCACTGTACATTCACTGACTTCACCTCTCTCAAAGACCATCACTTTACTCTTCCCTGCATTCACCTTTAGATTCCGTTTCTTACACACTCTCCCAAATTCATCCACCAAGCCTTGCAGCTCCCCTTCGTCTTCACTAAACAAGACAGTATCATCTGCAAACAACAGTACAGGGAGTTTCCAAACACTATCCTCTCTAACCAGGGCCACTCCAACATCCACTGCCATACCTTGTACCTCTTTTATTACCCCATCCATGTACAACTGAACAGCCATGGAGACATGACACATCCCTGTTTCAACCCAACCTTCAAAGAGAAAAATTCACTCAGTTCACCATTCACACGCACATCAGCCTTAGCACCATCATACATACTCTTCACAGCATCCAAGAACTTCCCATCTACTCCATATATTCTTAATACTTTCCACAGTCCTTGTCTATCCACCCTGTCATATGCTTTCTCCAAATCCATGAATGTCGCATATAACTTCTTTCCCTTCTCTATAAACTTTTCCACTAAAGATCTAAGAATGAATATCTGATCGACACAGCCTCTCCCCTTCCTAAAGCCTCCCTGTTCTTCTCCAACTAATTCCTCTGTTATTTCCCTAACTCTGTCAATAAGTATCCTACCATACACTTTTCCTATTACACTAAGAAGACAAATGCCCCTATAATTACCACACACTTCTTTTTCCCCTTTTCCTTTATACAAGGGAATAATTATACTTGGCTTCCAATCCTCCGGGACTCTATCTTCCTCCCAGGCCAATCTGCACATCTTCCACATCCATTCTACTACTATCTCTCCCCCATGCTTCAGCATTTCAACACATTACATCAGTTCCTGGGGCTTTCCCCAATTTGACTTTCTTATTGCTTCCACAACTTCTATCCTACTGATTCCTTGCTGTCTTCTCACCTCCCTCCTTCTCCCAGCCATTCCCCAGCCACTTATACTCGCATTACTTCCATCCTGTATGTTCAACAATTCCTTAAAGTGTTGTCTCCATCTGCTCACTTTTTCTCCCTTCTCCACTAGTAATCTACCATTTTTATCTTTCACTTCCCTGCTAACTTCACTGCCACCCTGTCTTACTCTCTTCACCTCTTTCTAGAACATTTTCTTACAGTCCCTCCATTTTACACTCAAATTCCTTCCAAATTCCTCATCATCTCTCTTCTTACTCTCTCTTACTGATCTTTTCTCCTCTCTCTTTCTTTCTACATATAACTCTCTCTTCCGCCTCTCAACTTCTTCCACGCCCCTATTTCTCATCCATTCATTGTATGCTTTCTTCTTTTGTGCCACAGCCTGTCTCACCTCGTCATTCCACCATGCTGTTCCTTGCACCCCCTGTAACTGAATTAAAAATGGAAAGCTCTAAGCTTACTAGCCCCAAAAATACGTTGAACCATATAATGTGAAAAAGTAAGCTGTACACTAAGAGGCGGGAGAAATAAAATGATGGTTTTTAAATTTGGAAGAGGCCCAGGTATGAATAGTATATTAATTTCAGAATTCATTATATATAAGGAATTGAAAACTAAACTGCGTATATTTATTGCACTGAAAAATTAATAAACTACTGCAATATTGGATATCTCTGTGATCTCTGCTTTGCATAGTTGAAATGCCCTTTGTGGCCTACGTGCCATGGTGAATAATGCCATATCTGCTACTTAAAGCAGCTTTATACTCTACCAGTTCCAAGAGATTATTATAGTTACATGGAAAGATATCATACATTAATTTGAAAAGGTAAATGTGTTTATACGTACTTTACCAGCCCTTACAGAATGAACTCCACACAGTGTCTGCTGTGTGACTGGCTGGCCGTTGGTGTGTGGCGCCTATCGTGTCCAGATCACGTTACCAAGATATAAACAAAAAGATCGAACTTTTAACTGACTTCGAAACAAAATAAAACCATGCTTTCGTGTATAATTCTATGTTAATTTTATTTTTTGTAAAGCATACATGTCACAAGTGTATGTGACTTAGATTTTGTCATACAGATTTTGTATAAAAAAAAAAAAAAATGCTTACTTGGTTCTGATACGACCCTGCCGTCCCCCTGCCGCCCCCATTTTCCTCACTGTCCCCGGTATCTCACCATCCCCCTGGATATTTCCACCGCCCACTTTGGGAACCACTGATCTAAATGAACTCTTAAGACTCCTACCTACAGGTACATACTTCCTGAGATAAATAAAAGCTTTTAATGATAGCCAGAATACAATAAAAAAGGTAGCTCGATACTGAAGTTAACTGAACAGCGGGCTAGAAACATATTTACACTGACATCCTTTAATATACCTAGTAAATTATTGTGATTATTACACACACACACACACACACACACACACACACGCACACAAGATATATTTCACTCAAAACGTCCATTTATCTATAGGTCGACCCCCTAATCCCGCAAAGGGTGGCCGCAGACAAAACGCCTCCAAGTCGCTCTGTCACCCACCATTTGACTGCCCTCCCCCCAGCTCACCCCTCCTCCCTAATATACCTCTCAACTCCATCCCTCCACCTCATCCTCGGTCTTCCCCTCCCTCTCCCTCCCTCCACTTCACCTACATACATCCTCTTAGTCAGTCTTTCATTCTCCATTCTCTCCACATGTCCAAACCACCTCAGTGTATTTCTCCTAATCTTCTCAACCACATCCACATCCACCTCACAACATTCATTCACTTCATTCGTCAACCTGTCCTTCTATATCGTTCCACATGCTCCTCTCAAGTAACTCATTTCCACTGCTCTCACTCTCGACTTGTTCCCCTCTAGCAAGGTCCATGTCTCGCTTCCATACGTCAGGGTAGGGATCACAATACTATCATGCAGTGACTTTCTAACTTCCCTACTCATCTCCCTATTTCTCATCACTGCTTTCAGTGTACCAACAACCTTCCTTCCCTGCTGTACCCTTTCAAGCACTCCATCCCCCAAACTTCCAATCTTACTCATAACACTACCCAAGCACTTGAATGCACTCACATTCTCCATATCATCACCATCCAACCTCACTGTACATTCTGTGACATGATTCTTCTCAAACACCATAACTTTATTCTTGTTTACATTAACTTTCAGATTCCTCTTCCAAATTCATTCACCAAACATTGCAACTCCCATTTATCTTCACTCAACAATACAGTATCATCAGCAAACAGCAACACCGGAATCTTCCACATCTCACTCTCATTCATTAGACCCACCCCCCACATCCACTGCCCTTCCTCGCACCTCCTTTACAGCCCCATCCATGTATATATTAAACAGCCATGGAGACATCACACAACCCTGTTTCAGTCCCACACTGAGATCAAAGAACTCACTCAGCTCACCATCCACTCGCACCGTAGCCTTAACTCCTTCGTACATACTCTTCACAGCACTCAACTATTTCCTCTCCACTTCATGTATTCTCAGTACCTTTCATATACATTGCCTATCTACTCTGTCATATGCTTTCTTCAAGTCCATGAAGGCAGCATACACCTTTCCTTTCTCTAGACACTTCTCCATGAAACATCTTAGAATAAATATCTGATCTGCACACCCTTTTCCCTTCCTAAATCCTCCTTGTTCTTCTCCAGCTAGCTCCTCTGTTATATGCCTAACCCTATCACAGAGTATTCTACCATATATTTTTCCAGTCACACTAAGAAGGAATATACCCCTATGCTTACCACATATTCCTCTCTCCCCTTTTCCTTTGTATAAAGGAACAATTATACCTGATTTCCAGTCCTCTGGAACCCTTCCCTCTTCCTGAGCCAATCTACATAACTTCCATATCCACTCCACAACAATCTCGCCTCAAAACTTATTGAGGCTAAATACAAATAATTTTTGGTTTCACGGTGTTAACCTTACAGTATATTTTTTTAATCAACTGTAGTTGATTTGGAGTCCCCCTCAGAAAGCTTGGGGGGGCGAGCGCCCCTCTCTGCCCCCCCCCCCAAATGACGCCCCTGCTTCCTTGACCTTCATCATTCTATTTCTGTATCTGCCTTCCCCTTTTCCTATTTTTCCCATCCTTCCTCTCACATTTTATTAGTCTCCACATCACTTCAACAGGCTCTGTACTGAGTGGCCAGCCTAATAGTTTACTGTAACTCAGACAACCATTACAATGCTCTGGTGCCTACTATGGTGCCACTGTTAACTGGGAGGAGAGACCCAAAAGCCCAGTCCATCCAGGAACCAAAACTTTACTTTCTTCCCTGTGCCTCGCTGTGATGGGGCAGTTGCTTGCCTGTGGTTGATGAGTCTGTTCAGGCAGAGAGACTGGAGTTACAGTGCAAAAACAACTAGGCTGGGAGAGTGTGGGAGGGAGAGTGCGTGGGAGGAAGTGTTGGAAACAGTTGGTAACAAAACCAGTGTGGAGGTGCAGCGATTTTGTTTGAGTCTTCTGTATTATTATGATGACCAACAACATTACCCGGTCATCTGCCACCCATCCTCCCATCCAGCCATGGAATATACCATCCATCCTGCCTACTGCCCACCAACCCACCCCATCCATTCACCCACCCCTCCCTCCTTGTCAACAACATTCACTCACCTATTCACTCACAAACCCACTCACCGATCTGCCAACCAACCAATACATTCACTCCTCCAAAGTTCACCAGAAGGATGACTTGTAAGTTTAAACACACACACACACACACACACACACACACACACACACACACACACACACACACGAGTGGGATAGCATCTTTTATAGTATAGATAATACAGTATATACTGGTAGGCCTATTAGCTAAGGAACAGTAATGTATTTGACAAAAGTTATCCTTTACGTGTAAATGCTCATACTTCCCTGCAGAAGAGATGCTAAAGGCAGCATAGCTCTGTGTGGGGACAGCGGCACCATGCAGTGTTGCAGTATCCAGGGCCATGGTGCGGTTGAGAGGTACAACTCAGAAATCCTTCCGGATGCAGTGCAGGTGCATTTTCTTTTTCTGCAGGTGCAGTGCAGATTTAGCTGTATTTTCTCCTCTGTGGCACATGTACGCAATTTGTAGAGTTAGTTTGAATTAAAAAGAGTGCTGAATCACGCCATAGAACACGGTAAACATACGTGTGCTGTCGTTGTGTACCACTACATGTGTTCACTCGGTTCTTACCTATTCCCCTATTCTCCTAGTCACTGGCAGTCACCATGTTGCCTCGCCACACCTGTCAATGCTCCTGGGATTTCCTCCCCAGAAGCTGGCGGGGTTAATTGCCCATTTGATTCTTGTTAAAAAAAGATTAAACTCGCCAGCTAGGAGGGGTTAGCCTTACATTAGATCCTTACTAAGAAAAAGATTAAGCTGAATTAAACCCACCAGCTAACTATGGTGACCGAACGTACCCAATATAATATCAGATGCCTCCATTAGGTCAGCTCATTTCACAGTCACGCAGATGTTCACTGGTACTCGAACCTCTCACAGCAGGGCCTACCATTGTACCATACTGCTTGTTGTAAGTTATCACAAGTATTGAAACTACAGTTCCAATGCTGAGTGTTTATGTTGTCCAACGTATTAGAATCAGTAGAGCGCCATTCATGAAATGCCAAGGTGAGTGATAGTCTAGATATTTTTTTGCATATAAACATGAAATAAATTTTCGTCATTGTACCTTAACATTATAAGTGTATGAGAAGTTAGGGAACTGCACCATGGCAAGGGGAATATCGCATAAGGTCTGTGGGTCTGCAATGTCCCCCAAAACAGGAAGGTATGTCAGTCCTCTCATCAGCAGACAGACAAGCTTGTCCATGACTATGTGTCAAATCCATCACCTTTCCCAACAGTCTGAGCCCCTGAAGATAAGCAACATCATGCACCAAATTTCTCACCCACTGCCAAACGCATCTGCATGGCTGTTGAAGTATATGATCATTTCCGTGGTGATGCTTAGGACACGTCAGTGAATTAGTAATGTATCAGAAACTTTATACTCAGATATATTCCATTCCCTTCGCCAGAACACGAGATCCAACTCCCGGCATTCTCTAGGACTACAAGTAATGTTCTGTGGATCATGGCCACTAGTGCATATAGTGAAAGAAAAATAAAACTACCTGGAAACGTAGTGTCAGTTGGGACAAGCCTAAAGCCATCCTGTGTCGATGATATTTTACCCATGAATTCAAGCATAAATGTTAAGGATAAAGAGAAGAAGAAATGCAAACAACAAAAGCTATACCAGCATGGGTCGCTAACTTGCACAATCGTGTCAAAACTGCTAAATGAAATCCTTAAAAATATTACATAACCTCATTGTAATAAAATCATTGCAATCCTTTTCTTGTTTAAGTTTGTCCTTTGTGTACCATAGCCAAATATAGAAACATGTAAAATGGTGTTAAGTGTACTGTAGATGTTTGATCTCCATTGCTAGTATGTGAATCCAACAATTTACGCTTAAGTCACATGACTGAAGTACAAAATGTGGGATTCTATTCTGCGGGTGCAATGTGGGTGTGGTTCTATTTGTTCCAGATGCAATGTGGGTGTGGTTCCATGTGTTGCAGGTGCGGTGTGGGTGCAGACAAAGTCTTGCGGGTGAAGTGTAGGTGCGAGGCCTAGACAGCTAGAATTGTGCGGTTGTAATGCAGATGCGGTTCTAACATTTTGGTTGCAGTGCAGGTGCGGATCCAAATAACAGAACTGGACAGAACTCTGAAAAGCGGTAACTGCTTTCACATTAATGTTCTTAAATATTCTGCTTTGCTCTCAATTACAAGTTCACTTAGGTCACTATCGGCTTCGTTATTATAGCACTTACTGTGATATTTATACCATATCTGTCATCTCTATTGCCAAAAGATTCATTAATGTAGTCCCTATTACACTGAGAGGTTTGCATCATTTTGAGAAATTTGTGGGGGTTACTTAGTTGTCTGAAAAAAGTCAACAGTCTTCTGAGAGAAGTTTCCTCAATTTTTTTTTCTTTTTTAGCATCCCCTAGCTTGTTTTTTCGACATGTCAGTTAGATGTTCTCTCGGCTTTTATCTATACCAACCATATCCACAGCACAAACATTTTTATCCATTGTGCCATTTACTAATTCTCTTTTCTATTTATCTGTGTATTGCCAGATGTCTTAATCCCGGAAGGGGTGGCAACAAACAAATCTCCTCCATGTCGCCCTATCCCCCGCCATTTCACTGCTTTGTTCCCAGCTCATACCCCCTCTCTTTCATATACCTCTCCACTCCATCCCTCCATCTCATCCTTGGCCTCCCCCTCCCTCTCCCCCTCCCTCAACCTCTCTCACATACAGTCTCCTCATCAGTCTCTCATTCTCCATGCTCTCCACATGGCCAGCCACCTCAATGTGTTTCTCCTAACGCTTCCTATCACATCCATATCCACACCACAACACTCGTTCACTTTCTCATGTATCAGTCTGTTTCTCCATGTGACTCCACATGCTCCTCTCAAATAACTCATTTCCACTGCTCTCACTCTTGACTTCTGTCCCTCCAACAAGGGCCAAGCTTCGCATCCATACGTTAGAGTTGGTATCACAATACTGCCATGTAGTAACTTTTTCACTTTCATGCTCACTTCCCTGTTTCTTATCACTGCTTTCAAGGAACCAGTAACCTTTCTTCCTTGTACCCTTCAAGCACTTCACCCTCTAATACTCCATCCGTACTCATCACACTATCGAAGTAGTTAAAAACACTCACATTTTCCATTTCTTCCTCATCCAACCTCACTGTACATTCACTGGCTTCACTACTCTCGAAGACCATAACTTTACTCTTCCCTACATTCACCTGTAGTTTCCGTTTCTTACACACTCTCCCAGACTCATCCACCAAGCCTTGGAGTTCCCCTTCGTCTTCACTTAACAACACTGTATCATCTGCAAACAACAGAACAGGGAGTTTCCAAACATTGCCCTCTCTCATTAGGGCCGCTCCAACATCCACTGCCCTACCTTGTATCTGTTTTATAATCCCATCCATATACAGATTGAACATCCATGGAGACATGACACATCAATTGTTTCAATCCAACCTTCAGATAGAAAAATTCACTCAGTTCACTATCCACACACACTGCAGCCTTAGCACCCTCATACATAATATTCACGACATTCAGCAGATTCCCATCTACTTCATAAATTCTTAATACTTTCCACAATGCTTGTCTATCCACCCTGTCATATGCTTTCTCCAAGTTCATGAAGGCCGCATTCAACTTCATTCCCTTCTCTAGAAACTTTTCCACTAAAGATCTAAGAATGAATATCTGATCTACACAACCTCTTCCCTTCATAAACCCTCCTTGTTCTTCTCCAACTAATTCCTCTGTTATTTCCCTAACTCTGTCAATAAGTATCCTACCATATACTTATCCTATTACACTAAGAAGACAAATGCCCCTATGACTACCACATTCTTCTTTTTCCCCTTTTCCTTTGTACAAGAGAATAATTATACCTGACTTCCAATCCCCCGGGACTCTCCCTCCCTCCCAGGCCAATCTGCAAATCTTCCACATCTATTCTACTACTATCTCTCCCCCCTGCTTCAGCATTTCACCACACACTTCATCAGTTCCTGAGGCTTTCCCCATTTTAACTTTCTTCATTGCTTCCATAACTTCCATCCTATTGATTACTTCCTCTCATCTCACATTTCTCCGTCTCCCAGCCACTCCCCAGCCACTTATACTTGCATTACTTTCATTCTTGTGTTCAACAATTTTTTAAAGTGTTCTCTCCATTTGCTCACTTTTTCTCCCGTCTCCATTAGTAATAAAGCATTTTTGTCTTTCATTCCCCAGCTATATAACTTCTTTGGCGCCCTGTCTAATTTACTTTACCTCTTTCCAGAACATTATCCTACATTCCCTCCACTTTACACCTAAATTCCTTTCAAATTCCCCTCTCACCAATCTTTTCACCTCTCTCTTCCTCTCTTCATATAACTCTCTCTTCCGTTTCTCAACATTTTTAACACCCCTGTTTCTCATCCACTCACTATATGCATTCTTCTTTTGTGCCACAGCCTCTATCACCTCTTCATTCCACCATGCTGTTCCCTGCATCCCCTTTCGTCTTCTCTTCACCCCACACACCACCTCACATGCTGCACAGATTTCTTCTGTGAATATCTTGCTCACACTTTCCATGTCCCCTATCTTCTCCAATCCATATTTACCCAATCGCTCCTCCACTTCCCTCTTATATTCTGCCCTTTTTCCATCCTCTTGTAACCTTTCCATCCTCTTTGTATGAACTGCTTCTTCCTGTCCTTCCCTTCTATTCCTCAGTTTCAATTGGACCTTGATCATGACCACCACCAAAAGGTGGTCAGAAAGTCCACTCCCTCAACCTCTATATACTCTTGCATCCACTACACACCTCATCCTTTCATCCACACATACATAATCAATCATTGCCTTCTGTTCATTCAGTTCACCACCCACCCTTCTCATCACTCGCCACTTATACTTATGGATCATTTTGTGTCTGAAGAGGGTATTGGCTAACACCAACCACCTCCCGGTACAAATGTCCACTAAAGCACTGCCATTCTCATCCACCTCTGCAGGCAAATCCCACTCATCTTCACATTCTCTACTTTTCCATTTATATCTCCAATCAAAAACACTCTTTCATTTCTTTTAAACTTTTCCAAGCATGTTTCCACATTTGTCAAAACTCTTCTCTCACTCTGCTTGCATGATCTTGTGTTGGTGCATACATACACGCAATCAACTGCCCACATTTGTAGTCCAACTTTCAATCTTACCCACACAATCCTTGAGCCAGCTGATCCATACTCTAATATATTCTCCTTCCAGCTGTTACTCACAACAATACACACTCCTTCTTTTGCCCTCTCATTCTCACCCACTCCTGCGCATATACCCCATGTATACTCCCAATCTCTCACACTCTCACCTTGCCATTTAGTTTCACTTAATCCACATACATCCACTTTCGCATCCTCAAGCACCTGGACAATGTCCCTTTCTTTCACCTCATCATTTGCACCCTTTACATTCCATGTAGCTATCCATACCATGTCCTTTGTTCAGTCCTTGGTCATCATCCTTTGGTCAATCCTGGTCTAAGGCTCCTTGTTCGTATTTTTAGTTAGTTGTTTTCTGGGGAGGGGCACTAACCCTCTGCCAACCTACTTGTTGTCACGTAGGGAACACGTGTTCATTGGTTATGAGGCTACCACCCAGCATTGTAAATGATTTTATGGTTTACAGGAAATCATTGGCTTGCCACTTGATGTAAAGCTACCCTAAAAATAGAGTACCACTACCCTGAGTGGGTGTATGATGGTTATAGCCAACCAAGTAATTTTCCCTCTGGCCCACTCACAAGTGGTTTTCTTTCAGGTAAGAGGTAGGCTAACTCAAAGTATTTTCAATAATTTTTTCACCAGTATCCAATAAACAGTAATACTTATTGCATTACACTTGTAGAACTTATTATACAACCCTTGTATAGTAGCACTTGCTATAAACCACTTATAATATCCAACATTTCACTTACTTATAAAAACACACACTTGTGCATTCCTGTATTCTATTTACACTTTCCTACACATCTGCTCAGTATTCACGCTCGGAGTGATACTCGGAGAAACATTTAAGGCATAGAGAAACCTTGCACTCTGCACAGTAGTATGTCTCTTTTCATGCTGGGGGAAGGCGTTTGGTCGTGTGACAGATGTGGCACTGCCTGTAGGCCTGATGACCTGCTGTGGCACGGCCAATCCCTACCAGCCTGCGCTGCCGGAAATACTCAGCACAGCTTAGCCTGTCCACTGTAGCTGCTGTCCCCTGCCTAGCACCTGTCACCTGTGCAGTTGAGTATTCTTCAAGGAGTTCGCGAGCAAGCTCTCTCTCAAACTCTCATAGAGAGAGAGGTTTCCTGATGAGCTCCTTGAACAGTATGAAAATGTTCAGAACGGCGATGTCAAGAAAGTGTAAAAATGCCTTCTTGTATCACCTGCAGGACTTACGCAAGCAATCAGCCTCACCAATTTATATTTCCAATTTATCAACAAGCCGCATGTTGACATTGTAAGCGTTGACAGCACCGAGCTTTAACACGGGTTCCATGGTCTCGTAGTCTGTTTTTCCAGTTTCCACAAACACACCCTTATGTACTGTAAACAACATGGTAACCTGTCTCTTGTCATGCCAGAGAAGGGCTAACATGTTGCCACATTGCTTGATCAGAAGGGCTCCTTTCTCAGTATTTGCTGGAAATACAGGGAAATTCTTTCTGTTTGCCCTAACAGTTCCACAGGACCATGGTCAAGCAAATACTTGGTCATCACCAGGGCAGTGTAATAATTATTAATATACAGAATATGGTGCCTGTTGAAATACCTTTCCATGAGCACTTTCATGACTGATGCCAAGAAACTGTGAGGATCGCCACTACATATATCAACATCTGTTGCCAAATAAACTGTCACATCTAGCACATATCCAGTTTTGCAGTCACAAAGGACAAAGAATTTGAGGCCAAGATGGTGATGTTTCGATGGCACATACTGAATAAATGCCAGTCTGCCCCTGAATAACACCAGCAACTCGTCAATTACCACTTTCTGAAACAGACAAAAAACCCTGGCAAATGACTCCTTGAGCATTGTGAGGATTGATCTTATTTTCCACAACCTGTCATTCGGTGCAGGCCCATAATTTCTATTGAAATGAAGGAACCTTAGGATGGCCAGGTACCTGTCACGGCCATGTACGTACTGAAGACAGGTGTGCCCACGAGTTCATTAACCAACCAATAGTCATGGAGCACATGTTTTCTTGCGTGTGCCATCAACATTGTAAGAGCTAACTACACAAACTTCTCCCCCACCTCCACAGGCATCCAGTCACGCGTGTGATTGCTCTCGCTGGCAGCCACGTCCAGCCACCGCACGCACATGGCCTTGTGTAAGTTCATCTCCTCCACCAGGTGTTGCATGATAGCAATGGTGAAAATAGCCCTGAATATACTGCTCCCTTCTCGTCGAACACCAGCACAGACGGCCCCAAACCAGCTTCATCTCCCTACACAGAGGTATCGATTCTACCCACACATGGTAGAGCCGGCTGTCTGCCATGTGCAGGACGTTTCTTTTGCACTCATACAGCCCATGTGCATACCCATGGGCAGGGTGTGAGGGGGAAGGAGAGGTGTGGGATGTGGGGGAGTAAGCGGGTGATGCCTCACTTGACGTGGGACTTGCCTGGGGAGATGCTCGGTGCTGAGTATCACTATAGGACTACATAATAGATAGATAGATAAATAGATAGATAGAGAGACAGATAGAAGCAGGAAGTCAAATGATGAGAAGGTGTTGTGTCTGCTAGAATCTAGCAGCGCTAAACATTACACGGAGGAAAGCTGACGACAGCGGCCAGTAAGGAGATGATGCAGTTAGCTGTCAGCAGTCCTCTCGTGAGAAAGTTCTGTTGCCATGAGGAACATACGTGACACACACACACCTACTACACCAGATTTTAGGAAAGAGAGTTTAGAAGGAGACAAGCGACCCTAGAGAGAGGTCGAGACGGAGATTAGCCTTAGAACAGAAAGAGAGAGAGATAGCGAGACAGGGAGGTAGCTACCCGGGAATTATACTCTTATACCTGTTTAACCCGCCCCGTCCCGGCAACTTTTCGACCACTGGTACCCCCCAATCCCGGGCAATTTTCGACCTTTTTTTTTTTTGCTTAAACTTTCGCTTTTGGTCAGAAACAATGGCCGGTGGCAAAGAAAGTGGTCCCTGGGGTCCCTAATTAGCTTAACCAGGTATGCGATGGTCCCACCTGGCCCCGTGTTCTCCCTATGCGGTGTGAGCATCAAACGTTTTCTATGGTATTATAAGTTTGGGAAACCAATGAAAGTAAGTAGAAATGAATTTATTACAAACATAAAAACATGTGATAAAAGAGTATATTGGATTTTATACAAAAATAGAGCAGAAATAAGCATTGTACCATCGTGAGAAACGAGCAAAATCGGCCAACTTGGTTCCCATGAATCGCTAACATTCTAAAATCATGATACATATAATTTTTTTTACTTACATAATACTTCTACAATAACATTATACCATTTTACATTATATTGAACTGTTTTTACGTATTCACAGGCCTTTTGATAACATTTAGCGTAATGTTAGCGCTAATTTACGTAGTGAGTGAACTCGCTGTGACTGATGTTTCAACTCGTATTGTGCTTTTTCTACTAACATAATACCTTTCTAATATTATTATACACTTTTCAACTTTATAGAACTGTTTTGAGATTATTTCAGGCCTTACGTAAATATATAGCGTAATAATAGCGCATAGTAACACACACGGTGAAGTCGCTATGACAACTAATTCAACTTACAACCTATTTTTTTACTTATATAATTATTCTACACTAACATTGCACATGTAAACACTTGATATAATTGATATTACATCATGTCTGAACGTACGATGGAACTTAGCGTCATATTTGCGCGTACTTACACAGGGAGTGTTATCGCGATATCATTTGTTTCATCTTACACAAGTAATCAACTTATAAAATACCTTACTACTAACATTACAACATCATCCACTGTATATAATTCCTATCACATACTGACCAGAATGTGGGTGTAATCGTGACATCAATTATGACAACTTACAGTAATGTTCAACTTATACGTTTTATTCATGCTAACATTACACCCGTTTCCACTTTATTTCCTTGCTATCACATATTTACTGACCAGATTTACACAGTGGGTGTAGTTTTGATAACAATTCTTTCCACTTACACTAATTCTCATCTTATACATTACTTTTCTGAAAAAATAACACCCGTTTCAACTTTATATTTGACTTAGCACCTACTGACTGGCCTTACCATTACCATGAGCGTCATTTCGCCTTCCCACACAGTTTCAGTAGTGTAGGAAATTATGATATTCCTTGAAACAAGGCTGAAGGCACAACGCAACATTGCACTCGACACACTCGTATCTTGTGTCTTTTCTCTGCGTTGATGGTCTGACTGTCGAGTGCTTACATACATGGCAGCGACGCTGGGGTTTACGACGGTTTGGTTCGGAAGGGATTGCGCTGGGGTAGTGGCGGGCTGCAAGACGTAGGGGAGTCTGAGCAGCACGGGGGGGCGCGGGGGCGGTGTGGGGGGTCTTTCCTGGGCATGCTTGGCGATTATTTCACGTGCCAGCTCCCTCACAAACCCCTCAAAGGTCTCGGATACTCCGGTGGTCATTGCGTGCAGGTAGTGGGCGTTCAGGACCGTGATGTCGAGCAAGTGGAAAAAGAGTTTCTTGTACCACTTCATCGTTGTCCTGGCACAGTCAACACTTGAAATCATCGAGTCTGACTGATCAACTTGCCTCATGTTCAGATTATAGGCAAGTACAGACTCTGGTTTCCATACGTTGCGCCTCCTCTCGCTACGGTGATCCACGGAGTCTGTGCGGTGCATCAGGGGGCTGTGAACAGTTGATAGGAGGCAAACTTCCCTGTTGTGGTTCCACAGGGTTGCAAGGATGTTATTGGCCTGGAAGAAAACCACCTCATCCTTGTCAAGTTTCCTCCCTATCTTGACCATATGGCGACGGTTTCTCTTGACTGTACCACAGACTCCGGTGTCGTGTTGGTGGAGGAACCTAGCGAGAAGAGGGCTAGTGTACCAGTTGTCCAGGTACAAAACATGACCACGATGAAGGTACTCTTCTATCATTGTCTTCACCACGGCCCCAGAGAGTCCTATACTCCGATCTTCTATTATATCTGTCTGTGCGCCCGTGTACAAGACTATGTCTTGCACATAACCAGTCTTACAGTCACACATAACAAAGATCTTGAACCCGAAACGGTGTCTCTTGCTGGGTATATACTGCCTAAAGGAAATATTGCCTCTCCACAATACAAGACTCTCGTCTATGACGAGGTCTCTGTAGGGATAAAATGAGGAGCGGAACATTTCCCGTAAATGATCAAATACCAGCCTAATTCTCCTCATTTTATCGGTGTTATTTGCATTGGCTGGATCATCTGCATCAAAAAAAGTGGAGGCGGCCGAGAATAAACTGAAATCTATTACGACCCATCACCTTTCCAAAGAAAGGTGTTAGGATGATTGGGTCCGTTGTCCAATAGGCAGGAATTTGATTTTTCTTCACCACACCCATCAAGATTACCAGGGCCAAAAATAGGAACATCTCTGATATAGTCACCGGAAAGTCATACTGTTCTGCATGCTTGCTTGTGGTTCCTAGGCGTTCACTTTCAAGGCGCTGGGATTGTGAAAATATATTCGTCTGTTCTACTATGCGCCCAACAAACGCCTCATCAAAAAACAAATTGAAAAAATCTAAACGTGACGACCCAGCATTTACACCTGGAGCCGTGCAACCTGACCGCCACTCCTCAGTGAACTGGTGAATGATGGGAGTAAAATTACTCCCATCCTCCCAGTTCCACGTGACACCACCGTCTCTAGCCACGTCACCATCGTCCCCTTCATCAGGGTGGGGAGGTGAGGGTGGTGGGGGAGGTTGGGGAGGTGGAGAGCGGCGCCTCTCATCACTCGCACTTCTCTTCCCTCTCCCTTTTCCTTTACCCTTTCCCTTCCCTTTCTTTCCTTTCCCCACATCCTGGGGCTGTGGGGAGGAAGTTTGGGCATATTCAGGGGCAGAAAGAAGTGCTGGGAGTGACTCAACCTCCTCTCCCCCTAGGCCTACGAGCACCACGTGCTCGTGCTGCCTCCCTCCCACCAATGGCCCCTTCACCCCGCACTACCCCCACACCACTCTCACTTTTACCCCGCGCTGCCGCCACAACACTTTCCCTTTCTCCCAGCAATCCCACCACACCATTTGCCACTTCCCCAGACAAAGTACTTGAACCATACCTTAGGTGTCGTCTCGCCCCACCTTCTGATCCACGTGGTGATATTTTTTCCTTTCCCAACCACTCGGCGATATCACGTCCTAGCCCTCCGTCATCCTCATCGTCCTCATCCTCGTCCTGATCAGAATCGTGATGGAGAGATAGCTGTGCACGTGGTTGGGGAGCAGCCTGGCCTTCCCTTGCCTTACGGTATGTCACATACCGCGTTTTTCGGGGCGAAGGGACCTCCTCATCACTGCTACTTATTTCTTCCTCTGGCTGGACGTAATCGCGATCCACCACATCATCATCGAGTGGAGAATCACTGTCTCCAGTGAAGGCTTCCAGGACGGATGCAATTTGCTCATCTGAGAGACCTTTCCGCGCCATGTCTGACCTGGGTCACTGCTGGCAGGTGAGTGACCGAGACAAGGGCGAGCGCGGGTCACGCGGGGTCTAGGATGCTGCCTGCCTGGCGGCAGGTAGGGGAGGCTTGGGTAACCGGGCGAAACGAAAATCTCCCGCGAATTTTGAAATTTGTGGAAATTATGAACCTTGCAATTGCAGGACGTTGAAGTACGTCCTCGGGACTGGCTGTGACAAAACTTGAGGACGTGGAAGTACGTCCTCGGGACGGCGCGGGTTAATATTTCCAAGACAAATAAAAATAGTCCCATACTATTTTTTACCTCTCCCGTCACTACATGACATCTGGTGGGGAAACTACTACAAGATATAAAAGCCGCTCGACCACAAGTCTAAAATATACTTCTCTACAAGTAACTACAAAGTCTTTATGACATTTGGTGGCAGCGAACGTATACGAACCTCGTCTACGAATCAACATTAAATTCCTACAAAATATCAAGATTGACAACAACCAACAATATCAGCTCCTGCCCCCTCCGTCTCCCAGATCATTACGCTGATGCAGAGGTCAAGAGATCACTCGACGCCTTGCACGTAGCTTAACGACAAACCAGCAAATCTGCGGACATCGTCTCCGAATTAAAAGCAAATTTCTACAAAAGCAACCGAGACTACAAGGTTAGCTTCAGTTCTACAAAGTCTACAGCCATCTACAATCAACTACAGCCATCTACAATCAACTACAATTAACAACTCTACGTCGTCTGTATAATCTTCTACACGCACCTACAAGTAGCGGCAGTCTTCATCCCACAACGAGTAAATCACTAGAGAAAGGACAGAGAAAACTTCCACATAGAATAAAGGGAACAAACAAACGAAGAGTGAGACACGACTCACAACTCATCTTCACTCAAGTTACTCATCGCTACTCATTCACTCACCACAGCTACCAGTGTGGGAAGCCGACGTCACCATGTGCTGAGATGACATCACAACGCCGAGTCTGCCATGCCAAGCAACGTGTGACTGACACCAGGCACTTCTCACCCACTACTCATTACTCATTATTCACATAGCTCCTACTCATATTCACTTATTTTCACAGTTAAGTTGGAAATTCGACGTTCTATGTTGAGGTTTGCCTGGGACAGCCGTTAACCACTACAAATACCAGGCCATGGAGTTTCCTGAGTAATATCGTCCATCAACACACCACTAGAATTATCAAGAGATCTTCAATTAAACCTGTATTTTCTTCCGAGATCGACTTTTGTATCGACACACCTCTACGATCTGTATCAAGTGGGTAAAATTATACTTGCTCATTTCTTCTCAGTGCTAAAATTAGCTATATTCAACTTATTTAATCATCTAGTTTGCTAGGACATAAATAAACAAGAGGCGTATTTCATAACATCATATCTTAATGACAGGAATATTTTCGCCACCACCCACGTTAATACCAGATGACACACAAATTGCCACAACATCAGACTCACAATTAAGAGACAGCCCACCCAATGTACAACCCACACCACACGTTATAGATAAGGAAACAAATACGGGAGTTTCGGATGATGAGTGGGAAACCCCTTCAGATGTAGAGAGTATCGACTTTGCAACTGCCTTGAATACGTATGCCAATATACTTAACAGGGTTCACCGGTCCGGTCATACATATTCTACCATTCCCTCACATAACGATAAACTCGTACAAGTTGATTTAACAGGGCAATCATTAAATATGAATCAAGAAACAAATACTGCTGATCTAAAAACCACACCTCACGTTTTTGTGTATCACGAGGATAAGACTGCCCCAAAATTCTCTGGCACAGACAAGGATCGCATTGATGTCATTTCATTAATCAGTCAGTGCAAACAAATGTTCATCAAGCGCCACATACTAGATGAACAAGAGAAAATTGCTATTTTTTCATCTTGCATAAGCCAGGAAAGATGTCCAGCAAGCAATTTATTGCGCTCCGATAAGCTACATCGTGCTAGGACATATGATGAATTTAAAACTGAATTTCTGAAGAAATTTTCTGGAGGTATGAACTTCTTGCCAGGTATAATTCCAGAATTACATAAAATTGTAGATCTTGTAAGGAGCACACTACAAACCATGTGCTCAGTGAAATAACTGCTGATGTCTCCACAATCAAGAGAACCCTATTAGCTACTCTGGAGAATTCTAAGTGGATAACAGATGATGGAAAGATGTCCCCAGACCTCGTCGTGGACATCATTGGTTATGTAGCTGCCTTGTGTAAATTACCTGATAGAACCCTTAAGATCGCCAAAACAATCGCGTACATCCCTGGAATGTGCTTACTAGACTTAATGAACGAGGTAGAGATGCAGTGCAGTAAAGCAGGTGTGGTCGACACACATGCACATTCTGGTAGAATCAGGGTACCTGAGACAGTATCAGCTGTGAAAACATCAACACCGACCCCAAACAGAGAACAAAATCGATCGCGACCTGAAATGAGGCAGCCCAAACAAACAAAGACGCCTAGACCTCGTTCCCACACGCCTTCCTACAGGCAGTTTCATAAGTTTTCGCGCAGCCCGAGCAGGTCTCGCGCCATAAACAACACTTTTTATGGGAAATCACCTCGTAGGTCACAGTCAAGGGATAGGTCCATTCTGTGTCATTACTGTGCAAAACCAGGACACACAAGGTATGAATGCTTTATCAAGGCAAAAGAGGATAATCAAAAGACACAAGGATTTGGTCCTTACTGTAGACATCATAGATACCAAGGGCACTGGACCAGTGATTGCAAAACAGTAGAAAAAATTGTGTCTATGTTCAAATCGGGGGAAGACCAAGTCATGACAAAAAACGAACAAACGTAAAGAAGAACAAGGTTAAACTTCACATAGGAGGCATGTTGGGAAATGAGTGTATCTTGATACCAGCTGTATGTGAGGATCAAAACGTTTCCTTATTTTTAGATACAGGCTCTCCAGTGAACTTAATAACACATGAAGAACTAAATAGAATTCTTAAAAATAAAAAGAAAGTAACTTTTCTGGATGAAACTGATTTAGAAATAAACACAGTAGATGGTCAAGAGATTACAGTAAAAGGTATGATAAGATTAAATCTCAGTTTCACAGAAACTACAAGACCATTCTCTGCATTGTTCTATATCGTTGAAAACTTAGCAATTAAAGCTCATATGTTACTGGGCTTAAGATCCATGAGAACTGAGAACATAACTATACTCCCACAAATGAATGGAATAGACTTTGATAATGAATTTATAGAGGAAATACTTTCAGAGCCCTCACCGATTGGTAGAAGAGAGCCAAAAAGAATTGGTAATATTAAAGGCTTAAACAAACATACACAAACAGATGAGTGTATAGATCCACTTACACCAGCAATCCCATCCTCCAGAGTTAGTGACCCAGATAACAGTACTGATTTATCAATTTTTCCAGCCCATCTCACTAATGATTTGGTTATACCACCTAATTCATACATGAAGGTTACCATAAAGAGCAAATTACGGAATAGTACTGTTCTTGTCTTAGAAGAATTATGTAAAGTAAAAGGATTGTCAGTAGAAAACGCATTATGTCATACGAACGACGAAGGGCTAACTCAGATATTCATTATTAATCACATGAATGGGGAAGTTCAGTTGAAGAAGGGAACTTGCATTGTTAATATTGAAAAATGTTTCGCCCCTGTGAAGGAAATAAATATTGGTGGAGTAACAAGTGAGATAAAATCTACGGATAGAGAAAGAATAAAAGAGAATTTAATTCACTCAGGTGAATTTGACGAAGAAAATGATTTGTTAACCCTGCTGGAAACACACAGGGACACCGTAGCCTTGCCCGGAGAACAATTAGGGTGTACTAACTTGATTAATCACATGATTAATGTGCACCCAGAAACACCACCAATTTTCGTACCAGCTTATCGCATACCACACTCCCAACGTACACTTGCAAATCAGTATGTCGATGAAATGTTAAAGCTTGGAATTATTGAGCCTTCAGTTTCTCCGTGGAACGCTCCCCTTTTCTTTGTGCCCAAGAGAAATGGAGAAATGCGTGCGGTAGTAGATTACCGTAAACTAAATAATCACACAATCCCTGACAGATTTCCCATGCCATTGCTAAGTGATGTTCTACAGAATATTGGTCCTGAGAATAATATATTCTCGACCATCGATCTCCTAAACGGATACTATCAGATTCCGGTATCTCAGGAGTCACGTAAATACACTGCCTTTTCAACAAACAGAGGCCATTATCAATATACAAGAATGCCAATGGGACTGAGGACAGCCCCCGGTACGTTCCAGCGTCTTATGAATTACGTATTGTCCGGAATTTTAGGACAAGGAATATTTGTTTATCTTGACGATATTATTATCGCAACGAAGAATATTAAGGATCATCTCAGGAAATTAGACTTACTCTTACAAAAGCTTAGTGATGCTGGATTAAAAATTAAACTTTCTAAATGCAAATTTTGCTTTAAGGAAATAAATTTCTTAGGCCACAAATTAAGTTCTGATGGTATTCACACCACTGATGACAAAATACAGGCAGTGAGAGATTTTCCTGAACCCACTACGACTGACGAAGTTAGACAATTTTTAGGTCTGGCTGGGTACTATAGGTCATTCGTACCACAGTTCTCTCATATAGCCTTCCCTCTATTCCAACTACTCAAAAAAGATGCTGTATTCCAATGGGAAGAAGAACAAAAAAGGGCATTTAACAATCTAAAAATTAAACTAACGAATGCACCTTGTTTAGCATATCCAGATTACACGAAATCATTTCTTATTTGTACAGACGCATCAGTTAAAGGATTAGGGGCTGTACTGATGCAGGAAGATAAAAGAGGAAAGAATCAACCAATTGCATTTGCCAGCAGACAGACAAGAGGTGCGGAGAAAAATTATAGCACTACAGACTTAGAGGCACTTGCAGTGATTTTTGCATTACAAAAGTTTCGAGATTTGGTATATGGTTACGAAATCCACTTATTCACCGACCATAAACCACTGGTGGGTATGTTTAAAGAAAAACTCCTTTCTGGGAGGAGAGCAAGATGGAAATGTACAGTTGAAAACTACAATGTACAAATACATTATATACAAGGTAAAATGAATATAGTAGCTGACGCATTATCTAGGAACCCGAACACAATTCAGGTCGCGGCGTTAGATCTCAAAGGAAATATCCCAAACCACGAGGATATCGCAAAGGCACAAAGACTTGACCCAGTATGGTCAAAAGTAATATACAAGTTAGAAAGTGGAGATGACATACAATTACCCAAACTGCATGTCCCACTTGAACAATTCACAATGGTCAATAATACATTATACAAAATTAACTCTAAACAACCAAAACGCCAAAGAAATACTAACCAGTTGGTAGTACCTAATGACATGATACCCCAAGTATTACGAATGATACACGACAGCCCACATGCAGGACACCCTGGAAAGGATAAGACATTCAACCAAGCCCAGCTATTATATTACTGGCCTTCATTACGAAGAGATATAAACAATCATATAGACAGATGCGAATCATGTGCGAAACACAAAGGATACCCAATCACACCTGCACCGATGGGTAATTACCCAGTACCACATCAACCATGGGACGTTGTCGCTGTTGATTTACTCAAGATGCCATTATCATACAATAATAACCTATACTTATTCGTAGCAACGGATCATTTTTCCCGTTATGTCATTTTAGCTCCAATTAAAGATAAGACAGCAGAGACAGTAGCAAAGGCAATAACAGATAATGTAATATGTCGCTTTACTACCCCAAAGGTATTAATAAGTGATAATGGAGGAGAATTTAATTCTGAGATCTTACAAGAAATATGTAAACAATACAACATTAAAAAGGTTAACGTTTTGGCCTATCACCCAGCATCGAATGGGTTGGTAGAGAGACAAAATAAAAGGTATTAGATGTGCTACGACACATTCTCAGTGAAAATTATGCAAGCTGGGATGATTGGATTCCCAGAGTAGAGGCCTCCATTAATGGGTCTATAAATAAATCCATTGGTGACACACCACATTTCATTATATATGGCACAGATAAAAAATTACCATATGAGCTCCTAGAAGGTGACAGCATGCCTATATACAATTACGATGATTACTCTAAACTCCGTTTACGTGAATTCCAGGACATTCACAAAAGAGTGCAAAAACAATTAACGATGTCCAAGGAAGAAATGACGGAGGCATTTAACAAGAAGGCAAAAGATTCACCTATCAGCTTAGAAGACATTGTTTACGGAGTCATTCATACGAGAGACAATAAATTATCCCCTAAATTTGAGGGCCCATACAGAGTAATTAACATAAAGGCAAACAAAGTTTTAATTAAGTCACTTTCAAGTGGCGAGGAAAAACAAGTTCATATTGACCATTTAAAACGAGTTTCAAGGGAATTATCACATAATTATTCAGCCTCGGATACAACCGAACAGGTGAACGTACCTCAAGAAACCAAGCAAGAACACAACAATGATTACAAAAAGAAATTAAGGTCATATACCAAACAATCGAACATAGGTGCAACTATTCCAATGAAATCTACAGTACATCATTTACGAGAATTAAATATCGATTTAAACTCCTTCTATAAATGAAATAACAGCCAACCGTAACGCACATCATCACTATCATCAACCACAGCTTTATAGGAAATTAATAGATTTTTTTTTTTTTTCGGTAGGTTATGATGAAGGGACTTATGCTATGGATTCTCCTATACATAGTAAGAGTATATGCGCACCTAGACCCCAAGCATATAGTACGACAAGGATGCCTCATAGCTCCAACGGCCACGACTACAATCGTCAAGGACGTCATGAGTACTGAAATAAGTCTAGATTACTTGTATGACTTACCTACTTATATAGAAAGACTTGCGACGCCGATGCGAACTCTGGACTTCAAGATAGGGAATTATGTTTCACAATCACATATCACCAAGGAAGTGGATGAAATGGTGAAGTTAGCGAAATGGAAACTAGAACAGGCGAAGTCAACTATGCTCGTCATGATCCAAGATCTCCCATCTTATGGAACAGAGGTGCTGAGCGACAGGAACAACATCACACGTACTCGCCAAAAGCGCGGTTTGTTCGATCTGGGCGGCGCAATTCTTGGGAACATCTTTGGATTGGCTACAGAGGATGACCTTAAAGAAATAAACAAAAAATTTAATAAGATAGCTCAGGTACTAACATACCAAGATAAATTCATCACAGGACAGAACTCGGCAATGAAAACAATTGTGAAAAATCTGAAACAAGCAGAAAACGTAGCTCTCGAGAGTATAGATAAAATAAATGACTTGGAGGGTAACGTTACCCTTTTCCAGCACTTCTCCATCATCACAGAACATATTGACACGATTCTACTACAATTAGAGAACACTAGAGATCATTTCAGGGCACTTATGCAAGGAATTTCGAATGCTGGTGATGGCAAGATCACAAATGACTTACTCCCAGTTCATGAGCTACGTCAGATAGTTAGTCAAGGCATACATAAACATAAATTGAAGCCATTGTTCCGCAGTAGGGAATTTATGCAATATTACCCGTACTTGGAAGCAACACTAACACCAACATCAGTGATAGTTCATGTACCATTCATCACGGAAGACCTGTTCACAGTATACCAAATACACCCCTTCCCCTATAGAAACAACAACACTTTAGTCATCATCAACATCAACACAGACACCGAACTCATCATGGTCTCCAAGAGACGAGACACTGTCACTTTCGCAAGTGAGTCAACGATTGAGCGAATGTGCCGCACATCCTTACATGCTGTTCATCTTTGTCCTGCGTACATTTTCACGTTTCAGCCTACTGATACGGTCCCTTGTGAAATGGCTATCATCAGCAATAACAATATTCATCATCATTGCAACTTCACTTTTGCTCCAGATAAACTTGTACACCATCAACGCATTGGACACTCGCAGTTTTTTTATTTCCCTCATAACACATCAGTTTACATAGTCTGTCCAGATATACCACCATCTCATACATCAGCCTCAGGATTATACATAGCACCAGACTACTGTGCGGTATTTACACCATCCATGTCTACTTTTTCCACCATCAATCACTACGCCATTATCAACCATACACACAAACATTTCCACCCACTGCCTGATATGAACTTAAACATGAGCACAAGTATTAAGCTGACTTCACCTAAGTTTGAAACTATGCAGCTAATCAATGAAACAATGAAGCCCTGGGAAGATTTGAGTTTGAGTATGTTCAACCCATATTATGTGTATAGCCAAGCACCTTCTGTCTTTATAATTATCTGCATTGTAGTTGCAGTATTGCTGTTGGCCATGCACAGAATGCATGCAAGAATTGCTAATTTGGAGTCATTGTTTAGTGGGGGGAGAGTTAACATCACAGTTAACCACCCTGAATGAAGTGTATATATTTTGTATATAGTATTAATTATATATATAAAAAATAATAATAATAATAATAATAATAATAATAATAATAACACAAAGAAGAATGACCCATATATGGCAGACCAGTACCATTATCTTTAAATGAAATATTAATAACTCTTACAATAATCTTAATTTTAAACTATTTTTATTCTTGCATGTATGCATTTCACTATAATAACCCAAGTACATCCTGTATTACAGTTAAATAATTTACTTTAATGCATTTATTCAAATATGTATACAACTTATTTAAAATGTAATATTACTGAATAATCACCATTTACTATGAATAATATATGTATACAATATTCATACAATTATGTTACTTTACAATATTATGTATTTCACTTAATTAGCTTATAAGTTCATTATAATGTGTATGTATTATGTATTAATATATTATAACTATTAAATGTCGATGGTACGCCATTTTCGCGGGCCGAGCAAATATAGGACTACATAATAGATAGATAGATAAATAGATAGATAGAGAGACAGATAGAAGCAGGAAGTCAAATGATGAGAAGGTGTTGTGTCTGCTAGAATCTAGCAGCGCTAAACATTACACGGAGGAAAGCTGACGACAGCGGCCAGTAAGGAGATGATGCAGTTAGCTGTCAGCAGTCCTCTCGTGAGAAAGTTCTGTTGCCATGAGGAACATACGTGACACACACACACCTACTACACCAGATTTTAGTAAAGAGAGTTTAGAAGGAGACAAGCGACCCTAGAGAGAGGTCGAGACGGAGATTAGCCTTAGAACAGAAAGAGAGAGAGATAGCGAGACAGGGAGGTAGCTACCCGGGAATTATACTCTTATACCTGTTTAATATTTCCAAGACAAATAAAAATAGTCCCATACTATTCTTTACCTCTCCCGTCACTACATGACATCTGGTGGGGAAACTACTACAAGATATAAAAGCCGCTCGACCACAAGTCTAAAATATACTTCTCTACAAGTAACTACAAAGTCTTTATGACATCACCACGTGGGGCTCTTGGGGGAAATACCATTCCAAAGGGCCCAGTTGTGGTGAATCTGCCCTTTAGGTGCTAGGCTGAGGTGTAGGTGAGAGTTGTAGGGTGAGACATCCGCAAGCCCGCGGCGAGAGTGTAGGAGAGATGGCTCATTAGCGTTTATTTTGCTGATGACTAACAACTCCATGCTCACCTGCCCGGTGTACTGGGTCATCAATCTCCTCCCCCTCAGTGAACTCATCACTGTCGAAGGCCCTTCCCTATTCCTGCAGGAGTCTGAGAACCTTCTCTGGTGTCTGAGAGCAGCTTGGGGTTGGAGGGCAAGAGAGGTCTCTACACATGGTAGCTCTTCCTCTCCTCTCAGTACGTGCTTTCACTAAGTGTCTGTGAGGACATGGTGTCGTCCAAGGCACGTCCAGTGGCACAATCACTTAGCCCTTTCCCCGGCACTAACGGCAGAAGTTTCGCGGGGGTCGATGAGGCGATCGGCCCTTCACATGGCATTGTGCAATCAGAGAATGATGAAGAGGAAGACATGGCCCCTCACACTACCAGTGCCGTGTACAGACTGAACTGCGCATCCGCGGGATACCTGAGGGTCCTACATACCTGGCGGGTATCATAAAAAACGTTGTGAGTTCAAAGGGTAACAGGAAGGTGAATGCAGTATATGCTGTCAGCTGGTGGCACTCCATGCCCTGAATCATGACGGCTACACACGTCAAACGGCTGTTAGGGGTTAAGCAGGTTCCTTAGAATATCAGTGGTGGTGAAGGGAAGAGAGACAGGAATATCACCAATATATATATATATATATATATATATATATATATATATATATATATAGAGAGAGAGAGAGAGAGAGAGAGAGAGAGAGAGAGAGAGATAATAAAAGAGGTACAATACAAGGTAGTGTAGTGGATGTTGGAGTGGCCCTAGTGAGAGAAAATAGTGTTTGGAAACTCCCTGTACTGTTGTTTGCAGATGATACTGTGTTGTTGAGTGAAGACGAAGGCGAGCTGCAAGGCTTGGTGGATGAGTTTGGGAGAGTGTGTAAGAAACGGAATCTAAAGGTGAATGTAGGGAAGAGTAAAGTGATGGTCTTTGAGAGAGGTGAAGTCAGTGAATGTACAGCGAGGTTGGATGGTGAGGAATTGGAAAATGTGAGTACGTTTAAGTACTTGGGTACTGTGATGAGTAAGGATGGAGGTTTGGAGGGTGAAGTGCTTGAAAGGGTACAGCAGGGAAGAAAGGTTGCTGGTTCTTTGAAAGCAGTGATAAGCAACTGGGAAGTGAGCATGGAAGTGAAAAAGTTACTACATGACAGTATTGTGATACCAACTCTAACATATGGAAGTGAAGCTTGGACATTGTTGGAAGGACACAAGTCAAGAGTGAGAGCAGCGGAAATGAGTTATTTAAGAGGAGCCTGTGGAGTCACATGGAGAGACAGGCTGACGAATGAATATATAAAGGAGCGTTGTGGTGTAGATGTGGATGTGATAGGAAGCGTTATGAGGAACACACTGAGGTGGTTTGGCCACGTGGAGAGGATGGAGGGTGAAAGACTGACGAAGAGAGTGTATATGAGTGAGGTGGAGGGAAGAAGAGGGAGGGGGAGGCCGAGGATGAGATGGAGGGATGGGATGGAGAGGTTTATGAGAGAGGGGTGTGTGAGTTGGGTGCAGGGCAGTGAAATGGCAGGGGACAGGGCGACTTAGAGGCGATTTGTTTTGGCCACCCCAAACGGGATTGAGGCGTCTGGCAATAGATAGATAGATATAGATAGATAGATAGATCGATAGATAGATATAGATATAGATATATATGTATATATATACATATATATATATATATATATATATACAATATATATATATATATATATATATATATATATATATATATATATATATATATATACGTATATATATATATCTATATCTATCTATCTATCTATATATATATATATATATATATATATATATATATATATATATATATATATATATATATATATATATATATATATATATATATATATATATATATATATATATATATATATATATATATATATATATACGTATATATATATATATATATATATATATATATATATATATATATATATATATATATATATATATATATACGTATATACTGTATATACTGTATATATATATATATATATATATATATATATATATATATATATATATATATATATATATATATATATATATATTAATTGTGGTAGGTGGGGACACTCACCATCCACTCACTCGATGTAGTGCTGCTCTGTGGTGTCTGCCCTTTCCTCTCCTCCATCCCTCTTTCCTTCCATCCTCTTCTGTCTTACTTTCGTTCATTCTTTCCTTGCCCTTCTGCCTGTGGGCAACTTTACACTCCCTCCTCTGTCTTTCTTTCCTTCATTCTTTTCCTTCTGCCTGTGGTTGACTCTACACTGAGTGACAAGCCAAATGGTTTCCTGTACACCAGGAAACCATTTACTACTCTGGGTGGTAACCATATAACCAAATTTTGGCGCCTGGTGGATTAGTGGGTAATTATTGCGCTCCAATCGGATTGAGCCGGTGAAGGTTTATATCCAAGGGATGGTTGGGGCTGATTGCTCGTGTAATGCTACTCAGGGATGAGTGAGGCTGGTCACTCTCATCTTAAATGTCGGGACCAACTGCCTAGCCTTGGGTTCCTAAGCTCCTCATGGAGCAATGTAGGATTGGATGATATATATATATATATATATATATATATATATATATGGTACTTGGTGGCGACCATCATCCACTCACTTGATGTAGTGCTACCTGCTTCTTCCTTAGCCTTTATCGTTCTTTTTCTGTGCCTGCCCTCCTCTTTTCCTATTTTTCCCATCTTTCCTGTCACTTCTTATTGCTTGTCTTTCCTTTACATGTGGCTTTATATTGAGTGACAAGCCTAATGGTTTCCTGTAAGCCAGGAAACCATTTACAACGCTGGGTGGTAATCATATAACCAAACCATACTTGCTCCCGACATGTCAGCACGTGGGTTGGTGGAGGGTTAGTGCCCCTCCCCGTAAAACAACTGACTCAAGGACAAATGGCCACCCCTTACGGGATTATGGCGTCTGGCAATATATATATATATATATATATATATATATATATATATATATATATATATATATATATATATATATATATAAAGCATGTAGATTAGAATACCAGTGGTGTTGAAGGGAAGAGAGAAAGAGAGACAGGAACATCACATCTTCATCATCCAATCTTACGTTGTTCCATGAGAAGCGTAGGAGCCCGGAGCTAGGCAAGTTGGTCCTGACATTAAAGATGAGAGTGACCAGCCTCACTCATCCCCCAATGGTATTACGTGAGCAATAAACCCCAACAATCCCTAGGATATAAATCTTCACCGGCTCAATCCGATTGGAGTGCCTTAATTGCCTGCTGAAACCACCAGGTGCCAAAATTTGGTTATATGGTTACCACCCAGCGTAGTAAATGGTTTCCTGGTGCACAGGAAACCATTTGGCTTGCCACTCAGTGTAGAGTCACCCACAGGCAGAAGGAAGAGGAAAGAATGAAAGAAAGACAGAAGAGGGAGTGTAAAGTCACCCGTAGGCAAAAGGACAAGGAAAGAATGAGGGAAAGAAAGACAGAAGAAGATGGAAGGAAAGAAGGATGGAGGAGAGGAAAGGGCAGACACCCGAGAGCAGCACTACATTGAGTGAGTGGATGGTGAGTGCTCCTACCTACCTACCACAACAGGAACTTCACCATTACATATATATATATATATATATATATATATATATATATATATATATATATATATATATATATATATATATATATATATATATATATATATATATATATATATATATATATATATATATATATATATATATATATATATATATATATATATGTAAGAGCCACATTGTTTGTTTGTCCTTCAATCACCCCCAAACCAAGGACCAGAGACCCCTAGACAAACATATTTCCTGAAGCAGGGAGACCCAATTTTTTTTTTAAACCCACTACATGCCAGTGCCATTCTAAAACGGTCTGACATAATTCCGCGGCCAGTGCCAGAGCCGTTTTAAAACCGTTTTAAAATAAAAACTTCACTGTGACCGCATTTTTCAAGATTCAAGGGTAAAAATTGGCAGGCATGTAAGGTAACTGTTCCTCTACCATCCTCCAGGCTGTCAAGGCCATACACTCACTCACTCCCTCCCTCATGCTCGCTCTGCCTCACTCTGCTTGTATGCTCCACCCAGTGCTGTACTTAGTGAAGGCATTTTTAAAATATTTTCATGTAAGTGGTAATTATTATCTTGTAAGTGTAAGGACTGTATAATGAAGTCAAGTTGTAAATACCTTCTCGTAAGTGCCAGGACTGTACGTAATGAAGTCAGGTTGTACGTATCTTCAAGTAAGAGTAAGATAATGCATTCACAGTGAGAAAGACATGCAAATTGTGATAGATGCTGAAGTAATAAGTAATCAGAAAAGAGTACTGAACATTGCTATACCTTCCTAGCATAAATACCTGGGCATACCTTACATAGGAAACGGCTTTCTCTCATGTACGTGGTGAGCGTGAGAGAGCAGTTATACCTGTACACGAGTATGAAGGACTCAATAAAATTCATTTCCTAGTCTCAGTGAGCATTTTAATAGCGAAATTCATTGTTTCCACATCAAAATCTATCATTTTAGCCCCCCAAAAAAGGTTGAAAAATGGCCGGCATTGGGGTGACCCATTGGGCTAAAAATAGCCTGCACACGGCAGGTTAATGCAAGGAAGGAGGAACCAAAGGCCAGGAGCCTGCAAACCATGCATTCCAAGAAAAAAAAATACAAAAGAGAGCCAAATTCAAGACCCGTTCATTTTTAGATGCCTGGACACAGTGGAGATCATAGGAAGTAGGAAATAGACAGAGGGAGACAGTTCCAGAGATGACCTGTTGCACAGATGAAGGACTGGGAAAAACGGTTAACTCGTGCCTTAGAGAGCTGGACAGAAAAGGGATGGAAGTTTGTTGGTAGAAGAGTGCTACGGTCCCATCATAGAGGTGGAGGGATGCAAGCAGACAGTCCAGAGGAGCAGTGACCATTGAGGTAGCGATAGAAAAGAGATAAAGATGCAACAGTGCCCCGAAGGGACAGAGGTTGAAGGGAACCGGTAAGAGGAGGAGAGTTAATGAAATGAAAAGCCTTTGACTCAACCCTTTTGAGAGGAGCTGTATGTGGGGAGCCTCCCCACACATGAGAGTTGTACTCTACACAGAAGTAAATCAAACCCGTGCATAAGTCAACAACTGTGCAGGAGTAAAGAAGGTACATAGTTGGCTTACCACATCTAATCTCTTGGAAGCATATTTTACAAGAGATGGAATGTGATCTTTCCAAAATAAGGCCTGAGAGAATGAAACCCCAAGTATGTTTAAGGATGATGCATGATTGTGCTGGATATTATTAAACATTAGTGGGTACTCCTGTGGAAGATTCTGTCGACTTGATAGATGTAAGAACTGAGTCTTTGATGCATTAAAAACAGAATGATTACTTTTACCCCAGTCAGAGATATGAGCCAAGTCAGACATTAGGTGTGTCACAGCTTTATCCCATGTTTGTTGAAGCTACTGCTGAGATGGACATTGCAGGAGGCAAATGGAAAGGTGAAGGGTGTAATTATCAGCATAAGAGTGGATAGAGCTAGTTGTACAGTTCAGAAGGTCACTGATGACTAAAAGGAAGAGTTGGTGATTGGACTGAATCCTGAGGAACACCACTGTTGATAGATCTAGGAGAAGAACGGTGGCCATCTACAACAGCAGCTATAGAACCAGAAATGAAGCTACAGATTAGGGCACAGATAGAAGGATAGAAACTGTAAGAGGGCACTTTGGAAATTAGATGGTTTTAAGGGGGTCAAAATTCATATCTGGGTCATTTGAGGTCACCGGTAGAATGTTCGCCTTTCTGGCCTGGGCAACACCGGGTACCTCTGCAGCTCAACTATTGGCATGGAGACTCACATGACCACCAGTACAGCCATAGGCTATATGAGGTTGACCTCCGAGGTTATTTGAGGTGACTGATCAGAGGTCATTTGAGGTCACTGGTAATACTTGCTCAAACAACTGGACCCAGCAGCCCAATTTTTGGCATGGAGACTCACCTGACCTCCATTTCGGACACTGGCAATGCAAGGTTGACCTCAAAGGTCATTTGAGGTCACTGGTTGGAGGTCATTTGTCACCGGTAATACACGCTGAAACGATTGGACCCAGAAGCCTAATTTGTGGCATGGAGACTCACATGACTCCAGTTCGGGCATAGGCTAGAAGAGGTTGACCTCAGAGGTCATTTGAGGTCACAGGTAATAATAAACAAGTGCACACGAATACTGTGCATTAGTCTGCAAAATCTGAAATAGAAAGTTCATGGACCTCTTATCATCACTCTTCAAAAACATAAGAAGAACATGGTCTTTCTGGAGTAGACAGACAGACTGAAGTAGAACAAATAGGATTAGAGTGTTGGCCTTTTTGGCCCAGCAGGGTCGGGTACCCTGCTAGTACGTATTTATGGGGGGTGCAGTCCAGAAATAAGTATACAGGGCACAGAGTGTCGCTACAGCTGAGACTAGACTGATCGGATTACATTAAAAGAAGCATTGTTACTTACAGTTAGCATTTCTGTCAGTTAGCAGTGCTGTATACACCCATATGGACATGACTGTCAATAAATGATGGCTACCATGTTGGAGCTGTGGTCCAAAAAAGGCATCTGTGCAGTAATAAGATTTTTGAAAGCTACGAATGTACAGTTTATGCAACTGAAGTTCATCGCCAGTTGGTCGAAGTCTAAGTAAACAAAATGTTGAGTCATCACATGTACATCTGAGGTTTGGACTCAGAAAATATTTTTAAGTTGACTGATGATTCAAATAATCAGTATGTATATAAAACAAAATCTCCGTCTCTATTTTTAAATGAGTGGATAGACAGACAGACAGATAGGTATCAGTGATTGTATGTTTACGTACAGACATGGTCACAAATAATCACCTGTCCTCCGGTACCCCGTCTTCAGGCTGGCTCCTTTATGCACGGCATGTTACATTGCAGTAAGAAGGGCTGAGAGGAAGGGGCTAGAGAGAGAAGGGAAGGTGGCTGGGGGGACGAGTGATGGTGAGGGAATGGAGTGAGGGAGGGAAGGGAGGGGAGGTATGGGAGGGAGAATGATATGCGAAGTGGTTATCACATTATTTGTCTATTTTCTTTCATTCAGGGCATGATATAAAAGAGTAAATATTCGGTGCATAATGCTGAATTACACCTTGTATAGCAGCGCCAGATAACAAGCTTTAGATATGTGGTTGATATCAAGGGCTGGCTTGTGAGAGAAATATACTGACGTGACAGATCAAACATTAGTGCAGAGCCATCGAGGTTGTGTGGGCCCACGCTGTCAATGCGTGGGAGCCAAAGAATGAGAGGACACAGGCCCGCCTGCTCCAGCGCAACAAGGATGAGAGGGAGCTGTTCAGACGAAACCAGCAAACCATCAACAACATTGTTTCCTCACTGCCGCGAAGGCTACAAGAGGTTATTGAAGCATAAGGCAACTGGACTACTTACTAAGGCTTTCCTTGTTGCTTTGACTTGAACAATGTCAGTAAACACTGACAGATATATTTTGGGAGTTGGGTAGGATTTTGTTTCATTTTCCTTCTAACAGATTATGAGAGATATCGTTATTATATCCAACCATGTGTACAGACATCAGATTTATTTACCTTTTATGCACAATTATTTTAAACAGCCTTTTTATAAAGATGCCATTAACCCACCCTGTACCGACTAAAACCCACCCCCAAAACCTGACATATTTTTTACTTTTTTTTTTTTTTTTTTGCTCTATGAGAAACATCGAAAATTCATAGAGAAATGGCTCACCTGAGGTTTAAAATCCTGCTACAGGTAGCAATACCCTCACCTCGCTCTTTTTTCAATGGAGGCTGGCTCCAGAGAAAACGTGTTCTACGGGAAGGGTAACTCTTCCAAACCTGTCATATTTGGTATTTATTTTTTTATTTGGTAGGAATTTATACGTACTACAAGAGTATATTGGTTTTCATACAGTAATATAGGCAATATAAGCGTTGTTTTACTCACCAAACACATCAACATACCACACCATTTTTGGCGACATTACATGATCATTTCTGACTTTCTTCCTCAAACGCTACATAAACCTTGTCCTCCACATTGTTATCGATTGGGGAATCACTCTGGCGTTGAATTTCGTATCGTGGCGCGACGTCTTTACTGGTCAGGTGACTGGTAACAGGTGAGTTGCCGAGACAATGGTGTGCGAGGGGGGGAGGAGGTCATGCGAGGTAGAGGAAAGTGTCCCGTGTATACGTACCAAAAGTCACGTGCGAAAAATGTGCAAACGACGGACCTTGCAATAGCAAAACGTTCATCGTACATTGTGGGGACTGAGCGTGAATAAAAGTTGCAACATGCACTGTACGTTGTGGGTACAGGGAGGGTCAAATAGTTGACATGATGGTGACTGAACAGAAGAAGTATACAGCGAGAGGATGCTCATATTTACTGTGGACACAGCCGTGTCAAAGGTTGCATATGATATTTAAATCCAAAGTTTAATTACATGTAATGATAAAGTTTCTTATATAAACGTTACAGAAGTCAAAGCCATTCATATTCCATTCTGCGTCCGAAGTCAAAACACACGGATGATCACAAATATCTGGCTTCGTACTATTGTTTGATCTGTCACGTCAGTATATTTCTCTCACGGGCCAGCTCTTGATATCACCACCTATCTAAAGCTTGTTATCTGACGTCGCTATACAAGGTGTAATGCAGCATTATCTACCGACTATTAACTCCTTTATATCACGACCTGAATGAAAGAAAATAGACAAATTAAGTGACCACCACTTCGCATTTCCTTCTCCCTCCCATACCTCCCCTCCCTCACTCCACCCACGCACCATCACTCTTCCCCCCATCCACCTTCCTTTCTCTCTCTGGCCCCTCCCTCTCAGCCCCTCTTACTCCGCTGTGACTTGTCACGCATAAAGGAGCCAGCCTGAGGCAGGGGGTACCGGAGGGTAGGTGATTATTTATGACCACTACTGTATGTATCATTGTATGCATACTTGTATTGTACATGGTGTCTCAGAACTTAGGTATCAACTTCAGAAGATTCTTGTGATGACTATGAGAGGGAAAAAATATATATATTTTATACCAACATGAGTCCAGTTCCCAACTTTAACGGAGATACACTCATAAGCCTGATTAAATTATGACAGAAACCTTTCACACAAAAGACACTCAATAATTGTAGCTCCATAACAGCTGAAGACGGACTCATGCTGATGTAAATTTGTTAATCAAAAATAGCTTATGAATTTCGTCCGGAAATTATTACTTCAGCACCTGGGACAATACATGCATCCATGACTGCTGTGTTGAAACCATGTAATCATAGACATCTCTGAAGTGTTTATCATCACACGATAAGTATTTACGTGGACTAGACGGTTTTTTGCTGTCATCTCAAGTATTTATGCAGCGCTCAGGCCATCAATGCATTACATAGGCCTCATCAAAATTTTCATAAGAAAATCTAACCAGCAATGATAATGGTTACCAGAAACTAAAGAAATATATGCCATCCGTAGGTGTCATACAGTAGCTAGTCCGTTATGGCAGAACAACCTGGGTTGTTCAGTAACAATTATGTTGTTCATACAATATTCGGGTCGATCTGAGATCAAAAGGGCAGATAAGTTACACTCATCACTAGCATTGCTGACTTCGTCTGTTTGGTCGCCAACTGTCTGCTGATTTTGTAAGAGGAGTGCCGGAAACTAAATACACGATATTCTTAAGGAATTTAACACCTTTGCCTCAAGACAGTAACCCCCCTGGAAAATAAGTGTGTGTGTGTGTGTGTGTGTGTGTGTGTGTGTGTGTGTGTGTGTGTGTGTGTGTGTGTGTGTGTGTGTGTGTTCTTACCTAATTGTTCTTACCTAATTGTATCTTAACAGGGATGAGTCAAGCTCGTACTGTCCCGTGTATTAAATCACTTTTATCATACATATCCTTAAATTTATGATGTGTTTTGTCACACACTCTTTCATTCGGTAGTGCATTTCACTGATCAATTGCCCTATTTGGGAAACTGAATTACCTTACGTCTTTATCACCTCTCTTTTTATGCAGTTTTTTGCAGTGTCCTCTTCTTGATGCATCCCCATAGGTTATAATACTCATTTATTGTCTATCTTCTCACTCCCTCAGGCGCATTTATATAGCATAATCATGTCTCCACTTTTCCTTCTCTCCCGTAGTGTTGGCAGACTCAGTTCGTCCAATCTTTCTTCGTAGATTAGATCCCTTGAGCTTGGTACCCATCTTGTAGCTGCCCTTGGTACTTTTTCAGTAATATCTATGTGTTTTCTGAGATGAGGATTCCAGACTACTGATGCATACTCCAGGGTTGGTCTGATGATTGATATTATTTTCTCAGCATGTCTTCATTTACGTAGGTGAATGCTATTCCCATATTAGCAAGCATTGTATACGTATTCCGTACCTTCTCACTGATGTGGTCAGCCGAGGATAGTCTGATAACCACTCCTAGGTCCTTCTTTCTTTCTGATATATGTGGGGTTGAACTTCCTAACTTATAATCCCAAACTGGTCTTTTTCCACTTTTACCAGTCTTAATTACATGACACTTGTCCACACTGAATCAGCTTTGTGTGTGTGTGTGTGTGTGTGTGTGTGTGTGTGTGTGTGTGTGTGTGTGTGTGTGTGTGTGTGTGTGTGTGTGTGTGTACCATCATTCTCTACATCACAGATGTCTCTGCGAGGGCTAAAATGTGGGCGACGAAATCGTTGTTATTGGTCGGCCATCTTGCCTCCTCTATCGCTTGTGAGAAACTCTTAAGTCCTGGTGACAGCTGCCCACCATTCCTAACTGGGCCCCGAGATGTGAGAAGTCACAGGGCTTATGTGTTTTTATAAATATCTCTTGGGATTTCTCCTGTGTTTAGAGACACTCATAAGGATTTACGAGTCAGCCTATGAACTTAAGAGCTTTATTAAATGCCCGCCTGGAGGTCTAATGATTGAAGACATTAATTGGTAAGCTACTTCTCCCCGGGTGTATTTACTTCTTGTGCTGGTAGTTTCGTCTTGAAATTATCTGAAATAATTACAACAAAAATAACAGCTACAAGAGAACAGAGGACTATCAGCACATTGTCTGAATATTCATCACATTCAATAACCCTGAATATTATCCTGTCTGGCCGTAGCTATCAAACGAGCATCATCATTAGCCCCTTCAATCCCAGTAAGGAATCTGTTATACTTTAGCCATCTTAAAACTGTACTCAGCTTATTGGAGAATTTTCGATTCGGAGGGTGTGCTATATCTTTCATTAACTCCTTCAGTGTTAGGGCGCTGTCCCAACTGGAATGAAATCGTGTGGCAACAGCAAGAATACGCTACAAACAACTTGTCATGCACCGGGGAGTAAGAGACTTGTGTGTTATCGTCTGTACACCGACTAACCTTGGCTCATATTCTCGTCGGCTAAGAAAGCTTCCTGACACCTACTTTAGCGATCTACTTTTGAATATGGATAATATCTATCTGTACGTTATTTATAAACAGTACTTTGATACTGGAAAGATTTGTACATGACAGAAAAGGACAGTATGGTGTAATAAACAAAATAAATCGCTGAGGAGAAAACAATGGGAAGTCTCCTCAACCGACGAGAATACGGGACCTGAGTTCTGCCGAAGGGTACGCCACTCAGTCGACTCAGTTGCCAAGCGGTGCTGGTAAGCCATCATGGTGACCGGCAAGTTGGTTTGAGAAATGTGCTTGGATTATCGTCAGCTGCGGAGAATCTCTAACAGTGTTGCCAATTTAGCGTTTTTATTCTAGGTCTAGAGATATGACCGAAATCTAGTTATAAGAAATATCTATAATATTTTAGTGATATTCCAGTGATGACAGGCTCTTGTCTAACGATTTTTTGGATTAAATTTGTAATATTGTATTTAGTGTCACTCTAGCTCAGTGTTTCTTAACCTAGGGTGCTAGCACCCCCAGGGCTGCTGAAATCAATTTTAGGGGGTGTTGGAAATGCTGCCTTATATTTTTTTCTCTTGGTTTTGCTTTGTATTGGCATCCTTGATTTTTTTTTTTTTTTAAAGAATGTATAAAACAAACTTTTGGGCAGTACTTCACTTTACTTTAACCCTGCAGTAGTGTAGCAACTGTAGTCCCAGTACAGATGTAGAGGGGTGCTGGACTGATACCTTATTACAGGGGGTGCTGAGGTCGGAAAAGGTTAAGAAACACTGCTCTAGTTGTTTATCAGTGTAAGGTTTGCTGCATTTGTTGCTTCGGATTAACAACAACACTCATGCCCCTTCTTCCCTATGAGTTTATAATACATGTTACACCCTAACATAATTTTTACTAAATTTTCATTATACTATAGTTATTTCTAAATGAATTTTTAAGCAAGGTTTTTCAAACCATATTGCTGAAATACAACCTTCATGAATCTCTTCATCTCAAAAGGTCTTTCCTAAATGCATTACATCATCTAGAGTTAACAAGAAAAGTGATGGAGCGTCATCATAACGAACGGATTAATATATGTGTCCTGTGCCTTGTAAATATATAATATTGACATTGCTTGCGAAAATAGCGATGTAAATGAAAAGTTTTTCTTCATTGTCATTAACTTTTTGAGTTGTTTGTACACACTTCTTGTAGCTGACGGACGATTTTACTTACTGAAGGGAAGATTTCTCCTACTGAAGAACTTGCCATAAATTTTGCATCATTTTCAGCGTAGGGTGTTTGTTAAATTAAAATATCTTACTTAAATCTATTGTAGTTTGAGGCAGCAGAATTACCCCGTCCACACCGGTAACGTATTTTCCCTTATGTTCTTGATACTCACAGACCTTCCTATGTAGTTTATGGGGCTTTTCGAAATGATGGAGTAAGATATAACCTCCATTTTCCATCACCACAGCAACGCTCTCCCATGTTAACAATAATCATCTTGAGGCTGCAGCAGCAGTAGTAATAGTAGTCCTTGCAGCCCCTGATTCATCTATAACGTGAACCTGGTGGACTGAAGGCTGAATTTTTCCTTCTCAGACAGTTCACCATCCCACTTTCGGGGGATAGGGATGCAGCTGAGGGACGTTTGTATACTAGGTAGTTTATCCGACCGGTTATATCGGTGCCACCACATGAAGGCATCCCTCTCCAGTACCTTGGAAAAGTAGCAAACACAAATTAACAAACACTTCTTTCAACAGATGAAGTCAAGCTGCTGTATATGATAAAGTGCATACAATGTTACCTGTGACGAGAGCGATTCTGCCTGCGAGGGTGCATGACGGTGTGGTGGTGGTGGTGTCTGCTGACGCTGCCATTACCACTGTTCACACTCACGCTATCCTACCGCACTGACAGCCTCACACTGGCACAAGGCAAGTCTCTCTCTCTCTCTCTCTCTCTCTCTCTCTCTCTCTGTGCGTTTTCGTTGGCCAGTCTCTCTCTCTCTCTCTCTCTCTCTGCGTTTTCGTTAGCGCTTATATATGCGTTCGCTTGTCTGTGTGTGAGTGCATAAAGAGGGAGGAGGGGGTAGCGTGATCCTTGGATTAGTGGAGTTATCTAGCACGATAATCTGTGTGTGTGTGTGTGTGTGTGTGTGTGTGTGTGTGTGTGTGTGTGTGTGTGTGTGTGTAAGAGAGAGAGAGAGAGAGAGAGAGAGAGAGAGAGAGAAAGGGAGGGAGGGAGGGAGGGAGAGGTGGGTAAATTGTTGGCCTCTGTGGTAATATGGCTGCGAATACTGTACAGAACTATGTCGTAAACATTGTCCAATAATGGGAAGTATAGGGCAGTAACGTACAATGATGGCCGAACCCCCTCCCATCTTGTTTTTTTTTTTCTTTTTTCGAGTCATGGTATCATACTGGGCCAAGTGATACTGAGAACTCTGCCATGATGACTAAAGCATCAACCACTTCTTATCTAGGTCGTTAGTTTAATTTGCTGCTGCTTCCAGACGTTTTCTTCAGCTTAGCAGAGTCCCGTGGTAATGAACGGAACATTGCAGAATAAATATCTGTCTACATGTGTCTCTATCTATTCATATAGATCCACAACATTTCAAAAAGTCTTTAATAGTGTGAAACCATCTCTTGGCAGGAAGAACCGAATAAAGATAAAATCGTTATTATAGTGAAGGTGATAACATTATGTGAAGTTCCAATGTGATATGCATTTTTATACTGACGGAAGTGAGGTTTTCCTCAGCCTACTGGTCTTTTGTCATGGCCCCAAGACTACAGTGCCTTTATAAAGAATCCCGACCAGACTCGATACATACGTCTTCAATGTCAGAAACAGGTGGGTCAATAGCTTTTTACTTTCTCATTAGGGGCTCTGGCATTACTTTATTCTGGCTGCCAGAACATTACAAAACAAACTAGAATGGCACTAAGTAGAGCGCATACCTCCGCCAAGGCCCAACATGCAGCTGGAAAAGGACTACCCCACTATAAAAGCATATTTAAATCCACTGGATCCGGAATTTTATATGGATCCGCGCCAAACTGTACACATTCGTAGATACTTACATCCTAAATAATTTTTTTCATCAAGATTCATGCAATATTCACTGAAAATTTTACGAAAATGTCGAAAAACGCCCTATGTCGCAATGTTAAAGTGAAAAAAATTTCTGGATCCGCACCTTTATCCGGATCCGCACCAAAATTTAATGGAGTGTACGAGTATTCTGGGCCAAGGCCCATTCTTCTACCAAGTTTCGTGGAAAAAGCTGTCCAGTAGTTATTGTGTAATCTTGCTCACAAACCAACCAACCAACAAACAAACAAACGGACAGGGGTGAAAACCTAACCTCCTTGGCGGAGGTAAAAATGCAGACAGCTAAGACAACCAACAGTACGGCCTAGCTATACAAAAAAAAAAAAAAAAAACGCAAGTTTGCCACTTACTTCTGTTCGTTCTTTATCCTTGATCTCGTGTTACCCCATGATGGATTCGCCCCTGGTCTTCTTCACATCCGGCCTTTTAGTTACTATCGTGATTGTTAAGATCAGAGGCCTATAGTAAATTCCCTGTAAAGCATCTGCCTTATGGCAGCTGCTGTGATAACGCCTTTAATGTCATGTGTTGAGGTATGGCTGTGAAATCGAGCTGTGCCACATTTTATTAATTCACATTTATTTTTAGCAGCTCAAATAACTTTGTATGAAGCCTGTAAACTATAAAAAAAGAGACGAAAAAGTATACCCTGCAACATAGTGTCATTTCTTTGCTAGCGCAGATTTTCCCATGCATAATGTAATATTTTGCTTAGAGTTACTCCATTTCTTGTCCAAGTCAACGACGAGGCAGTTCTCAACTCCGACATTGTCCTGCACTCAGTTTAACTGACATGGAAAGCACCTAAAAAGCAAAACGTGTAAGGAAAGAGGATACAGGGAAGACAGAAGGCGACGAGGATCCGAATTTCAGAAGAAAATAGTGTTGAGATGTAACCCGCCGTGGTCGGGCAGTATTTTACCCAACGAATAAAACCATATATACACACAAGAGTAACCCATAGGGAAACCACCCAAACATACCCCCAGAATACGACGAATAAAAGCTGGTTGACATCCAGATCCCTATTCTTAGTTTTCAGTGACAAACGAAATGGGCTACAGACTTTTTCCATAGGCATTGGTCCACTTATCTTCGGTTATCACACTGAATTCCCTTTTTAATTCAGATTGTTTCCTGTGAGGGACATCAGGCTTCTTCCCATCAGCATGTATTATTTCTTAATGTCGCTTTCTGTGTGTTCTGACCATGTTTTCTGCTGTTAAATAGCTTCCCATATTTAGGTAACAAAGTGAACATATGTTTACCTATAACAGTAGTGTTTGATAATTTCATTCCTTACTGACGGGCATACTGAGTGTTCCGATATAATTAATCTTCATTTTACATTTAATATATCCACTGCCTATGCCAGTCGTTGAATGGTATCTCAATGGTTATATCGTCATGCGCCTTCGTGGTCCATACTTTCATTCCATTCTCCAAGAAGCATTCTTAATTTCTATCTTTTCTATTTCAGTATCTGTTTCTGATATCACTGTGGTGAAACTCGCATTCATATGCTGGTGATTTACATGAATACAATGCATTGGCTGTGTATTCTTAATGGGATGTATGCTGCAAAATTTAATGACTGGATGTTTAGTTCTAGGAATGTTTTGCAAAATATCGTAATATAATTTGGGTAACGTTACGGAGTTTTTATATTTTTTCAGCTTATATTCCGTGCCCTAGTGACACGAAATGGTATTGCTTCGGCTCTCGATCCATTTCATTACACTTTATGACTGTTACCATATTCTCATGCTAGTCTCCTGCTACAGCTGAGCGTTCAGGATGGGATGACAGCAGCTTTAGTCGTGCTAATCTCTTGCTGCAGATGAGGTTCAGGATGGGGAGATACATAAGCGTAGCAGGTTCAGTTCTTTTGGGGGGGGCAAGGAGAATCTTGCCCGAAATTGCTCCTCTTGCCCGAATCCATATCGGAACCTACGATATTTCGGTTCTGTTTTTCACCTTGCATGGCACTCTTACTCAGTTTCATGTCAATAACTATATTTCTCCCGTGTGACTGGATATGTTCCTGATGAAAAAAAAAAACTAATTTTATCTAATCGTGAGTAGCCACTGGCGTCAATACAATCGTACACAGTTGTTGTTTTTTCAGACATTAAGTATTTGCCCGCATAAAGTTGCGTTGTTTTTGTCAATGTAGCATGAAATTTTACAGGAGGGGGATTTCTAGCACCCTGGCCCAAAGAGGATTTTACCCCAAACTGCCCAAAGGCAGAGTTCCCCGCCACCCCCAGGGAGGTATCGTTGGGGTTACGGGGCTTACTGCACCACCATATGTGGTGGGTGGTGGGGTCGCCACATCCCTAAGCCTAGCAAAAGAAGTGTGTGTAGTGTTGTGTAGATAGAGAAGAATGTATTGGAGGGCATGATGGTCTCCTGTTCTCCGTGTTAATGAAACACTGAGAAAAAAAATCAGCAAAGGGGGATGGACAGAAACTACGCTGAGGGCTGGTGAAATGGGAGTTCCAGCTTTCCCTAACACCAGCTTACCATCACCCTCCCGAGTACTACCCTGATCGGTTGGTGCTACAGCTTTCTCCCTAAAAGACGGTAATAGGCAAAATAAAGACAGAGGTCCTTGAAACTCACATTTGCTGACAGGAATGCAGAACACAACCGTTTTGGGTGAGGTTAAATCAGTAGCATGTATGCATCTGAAGAAAGCAGGATCATGAACATCACACATCAAGTGCAGTTGCTTATGCAAATACAAGTAATGATTATCATTCATTACCAAAATATGAAAAATAATAGCCTATAAAAGCTTTCTTCATTGTATCGATTAGAACAAAATAATTCTCTCCAAATAACTAAACTTAGAGCTTTACCTATGAATACACAACTTATTCGTTCCAGTAGAAATTAAATAATAATTACCGCAACAATGATTATGCACACATAAACTGAGAAGGTTGCCTAGAAATGAAACAGATCTTTAAACTAAACTAAATAGCTCCACTCTATACATTTATGAATGTAAATCATTATCAATTACACCAAATTGGACAAACTGGAAACTGACAAAGAAATTATGAAATTATCATTTTTAAAAATTGTCATTGCTAAATCCCATTTTGCAAGCATCGGAGCATAGGGGCTCAAGACTAGGTAAGCTACAGTTAGTTCAGAGCATTTAAGAGCAGGAGACTGAACTACACCCCTAGTAGCGTCTACACAAATGATAAACCCCGGGACACTTCTGGGACTGAACTATGATTGGAGGGCAATGCTGGGCTGCAATCCAAGTTTTTTTTTTTTTTTTTTTTTTACGCGAGGAAGAAGGAACCAAAGGCCATGAGCCCGCAGTAACAGTTCCCTCCAAGAGAAAAACAAAATTCAATAGAGAGCCAAATTCAAGATCCGATCATTTTGAGATGCCTGGACACACTGCGTTTGAAAGACTGGAGATCATAGGCAGCAGGAAATACAGACAGAGGGAGACAGTTCCAGAGCTGACCTGTTGCATAAATGAAAGACTGGGAGTAACGGTTAACTCTTGCATTAGAGAGTTGGACAGAAAAGGGATGAGAGTTTGCTGCCAGACGGGTGCTACGCGCCCGTCGTAGAGGTGGAGGAATGCAAGCAGACAGTTCAGAGGAGCAGTGACCATTAAAGTAGCGATAGAAAAGAGATAAAGATGCAACAGTGCGGCGAAGAGACAGAGGTTGAAGGGAGTCAGTAAGAGGAGGAGAGTTAATGAGACGAAAAGCCTTTGACTCCACCCCATTGAGAAGAGCTGTATGTGGGGAGCCTCCCCACACATGAGAGTTGTACTCCACACAGGGGCGGATAAAACCTCTGTATAGAGTCAACAATTGTGCAGGGGTAAAGAAAGAGCGGAGTCGGCTTAGCACACCCAATCTCTTGGAAGCAGATTTTACAAGAGATGTAATATGATCTTTCCAAGATAAGTCCTGAGTAAATGAAACCCCAAGCATGTTCAAGGATGATGCAGGATTAAGCTGAATATTATTAAACATTAATGGGTATACCTGTGGAAGATTTTGTCGGGTTGATAGGTGTAAGAACTGAGTCTTAGATGCATTAAAGACAACCATATTATTTTTACCCCAGTCAGCGATGCGAGCCAAGTCAGACATTAGGTGTGCCATAGCCTCATCCCTTGTTTCTTGAAGTAACTGTTGAGATGGGCGTTGCAGGAACCGAATGGAAAGGTGAAGGGTGGAGTCATCAGCGTATGAGTGGATAGGGTTAGATGTACAGCTTAGAAGATCATTGATGAATAAAAGGAAGAGAGTTGGTGATAGGACAGAGCCCTGAGGAACACCACTGTTGATAGATCTAGGAGAAGAACGATGGCCGTCTACAACAGCGGCTATAGAACGACCAGAAAGGAAGCTAGCGATGAAGGCACAGATAGAAGGATAGAAACCGTAGGAGGGCAGTTTGGAAATTAAAGATTTATGCCAGACTCGATCGAAAGCCTTTGAGATGTCAAGTGCAATGGCAAAGCTTTCGCCAAAGTCCCGAAAGGAGGATGACCAGGAGTCTGAAAGGTAGGTGAGAAGATCGCCAGTGGAGCGTCCCTGACGGAACCCATACTGACGATCGGAAAGAAGGTTGTAATAGGAAAGATGCCTTAAAATTTTTCTATTAAGAATTGACTCGAAAACTTTTGAAATACAGGACGTTAAAGCAATTGGACGATAGTTGTAGGGTTGGGAGTGGTCACCCTTCTTTGGGACTGGCTGAATGAGAGCAAACTTCCAGCAAGAAGGAAAGGTACAAGTTGACAGACAAAGGCGAAAGAGTTTGCCTAGGCAGGGTGTAAGCACAGAAGCACAGTTCTTGGGAACAACAGAAGGGACCCCATCAGGCCCATATGCCTTGTTAGTACTGAGGCCAGTGATGGCAGAAAATACATCAACTGAAGAAATTTTAATGTCAGCCATGAGGAAGTCAGAGGGAAGAAGTGATGGAGGAACAGCACCGGAATCGTCTAAGGTGGAATTGGAGGAGAAAGTCTGTGCGAAGAGATCTGCTTTATCAGTAGAAGAAATAGCTACAGAACCATCAGAGTAGAAAAGAGGAGGGAAGGATGATGAGATAAAGTTGTTAGAAAGATTTTTGGCAAGGTGCCAGAAGGAGCGGGAAGAATTCGAGTTGGAGAGTTGAGAGCATTTAGTATGGATGAAATTATTTTTAGTAGAGCGAAGAACAGACTTAGCACGATTCCGGGCAGAAACGTAAAGATGATGTGATTCAGGGGTGGGTTGGCTCCGGTACCTTTTGTAGGCCCTCTCCTTGTTGCGGACAGCATTAGAACAAGCGTGATTAAACCAAGGCTTTCTTGCATTAGTCAAAGGATATGAGAAAGGAATGTATGCTTCCATGCCCGAGAGAATAACCTCCGTAATGCGCGAGGCACACTCAGATGGCTCCCGGCCATGGAAGCAATAATCATTCCAGGGAAAATCAAAGAAGTACTGCCTGAGGGCCTCCCAGTTCGCGGCTCCAAAATGCCACAGACGACGTTTCCCTGGAGGGTCCACAGGCCGTACCGGAGTGATAGGACAGGTTAAGGTAATAAGGTTGTGATCGGAGGAGCCCAACGGAGAGAAAAGATTAACAGAGTAAGCAGAAGGATTAGTTGTGAGGAAGAGGTCAAGTATGTTGGAGCTCTCTCCAAGGCAGTCAGGGATACGGGTAGGGTGCTGTACAAGTTGCTCTAGGTCATTAAGGATAGAAAAGATGTAGGCTTGTTCACCAGGTGGATCCGTGAAAGGAGAGGAGAGCCAAGGGTGGTGGTGAACATTGAAATTTCCAAGAATGGAGATTTCAGAGAAAGGAGAAATGGACAGAATGCGTTCCATCGTAGAAGTAAGATAGTCGAAGAATTTTTGATAGTCAGTAGAATTAGGGGATAAGTAAACAGCACAGATATATTTAGTCAGAGAATGACAGGAAAGCCGAAGCCAGAGTGTGGAGAATTCAGAAGAATCAAGTTCAGGAACACGAGAGCAAGATAAGTCGTTGCGTATGTATACACAACAGCCACCTTTGGCTTTGAAATGAGTATAGAGAAAGTAGGAGGATACAGTACTGTACCATTCACGTTACCAGGCGCCTAAATCACCAGTTCCACATAATTGAAAATTCACAAGATTTCGCATGCATGCTTGAATCAGAACCTACACTATAAGCTGTAAACTGTCAGTCAACACGTTGTGGTGACACATCATACTGTGTAGAAGAACTGGCAGCTCTAGATCGGTAAGATATATCGGCACCATGAGGGTCTTACCATGTGATAGTATTCCGCCCAGAGGATATATTGATTGCTCAAAGCTACTCAGTGGGAACCAATATCGCTAAAACAACTCAATGTCTCTAAAAATAAAGACAAAGTAGCCAGAAGTCGCCAAATTAGATATAAAATGTGCCGATTAGTGAATAAATCCATATGAGATTGAAAGAAAAGCCTCTGATATATGACCAAAAAGTTTGTATTATACTTCATCATTCATGGGGTCACATAACGCAAGAAAACGCACCAAACGACATTAGAACAACCCAGTCAAGCCAGGAAAATATCTGCCAGAATTTCTTGGCAAGTTCTGCCCGAATATAGCTCTTGACTGAAGACTGTGGGTGGAGGCACTTGCCCCCCTGCCCTCCCCCCCTCGTTTCCTACGCCTATGGGGTGATAGCAATTTTAGCTGTCTAGTTTTGCCACAGCTGAGCGTCCAGGATGGAAGGATCACATTATTAGTCATGCTAATCTCTTTCTACAGTTAAGGTCCCAGATGAGGAAATAGCAGTTTTAAGCAGTGCTAATCTCTTGCTACAGCTAAGCATCCAGGAAGGAGAGATAGCAGTTTTAGACATGCTGATCTCTTGCTATAGTTAAGGTTCTGGATGAGGAGATTGTAGTTTTAAGTAGTGCTAATCTCTTATTACATTTGAGCGTTCAAGAAGAAGAGACAGTAGGATTACTTCTGTTAATCTCCTGTTACAGCTAATGTTAACCCACCGCGTGCTAGTGCCTTTTTAAATTGGTCTGACATAATTCCTCAGCCAGTGCCGGTGCCCTGTATGAGAGAGGGGGGTGTGAGTTGGGAGCAGGGCAGTGAAATGGCTGGGGACAGGGAGACTTGGAGGCGATTTGTTTGTGGCCACCCCAAACGGGATTGAGGCGTCTGGCAATAGATAGATAGATAGAGAAAATAAAAAAATTCTCTGTGACTGCATTTTTCAAGATTCGCAGGTAAAAATTGGCAGGTACGTATGGTAACTGTTCCTCTACCATCCTCCAGGCTGTCAAGGCCATACACTCACTGGCTCCCCCCCTCACGCTCGCTCAGCCTCACTCGCCTGTGTGCCTCACCCAGTGCTGTACATCGTGAAGGCATTTTGTAAATATTTTCACGTAGTTGTAGGTTATAAATATTTTCTTGAAAGTGTAAGGACTCTATAGTGAAGTCAAGTTGTAAATACCTTCTTGTAAGTGCCAGGACTGTACATAATGAAGTCAGGTTGTACCTATCTTCAAGTAAGTGTAAGATAATGCATTCACAGTGAGAAAGACATGCAAATTGCGATAGATGTTGAAGTAACAAGTAATCAGAAAAGTGCACTGAACATTGCTATACCTTCCCAGCATAAATACCTGAGTATACTTTACATGGAAAACGGCTTTCACCTACGTGGTAAGCGTGAGAAAGCGGGTATACCTGTGGCATTTTGGTTATGGGAATATTTTACGAGGGGCTACACCAAGGCAAACGGTAGGGATAGATAAACACAATGTGCTGGGAAGAAACAGGCAGGGTAGTGATCATTGACTTGGAACAATACAGAGTTACTGCATGATTTCAAACTACTATCTATTTCAGACCCTATGAGGCATCATTTTTCGCAAATATGTTCTAACCAAACAGTTGGATCAGTATGACATTTTGGCACAGCATGTTTGACACTGTCCCCTAATTTATGGCACTATAGTGCATTGTCAAGTATGTTTCATTATGGAGTTTACTCTTGGGATTGAAGGTGAAGTTGGCTAGAGTCGAGTAGACATTCGGACAGGGGAAAGTTTTACGTGACGTAGTTGTAATGTGTATCACTCCACCACCTCTCCCTCCACTCCCGTCTTCCCCTCCCTCCCTCCTTGCCTTCCTCCTACCCTGTATCCCGGCCTTCCTCCTCGCGCTCCCCTCCTCCGTCTATCCTTTCTTCTCTCTCTCTCTCTCTCTGTCTCTCTCACTCTCTCTCTCTCTCTCACTGCGTTGTACATGAGATATGAAGTCATGCACATATTACTTGTCTATAATGGCAGATAACCCAAAAGTAAATGCCGAGTATGATAGGATCGTTTATGTAAACGATCGTGATCGCTGTTCTACCTTGTTTTACCATTATACGGCGTTTGGTAAGTGAAAAAGTTAATGTGGTAACTCACGGGCATGCGGCCGGAGAAAGTGTATAGCCACATGCTGTGGGGGAAGGTGTGCTTCATCTCTGTCATGGCCAACATGCTACGATGTCCACGTGGGTGCAAAGGAGTAATTGCACTTCGACTCTTCCATGTCTTTAAACAAGAGAAAAGTGCCAAGAAGATAAGGATTAGTCTGAATAGGTAAGTAATTAATCATAGTTATATTTCGTAGTTACAGATAAAACAGTCAGTATGTTTCACTGCTATCTATGACAATATAAGGGAAAATTAATTTGATCTTGATACCTTCATCAAAATTCATTAAATATTATATTTTAAAGCATTTTATCTAATCTACAGATTTGGCTTCCCCACACAGGCCTTATGATCGTGTTGCAGAGGCCATGGGAATGACCGTAAAAGCAGTGCGGTTGACGGTGCAGCGCAGCACGGATTCTTGCCCAGAAACACCACCTGGGACAGTCACTCCCCCCGTAACACCACCAGACTCCCCAACACCCCCTGCCACATCACCTGTCTTTGACAATTTCACTGTTGGTGCCATTTGCCACCATGTACATGCCAAGTTTGCAGCCAAGGAACCCTTTACTATTGGCACCCTGACAGAAGATTTAAAGATGGCAGGTATTATTCCGAGGGAAATCTCAGAGACAGTGATGTGGCGAGTGCTGCACAACATGGGGTTTTGCTACAGGACGTCACAGTGGAAAATGTATGTGCGGAAGGAATCGTTGGCTGTTGTGTGACGCCGTGTTGAGGCTCTCCGAGCACTCCAATGACATCAGAAGGAGGGAAGACAGGTAGGGTACGTGGACAAGATGTGGTTCACTACCCGCATGCAGCACAACAAGGAATGGGTAGACACATCCCAGCCTGCCACTAGTGCCGCCTACAGCCGTCAGGTGCCACCTGGGGAAGAGGAGCGATTTGTGGTAGTAGCAGGTGGCACAGTCGACGGTTTTGTTAATGACTCGTTTTTGTGCTTCTCTGCAAAAAACAAAAATGGCGACTACCACAGGGAAATGAACAGCAACCTGTTCCTCCACTGGTTCTTGTCGCAGCTCCTACCGGCACTGGCTGAGCCATCGGTGCTGGTGTTTGATAATGTGCCCTACCACAGCCAGTTGACAGAGGAGAGTCGCTACCCCACCACCGCCACCAACAAAGCAGAGCTGGTGAAATGGCTGGAGCGCCACAAGATCCCCTTCCCACCACACGCCACACGTCCCGAGCTTCTGCAACTCTGCAAGAAGAACCGGCCAGTACCATGGTACATGATTGACAATATCATCCGTGAATGGAATCATGAAGTCGTCCGACTGCCACCTGCGCATTCAGAGCTTAATGCCATCGAGCAGGTGTGGGGCTGCATGAAGCGGTATGTGCACTCCTCGTTGCAGCGGTTCACCCAGGCAGGTCTACAGGTCAGGCTAGAAGAAGCAAAACTTTGCACAACAAAGGAGGTGTGGGCAGGTGCTGTATGACGAGCCAGAGCCTTCGAAGATGAGTATTGGTCTTCTGACAACATACATGAAGGTGTGGACCCCGTCTGCATCACCATCGACAATGATGATAAGGATGAGCTGTTTCTCGACAGTGATGAAGATTAAAATATATGCTCGATTATTTGCATTATTATTCCACCCATCATATATCCTCTTTCTATCTTTGTCTGCAATGACTTTTTAACACATGTCTACAAGAACGTTGATCGTATGACACTGTCTTCCTAATGTCAGAAGTAATTTATTTATGTACTTCTCATTTGAATTTCGTTTTACGTTCTTACTCTTTTTTTTTTTTTTTTTTTTTTTTTTATGCGAGGAAGAAGGAACCAAAGGCCATGAGCCCGCAGTAACAGTTCCCTCCAAGAGAAAAACAAAATACAATAGATAGCCAAATTCAAGATCCGATCATTTTGAGATGCCTGGACACACTGCGTTTGAAAGACTGGAGATCATAGGCAGGAGGAAATACAGACAGAGGGAGACAGTTCCAGAGCTGACCTGTTGCATGAATGAAAGACTGGGAGTAACGGTTAACTCTTGCATTAGAGAGTTGGACAGAAAAGGGATGAGAGTTTGCTGCCAGACGGGTGCTACGCGCCCGTCGTAGAGGTGGAGGAATGCAAGCAGACAGTTCAGAGGAGCAGTGACCATTAAAGTAGCGATAGAAAAGAGATAAAGATGCAACAGTGCGGCGAAGAGACAGAGGTTGAAGGGAGTCAGTAAGAGGAGGAGAGTTAATGAGACGAAAAGCCTTTGACTCCACCCTATTGAGAAGAGCTGTATGTGGGGAGCCTCCCCACACATGAGAGTTGTACTCCACACAGGGGCGGATAAAACCCCTGTATAGAGTCAACAATTGTGCAGGGGTAAAGAAAGAGCGGAGTCTGCTCTTGAATCCCTGCTCCATTTCCACCCGTATTCCTTTCTGACTCCTACCCAATTTCCTATAAATGATCAAGCCTCAGCTACCTCATCCTATTATACACACAACATAGCCTGTGGGAAAGAGGGTCATATACAACCTTCAATGGTTATATAATTACCCAACAAATCTCATACAACACTTATGCAACAGCCAACTACACTGGAACAGCAATCACTATCGTTTGCAGAAAAAAAAAAAAAAACATGCGTAGCATATACTTTTGAGTTATCTGCCATTATAGACAAGTAACATGTGCATGGCTTCATGTCTCATGTACAACACAGTGAGAGAGAGAGAGAGAGAGAGAGAGAGAGAGAGAAGAAAGGATAGAAGGAGGATGGGAGGGCGGGGGGGAAGGTGGGGAAATGGGGTAGGAGGAAGGCAATGAGGGAGGGAGGAAGGGGAAGACGGGAGTGGAGGGAGAGGTGGTGGAGCGATACATGTCACAACTGCGTCACGTAATACCTTCCCCTGTCCGAATGTCTACTAGGCTCTTGCCAGCTTCCCCTTCAAAGCCAAGAGTAAACTCCTTAATGAAACACACTTGGCAATGCACTGTCGTGCCATAAATTAGGGGACGGTGTCAAACAAGCTGTGCCAAAATGTGATATTGATCCAACTGTTTGTTTACAACATATTTGCGAAAAACGATGCCTCAGGGTCTGAAATGGATAGTAGTACAGGGTCATTACATTACCACAGGTGTGGATCAATTACATGGATAAAATAGTTACAGACTACAAAAATGAGTCATGAACTTAGAAGCGGGAGTGCTGGGCTGATGTGTTTATGTGTATCGTATATGTAAAGTTGTACCACGTGGCCAGATATTACCAGGAGAGATGGAGAGCAATGCAGGTAATAGCAGGGTGAAGTTGGGAGTAGAAAGAAGGCCGGAGCTAGGTCACGCGCTTGGTTTTAAGCCCCCTAATGAGGTGGGTGGAGCACTGGTAAGTCTAGGTCACCTGAATATTTAAATCTGATTAATTTAGGCACCACTAAAGGTGAGGAGGGAAGAGAAATTGAATTCTACTGGTAGCGGCACCAATAGCAATGCTGATTCTGAGAACAAGTGTGGAAAAAGCCATGAGGGAAGGAAACCACATGGGAAGGTGAAATGAGGAAAAACCACGAGGGAAGGAAACCACGTGTGTAGATGAAATGCGAAGTATGATACATTGTGGTGTAATATACGCCACAGCACTCCTCCTCCCCTCCCTCCGTTTTATGGCAACAGAACAGGAAGAAAAGAGAGAGAGAACAAAATATGATTAGGGTATAATATATATATATATATCAATCAATCAATCATTTCCTGTGGCACCCTCGGGGATGCATAGGGCCTCGATGAACTCACACCACCACATCCTATCTTGCGCTAACTCCTCAAGATCTCCCCAACACTCATCTCCAGCTTCCCGTCTCATTGTCCTCACCCACGTCTCTTTTGGCCTTCCTCTACCTCTCCTACCAGGTGCCACCCACCCTGGTGTACCTCGTACTATTCCCTGTCTCCTATACACATGTCCTAGCCACTTCCATCGTGAGAATCTAACATATTCATCGATCGGCTGCACTCCCGTTATTTCTCTAATTCTACTATTTGGTATCCTTTCCCACCACTTAACTCCTAATATTCTTCTAAGTGCTTTATTTTCAAACACCAAGAATTTATTTTCCATAGTCACTGTGCTGTACCAAGACTCGTGTCCATAAATTAAGATACTCCTAACCATTACCTTATAAAGTTTGATTTTTGTATGCACAGAGAAATTGTTATTATTCCAAATATTTTTAAGCATTCCCATTGCCTGATTAGCCTTCTTTAACCTTTCCTCGAATTCAAAGTTCAAAGAACCATCCTTGGCTAAATAAGTACCTAAATATTTAAACCTATCAACTTGCTTTACAACCATACCTCCAATTACACATTCCTGCGCATTTTCCATATTCATATTGATTATTTCAGTTTCTCCACAATTAATAACCAAACCCACCTTGCGACCTTCACTCACCAAACAGTCCAACACTCTCTGCATCTCTTCTGGCCCATCACAAATCAAAACTATATCATCTGCATAATCTAAATCCAAAAGTTTCCTGTTCTCTCCCCAAAGTATACCTGCACCGGTTTCTGTTCCAACACGTTTCATAATGTAATCAATGACCAATATAAATAGTAAAGGCGATAGAACACCACCTTGAATTACTCCGGACTTGACTTCAAACGAATCACTCAGACAACCATCAACCATCACTTTACAAAATGTGTCCTCATGCATGTTCATAATGACCCTCACAAACTCCTCTGGTATTCCATAATGTCTCATGATCTTCCCCATAGACTCTCTCGAAACACTATCAAAAGCCTTTTCAAAATCAACAAAACAAAGACTTAACGGTACTCTCATTTCATTAACTTGCTGCATCAAATGCCTAACTATAAAGATCTGATCATTGCAACCACGTCCCTTTCTAAAACCAGCCTGTTCATCACTCAGAATACCCTCAACCACCTGCTCCAACCTATTTAACAACACTCTACTGAAAACTTTCAAAGCTATCGGTGACAAAGAGATTCCCCTCCAATTACCACATTCACTCAGGTCTCCTTTCTTCGGAACTTTAACAATTACACCAATTTTATATATATATATATATATATATATATATATATATATATATATATATATATATATATATATATATATATATATATATATATATATATATATATATATACTGTTTTCAAAGTGAGTGAACATTTGAAAGTCATTTGGATGCGGTAATTACAAATGGTAGTTGTGATACACAAGAGAGATTCCAATGACAAGTCCATTCCATGACTATGTGTGATGGAGTGACGTATTAAATGGGGGGGTGGGAGCATGACTAAAACAAAGCAATAATAACCGGGCATAACTTTCTGTACGAAAATTTGACTAGTGCTTAGTCGTGATGAACGAACGAATGAGAGTTATGCCCACCTTTACAGTTGAGCTCTTACATGAGGTAGCACACACACAAAAACAATTCTGTACCATACGAATGCAACGTAGGTGTGATGACTTGGAGTGTCTGTATTTTTTTTTTTATCAGATTATGCTGGAGTGTAAAATTGTGATGGTCTGCTGAGACGGCCTGACTGTGTTTAGATAAATGTGGTAGTTATTGATGTAGGTTGTAGAGTTGTGGTTAGTGGTGGAGGGATTACGGGAACGACGTTTGTTGATGGATGAGGGGTATTGACTGGGGGAGGGGTGGGGACTGGTGGGGAAGAGTGTGCGGTAGGATCGCCTGAGGTTGACGGAGAGGGTGGGTTAGGGTTAGGTACTGGTAAGGGGCGGGGGCTGGGGTTGACGGAGAGGGCAGGTGAGGTGTCAGGACGGGGTAAGGGGCGGCAGCTGGGGTTGATGGAGAGGGAAGATAAGTGATAGCAGGGTTAGTGCTGGAGGTCATGTTTGTGGACGGTAGTGTGGGTGCTGGTGAGGGAGTATTTACGTAAGTGGTAGAGGTGTGTTTGTCTGCATGACGCCTGGGTTGGGGTGTGGTGATAACAGGTAGCGGAGGGTACGAATTGACAAAGGGGATGGTGTGTGGGGGGGGGGGTGAATCCATTTATTTTACTTTCCAGCTCGTCTATTCTATTTGTTAAATTTGTTAACAAGGTACACAGCTCTGACATGGAACCATTTTTGCTACCTACACTGTTCACTGACACCACTGTTTCACTGGGGGTAGCACTGGGGACTATGACAGGGGAAAGAGAGGAGTGTGCACTTACTGGGTGGTTGGCCTAATGCTGTTGAGTTTTGTATAGAATGTCCACCCTCTCGATGAACTCAGCAAGGGACGTGCCAGGGGCCAGGGATGCTAGGTGGAGTCGGAAGTCCGATGGCATGAGCTGGAGGAGTTGGTGCCATAGGAGATCATCTGATAGTGTCGCTCCAGCTGCCGTGAGAGTGGCTTGAATGCGGACGAGGAGGGCTGATGGACGCTGCTGTCGGGAGCGAATTGCATCCAGTTCCATTATCAGTGCCTGCTTTGATTTGTCCAGGGCCCACAGCAAACTCACCTTCAGAGTTTTTTTTGCCTTGTAGGTGGTTTCAGGAGTACGTCCTGTACCAGGGCAGCTACTTGAGTTGGAAGTGTGCAGACAACTGCTCTGAATTTGTCATCATCACTGGTACTGTCAGGCTATGCGGCATCAACTTGTGTAAAGCACGTGTTAATTTCATACATGAACGTAGGAAGGGAAAGCGGGATGTGTGGTAAGGTCTCCATGTTCTTTATACACTCCAGGAAGGCACCACTGTGGCGTTTTGGTTATGGGAATATTTTACTGGAGGCTACACCAAGGCAAATGGTAAGGCTAGATAAACGCAAATGTGCTGGGAAGAAACAGACAGGGGAGTGATTTTTGACTTTGAACAATACAGAGTTACTGCATGATTTCAAACTCGTACAAGGTCATTACATTACTGTATGTGTGGATCAGTTATATGGATATAATAGGTACAGACTTCAAATATGAGTAATGAATTTAGTGAGAAGCAGGAGTGTTGGGCTGATGTGTTTATGTGTATTGTATATGTAAAGCTGTACCACGAGGCCTGATTTTACCAGGAGAGACGGAGAGCAAAGCAGGTAATAGCCGGGTGAAGTTGGGAGTAGAAAGAAGGCCAGAGCTAGGTCGCCTGCTCGGTTTTAAGCCCCCTAATGAGGTGGGTGGAGCACCGGTAAGCCTAGGTCACCTGAATATTCAAATATGATTGGTTTAGGCACCAGTACAGGTGAGGAGGGAAGAGAAATTGAATTCTATTGGTAGTGGCACCAATAGTGATGCTGATTCTGAGAACAAGGTGTGGAAAAAGCCATGAGAGAAGGAAACCATGTGTGTAAGTGAAATGAGGAAAAACCACGAGGGAAGGAAACCACGTGTGTAGATGAAATGCAAAGTACAATACTTTGTGGTATAATATTTGCCACATACCTATTTACGAGTATGCATGACTCAATATAACCCATTCCCGAGCTTCGGTGAGCATTTTAATGGTGAAATTCGTTGTTTTCACATCAAAATCTATCATTTTAACCCCCCCCAAAAAAAGTTGAAAAGTGGCCGGCATGGAGGCGACCCATAGTGCTAAAAATAGCTGGCATGCGGCAGGTTGAAGATGGGGAGACAACAGTTTTGGTCGTGTTACTTGCTGCAGTTGAGCACTGACGATTTAAAGATTATAGTTTTAGTTAAAATTAAAAATCACAGTATAGCTGACAACACTCACACAGAAACAAAGCACCGAACATGTTTCTGTGTTGAGGTTAGGGTCATGCCAGAAAACAATCATAATCAATTTGTGAAGTGGCCCTTTCCTGCCTCAGAGCACAGCTACCTGGAGCGCATCTAAATGTTTGAACTCGTTTTCAGGTACTGAAGCTTTATCTAGTCCATTCAGTTGTAATTTGTCGCTCCCAGTGACCAAGTTTTACAATGATTTTGAAATCCACAGATAGACTTGCAACTACTTTTCTCTCGTAACTGTTACTAACTTTAGTAGAAAGAATGACACATATGATTTTTGAGTCTCATTTCCCTGCTCATCTTTCAGAAATAATCGCAGTTACGACGCAAAAATTATCGGAAGTTTGTGAATCCAAGCCCAGCCTTCTCACTTCTACATCGTCCATCACAGCATTCACTTCATCAGCCATGGGATGTGGCTAAGGTGCACCTGGTTTCTAAGATGTTTATTACTAATACCTACGATAAAAGTAGTCTTCATGTTTTTATTTCATCAGAAACTCAACTTCATTGTCTCTAAGCCCACAAAAATCTTCCATAGGAATATCTCACACTTTTCAATGAGATATAACCCAGTCACTCATCACTCAGTATCCATTACTTTTTAAATATTATCTTGGGACTTACCATGGCAGAACAACAATATTTTGTCGGTAAAATTTGTTTTTCAGTGATTCGCCCGTCTGTGAAATGCACCTTTATTGTGGGGTATGGGGGAGAAGGGAAAGAGATTCAGTACAAATGGCTTTTCTAAAATGGGTGGAGTCAACGGTTTACTGTCTCATCAACCTTCGCCCCACTCCCCCATACTGATTTCTTTCTATCTCTGTCTCATGGGATCTGTGTTGGTTCTTTCACCTTCTATCAATGCTTCAGTGACCACTACTATTCTGAAAGGTCTGCTTACATCCCTCTCTAATCACAGCGAGCGGGTAGCAGCCATTAGGCAAATTCTTACCACGTTTTCTCTGTACAGTTGTCCTAGTGCAACACTTAAGGCTGCTTTCACACGCATGGTTTCTGCCACGGTGGCTCTCGCCGTGTGGTTTAGAAATACATTGAGTCCAATGGGACTGTTCACACGAGGCAGGAGTGGCAAAATAGCCGCCACGGCAGCCACCGTTGACTGCCTGGAAAGCTTGACAGCGGCGACAATAAAACTGCTGGATGCGCTGGGAGGCTACGTGTTACTATATGAGTCTGTTCACACGAGCGGTTTTGCCCACGGTGGCAGTTAGGTTTCAGCTCTGGGACAGACAACACCCAACCAATTGCTCTGCAGTATCAGTAGCTGGCACGTACTATAATTGCACATATACAGTATATATATATATATAACTTCATACTGAAAATGTACTAGTGTATGTAATTACTGACTTATTAACCCTGTCGCTCTATGTTATATGAACACTGATAACTTTAAATTGCAGAACTGTGTCATGACATCATCAGCTTTCAGGTCTTCATACAGTGTAAAATGCTCCCTACAGGAGTCGATTGCTGTTGAAGGATGGATCCAGAATTTCTGATTTGTTTTTTCATGACCCTGTTCATTAAATAAACACACAACTCTCTTCCTCACGCCCTTCATCATAAAGAGACACAAGTAGACTGACACGCAGCGGCTAAAACTGTCCTTATGAAGAGCTGACCAAAATGCCACATCAAAGTGAGCATATAAAATCGCCATGGCAAAACTGCTCGTGTGAATGCAGCCTCAGAGGCACTCCCGGTCCTTATTATATGCAGGTGGTCATCTCTGGAATAATTGTCTTCCTTAACATGTAATTCCCGCTGTTTATGAGCTGCAGTCTCTTACATGCAGTCTGTACAGTAGAGTTACGACAAAAAATTATTTTCCCTAATTTTAAAAACCCTGCTTTGCTGGGTGATGAACTTTAATGTATGAATCACAAACAGGATGTTGGTTTTGCATTTGCCTTATAAAATTCTCCCCACACAAACATTTTCCACTGGGCTAAATTTGCACATTTTTTTACAAGTTCTGCTATTCAGTCAAAATTGATATATTTCCACTATATTTGTGTTTGCAGGGTACCTGGTGTTTACTGGGACGGCAATACCACGGCATCCTTCAAATCTAGTGATTCTGTCGTAAAGAATGCGCAGAAATGGGGTGCAAACCTGCCAAAGTCAAAGTATACGAAGCAGCATAATCTACTCAGGAAAGGAAGTTTGACTGACTATGTCAGAATGCCTTCAAAATGTGATATATTGGGAAGGTACCATGTGTTATTAGAAGAGGATAAACTGAAGAAAAGTAGGATTCAGCAAATATATGGCGAACTAATCCAGTTATGGTAAAAGTTTAGTTTTCCTGCATTGAGTCAACAAGTGATTAAAGCACTGCTGAACAAACTGATCAGTGAATATGAAAGCTACCAAAGACGACCAAAAGAAGTGTTTCAAAACGAGTTGAAAAATCTTTTTGACATAACCAAAGTTGATGAGGAGTGGCTTTGCCGGGAAGATAGGGAACTGTATCATAAACAAGTTACATTTGGTGGAAAAGTCAATAAACTTGCAGCACTATCCACACTCCATCTATCAAAGAGGCGAAAACACTGAGAGACAGGTGACATTCCAATAACACATCAAGTTGGAACATCATAATTATGAAATTGAAACTGAACATACTACCTCAAGTGTCTCCACAAGTGATACTGAGAACAGTTATAATGAAGAAGCAACAAGTACAAGGAAGATGCCATCTTCAACATACCATGCAACGAAACTGGTAACAGGTCACTCGTTGTCAACCAATAAAGCATCGACTCAACCTTCGGTAATGAAGGCATCCCTGTTTCCACACCTACACAATATGGTGTATGGCGTGGGGTCAGGGCTGGAGAAAAACAGAAGGAAACAATCAAATCGCTGCTACCAGAAGAGAAAAACTATTGTGTGTATTTTGATGGGAAAAAAAAAATATCCAGTTGAGAGTGCCAGGTAGTCTACCTTCAAAGTGAGACTGGGAAGATCAGTTTGGGAATCATAAAATGTAGTAGTGGATCAGCTCACGATACTTTCACTGGCCTTGAGAAAGTTATAGATGAAAATGATGCCTGGTCAAGTATTAAAATGATCATTTGTGATACAACAGCTGTAAACACAGGACATATGAATGGTGTTGTGGTCAGGACACAGAAGAAAATGATTGAAAAGGGTTTGGACAAACTACAGTATATTGCGTGTCAGCATCACATACTGGACAGGATCATGAAGCATGTTTTGGACTTCTTTGTGACAAAGATTTCCAGTAAGCCAGATCTGAGTTACGAGGTTGTTGAGGAACTGACTGAAAAGTGTGCAGAACTACAAAGTAACTTTGAAACAGGTAAGAAAATCTGGGATGGAGAGATGACTTCAAATTCCTATATGAACTGTGCAAAGCATTCCAGTTCTACAGGGAATAAGGGGCATTTCCAGGAATCAAACGGAGGAAACTACCTTTTTACATAGCGTCCATTGGAATTCAAGGGCAATTTACGCCCTAATCACATATTTGCTGCTTCCAAACTGGAGAGGCCCATTAGAGACACCAGCAGGCTTTATTGCCTATGGATGGCAAGAGGCGTGGTCTTCTGATCAGAAATTCAAAGAGATGTCCTATGAAAACCTACTGACTAGCGATAAAGAACTCAAGTGCCCTAGCACACTGAAGTGCCTTGAAACCCACTGGAGCAAGGAAAGTTCTGCTATGAACATACCACAGACCAACATCATTGCTGAAAGGGCAGTAAAATTGATGGAAGAGTTGAGTGGAAAGTGCAAGAAGGACTCATACTTAAATGTGAAGTTTGTAGCAACAAATACACTGTAATTATGTAATGTGCATCCTACGGTTTACGATTTTTGTGTTTTTTGCAAAACAATTTGACTTCGTGAGGGGGATCTTTTGACGGAATTCAGCAAAACGACTAATACATTTGTATTGTGTACTAAAATGCTCATCAATTCCCGCTGCAGGCTAATGATTTTTTTCTAATTATAACACTAGTGTACAGTCTGGGGCAAAAGCTGCTTTGCTGTTCCACTGTGTCAATTTCACACGTGGGACATGTCTGTCTTTTCCCTATAAGACGCATCATCTCAAAGAAAATTATCTGGGGGGCCAAGAAATATATCAAGTCTTTAACTCAGGATTATTAACCAGTCGAGGAAAATCAGACGTAAAAGTGAAACTTAGACTAACTTGTGTCCCCGACCGTACTTTGTCTAAATTACGACAGATACAACCGTATCCTGCCCAGTTATAATGTTGCCGAAGATAAAGTTAATTTGCAGATAATGGAATGTTACTAACTCAGTCTTTTCAAATTGTACTAGGTTCTAAGATTTATGGAGAATAAAATGGAATTATTAATAGAAGACTTACATGAACTACCATATTGATCTTACTCATGGATATGCACAGCGAGTAAAAACAAGGTTACTGCCTGATATTTTTTCACAGCGAATATATCATTTTCCCTTGAGTATAGGCGCGTGAATCAAAAAAAAAAAAAAAATCCTGTAACTATGAGACGACTACAAACATAGCAAGTAATATCACAACACTGCTGGTCTGGTGGGTATAAATAACAGTAATATCACAACACTGCTGGTCTGGTGGGTATAAATAACAGTAATATCACAACACTGCTGGTCTGGTGGGTATAAATAACAGTAATATCACAACACTGCTGGTCTGGTGGGTATAAATAACAGTAATATCACAACACTGCTGGTCTGGTGGGTATAAATAACAGTAGTATCACAACACTGTTGGTCTGGTGGGTATAAATAACAGTAATATCACAACACTGCTGGTCTGGTGGGTATAAATAACAGTAATATCACAACACTGCTGGTTTGGTGGGTATAAATAACAGTAATATCACAACACTGCTGGTCTGGTGGGTATAAATAACAGTAATATCACAACACTGCTGGTCTGGTGGGTATAAATAACAGTAATATCACAACACTGCTGGTTTGGTGGGTATAAATAACAGTTGCAAACACGTTGGCGTCGGCCAGTTTGCGGTGGGTGGGTTGGCAGGCTTTGGCTTGCCACCCAGCTGACGTTGGTTCGAGTCCTGCAGCCCAGCTGGCCAGGAACAGGGCGCAGCGCAGGACCAGGACCGACTGACCCCGTGACTGGCCTCCACCACGACCGTGACCACAACAGTGACTACGCTAATGATGCCTCAGGAAGAGTTAAGCTCCTCCGGGAGATACTGTGTCTGGGGTTCACAGTTGTCAAAAACGTCCCCTTCTGTGGTATCACCAGCCATGTCTGGTTAGTCGCCACGATCCTATAAAGTCCTCACAAAGACTTTATGACACTTTTTGCACAAATTTTCTCTCATGTTTTTGGTAATGATGACACGTTATAATAATCACAATAAATAGTAAATAAATATAATAATCACAATAAATTTCTGAATGAAGGTAAAAAGTGATATTGCCTAACGCAGAAAAATGATGTAACATAATGTGTGTGTGTGTGTGTGTGTGTGTGTGTGTGTGTGTGTGTGTGTGTTTTATGAGTCCTTTCAGTCCTTTTTTATCATTATTTTCTGGCTAATACCAAGCTGTTATTATCTGCTCTGGGATAAAAGAAGCGGTAACCTCTTCAGTAAGCTGACGTCTTTATTCTTGCTTCCCAAAACGTATTTATTTAGCCAAAGAAACTCCTTTACTGAGGGGGTTCCAAACAATACCCCTCGCCCCTTTCATACATTACTCATGTAAACAAACTCTCGCGGCGAAGTGGTACCAGTAAGAGATAACTGACTGTATTGTAAACGGGTCCAATAACATTTTCCGACAAGCAGTCTTCAAAACAGTTAATTACTATCGCAGTTTGTGTGTGTGTGTGTGTGTGTGTGTGTGTGTGTGTGTGTGTGTGTGTTTTAATCATTCTTATTTAATTGTTAAGTGTCTGGTATACTCCTCATACTTTGCCTTGTCCCAAAATCGTTCTCCTTCCATCTTGAATGCTGATGTTGTAGGCTACTAATAGGCCTGCACTTCATTATGATCATTATTACGAAAAATTGCTACGAGAAGAATGTAGAACCGTAGCATTGTCTTAATTACTGTCAATGAGCTACGTAAAATAAATTGCAATGAGACGAAAGTCTGGGGCAAATGAAGATGAAAATACTACAGCTGCAGGAGTGAAGATATCATCATCATCATCATCATCATCATCATGTCTTCTTCCCTCCTCAAGTTTGTGTGAAGAAGTGTTCTCAGAGCCAGAAAAAAAAACTGGTAGAATGAGATACTATACAAATTTGGCCCAGCTGAATGAGCCACACTCCCGCTCACTCACCCCGGAATCTGGCCCACCTGATAGATCAGAAAACTTATTTTGCAGTTACTGTAGCGTCACACTCACCTGCCTGTCAGAGTCAACCCGGCGTAAGTCAAGTTAAAAAGACGAGAATATATAAGTATGAATAAAATGTCTTATACATAGCTAATGTTAAGAAATTACCCATTAACCTTAAAATGTTGTAGTTTTTGTTGTGCCCCCCGGGTCATGTGGAACGTATTCTTGTTTTGACTTACCATAGAAGGTGTCCATGATATACCGATCCTTTTTTATTTTTATTTTCTCTCTCTCTCTCTCTAAAGATAACTACATTACGACTACATTAACATGTGGAGAACTTAAACGAGCTTAAAAGTTATCAAAAATAATATTATAGGTTAATTTAATTTCAAGTTATATAATTCAATTGCTTTTGTATGATACATATCTGTCTCGTTAGAATGTGTTCATAACGATTTTTATGTAAGTCTGTGATATGTCTTCAGCAATACGTCCTCAGCATGATGAACTTATATGATCTACCAAAACAGTGGCAGTCATAGTTCTTCGGGTAGGAAGGAGCAACCTGATCATAAAAAAAAAAATAAATAAATAAAAAAAATAATAATCCGTCACTGTCCAAATTTCATGATTTAGTCTTCTAAAAAAGTAATTATTGTGAAGGAAGATGCGTCAGTCAGCATATGACAGTTCCACTATATATAAAAACTTCACTGCTTGGTTATCGTGTATCAGTGCCATGGTTTTCCTCTTAGTATGTTGATTGGTATTAAACAGGTAATCCAAAATACACACTTTTAGGTTTGTTTGACACCCATGTAGCGGTATATGAGGCATAATGTATATAAATAAAGACGGGTTTATATTGTTCTAACTCCGAAATGTACGTATATTATGATAATCAATGAAATAATCGGAAACCTTGCGTCAGGCAAGAAACACCTCACGAAGCTAACCAAGAAATGCCTATGTTTTTATTTCTCTTATTCCTCTTATTCTTTCCCAGTTTCTTTCTTATTTATTCCCCTTTTCATTCCCCTTTTCCTTTTATTATTTTATCATGTTATTCTTTTCTCAGCCTTGTATTTTTCTTTCTCCATTATATTACATCACAAGGTACACGAGAAGTACGAGTGAGATGAAGTAAGGTTATCAGCATCATTACTACCCTACATCACCATAATAGACACAATATCAATGATGTAAGGAACCTATGCAACGACCATTTCAGGCCAGTAGTTTACCTCCGGTTGACGAGTGTGATCGGCCACGTGGACCAGGGTAAATCAACAACATCAACACTGACAAAAACAACTGCTTTCCCCACCACTTCCGCTTCCAAAATTATTTTTATTAATTAACAATCATCATCACATCATCATCATCATCATCACTCAAGCAAACCTTTATCACCATCATTACCACCACATCGGATCTAGGCCACAAATAATGTTCGTCCACCTTAGCCTGGAGCAGAATTATGCCTTTTGCTGCATATATTCCATCGTTAAATGGCAGATTAAGACAAGACTACGGTTCTGGATCCACTTCATACCTTCCTTTCAACATTAATACCATATTCTTAAGTGTTTGTTGTGGCTCAGTATTCAAGGTGCTGGGAAAGCAAATTTAGGCCAAAGTGGGATGAATATAGCAGCATATTCGTGTGTAAACCTACTGCTAATGTGTCAGTATTTAAGATGGGGAGATGGCAATTTTTAAAGCATTATAAACACCAAGACTGGAAGCAGGCTATATGAAGACAGGTCAAGCGGTCTGGCACATTTTCATGTGTCTGGAGTCTGAGCTTTGGTTCTCTGACCTCCTTTATCTGTTATTGCTGTTCTTTGTTTTTCTTTACTTCAGAATTAGCTCGATTTCTTTTTTTAGTTTCCCCCACTTTTCCTTCTCTTTCTTTCTTTCTGCCCACCCATATTTGCTTTCCCTAACCTCCTACATTTCCTTCCTTTGTGTATGTCTATAATTTCTTCCCTTTTTTTATTCCCCTCTCTTCTTTTTCGTCTCTACTCTCTCTCTCTTGCCCCTTTCCTTTCGTTCTCCACCACATTACAGCATCAGCAATTACAAGAGAGGCAGGAGGCCAGATGAAGTAAGGTGGGGCGGCCTGGGACTCTACTACAGGTGTACCAAATTCAAACCTTCACCTGGTTTCCATTACCTCCCCCTTTCTTTATTTCTCTCTTTGCTTTATCTTCTTTTTCTGTTTCTTTTATCATTCATTGATTTCTTTTGTTTTCATCTTTATTTTCTTCCTTTTATTCATTTTACTCAGTTTATTTTTCAATATCTCATTTTTTTTATTTGTAGTTTTCGTTGTGGTTCTTTCATGTACTGTATATTCCTCTTCTACGTTTCTTTGTCCTCATCTTTATCCCTTACTTTAGCCTTTTCCTTCTCACTGCTTTTCTTTTCTCCTTTCTTTCTCTACAACATTACATCATCAGCTACAAGAGAGGTACAAAGGGTGATGAAGTAAGGTGAAGCGGCCTTTGACTTCACTACAGGTGTATAGAATTATTGTATGGCCTTTGCCAGCTATACCTTTCTTTCTCTCTCTCATTTCTTTATCTCTATATCTCTCATTACTTCCCATTTCTTTTTGCTTCTCTCTGCATATTTGTATTATTTAAGTCTTTCTTCTTTAATATATATATTTTTTCCTTTTGTCTTATGTTTTATTCCTTCATATATTCTCCTTTCTATAATTTTCATTCCTTTCACTCGTGCTGTTTGTATCTTACACTTATTCTTCCTTTCTCCTCCTTTTCATTCGTTTATCTCTAAATCGTTGTCTTATCTTTTTCCACTGTTTTACACCGTCACAAGCTACAAGACAGGTAGGAGGGTAGATGAAGTAAGGTGGAGCGGTCTGGGACTCTACTACAGGTGTGCCAAGTTCAAACTTTGCCTCCTTAATCCTCTTTTTTATCCATTACATTCCTTCATATATTTACTACTTTTTATCTATGAGTCAATCTTTTTATCCCTTCATTCCTTCCTCCTTTCTTCTTACTTTCCTCCTTTTTTCTTTTTACTTTCTTTATTTTTTCTTTTCATTCCTCCATTCTTATGTACAGTATTTTTCTTCACTTTCTCATTTACCATGTTCTTTCTCTTCCAGTGTTACTGTGTGCCGTGTTCTCCTCTCTAATACAGGAATGACACTACAAGACAAGCAGCAGCCAAAGTATGTAGGGTGGACCCGCTGACAGTCTAACAAACCTGTCTGCAGTTCCACCCTGTGAACCTTCTGGCTCCTTTTTATCTTTATTCCTCCTTTACTTTTTTTTTCTATTTCCCGCCTTCTCAGGTTTTCTTTTTTGTTTATTCCTTTCCCATCTTCCATTCTTCGTTCTTTCTCACTTGTTTATTTTTCTTTGCATTCTATGTTCATATACTTCTATATTTTTTGTCCTTGTTGTCTCCCATTCTCTGTATACTCTATATTCTCTTTATACTTCATTGCCCCATTTTTGTTTCAGGTTAATGTTTGTTCCTGTTACATAATTTTTTCTTTACCGTTTTCTTTCCTTGCCTTATGTCTTTCTCTCTGTTGTTTTTTTTACCTAGTTCATTATTAAAGGAACACAAGCTAAAAGCGATGAAGGAAGTCTGTCATGATCAGTACTAACCACCATCACCACCACCACCACTACCACCACCATTATCCATACAGTTATCATTAGTCTCATTAAAACTAACCTATACTATCATCACCATCATCATTACCACCATCACCATCACCACTACTACCACCACCATTATCCATACAGTTATCATTAGTCTCATTAAAACTAACCTATACTATCATCACCATCATCATTACCACCATCACCACCACCACTACTACCACCACCATTATCCATACAGTTATCATTAGTCTCATTAAAACTAACCTATACTATCATCACCATCATCATTACCACCATCACCACCACCACTACTACCACCACCATTATCCATACAGTTATCATTAGTCTCATTAAAACTAACCTATACTATCATCACCATCATCATTACCACCATCACCATCAGTCACCATAATCATCACAACCACCATTATCATCCACTACATAGATCCAGTTCCTATATTACAGCATCACAAGCTATATTTCCTTCTGTCTCCCTAGGTTTCTGTCTTTCTAGCCTTTCTTTCTTCCCTACTGTCCTCTATCCCCTTTCAACCTTTTACTCTTTGTCCTTTCGTTTTGGTCTCTCCTTTAATCTCATCTTTTACATTACTTCTTTTCTTTCACCTTTCTCATTCTTTCTCGTTCAGTTGCTTCTTCTTTCCTCTCTTTCTTCACTATTTTACAATAATAAAGCAAGAGGGAAGTAGGAGCCAAGATGGAGTAAGGTGGAGCGGCAGGAGAATCTGTCAGTGTTGACAAGAGTTCGAACCAGTTAGTCAGAATCCTCCGTTTTATAATCATTCTTTCTCCTTTCCTCCTCTTTGCACCCGTGGTCGCGAAGCGAGAGTAAATATTATGTTTTGAAAGGTGTGTGTGTGTGTGTGTGTGTGTGTGTGTGTGTGTGTGTGTGTGTGTGTGTGTGTGTGTGTGTGTGTCAATGCACGAAAGTTGGTGGAAGGCTTGACGGTCAACCAAGGAGCAAACCAATTGTTTCTGAGAGCAATATCTTAAATGCCAAGGTCGCCTGGCTAGGCCAAACGTTGACCTAGCAGAATCAGCTTTGAGTTTTCATTCAAAATATACCAATCTCTGGGGATCGGTTGAGGGTAAGGCAAAAATGAGGTAATTTCATTTTATTATCAATGAGTCAAAGGTCAAGGGCACAAGGCAAAGTCAAAGTTTGACGTCAGTACGTGCTTGCTAACAAAATAACTCAGTTTTCATCCGATTTTAAGAAACTAAGGTGAAGGGTTGAAGGTCAGGCAAGGAGTAAACATATGGCATTTTAGAAACAATGGGTCAAAGGTTATTTTATTATTGCATTTTTCTCCTTTTACTTGTTTCCTTTCATTTCGTTCATATTTTGGTTCATTTCCTCCATTTCTGGCTGGATGAATCACTCTGGCGTGATAATCAAAGACGGTGAATAAAACCCACACTTGTAGACGGAGAATATATTTACCAAGCAGTTTCGGTGGACGCTGCCACCATCTTCAGTGGTCAAAACAGGAACGACATGCTGGCAGTACACGGGCTCCTTTTAATGCCTGTGTGTGTGTGTTTTGAAGGTGATGATGAGGCAGGTTAGTTTTCATAACCATAATTATAACTACAAAAATAATGATGGTGGTGGTGGTTATGGTGATATGTTAGTTTAAATATGCATAATGATAACTGTACTAAAATGAAGATGGTGTTGGTGGTGATATTGGTGATTTGGTGATGTTAGTGATGGTGGTGGTGATGGTGATGGTGGAGTGATGATGGTGACGTTCAGTAGGTTAACATCAATAGTAACAACCTTCCTCAATCTCGCCTGGTACCTCTGGTGTACTTTGTGATGCTGTAATATAGTGGTGGAAGAAACGAGGAAGAAAGAGATAAAAAAGGGGGAGGGGTGAGGAAGTGAGAAAGAAACAAGTAATTGGAAGATAAAGTACTATTGGGATAATGAAAAATTACAGATGCACTAAATGAGAACAAACGGGAAATAGAAATGATAAGAAAACTGAATGCAAAAGGACGACGAGAGAAATGCAAACAGGAAACATAATATGGAGAAAGTAGGAAAGACAAGAAATGCCAAGTTGAAAACAAAGAAAATAAAAAATGTTAAACTGATACACTTATTTTAGTTATTAGCAGTAGGAAGGGTTCGAGACAAGTGGCTGTCATATCATGCAAGACTGTTTCGTGAACGAGACGAACGGGACAAACAAACTCGCAATAACTAGTAATTCTCGACATATGCCGACGTTAACAGATGGTGTGGGAGAGTGTTGACAGTTTTAGCTAAATCAACAACTTCCCATCGCTACGTCTTCCTGTCCATAACGTCATTCCTATTTCACGTTCTTCTTCCATATTTCTGTCATCCCTTCCTTGTGCCTCCTTTACCGTCATACCTTGGCGTTTCTCTCTCTCTCTCTCTCTCTCTCTCTCTCTCTCTCTCTTTCTCATTCAAGCCACATCTAGGGTCCATTTACCCCCTCTATCAGGGCACATCAACACCTTATTGTTCACCAGCTCTATAATTCCGCCCGAGGTAGTGTCAGCCCCATACCCACCCCATATATTCCATCGCCATAGTATTCCTGTCAATCCACTCTTGTATCAATGAGTTATATAGTGTGTAGTTCAGCCCAACACACTTGTTTTGCTAAAAGTCGTTACTGTATGCAGATATAAATGTTCAAAGGTATGTACATACATACATGCATGTATATTGATCATCCTTCCATCATCCAATCCTACGTTGCCCCATGAGGAGCGTAGAGAGTGACCAGCCTCACTCATCCCTGAGTGGTATTACGTGAGCAATAAATCCCAACCTCCCCTTGGATATAAACCTTCTCCGGCTCAATCCGATTGTAGAGTCGTATTTGCCCACAAAACCACCAGGAGCCATAATTTGGTTGTATGGTTACTACCCAGCGTAGTAAGTGGTTTTCTGGTGTACAGGAAACTATTTGGCTTGTCACTCAGTGTAGAGTCACCCACAGGCAGTAGGAAGAGGAAAGAATGAAAGAAAGAAGGAAAGAAGAGGATGAAATGAAAGAAGGATGGAGGAGAGGAAAGGGCAGATACCTGAGAGCAGCACTACATCAAGTGAGTGAATGGTGTGCGCCCCCACCTACCTACCTACCATGTATAAAAAAACTTTTTATATAGTGAATGAATATTTACTGATAGTAGCGGTGCCAAAATATACAAGCTAAATGGAATCTGTACACAGGCCTGGCAGGAATGATGAATAAGTACAGTCGCCAAACTTTCCACCTGGGCCACCTAGCCGCGAGAGGTGGGTAACGGATGCTGGCAACAGTCTATTTGTTTGTTCGTTTGTACATGCTCGACGAAAGTTCGGATCATCAACTCTCGTCTTCCGTAGTGAACCTCAGTCAGAGTTCATCCCAATATTCGGTCGACAATTTTTAGCCGGAAGAATTTCAAAGGAACTTCTTGAAAGTATTGGATAATGCGAGTATTGAAAACAATAAGTAAAATAATCTAAAAAAATCGCATCTTTACATATATTACATATTTATAAACGTATTCATTTACATTATTATATGATAAACCCATGGCTCATCATTTAATCATTACGTGGATCACTGTGCTTGCAATGCAAACACGGCTATTGTTTTAACAGTTGATATATATTAAATATGTGAAACAGTACTGTGGATGACGTGGTAATTAACGCTTCCGCCAGCCGATCCGTGTGACGTGGTTCCACCCCAGTTAGAAGAGATGGGTTTCTCCTATTAAATACCAAGCCCTTATCTTATGACCTAGTCTTAGTAGCAGGCAGTCAGCAACCAAAATCTCATATCCTCGCACCCCGGGCCTCGGTGACGGGCGCTAAAGCGCCTAGGGTCATGGGATTAAAGAAAAAAAAAAGTGTTCCAGCCTGTAATGATAATTTTATGTTCGTTATGTTGCATTTACCAATCACATAAGTAAGATGACAGGCAATGGTGATATAAATGTCCCAGCTATTCATGAATCAGTAGCAATTGTGCTTCAAATGACTGGAAGCTTTTGCATACTGTGATGTAACGGTGGAGTCTTCATCTTGCTATAATGTGAGATAATGTTGTTTGGTGAAGACTCGATGAGCGTGTAAATGTGTGACCTCACACAAAAGCGGCACTGCTCACAATCAATTTTCCGTGTAATGTGTAATTCAGTCATGTGAAATGACTATAAAGGTGTGCTGTTATGACCATAGGCATATGAAATATGATACGGTAAGTCATTTCGTAGCTGCTATAATAGCCACATTCCGCAGCAGTATAAATAAACTCTTTGCCTGTTGAGGTGACGCTGTTTTAACATACCTCTTCGTGGTGCACCACAGAACACATAAAAACATCTACCTAAAGTACTACCAACGAGGAAATAAGCAACGGTTAACAGTATCTGAACATCATTCTAACGTATACTGGTCAGTGTCATTCATGATGTGAATATGGAAGGTATCTTACTTGTAACTTGACATAGATGTTAGGTAACTGCATTCCTCTTCAACCTATACTGATAGTGGTATCAAGTGATAACCCTGTGAAATGGAATTACTGATATAAGGAGAGAGTGAGAGAGAGAGAGAGGCTTGAAGCGATTCCAGTATATAGTGCATTAACATGTTATGGTAACAATGTAAAAACAACATAGAAAATAAAATGTTTAGTGTTGTTAAGAATGCAATATTTAGTAGAATGCTAATGGATCTCAAAGACTAGTTCGGCAATTATTATCACTGGCGGTATGAATAACGTAACCCCCCTCCCCCCGTCCGGCGCCTGCCCTGGCCTTCACTATGCCAAGCTCCTCCCTTAAGCAACTCTCTCACCAGCTCGACCAGTTGCAGGAAACCGGTCGCATGGAATTGTTCCGTGCCATAGGTTGCACGGACCAAGGCCAAATAAGTATAGTATAATATATATTATTGTATTATATAGAAGAGTATATATCTATATCATATTATATATATTACCCTATATAATTAATAATCATATTTATTTGGCCTTGGTCAGCGCGACCTGTGGCACACAGTTTTCCGTGCGATCAGTTTCATGCAACTGGCTGAGCCGATGGGAGAGCCGCCTTACTCCTGAGACATTTTTCTCTCCACCCAACAACGTACCCAGCCATCTATGGGATGAACTCTGACTCTGACTGAGGTTCACTACAGACGAAGAGAGTTGATGATCCGAACTTTCGTCGAGCATGTACGCAAGAACAAACAGATACACTGTTGCCAGCACCTGTTACCCACCTCTCGCGGCTGGGTGGCCCAGGTGGAAAGTTTGGCGACTGTACATGTAATCCAATTTCTATTTTATTTTCTTATAACTGTACACTCTTATGCATTCCACTGTTGAGTAATAGTTACAGAACTTTTATTTTTAGTACGGTTCTGCTGCACCACTATGGGACCCATACTTGCAGTGTCGTAAGGGGAAAAAAGTAATCATTAACGGGAGTGGAACCGATCCCTGAACGTCACATCGCCGCTAAAACCTGCACCAGGTGGAATTTTACATGTACAATTATGCTAAAAGAATTAAATGAAAAAAAAAAAAAACTACAATCGCCATGAATATTGGCGTTGCCTTTCGTGTCAAGGTCACTCTCTCATGGGAACTGGGAGTCTCACTCTGCCTTCATGCCGGAGAGAGAATATATTGGTCCTGCAATGGCTGTGTTCTTAAAGGTGAAAAAATAGTGGTTGGCAGGAATTTGGGATGTCCCACATTCTATGCATTCCCCGGGTAATGGTGCAGGAAGCCTTGGACCTGGTACTTGTGCCTGCCTAGGTCTCAAGCAAAACAGGCAGTCACATGATTCCATGGAATGTCAGAGGTTTAATGATGGATACAAGACTCTGAAAACACTCATTCATAGGTACGAAGTGTGATGTGGTATGATAGTGAAGTATACAGTATGAGCGGGATTGTGTGAAATGTACCGTATAAGGTTAGGTATGTGCATGTCAGGGAAGGGCCAAGAAGGAGTTGTCTTGTCTATGATCGACGAATGACAGAAAAAAAAAATGAAATAATCATTAATGATATAATATTCTGCACCTGGCCCTATACTGTTTCACGACATTCAGCCTGTTTGTGTGTTTATTTGTCTGTCTGCCTGTGCTTTAACTCACTCCTCCAGGCTATTCAGTGGCTTCCAGTAAAACTTACCAGCTGAATTCGTCTGGGTACTCCGATGGTCTTCCCGTATATACAGTTTTCCAGCAATTTCTTTATTTTCTTTTTAAGAGACACTCTTTCATCAAGTTAACGTTTCTCAGAGGTAGTGAAAAGAGGGTAAATATATATTTAATATCTTATCGCTGTACATGTTGTACAACGGACTGCCACCTGTAATGCAGTTTTAGGGTAGCGTGATCCCCCAGTGATTCATGGGGGTCAACCCTCCCCAAAAACAAAGCGATCAGAAGTAGGGGAGAGTGAGCACATGGATTTCAACAAAATTTCTCAGGTCAGTTCGTCTGGTTCCTTGATAATGTCCTTCTCTCTATAAAATATTTCACCATTATTGTTAGTGTTAGTCAGCTCATTCCTAAACTTATAAAGGATACTTTCAGATCGGCTCGCATATCCCAGGACTGGGTATGTAGTTTCCATGTTTTCTTTAAATGCTCAAGAAGAAACTGCTCATATACTTTATCATGACTACCACAAACGTACTGGCAGGAAAGGAGCGTGGGCAAGAAGGCAGGCAAAAGCCAGTGAAGAGGATGGCGAGGCTTCGGGAATAAAGGAAGAAACTGTAAAGAGAAGTGCAGGAAATAAGTGAAAGTGAAATAAGATGGAGCGAAGAGAACTTAGGATGTAACAAATCGGCACGGAGGATAAGGGAAGGTGAAGCAGACTCAAGCCTGATTTGGGGTTCTGTCGAGCAAATTTTCTTTCTTTTAGAATGAAAGCCCCTGGAATAAAACATGGGCATGGGGACAAAAACGTGGTTGGAATGGGTTGGTTGTGGCTGGTGATGGGGAGGAGCCATGGGAGTATACAATGTGTAAATGGGTACTGTGTTATTAATTATCTGAATTCAGTAGTGGGTTATTTCAAAGTTAAAAAAAAAAAAAAAAGGTGTCGGCATTGCTCTCCCTGACCTTGCATTTTGCGACCCAGGCAAAAATTAGACCAGGAAGAAAATGTGTGCCCTTCCTCCTCCTCCCCCGTCACCCCCAGCAAAATATATATATATATATATATATATATATATATATATATATATATATATATATATATATATATATATATGTATCAGATGAGAACTAGCGGGGCAAAATTTGGGCTCAACTGCAGGACATTTCCAAAAGTTTGCCCGTCTATAGTACCCTCCAATAAGCCAAGCACAGTATTGAATTTTCGCTCTTGCTGGTATTACTGGCTGGAGGACATTTTCAGACAATACGCTCCGTACTCTAACAGTGTTAGGAGCTAAACAGAACACGTGGCTTCACTGGGAATGTTGATATGGTGTTTGGTAGGTCTGCGTTGTGAAATAAATACGTGAGGGCGTCGGAACAAATATTTGTTAATAAAAATATAATATAACACCTAGAAAATGAAAAATTTCTTTGATTAATGTAATATGTAAGAAAAAGAAAACGTGGAATAAAAAATGGGAACCAGAAAGATTTAAAGAAAATTGAGACTAACGATATACAAGTTTTGACTAAGAACAAAATAAACAGAGCGAATGTGCACATGTTCAGAAAGAAAGAGCAGCAGAACAAGGTGATAATGAAAATGAGCAAAAAGAGAGTGGAGTGAAAACGGGAGAAAAAACTGAGCTGAGGAACGATAACAAAATGGCAGAGAGATGAGAAAGAATAGATAGACGTGAGAATGAGTGAGAACAACAAAAAGAGAACACTGTGATAACGGGTGAGAATAAAACACAAAAACGAAAGTCAAGTGAAAGGAGGAAATACTGGAGGAGGAATGAATGAATATAGAGTAGGAAAAGACCACACACAGATGAGAGAGATATCGATAGACATATAGATAGATAGAGAGGCAGACAGACAGACAGACAGACAGACAGACAGAGACAGAGAGAGTCTATACGTGCTAGTGTGTACTGTATGTGTGCGTGTATGGTAATCCTGTGGTACTACCAGTCATCCTCTACTCCATTTCACCCTTCCCGTGTGCACCCCCTTCATCCCCCTCTACCCCTCCCCCAATGTGCCACTCAGCCTCGTATCCATCATCATCCTATGCCCAGTTCCACATAACCTATTAAAACCTAACTTCAGCAAACTATTCTAATCTAATGTAGGTTAACTTAACCTCACCTTTACTAATCTAACCTACCCTAACCCAACTAAAACTCAATCAGGCTTAACTAATCTAGTTCAGTATATCCTACCCTACATAAGCCAAATGTATTCCAGTTTAATCTGCTGTATCCTGACCTAGCCTACATTAGTCAAACCTAACTCCACCAAACTTAATACAGTATAACCTAACCTAATGTAACCACATCTCACCTTATAGGCATCAAAAATCCACCTAACCTGATGTCACCCAACACAGCCAAACCAACCGTAACGTAACCGAACTTAAACCACGCTCACTTATTCCTCTCTTCTCCTGCAGTATTCTGCAATAACTCTCACCCAACACACCTGCCCATCTTCACACCCTCAATGTAAAGCAGTAAATCGATGAAAGTGAGAGGCACCGGCTGGGCCAAAAATAGGTGGGAGGCGGGGAATGGAAGATGTGGCTTCAATGGATGGAAGAGAGAGAGAGAAAAGGATGAAAAAGAGCGCTTGACGTATGCGACAGAGAGAGAGAGAGAGAGAGAGAGAGAGAGAGAGAGAGAGAGAGAGAGAGAGAGAGAGAGAGAAAAGGATGAAAAAGAGCGCTTGACGTATGAGAGAGAGAGAGAGAGAGAGAGAGAGAGAGACATATATTTATTAGGCTCAGACTTTATACAAAGTATGGAGCACACCTCCCGATTTTAGTACACAGTATAGTGTATCCTCGGGTTATCAATACAAATTACCTAAAAATATTAATTACAGGCTTGACGAATAATGCTACTTTGCACTGTATGACATAGCTATTACTTTGAAATAATTGTGCTAACTTACATCTACTGGGATTATTTCTGTAATACATTGGTATATACCTAAGCCTCAATGCTGTGATGTCATCATTAGTACGCTCAAATAATACATGAGAGAGAGAGAGAGAGAGAGATCATATAATAGCAAGAATGCGAGAACGAAAGAGCGGAGATATCAGTAGTCAGCGTGGACGGAGCCATATCACCGTTGCTAATTCCCTTAGAATATTCACATTTCACTGCACTGATGCATTCTGACTGACTTGACTGTCACAAATCCACCATGGTTTATTAAGGACGAAGTAGTGTTAGTTCTCTTTAAATGAACACAATCTTACGTCATACAGTTCTGTAAAATTAGGTATATTTAATTTAATACTCACGGTGTACTAAGACTGATCTCCAGCTGATTATAATGTTTCGGTGTCAGCTTGACTGGAATATCAATGTAGAATTGTCGCCACCATGACAGAGATAATCTATCTATATATATACCTAGGCTGCTTCCCCCAAGGAAAGGAAGGTAGCCGAGACAGGACGACACACTCTCCATTTACTCATCCATTCAAACACATTCATTCACATCTTAGCCCCAAAGGGGAGAGCGGACAGATCCTCACCGCACCACACCGCACAAGGGTCAACTGCGCAATGCAATCAGTGACATCCGCAGCAGGGCCCGACAGCAGAACTGGTTTACCCCTGCCACATCATAACTGACCCATCCCCTTACCCGCACCTGACCTGACTAGCTGATCAGACCAAATGCGGGAGAATATCCCCTCAGGGCTGCGTCATCACTTATTCATTCACAACTTCTCTCCATTTATTTCTGTCACGCACAGCCACTCTTCCTTGCTCAACAGACATCCCTCTCGCATCCAGCGCTCTCTTCACACTGTCCATCCATCCTATTCGTGGTCTTCCTCTCAGCCTTACACCTCTCACATCAGATCTAGTTATCTTTTTCACCAATCGCTCATTATCCATTCTCTCCATATGCCCAAACCATCGCAACACCCCCTGCTCAACTCTACCAGCCATCTCCCGAACAACTCCAGTTCTCCTTCGCACTTCATCATTTCGCACCCGATCCATACGCGTCACTCCACACATACAGAGTTAATATTAATACAAATAATGCTTAGCCTCCAACGGTTCATGCTCAGTTGAATCTAGTCGTGTGTCATTATCAGGAATAGAATACATGAGATGTCTCGACCTGAAAGTGAACTTAGAGTCAAGTCAGTATTAACCGTTTCGGCATGGTGACGATATCACCAGACGATTGTATTCAGCTCAGAAGACACTGCTCCAACTGCTGGGGTTTAATACAGTCTTAGTCAGCAATATTTGATACAGAATTCAACAAAATCGTTGAATAGAATAATCTGATGCTAGTGAGACTGATATGAAAAATAGGTTATCATAGCGAAGGAAATAACCAGATCAGTCACAGGATACCGGTTTTTATAGTTTTGTTACCTCCTGACGATTCTGTTCATATTATGAGGGACTTCCAAGCTGAAGAGGAGAGATATGAGCTGCAGGAACACCGTCACCAACAGGTCCTTCCTAAGATGGGTGAAGTTGTCTGGCGTTAATCTGATTAAAATAAAGGGACGCCATCGTAGCGAAAGATGTTAAGTACTGGAGAAGTGTCGGAATGAGAGGCCTCACGCAGCGTTATGTCTGCGGTATACATATAATGTTGATGAAATGAACTAGGAAAAATATGTATCATTACTGCAAAGTGTGTTGTTGTGGAATGAAGAACCTTAAGAGTGGGATCTTTCATTATCACAAGGCTAATGAGTGACATTGGCAATTTTTAGTTTTGTTTCTTCCAGGTATATCAGAGTACAACATAACCTACGATTGTGAACAACTAAGGCCAAATGTGACCCGCTCCTCCAGGCACAAAATTATGAGTTCAAGCTCTTGAACAATCTTTTTCGTGTAAAACTGAGGGTGATAAACTGATACATAGATAACTAACTATCTAGATAAATAGGTAGCTGGATAGAAAGACAAGATCGATCGGTTAATTGACTGGTATAAAGGTAGATAGGTTGATGGAAAGAAAGTTGTTAGAGGGAGTGTAAGCGCTGTGAGGCGAGGGCAAAGTTGTGTTATACAGGCAGACAGGTGATCATGACGATCCAAAGAAAATATTGAGTTTGGTATACAGAACGAAGTGGGGTTGTACACGGTAAGGGAAAAGTCACCCTGGCCGAGCCTACCTCGCTCTTCCAATCTAAACACATCCACACCTCACGTATCCATAAGTAAAAAAAAAGGACGGTACAAAGAAATACAATATCAGACATAATACCATCATAAACTCACCGACTCCCACCCAACCCCCTTTCCCCCTCCCCGGTCATTTGTGTAGGGCTGGGGAGATACAACGGGAAAAATGATAACTGTACTGTACATACGGACCCAGAAAACATGCAAGAGCTTAGGATCCTACCAGACACATTCCCCCGAGTTGGCCTCGGTGCAGGATGTGTAAGTCGTGGATTTGAGTCATCCTGTTTAAGATGAGGAAGGCAGAGGACAGCACTCTCGGCAGGAAAGGAGAAAATATACGTGAGGAAAAATAGTTTGTTGCCATGCTCCCCGAATTTGATTTGTCTTAGTGGATTTTTTTTTTTTTTCAGAATTACCATTTAGACTAAATATTTGTTCACCATAAAGTTTGGCTGAGTATATTAATTTCTAAAGATACATAAAGTTAAACTTGTTTGTCATGGGAAAAAATTTTCACAAAGCAGAATAGTTCTGTACATTTTTCCTTTTGAGAAAACTAATTTTTGACAAACTACAGTGATGCACTAACTATTAATAAAATCCCAGATACAGTACCAGCCAGTATGGCGAAGATTTTGAGCTGACATCATTGAAGACTTTTCACCCGTGGGATAAAACTTTATTCAGAATTTCTTGGCACATTTTTTTTTTTTTTGCCACCACCGACCATGTATGATTAATATCTCAGTATGAGAGGAAGTTATGAATCTACAGAACATAGGTTATGCAAATACTAAAGCACTTTCCTAATGTTCATATAAAAATACCATTGTACAGAATAATCCGGGTCATTTCTCTGGTGAATGTTCCTGTGATGTTGGCGGCAAGCACCGCGGCATTTGGTTCTGGTCATTTGTTTACCCCACAGGCCAGGAATGGAATCTTGCTGCTAATGGTATGGCTAATGGAACAACTGAACTATTCTATTGCAACTGATGCCAAGTGGTTTAATGCCGGTGGGAGTGAGTATAGGATTGCCAGAGTTAATACCGTATCCACTTACCCTCTCATAATATTTCAGTCACTGCCGTACGATTATATTCAGATTTGAGTTTGTACACATTAATATCGTCATCATAATACTAATCATGATCGGGAAAACTCTAATATTCCGTTCCACATAGCGCCGGATATTTTGTCAGCAAAGCGTGAATAACGGAGCCTAAGAGTGTTAATTATGTTACCGTGTTGACATACTGAACTAATTCTTAAGTTCGGGTTGTTTACCAAGGAGGTCAGGGCGAGACACAGCGGTAAAAACAAAAGTGTGTGGATAGATGGCGCTTTGAAGACTTGCCTTTCCAACAAAACTGGATTTCAGTTATTATACAATATATTCAGAGTTTAGTAAGTTCTTACTTGCCTGTACGTATGCACCATGTGGTCTTCCTTTGCCTGTTACATAACTACGGCAGCTCGGTTCTTGAGTTAGCTGTAAACCGTCATATTAACAGAGCACTGTCACACACGTCAGCCCAGCACCCCTGCCACACACACACACACACACACACACACACACACACACACACACACACACACACACACACACACACACACACACACACACACACAGTACCTTCATCACCATTCCTGCCACAACAATATTTGCATAATTTTAACATCATTGTTAGTGCTTCAGCTGGGCCTGTGTAAATCATTACTACCACCACAATATAGTGAACATCGATACTACAGCAGACAAGCTCACCTCTCTCGCTACCACCATAATGAGCATCATTATCACCGATACAGTCACAGTTGCCACAGTCACTATATTCACTATCAAGACTACCACTATCACTAACATTACCTCAGATGCTAATAATACCACCGCTACTAAACTTACTATATCAACCACTACCACAAATACTATAGTCACCATCACTACCATAAATACCACTATCACAACAGTACCTCGGATGTTACTATAAACATCATTACCGCAGCTACCACATCCACCATTACCACAAATACTATAGTCACCATCACTACCAAGACTACCAGTTACTAACATTACCTGACCCAACACCACAACGAATACTATAGTCACCATTACTACTACAACTATAGACATTATCATCACTATTAGAGCGAGCACCATCGTCAGTATCACGATAACCACTATCATTATCATTAACACAGCTACCATTACCATTAACACAGCTACCATTATCACCATTTCTACCTTAGTTACCACTACAACAACTTTCACCATCACTACCAAAACCACCACTATCATGGTTTGCTTTCATTTAGTTGCTATTCTTCTTGGCCTTATTCCCAGTCTGGGTTGGTTGGTATTGTGCACCTCCTCCACTGTCGTCTGCCTGCCGTGTCCTCCACCCACTTGCCAGGTTCTTTTATATCTTGCTCGACATGCATCTTTCCATCTGATTTTTTGTCTCCCTAACTGACTCCCTTCATGCCATCTTAACTGGTCGTCCATTGGCCATTCTCAGTATTAAGTCCGTATCAGAGTAATTTCGCCTTATACATACAACACTCCTACTTAGCTTATACCTTTATGTATTTAAGGCTTTCTGTTGATGAGATGTTAAATATCTATTACAATAATATCACAGCTGTCCTAGCCACTATTGCCTCTCACTTTCTTCTCAGTGCCCACACTTCCAATTCCATGTTGTCTATAATTGATGTGATTTGTGAGAGGGACAACTGGAGGTGAGTACAGTTTACGGACGACAACAGGACTAAGGATCACCCAAGGGCAGGTAAGTATTTTCTGGTTTCTAGTTAGGTTAGCTTAGATGGGGTGAGGGGAATAACACATTTCGGTCATAACACTTAGTCAGTGATAAGAACTCTCTGTTAAGTCTGATAACGTCAGGTAAGATAACCAACTTCAGTAAAGTCATTTCATCAGAGTTCCGAAGCTTCAGCTAAATTTTGTAATGTTGGGTTTGTTAGGTCAGAGTAGGTTGGGTAGCAGTAGTGGCAACACTGCCTGCACCCGGTGGACTAGGCCTGCCCTGACCTGACCCCTTCTGGCAGGTCAGGTCAGGTCAGAGCAGGGACACCACTTGAATAAAAACGAGCCACGACGCTACCTCCTGGGTGGTTTGGAAACGCGTCCACGCACACACACGCACACACACACACACACACACACACGCACATGGGTCGGAACAAAAAACAACCCCTTGAGTTTCATAAGCACAGGTGTAAAAAACAGTAGTATACCATCATCACCACTATTGCCAGATTATATAAACCATTGTCACCCCTGGCAGATATTCGGCGTGGTCGATCTGGGAATCGGAAAGAAAGTATCAGGAAAAAAAGTAACAGTCAAAAAGTAACAACTTTTCCTAGGTTAGGTCAGGTTAGATTAGGTCAGGTTAGGTTAGGTTAGGTTAGGTTAGATTAGGTCAGGTTAGGTTAGGTTAGATTAGGTTAGGTTAGGTTAGATTAGCTCTTTCCCTTACTTTTTTTACTGTTACTTTTTTTCCTGATACTTTCTTTCCGGGAATCGGTCGATCTTGATCACTACTATCACTTCCAATGCCTTCAACATTGCTACTACACCACTACCATTGCCACCATGATCAGTATCATTATCACAAATACCGTAATCAACATTATCATGGCCACAGTAACCGCTGTCTCTTCCAGAACTACGAGTATCACTGTCATTACCACGGCTGTCACTATCACCCGAACTACCACCACTGTCACTGCCACAGCAGCCATAATTATTACCGCTCCCTCGTCTGTCACTATTGCCATTCTTGCCACAGCTACAATTAGCACTGTCATTACGACATCACAGCATCCCACACCTCATCTCTCATCAATATTGCAGCCCCAACCACTGGGCTGCTCTTTTATCCTCCCAGGGAAGAGGGGGAAAGAATACTTCCCTAGTATCCCTGTCTGTCGTAAAAGGCGATTAAAAGGGCCTTTTTTGTCTCCAGTTGTTTCCTCACTCTCCTCTTCTGCTCTTTTGTCCTACTTCTCGATATTTCCTTGTTTCTTCCGGCCTGTACTTTTCCTCTACCCCTACAGTGTAATATAACCATATTATGATTTGCTGCTAATTCTTTATTATTCGTTCTCTCCTTTCCTCTACTCTTAGAGTGCCATATAACCATATTATGGCTTAGTGCTAGTTCTTCACTATTCCCTACTTCCAACTCTTTCATCCATCCTATAAAAGTTCCTCCTTGCATGAGAATGCCATTCTCCTCAGACTTCTTCCAGTTTTAATGTAGCTACGAATTACTAGGTCTGTTAAGAAAGTATCCAACCATAGGCTTAAAAAAAATAAATAAAAAAATAAATAGCATAGCTGTTGAGCTAGGACACCAATCTCCCTCAAAGTAGGCCCCTACTGACTTGACACAAGTATTCCAGCGTTCCTTCCAATCCCTGAAACATTTTTCAAAGTCTGTTTTCGGTATCTCCTGTTAAGTGCTTCGTCGCATTCATCATGATCTCTTTTCTCGTCTCAAATCGGGAACTTTTCAGAGGAGTTTTGAGCTTGGGGTATAACCAAAAGTCACACAGAGCCATGTCTCGTGAGTAGGGAGTCTGCCGGACCTGCGGGATGTTGTGTTTGGACAAAAATTCTTCAGTCAGTTAAAAAGGATGGGCAGGGTCGTTGTCATGGCGCAGCTTCAGTTTGCCGCATTCCAAAGGTCTGTTCTCTTCCGTCGAACTGCGTCACGAACACGACGCATAATGTCTCAGTAGTCATGTTTGTTGACAGTGTGACCTTCTGATGGGACGTGCGAGTGCATTGCACCTTGCTGATGACCTGTCGTTCTTTTTTTGGCCAAGGCAACCCTGCATGCTTCCCTCGGGACGGCTGTGCTTTGGTTTCTGGGTCGTACCTGTACACCAAAGTTTCATCTCCAGTGACTTCAGTCTTCAGAAAATCTGGATAGCTATTTGCACATTCCAGCATGTCTTGAGCAACGTTCATCCGAGAGTAGAGATCATGACGAATACGACGAAGCACCTGAAGGAGATACAGAAAACCGACTTTGAAAAATGTTTCAGGCAGTGGAAAGAACGCTGGGCTACGTGTGTTAGGTCAGAGGGGGCCTACTTTGAGGAGGATTTGTGTCCTAGCTCTGTACCCCCCCTACAATATGTCTTCCCCCAATGTATATATACCCCCCCCCAATGCATACATGCCCCCACTAAACTTGCTGACCTAGCACGCTTTCCCAGAGCCCAAGCCTGGGAGAAGGCGTTACTGCATCAGTTCTGAGCAGACACTCAAGAAGGGCAGACTGTTTTTGTCAGAGCTCATAATAAACTCCTCAACTAGCTGTTTATACACAGAGTTTCTATCACCAATGTATTACAAGTTACATTTGGTAGCAGCGGTGTTTCGGACCATCAGATTCTGACCACCTCCTACACTATTTAGTGACACCAACAGATACACGACGTCTCGCATCTCACAGCCTCACCCCTCCTCAGTGCCTCTCATGATGTAATAACCGGCTGTGCCTACAGGTGTATTATTTCTCTCACCAGTGCTCACCTCTCAAACAACCCCACCCACACACCTTGTTCCTGCCCGCAAGTGTCACCATCGCCGACCTACGCACCTGTTTCACCTGTTCCCAGCACCTGTTCCGAACTCATCATAAATCCTGCCCCCACGGTGCCACTTATCACTGTCTGCCCACCACCATTCTCTGAATTTGCAACTCAACAGCTCTACACCTGCATTGTACCAACATCTGCCCTCCCTCGCCCCCACCACCGACCCCGACGCCGCCACACCCTGCCCTCACATGTAGTCTGCATTAAGTGAGCCTCCTAGGACCGCACCTCCCTGCTGGTGACTCATCAGAGCGTCTCTTCCCGTCTCGACTTAAGCCCAGCGAGAAGTTCTGCCTCTTCTAAGACTCATCCAACATATCGCTCCAGTCTTGTCCCCAGCCACTCTCATCTCCGACCAGCTGTCCCTCCAGTGCCGTCCCGCCCCGCCCCGCCCCGCCTCAGCCCCGCTACGCCCAGCCACACCTGCACGTCATACATCTCGTCAATCCCGTCTCTACTGTGTAACTATAGTACACCTTACCTTTCTATAGAGATTATCCTCGATTTTCTCTACAGATTGGATATTTTGTAAATATTCCATCTTATTTCCATTACCCCGTTTTCATCTTCACCTACGTTATTTATTATCCATCTCATCCTTCGCCTTTTATTTAAACCCTGCATCCCCTCACCTTCATTCGTTTTCACACCTACTCATGTATTACATTCTCTCATCTTTATATTATACATTTCCACCTACATATCCATCTTCATCCTTCATCTCATCTTCCATTAACCGCTTAACACCAGCCCTCTCGACCCGGAAACATCACCTGATCATACACTGTCTGCCGACTCTAACACGATCACTCACTTAAGAAGTGGCAAAGAGTACCACCGACCTGTACCTCAGACTCCTGTTTCACTTCCCGCAGAACCACTTACTACCCATCCTACTCTCGTAAATCCAGATACCTCTTCCTCTGCCCCTGCCTCTACACTCCCTTCTTCTTCCTCTACTCCTTCCCCTATCGTTCACTCTCCTGCCTCACTTCATACCCCGTCTTGTTCGCCCTTAACTACCACTACCTTCTCTCTCTCCCACTCCTCTCCTTCCGCCACTTCTGCACTTCCAGCCATGGCCACCCCTACACAGTCTATCTATCTCGACGATGCTAATCATCCCAAATTTACCGGCCAGGACCCAACTTGGTCTGCCTATGATTTCCTCAGAGAAGTCGAAACCGACATCCGCAATCAGCAGATTACCGATGAATCGCTCAAAGCAGCCTACCTCATGGGTCGCTTGCACCACGGCAAATCGGACATCGGATCCGTGATCCGTGCAGGCCATTTCGATAGCATTAATACCTTTGCTGATTTTCGTACAGAACTCATCTGCCTTTGTTGCCAGCATTCAAATACTGCATCTCTCATGGGATTCATTAATCTCCTAAACCAAATGGATGAGGACTTGAGGGTCCCAGCACAACATGCCAAGCTCCGCAAAGCTGCCGCCGCCATGAAAGCAACTAGTAGTGAGATGCTCCAATTGCTGGTAGGCACGAAATGGTTAGAAGACAAAAATGGCATTCCAGTGGTTTCACTCACCAACTTTGCTGACTTATTTGGTTACCTGAGATTCCTTCACTGGCTTACTCCTACACAGCTAGAGCTAGCCTTGGAAATAGGTTTCAATCTAGGAGATAAAATTATTCAGGTCACTAAAGCCATTCATGAAAGAACAGGTTCGAACTACACGCGTCAGGGCACCACCCAAGCCTTGGCCTCCTCAGTCTGTCACACCTCCACTACCCCAGACCAATCTCGCTCCCGTCCCACCACACGCGGCAGAACTGCCACGCTTTGTTCTCCTACCGCAGGTCGTGATCAATCTAGCATCCGACGGAACAGACAATCTTCGATTTTTTGCTGGCACTGTGGTCATCCTGGACATCGGGAATCCAGTTGCGACCGTAAATGCAGATGTTCTCACTCCCAAACCAGACAGCATACGCCTTCCCGCTCCCGTCGTCCTACATACAAGTACCACAAATCCAGCACGACTCACACCACTTAGGAATGTCGTTACTTCAACCGCCACCAGTCGGGAGAAGCGCCGCGCCAGTATCGGCCCAGTATCACATAGAACCAGAAACCCAACTCCCCATCCGCCATGTTGGTCCCATAACATCCTCGGGTTTAGTCATTCTCGGATGCAGTCATGACATACCAACGTCATTCTTCTTGGGCACAGGATCTATAGTAAATCTGATCTCCGACAATTCTTTACATATTATTCAACGACATCACAACCACGTCAGTTTCCTTAAACCACCAGACATTCGCCTATGTGGTGTCGAATGCCCAGAGTTTAAGGTTAACCCCTTAACCGCGGGGTGTCACTTTTGTGACGCTTGGGAGCAAGGGATCATACCGCGGGGCGTCACTTTTGTGATTCTGTGTTATTTTGAATTCACCCGGGCTTCCAAGTGGGGGCTTGTATCATCTATTAGTACTGCCAATGTCCAACACTAGTCAGCACTCCTAATCTCATCTGTACTCCCATCCATTGTTGACAATTTAGCCATTTCTCCCCGTTCTTGAATCCCCTCCCTACCCCCCCTCCATTACCCTATCCTCTCGCCTGCCCGGCCGTGCTACGCTAAGTAAATCTTCCCTGGAATTTTTCACTGATTTCATCCATTGAAATAAGCCCTATGTCCTATTCTTATACCAAATAATATATACAAGAAAGAAATAAGGTAAGTGAGAGTGCCAAACACCTGGAATTGGCTAATTATCACCTGACAACACCTCACGTGCACTCGTTCGCTAATTTTCGCTGTTTTTTTTCCCTTGAAATATGCCCTATAATCTATTTTCGTAATAAATATACATGTAAGGAGGGAAGGGAGAAGCCTAAGTGATATATACATTCACCTGGAACTACCTAATTTATAATGTATTGTCTAGATTTCCTGCCAATCATATCAGTGCTAAACTAAGATGTTTCAAGATCTAACATTGGTAGCTCTGAAAATATATCTCCTAAGTAGGCCTCTAATCTATTTTCGAAATAAATATACATGTAAGGAGGGAAGGGAGAAGCCTAAGTGATATTTACATTCGCCTGGAACTACCAAATTTATAATGTATTGTCTAGATTTCCTGCCAATCATATCAGTGCTAGACTTAGCTGTTTCAAGAAGTAATATTGGTAACCCTAAATAACCCCTTAGCAGGCCTCCACGCTAGCCCTCCGTTATCAGGTTACTCTCAACTTCCGAAGGGAAAGTACGTATGTTTCTTCTTGCTGACTTCAAGGCCTTTTTTCACCCCCATGCAAATGGCCCCGTGACCTTTACCCCCTACTAAACCTCGTGTGGAAAGAGGTAAAGGGCTGACAATTGATAAAAGAGTGACTACGATCTTTCTATTGAGTAAAACAGTGCAAGTGGAATTGTAAATAATGTGTAAACAGCAAGTGAAAGTAATGAATGTAAATATACGTGAACAATGGAAAACAGTTTTATAAGTTATTTCAAGTGACAGTGCACAACACAGTGTAAATAAAATAGAAATGTAAATAACCAAAATAAAATAGAGAACGGAAATAGAAATGTAAATGAGTAGTATTATAAGAATACGAGTATATACCCTAGGAGTAATGAAAGTGAAAGTTTCACTCTAGCATGTTTGAATGCTATGAGTTATGAGAGTGAAGATGAAAGTGACATTCACTCTCAATGCCAGTATACAGGACGAGAAAGTGAATGCTACGTATTTTACTGAAAGAAATTGAATCCCTACAGTGACAATAAACTAATACTACTGAAGGAAACGTATGAATAAAGACTGTAGATATATATAAGTGTTATATAGTAATAGAAATATAATATGTGAGGGGTTTTATGAATGACAGACTACTAAGAGCGAACTAGTGCCAGTGCGACGATCAGACGCGCTCGTAATTTCCATTGCTTTCACAGTGTTTTTTTTTTTTAGTATGGATCCCAAACTACTTGAAAATTGTAGAATAGTGTTTATAGTGTTTGTATCTGGCTGTGGTAATCATATTACGGGTTGTCGGGAAGTGTAAAGTGGAGACTTCGTTACCCTACTTCAGAGGTCTCCACAAGTCCTACGGTAACAGACGAAGGCTCAACAAGCATTCCAGGAGAAAGCTGAATGTATGTGCCATAAGCATATGTAATTTTATTATTCTAGGACTAATAACTGATTTTTGGCAAATATTTTTTGAGAGTCTGTCGGAGCCCAAATAACCCCACGGCACATGCAAGTCATTGGTAAACAAGCCCGCGGTGTAGGGGTTAAGGGGAGAGTCACCCTAGAAGTCAAACTACACAAAGATTTGCCCCCTATCCCAATTGACTTTCATGTCATTAATGACTTGCAGTATCCCGCAGATGCCCTTATTGCTTTCTCCACCATGGCACAACACTGCATTGCATTATTACCTGCCTGTGGTAGTATAGACATTTCTGGATTCCCAGTATACAGTATGGAATGTCCCCATCCTGTTCTTACGATCAAATCAGTCCTTCAGTTACCTCTGTTCCTATCACTACCAAAAAGTCCAGACCAGCCCAAACCACCACCATCATCATCTGAGAATACAGAGATCATTCCTTTACTGACTGCGAGCATGGACATAAATTCCTCAATGTCTACTGATACATCCTCTCAGCCTTCGGAAATGGCTCTTACCTCCTCTCCCGACAACACTATCGCTGACTCAGACATGTCTCAGTTACGTACCTCACACAGTGTGAATGATCTTCTCCAACACACAGAGACAAAACATGCAGTAACGAATACGTGCACAATTTTGTTACCGCATGAGTTCACCAAAGTCTCTGTTTGTGTTCCCAGTGCGAAAGAAGGAGTGGATGTACTAACACTACCTGAGATGTGTTGTGTGAATGGCTTGACTTATGAGTCAGTGTGGTGTACAGTCTTAGAGGACAGTTTATGCTACCTGTACTTGCTCAATGTCACAAATGCTCCACTAAAACTTAACCCACCGCGTCCCGGAGATGTGAATTCACGTCCTCACATGATGTTCACTCATATCCTGGAGACGTGAATTAACGCGGCAACATTGCAAGGTCCCTAATTTGCACAATTTTCAATTTTCGCGAGTGATTTCGCGAGTGATTTTTGGCACATATACACGGGACACCTTCCTCTATTCCTCTACAAGATGCCAAGCAGGGACAATGCCTTACACCGCATAACCTCTCCCCCCCCTTGCACGCCATTGTCTCGGCAATTCACTTGTTACCAGTGACCTGGCCAATAAAGACATTCAGGGCCAGAGTGATTCTCCAATCGATGACAATGTGGAGGACAAAGTTTACATAGCATTGGAGGAAGAAACAGTCAGAAATGATGATCAGGTAATGTGGGAAAAAAAGGTCATGAATGGTGATGGGTTAGTGAGTGAAACAATGCTTATAATGCCTGTATTACTGTTTGAAAACCAATATACTCTTGTACTACATATAAATTCTTACCAAGTAAATAAATAAATACTGTTTATGAGTGGATAAAATAGTTACCTTCCCATAGAACTCGTTTTCTTTGGTGCCAGCCTGTTAGAAAACCCAGTCAGTTAAGGAGGTACTCGTACCTGTATCGAGTATTTTAAACCTCAGGTGAGCGATTTCTCTATGAATTTTCGATGTTTCTCACCAAAAGCTGATGTTTGAGCCAAAAACAAAAAAAGGTCCAAAAATGTCGGGACTGGGGTGTACCACTGCCCAGAAAACGTCGGGATGGGGTGGGTTAAAAGTGGTGTAAAGATTGGAGACTTCCTAGTATACCCAGCGGCCGTAAAGGTGTGCCAGGGTTCCTCAATTCCTACTATTCAGACTGATGACAGTATGCCAATCGGTGTATGTACTATTAACTCTACGGGATCTGCGCCGACATATTCACCCGATATGCTCTCACATCTCACTTGCACGGATTTCCCAGAAAATACCCCACAACTCCTCGACCTTCTGACCTCGTACAGAAACGTGGTTGCCTTACCCGGTGAACCGATGGGCAGAACAGACCTTGTCAAACATACGATTGAACTACTACCAGGAACTCAGCCGATTTACATACCAGCGTATCGATTTCCTCACAGCCAGAGAAAGCAAACAGATCAAATGGTACAGAACATGTTAGATCAGGACATTATTGAACCCTCCGTCAGTCCATGGAATAGCCCACTTTTCTTGGTACCAAAGAAGGACGGCAACTTTAGACCAGTAGTCGACTATCGTAAGGTCAATTCTGTCACCGTTCCAGACCATTTCCCGTTACCCGTCCTCACTGATTTGCTAGAATCCCTTGGTGAAAATAACGTAGTCTTTTCATCTTTAGACTTCCTCAGCGGTTACTGGCAGGTCGAAATGGAAGAGTCCTCTCGCCCAGTTACAGCCTTCAGCACCCCTTCCGGACATTTTCAGTTTAAGAGACTCCATTTTGGTCTGAGAAATGCTCCTTCCATGTTCATGTGACTTATCCATTCAGTCTTCAGCGGTATGATGGGACACTGTCTTTTTACTTACCTAGATGATATCATTGTTGTGAGTAAATCCATCCCTGACCATTTTACCAAGCTCCAGCAAGTCTTTGAACGCCTCCAGCTCGCAGGCCTGAAAATCAATCTCAGTAAATGTGACTTCCTGCGAAAGAAAATCAAATTCTTAGGCCATGTCGTAGATGCACAAGGCATTCATACTAATGAAGATCAAACTAAAGCGATTATTAACTTCCCAGAACCTACCACTACCGAAGCTGTACGAAGTTTCCTGGGCCTCAGTGGCTATTATCGTAGATTCATACAAGATTATGCAAAGATCACCGCTCCTCTAACCCACTTACTCAAGCAGAATGTGCCCTTTGTTTGGACTAACGACCAGTCACAGGCTTTCCAAAAGCTAAAGACAGCTCTTGTAAATGCCCCTGTTCTAGCATTCCCTGATTATACCAAACACTTCCTTCTCTGCACAGACGCCTCAGGCACTGGACTTGGTGCCGTTTTGATGCAACTCGATGAAGCATCAAGGAAGCGGGTAATAGCGTATGCTAGTCGCACCCTTACAACCGCTGAACATAACTACAGTGTCACAGATCTCGAAGTGCTAGCGGTAGTCTGGTCTTTGAAACATTTCAGAGATATAGTCTATGGTTATCCAGTGCATATCCAAACAGACCACCTTCCACTATGTGCTTTGTTCAAGAACCGCAACCTAACAGGTAGGCTAGCTAGATGGTCCGTCATCATCCAAGACTTCAATCCCACTTTTCAATATGTACCAGGCAAGTTGAATGTAGTCGCAGACGCACTCTCACGTCACGTAGCAGCATCTATAACATCACTGCAGCCTGAAGTAACTGAAAACACTACACTAAAGTCAGAAGTTGTTCAAAACTTTCAACGCCAAGACCCCATATGGTCCAAAGTCATTTATTTCCTAGAATCTGGCGATGCCTTGACCTTACCTACTCTGCCAGTATCACTAGATGAGTTCATGCTAGATGATGATCTCTTGTAAAGGAAAACACTACTAAAAGGAAAAGACATGCCCAATCGAGAAGTATGCCAACTTGTTGTCCCCACTACCCTGATACCAACGGTTCTTCACATTGTTCATAATACCCCTCAAGCTTCCCATCCAGGTAAAGACCGATGCTTGTGTCAGGCACCTCTCAAGTACTATTGGCCAACCATGCGCTGCAATATCAATGCCCACTGTGACTCTTGCCTCTCCTGCCACCACCACAAAGGATCAACCGGCTTACCTGCACCGCTCTTGCAATACCCAATCCCGTCACGACCGTGGGAAACTGTCTTAATCGATCTCTTAAAACTACCTCTCACGGAATCCGGCGCTGAGTACTTGTTTGTAGCGGTCGACCACTTCTCCCGCTACTGCGTCCTCGTCCCCCTCTCCGACAAGACCGCTAAGAGCGTTGCACGTGCCTTTGTAGATCACGTAATTTGCCCGTTCTGTACCCCTCATACCATTCTTACTGACAACGGTACAGAGTTCAACAATAGCCTTCTAGATGAGATCTGTCGCCACTTTCATATCAGTAAGTGCAATGTCGTGCCTAACCATCTGGCTTCCAATGGCCTTGTAGAACGCCACAACCGAAAAATCTTAGAGTGCCTTAAACATCTAGGCTCCCATAGTTCATCCTGGGATGACTGGATTCCCCAAGTGGCATCCTCAATCAATAGCTCCATCAATGCATCCACTGCCGAATCTCCCTTCTTCGTCCTCTTTGGTTTTGACAAGGACCTCCCATACTCTGTCTTATCCTCAAAGCCAGAACCCATCTACAACATGGATGATTATGTTAAACTAAAATTGGCCAACTTCCAAACAATCCACCAGTATGTCCAATCCACTCTGGCTTCCTCTCAGGAGGACATGCTGCAGCGCCAACATAAATCTGCCTCTCCTATCATTATCAATGTAGGCAATCTTGTCTTTGCTCATTCCCATACGCGTTCCTCTAAGTTGGATGACAAATTTACGGGGCCCCACCGCGTCCTCACTCAACAAGGCAACAAATTTCACCTCCAGGACCTGTCCACTAAGGACACCAGATGGGTCCACGTCGATGACTTAAAGCGAGCACCCCGTGGCCTCGTGTTGGAAGAGTCACTTACAAAACCTCCTGCCCCCCCTTCCCCTCTACATATCCCTCAATCTCCTCCATCTCCACCTATCCCTCAGTCTTCTTCATCTCCACCTACACCTTCTCATTTATCAACCAGTCAATATCGGTCCAAACTGCGCTCTGCCCATCAACCTCTTCAGGACCTCTCCCATTAACTCTACCCTGATTTTCTAGGTGCGATGTTAGCGATCTACCTGCTGCCAGTGCTGACCCTCCTGAGGTCTGGGTCGGGTCAGAACGATGGTGGAGTACGTCCCGGGGCCTTGGTCGGCTCAGGAGGCGAGGTAGTCTCCCTGCGCTACGATCTTGCGCCCCGGGCCGACGTAGCCATTGCCCTACCTGCCTACGCGCACCAGCTCCATGGAATCAAGACCCATCTCACGACCATCATGGGGACACACAACCCAAATCAGTATCTCTATAACCTTTTCCTACCACTCTCCTGGCAATTGCAATACATAAGTAACAAATTCACTGAGCTCAATGACACATTTTCCATTCAGACACCCGTTGGTCTTAAAATTTAAATGTGTTATACCAACGCTTAGATTAAGCAGGTTTCCTTAATTTTCTGTTATATTACGGAGTGTCAGAGATTTAAAGGAATTGTTCGAACGCTGACCTTGACTTGGACTGTTATAATACTTTGTTGACTCAATATCTCTATCTTTCTACGAAAATTTCATTGTTGATAAGTATATAACGGATATCTTATTGCTTTTGATTATTGTAATGTCGACAAACTCAGTATCACATCTGATAATAAAAAGAGTATCAGTTTTAGCAACAACAAAATCGAACAAACACCTCCAGCCAATCAGAATCTCGGCAGGAACAGTGTTGCCATACATGCCTGGCCAGATTAATTGGTATGAGGTATAGTTTTTATCATCGTCTTTTAGCACCATTATATCTCACGAGCGGCTTGAACTATCAACATGAAACCTCCAGAGTATCAAGATATGGCCGAAATCTTAGACTTGGCCAACAACATATTCTGGCGGGCGATTAGTATTCGGCTCCCGAATGCTTTCCTTCCATTTTTTAGAGCTTTAAGTTAGGATACTTTCTGAACAGACCTTCATGAATACATTTATCCGGTATGGGGGTTTCATTTCAACTAAGTTGGCTAAGACCTTTGATGAATTCTTCCCCTGGTCTTTGCTGGGAGTTTGAGTATGAATTTTTATCTATTTGTCTGTACAAAAACTATTCCCAGCCAACTGGTCCCCGTGGGGAGGGAGGGAAAGAATACCCAACATCCCTGCTTGGCGTAAGAGGCGACTGAAAGGGGCCTTTTGTCTCCAGTCATTTTCTCCTTACTGTCCTCTTCTACTCTTCTGTCCTCCCCTCTTCTTGATATTTCCTTGTTTCTTCCGGTCATTATTTTCCCTCTACTCCTGCAGTGCCACATAACCATATTATGGCTTATCGCTAATTTTTCGTTATTCCTTCCTTCCCAGCCGACAAGATTGCCTGCGGGTATCATTTGTGACGATTATAGGACGGTAAGCCACTTCTTGAAAGATATTAAATTGACTGACGGATCCCAAAGGATTCTATACGTCTTCAAATTAATGTTTTGGATCCAAAAGATCTTTAAAGATGGGTACAAACTGCCTTTGGAAGATTACAGCAGATAAAATTCAAACAGACCTAGCCCATAAGGGAAATAAGGCACACACACACACACACACACACACACACACACACACACACACACACACACACATACACACACACAGTACCTTCACCACCATTCCTGCCACAATAACAATTGCAAAACTTTAAACATCATTGTTAGTGCTTCAGCTAGGCCTGTGTAAATCATTACTACCACCACTAATACAATGAACATTGATACTACAACAGTCAGACTCATCACTCTCGCTACCACCATAAACACCATCATTATCACCGCTACAGTCACAGTTGCCACAGTCACTATAATCATATTCATTACCAAGACTACCACTATTACTAACATTACCTCAGATGCTAATATAAACACCGCTACTAAACCTACCACATCCATCACTACCACAAATACTATAGTTACCATCACTACCACTATCACTAACATTACCTCAGATGCTAATATAAACACCACTACCAAAACTACCACATCCATCACTACCACAAATACTATAGTCATCATCACTACCAACACTACCACTGTTTCTATCATTACATCAGATGCTAATATACCCATCATTACCACAACTACCATATCCACCACCACCACATATACTATAGTCATCATCACTACCAACACTACGACTATCTCTAACATTACCTCGGGTGAAAATATAACCATCGATACCACAACTACCACACCCACCAGTACCACAAATACTATAGTCATCATCACTACCAAGACTACTACTATCACTAACACTACCTCATCCAACACTATCACGAATATTATAGTCACCATCACTACTACAAACATCGCCATCATTATCACTACCACAGGTAGCATCATATTCACAATCACAATAATCACTATCATCATCATACACACAGGTATCATTATCACCATCACTACCTTAATTACCACTACAACGACTTTCACCATCACTACCAAAACCACCACTATCATGGTTTGCTTTCATTTAGTTGCTATTCTTCTTGGCCTTATTCCCAGTCTGGGTTGGTTGGTATTGTGCACCTCCTCCACTGTCGTCTGCCTGCCGTGTCCTCCACCCACTTGCCAGGTTCTTTTATATCTTGCTCGACATGCATCTTTCCATCTGATTTTTTGTCTCCCTAACTGACTCCCTTCATGCCATCTTAACTGGTCGTCCATTGGCCATTCTCAGTATTAAGTCCGTATCAGAGTAATTTCGCCTTATACATACAACACTCCTACTTAGCTTATACCTTTATGTATTTAAGGCTTTCTGTTGATGAGATGTTAAATATCTATTACAATAATATCATTGCTGTCCTAGCCACTACTGTCTCTCACTTTCTTCTCAGTGCCCACATTTCCAATTCCATGTTGTCTATAATTGATGTGATTTGTGAGAGGGACAACTGGAGGTGAGTACAGTTTACGGACGACAACAGGACTAAGGATCACCCAAGGGCAGGTAAGTATTTTCTGGTTTCTAGTTAGGTTAGCTTAGATGGGGGGAGGGGAATAACACATTTCGGCCATAACACTTAGTCAGTGATAAGAACTCTCAGTTAAGTCTGATAATGTCAGGTAAGATAACCAACTTCAGTAAAGTCACTTCATCAGTCTGAGTTAAGAAGCTTCAGCTAAATTTCGTAATGTTGGGTTTGTTAGGTCAGAGTAGGTTGGGTAGCAGTAGTGGCAACACTGCCTGCACCCGGTGGACTAGGCCTGCCCTGACCTGACCCCTCCGGGCAGGTCAGGTCAGGTCAGAGCAGGGACACCACTTGAATAAAAACGAGCCACGACGCTACCTCCTGGGTGGTTTGGAAACGCGTCCACACACACACACACACACACACACACACACACACACACACACACACACACACACACACACACACACACACACAGTTTTTATCCTTGCCCTTTCCTCTACACTTCTTTCATCGCTTCTGCTAAATTCCAGTACTGTCATCCTGGTGGTAGCTGGTGGCAGCCATCGTCCACTCACTTGATGTAGTATTGCTTACTCCTTCCCTCATCTTTACGATTCTGTTTCTGTATTTGCTCTCCTCTCTTCCTACTTCTTATTTTTTTTAATTTCCTGGGGAGGGGAAGAAAGAATACTTCACCAGCATCCCTGCCTGTCGTAAGAGGCGACTAAAAGAAGTCTTTTTGTGTCTAGTATTTTTCTCCTTACTGTGCCCTCCCTCTCTTCTGCCCCATCTCTCTTCTTGATATTTCCTTGTTTCTTCCGGCCTTCATTTTCCCTCAACTCCTATCAGGTTATATATTTGGTATTATCACATAGACAGTTTAGGGACCTCCCATTGACACTGACCCTTCCACCGCTCCTCCCTGTGCTTTAACGCTAAACCGTTTCATCACTAAACTGCTTCATCACGAAAACCACTTCAACGCCAGGCTTAGTGCCATACCAGTATAGCCCATTTATGGCTTTGTGCTGGTTACTGATTAGTCCCTTCGTCCTTCCTTCCTTGCTTACTTCCACCATTCCTTTTTTTTTTTCTTTTGTAACTCTTCTTTCCACTTCAGGTGGCTCTACACAGAGTGACAAGTCTACTGGTTTCCTATAACTCAGAAAACCATTTACAATGCTGGGTCTTAGCCATATAACCAGATCACGGTATGTAGTGGAGTCAGCTATAGTGCCCCTGTTAACTAAGTGTAGAGACTCAAAAGCGGCATCCAGCCGGAAACCAAACCTCCATACTTTTAGCCACGCTTTGCCTCGGCAATGCACTGTCAACACACAAGGGAACATCACTTGACTGCATGGAACGACCCTCCTGGGGAGGTTGCTTGCCTTTGGTCTATGAGTCTGCTGAGCTAGACAGACTGGGGTTGATGAACAATAGCAACAACAACAACAACAAGACTGTCATGCACTCATCATTAGCTATAGTACTTTCACCTCACGCTGAACCAGTCTTGCAATATCATCCCCCTCCCCTTCACAAACACCGTCTCACACCTCACGTCTCATCAATACTACAATGCCAACCTTTGCTCTTACTCTATCATTCATCCCAGACGTTTTTCCCTTGCATCTCAAAGCACCTCTTCTCACATTCCTTTCACCTTGTCTCTCTCTGCTTTGTTATAGCAATTGTCATTTAAAACATACTTCAGTTATCTCACAGCCTAATTAACCGGTAACACATACTTCACCAATTTCACAGAAACACCCCCTCGAATAGCATTATACCAGTCCCAAATCAGCCTAGTCTATCATGCATTCAATATGGACGGTGAGTATTAGTGTCAGAGTGGTGCGTAAGGCACGTAGGCGGCCGGATGGGCCATAAGGAACAGACTATTAAGTTTATGCCTGTTGTCGTGCACAGTAAATAAAAAAATATCCCAGTTATTATTACATCCACACTCATTCAGACACGGCAATCTGGGCCTCATTCTCATTTTCTTACGCTCACCCCAGAACCAGGCCCCATTCACCACCCGTTTTGTCGGCTTTTATAACATGTAGGAAATGTGTAGTATTATTTTCCCCCATAACCAGGGAAAAGTTTTTCGGTGTTTAAAAGACGTGTGTACTGTGGTAGTCTGTGTCTTGTTACATAGCCTATGATTTCATCATCCTTTGTGTAATTCTAACGTACAGTATGCTGCATGTTTGATCACGAGCGTGTTCTACCTCACTCCCCCCTCTCCTCCCTTATAGTAGAGTAAGTCGTTCTTTCTGTTGTTCAGAGCAGGATTGTCAACTCTTTGTCCCCATGGCTTCATTTGCGCGTCCTTCTTACAAGTTGTATCAAGCTCTGCCGGCCCCTATATAATGAGCTCAGTCTCTGCATTATTGCCACTTAGATCTACTCCTCATTTTGTTCACATCTCTGTCCTCCCCTGTACAGTTGTTATTATTGTGAGTGCTCAGGAAGTCTCCAACCATCTAGCAGCTGTGTAATTTGAGTATAACTGTTATTGCATTTTTTCCTGTACTGTGTAGCGTAACGTGTTAATTCTTAGGCCTAGTGAGGTTTTTGTGATTCATGTGTTTTGGGTGTCAGCCCTTATGAATAATATTTTGTATCTGTAATAATATATCTTGCGTTAACTGAGCATTATCCAGTGTATTGTCATTTTATCAGGGCTGACTAATATAAATTTACTCTTGCTAATGTCGTGTTAATAGAGGCTATTGCAGTTAACCATATATTTAACCTGTTTTTTGCCATTACATTATCCTTATGAGTCCTGAATGTTTTGTTGTTAGTTTGAGCATTAAACTTTAACTTGTAATTTTACCTAACTCTTTTGTTTTGAACCTGGAACTTTACGGGACAGTAGTGATTTTTAGTATTCTCACTTAAAGTGTACATTATCTTTCTTTGTTCCGTAACATAAATTTGGCGACCTCTCATTAGGATATTCAGGGTATTATCATAAGGATATTGGTTGATATTTTGCGACTGTGATTTATTCATGATGTCTACTATTACTACGCTTGATGAAGCCAAAGATTTTTTGTCAAATGTGCTAACAGTGTGTGATGTAGAAAACAGAACAAAGAATGAACTTAAGCTTGTTGCTCAACAATTGGAAATTGCAGTTCACTCTCATCATTCTAAAGATCAAATTGTTGGCATGATTAATAAAAGCTTGTTTAATGTAACTCCTCCAAATGAGCAAACGCAGATTGAAATAGCTAAGTTACAGCTAGCTCTGCAGGAGGCTCGGGTTAAGGAAGCTGAGTTTCAGGCTCGTGCTAAGGAGGCTGAGTCTCAGGATAAGGAGGCTGAGTGTCAGGCTCGTATTCAGGAGGCTGAATTTCAGGCAAATGCTCGCATTCAGGAGGTACAGATACAGGCTCAGGCACAAATTGAACTACAGGCTCAGGCACAAATTGAACTAGCTAGGATTCAGGCCGACCATGAGTATTGCATGAAACAAGGTGGAACTGGATCATCTAGCTCTGATGATTTTGATGTGCCTAAAAATGTTAAACTTGTCCCTCCTTTTAATGAATCTGGTTTAACAAAGTATTTTCAGTTGTTTGAGAGGGTAGCTACAGGTTTTAATTGGCCCAAAAAGTATTGGCCAGTACTCCTTCAAACTGTTCTCACCGGTAAAGCTCAAGTAACTTCTGCATCTTTGCCTCAGGATCAATCTGATAATTATGATGTAGTTAAGAGCTTGATTCTTAATGCCTATGAGCTTGTTCCTGAAGCCTATAGAGTAAAATTTAGGACAACTTATAAGCAAGATAAGGAATCCCATGTTGAGTATGCAAAAATCAAAGAAGATCTGTTAGAGCAGTGGTTAAATTCTAAGAATGTGGATTCTGATTTTGGTAAATTTAAGCAGATGATTTTGCTGGAGGACTTCAAAAGGTGTATTAATAAAGATGTAAGCCTATATCTTGATGAGAAAAGAATAGATAATTTGTCTGATGCTGCAGTTTTAGCTGATGAATATGTTCTCACTCACAAGAGATATTCTAAAGAAAAAAGGAAAGCTGAGAGTAAGTACGATGCCTCTACTCAGAGTACAGGTAACAGGAATGAGAATAAAGATGATGTCTCTCAGGAAGTAAATACCAGCTTCACCTCTAGATTTCAGAAAAGTAAATGTACTTATTGTAGTAAGCTTGGTCATACAACGGAGAAATGTTTCAGGAGACAGCGTGATGTGAACAAAAAGGAGTCTTTAAATATTCAGTCAATTGGTCTAGTGTCCACCCTTGAGAGTTCCCAGAATTCTTTAACTGAGTTAACTGAACCTGTTTTGAGGGGTAAAGATGGAGCTCCTCTTTTGAGCAGTAACGTGGGTGACACTCTCAAGAGTTCATGTGCTAATTTCCTGTCTGATGGTTTTGTCAGTCCTCTGGACAGTAATGACACGAAATCAGTTAAAATATATCGTGATACAGGCGCTTGCCAGTCCCTTATGCTGACCAGTGTTCTAGGCTCTAATGTTAATTCCTCTGATGAAACTGTAATCTTACAAGGTGTAGGGAATAATTACTTCTCTGTCCCTCTGTGCAGAGTGAATTTAGAGTCTGGTTTTGTTAATGGTTCCGTTATGGTTGGGTTGGTTGAGACACTCCCAATGTCAGGTGTAACTTTCTTACTTGGAAATGATATTGGTGGAAGTCAAGTGTGTCCAGCTCCTCAGTTGTCTAGTGAGCCAGTGGCTGCGACCCAGGATTGTGATGTCCCTGACGTGTTCCCTGCATGTGCTGTCACTAGGGCTAAGTCTAAAGTTACTGGTGACTTAGAGGATAATGATGATGATGATGTTATCCTAGCTGACACTTTTCTTGCTAATTTGGACCACTCACCAGATGAGGCAGTACCCTGTAGTGTTGATAATTTGTCTCGTCAAGAGTTGGTTGAGTTGCATGTTGCTGACCCTGAGTTGAAAGGTCTAGCTAACTCTGCTTGCAGTGAGGAAGTGTCAGTTGGTGCTTCTACTTGTTATTATATAAAGTCAGGAGTACTTATGAGGAAGTGGAGACCCCCAACAGCATCAGCCGACTGTGAGTGGGAGGTTGTACATCAAGTTGTCATCCCTCGTGTTTGTAGGCAGGATATCATTAGAGTGGCTCATGAATCCAGTTTGGCAGGACACCTTGGAGTGAGGAAGACTGTGGCACGCATTTTGAAACACTTCTACTGGCCAGGTATCTTCAGGGATGTTTCCTGGTATTGTAAGTTTTGTCACACCTGTCAAATTGTGGGGAAGTGTAACCAGACCGAAAAGGTTGCACCTCTAGTTCCCATTCCTCCTTTTGAGGCGCCTTTCACCCGTGTGTTGGTGGATATTGTGGGCCCTCTTCCTAAGACTTCTTCAGGATTTTCTTATGTGTTGACCCTGATTGATATGGCTACTCGTTATCCTGAAGCCATTCCACTTAGAAATATCTCAGCAAAGAACGTGGTTAAGGAAATGCTAGGGTTCTTCACAAAGTTTGGTCTGCCCAAGGAGGTGCAGTCAGACCGGGGAAGTAATTTCATGTCAAATGTTTTCAAGCAGTCTCTGAAAGAGTTGGGCATCACCCAGATCACGTCTTCAGCTTACCATCCCCAGACCCAAGGAGCGTTGGAGAGATATCATCAAGAACTCAAATCGATGCTCAAGAAATACTGTTTGGAACATCAGAAAGACTGGGATAAAGGTCTTCCATTTGTTGTATTTGCCGCAAGAGAATCTCCAAATGAATCACTGGGCTTCTCACCTTTTGAACTACTGTTTGGCCATGAAGTAAGAGGACCCCTTAAGCTACTCAAGGAATGCTGGCTGTCGAAGGAAGATGACGTCAACCTGCTGGAGTATGTGATGAAGTTCAAAGAACGGCTGTCCACTGCTTTACAACTGGCGCGAGAGAATTTAGGAGCTGCTCAGGAGAAGATGAAAACTTGGTATGATAAGAAGTCCAGGTTACGCCACTTTCAGCCAGGAGATCAGGTTTTGATTCTGCTACCGGTGCATGGGCAACCTCTTCAAGCCAAGTTTAGTGGTCCTTATTTCGTGGAGAAGAAACTCAGTGATGTCAACTATGTCATCGCCACACCAGATCGTAGAAAGAACAAGGAACTTTGTCACATCAACATGCTAAAGTTATATCACAGGCAGGACGAAAATAACCCAGTCTGCACTGTAGCTGTTCCACCCGAGTCTGCAAGTGAAGTTCTCCCATGCAGCATGAGCCTGAGTGATAGTTTGGGGAAGAATCCTGATATCATGAATGATCTCCAGACTAAGCTTTCTCATGTAGCTCCCGAGGAAAGGCAGGAGTTTTCGGCATTACTGCAGGAGTACCCGCAAGTGTTCCGTGCTACTCCAGGAAGAACCACTGTGTTGATGCATGATGTCGATGTTGGAGACGCAAAGCCAATTAAACTGCCTCCTTACCGTGTGAACCCAGTGAAAGTTCCTCTCATCCAGAAGGAGCTTGGCTACCTGTTGGACCACAAGATGATTGAGCCCTGTCAGAGCGAGTGGAGTTCTCCTGTCACTCTAGTCCCTAAGCCAGGTGGGTCACAGCGGCTTTGCATCGACTACAGACGTGTTAATCAGATAACCAAAACAGACACTTACCCTCTCCCTCGTGTGGAAGATTGCACAGACAAGATCGGAAAGGCTAGGTACATAAGTAAGTTTGATTTGTTAAAGGGATACTGGCAAGTCATTCTTTCTGTTGTTCAGAGCAGGAGTGTCAACTCTTTGTCCCCTATGGTTTCATTTGCGCGTCCTTCTTACAAGTTGTATCAAGCTCTGCCGGCCCCTATATAATGAGCTCAGTCTCTGCATTAATTGCCACTTAGATCTACTCCTCTTTTTGTTCTCATCTCTGTCCTCCCCTGTCCAGTTGTTATTATTTTTGTGAGTGCTCAGGAAGTCTCCAACCATCTAGCTGCTGTGTAATTTGAGTATAAGTGTTATTACATTTTTTTTTTGTACTGTATAGCATAAGGTGTTAACCCGTCACGTCCCGAGCCTTTCCGCACCTATGACATCCCCCAGTCCCGAGCCTTTTTGGAAAATTTTTTTTTCTTATGAAACTTCCGCTTAGGTCGAGAAACTATGGAAAATCTTGAAGAAAGTGGTCTCTGCGGTCTATAAGTTATCTATACAGGTGCGGTTTCCCCCCGCAGGTATCGTATTCTGTAATGGGCTGGATATGCGTAAACGTTTTCTATGGTAATGAGTAATGGGACAAACAACACACAACACCTCTACATTTATTGAATTTGTACTAATAAACAATAACAGTAACAATATAATGTATTTCAGACACATATATAGGAAAAATAAGCATTGTACCATCGCGCGAGCATAGCGAGTTTGGTCCGAGTCGTAACATGCTATATGCTAAGTTTCTGGTATGAGTCAACCTATCATTTTTTCTACTTGTATACTTCTGTTTCAATGACAATTTACCAATTACAACTGTTTGTAAGTGATTTCAGATGTTTTCATTCATTTTGATGACATGCAGCATAAGTTTAGCGCACATCAGCTTAGTAAGCGCACTCGCTATGACTCGTATTTCAACATATCAAATTGTTTTATCACTTTCCAATTATTTTCCCATTTACATAGAACCTTTCCCCCACCACTGTGAAGGTTTTCAATTATTTTCATTCATTACGAGGGCATTTAGCGATATGCTAGCGCCTATTCATGTAGCAACCACGATCTCAAACACTCGTGTTTCATCATCTACTTTATTTATTCACTCCAATTATATTTTCCCACTTACATTACACACGTTTACACCTCCAATGCACTGTACATACTTACTGCCATTATTTATTCAAGTGAGCGTGAGAATATCGCCTGAAAATACCCTCGCAAGGAATGTTACGTCATACATAATACTCACACACTTATATACTAATTCACTCACACACTTATATACTAATTATTCACTTTATCACTTGCTGACTTTTATTTTGACTAATACGTGCCTTATTCATTCGACTAAGCGTCAGGAAATCTTATCTTTATAGACACGCTATGAATATTTGACTTAGGAAATACATCATCATATACAATAATTTGAACTTATATTATACCCGTAAGAATGTCACATAATAGAAAATTTATAATAAGGGGCCGTATTTATTGCACTGAGCGACAGAATATCGCATCAAACAACCCTCTCTATGTAAGTTTCAACTTAGGGCAGATTTATATACTTACACCCAATGTTTGCACTTATGTTCTACCCGTAGGCACTTTATACTAATATTTGGCGATCCACATAACTGATATTTTGACAGAGCGTCTGTCTGTCGCATTTACATCATAATTTCTGCGTCCTTTCGCAATCACACCATGCTAAAATTGCAGCAACGTGTGATATTCACTAAAACATGGGTGAATACACAGACCCACGTCACACTGCACGCACTCATAGTGGGTGTCCTTCCTCTGTGTCGTGAGTCTCACCTGGGAATGACTGCACACGTGACACCTGCGCTGGGGCCTAGGTCTGTTGGGCTGGGGCGGGATAGGAGTGGGGAAATGGCGGGCGGATATTCTCTGGGGAGTGTGGGTAATAGGGGCAGTGCGGGGGCGCTGTTGGGGCCTTTCAACAGCATATTTTGCAAAAGATTTCTCGTGTGAGCTCCCTCACAAACCCTTCAAAGGTTTCCTGAACTCCTGTGGTCATGGCGTGAAGGTGGTGGCAATTCAGAGCAGTGATATCTAGCAAGTGAAAGAACAGTTTTTTATACCACTTCATCGTGGTCCTGGCACACTCTACTGTCGATATCATGGAGTCTGACTGGTCCACGAGGCGCATGTTTATATTATAGTCCATGACACATTCAGGTTTCCAAACACGACGCCTGCTCTCGCTATGGTAATCAACAGAATCAGTACGGTGCATCAAGGGTCGGTGAACCGTGGACAAGAGGCTTACTTCTCTGTTGTGGTTCCACATTGTTGCAAGGATGTTGTTTGCTTTGAAGAAGACAACCTCACTCCTTGCAAGTTTCCGCCCTACCTTGACCATGTGACGCCGGTTCACCTTTACGGTTCCACAGACTCCCGTTTCATGTCTGTGAAGATAACGAGCGAGAAGAGGGCTAGTGTACCAGTTGTCGAGATAGAGAACGTGACCACGATGAAGGTAGTCTTGTATCATCGTCTTTACCACTGCTCCAGAAAGTCCTATACTTCGATCTTCTATTATGTCTGTCGTGCACCGGTGTACAAGACTATGTCTTGCACGTATCTAGTCCTACAGTCACACATAACAAAGATCTTGAACCCAAAACGGTGCCTTTTGCTGGGTATATACTGTCTGAATGAAATATTGCCTCTCCACAACACGAGACTCTCGTCTATGACGAGATCTCTATAGGGATAGAATGAGGATCGAAAGGTTTGCCTGAGGTGATCAAAGACCAGCCTAATTCGCCTCATTTTGTCCGTGTTGTTTGCATTTGCAGGGTCATTAGCATCATAAAAATGGAGGCGACTTAGAATTTGTTGAAACCGATTACGGCTCATCACTTGACCAAATATGGGGTAAACATAACAGGGTCCGTAGTCCAGTAAGCAGGAATTCTATTTTTCTTATTATACCCATCAAAAGGACAAGGGCAAAAAATAAGAACATTTCTGGAATGGAGACAGGGTAATCATAAATCATTGAATGCCTACTCCTTGTTCCCAATCTTTCACTTTCTAGCCGCTGGCCACTTGCAAACAGGTTTGTTTGAAGCACGATCTGATCAACGAAGGCCTCACTGAAAAACAGGTGGAAAAAATCCAACCTGCTTGAATTACAGTGAATACCTGGTGCAATGCAGCCAGATCGCCCCTGCTCAGTGAAGGGTGAATGAGGGGAGAAAAATCACTCCCATCCTCCCAATCCCACGACACAAATCCCTCGTCCCCATCACCGCCTTCGTCTGGGTGGGGAGGAGATCCTGGTTGGGGAGGTTGGGGAGAAGGAGTACGGAGGGCTTCCCCACTGTCACTCCTCTTCCCTCTGCCTTTACCCTTTCCCTTTCCCTTACCCTTACGGCCTTGAGGAACATTAGGGGGCTGTGGGGATGAAATAGTTTGATATTGGGGAGCAGAAGACGTGCTGGGGAGTGGTTCCTCCCCACCTTCCCCCTCCATTACCACACCACGTGCTCTCTCACGCAACCTTGCTCGACCACGTGTTAGGGGATATTGGGGAGCATAAGACGTGCTTTGGAGTGGTTCCTCCCCACCTTCCCCTCCCTCACAACCCCACGTGATGAGGAACGCACCCGCACTGGCCCACGTGATCCACTCTGCCGCCTCACACTGCGTAGGAGAGCAATGACTCACCCACCTCACTCTCACTTTCCCTAATCCCAGGAATGTCCATTTCACTCCCCACTCCCTCCACTTCACTTCCTACCGCCCCAAACAGAATGCTAGGCCCATACCTGCTTAGACGACGTGGTGTGCGCTCTGGGCCACGATGCGTAATCACCTCCCCGCCCATACCACGTGGCAGCACGTCCCACGTCTCCGTCCTCGTCCTCGTCCTCGTCCTCGACCTCGACCCGGCTTCCAAGGCACGCTGGGGATAGGGATATGACATACCACGTGCCTTCTTTGCCTCCTGCCCCTCTCTAGCAGCACGGTAAGTCACGTACTGCCGCTTCCTTGGTGACGGAACTTCCTCGTCACTGCTGGTGGTTTCCTCCTCCTCTGGCTGCACATAATCTTTGTCCATCTCCTCGTCATCCAGTGGGGAATCACTGTCACCGGTAAAGGTGTCCAGGGCGACTTGAATTTCGCTCTCTGAGAGACCTCTCTTAGCCATGTCTGAGCAGGACCGTGGCTACCAGGTGAGTGGATGAGTGGCGGGCTAGCGCGGGTCGCGCGGGGTCGCCGAGTGTCCCCGCCTGGTGGCAGGTAGGGGAAGGTCAGGCGAGGGTACGTACCGCAAATCAAGCGCGAAATTTGAAAATTGTCGAAATTATGCACATTGCAATTGCACGACGTACTGGTACGTCGCCGGGACTGGCAAATGCAAATCGTGGTGACGTACCCATACGTCGTCGGGACGGGGCGGGTTAATTCGTAGGCCTGGTGAGGTTTTTGTGATTCATGTGGAGTTTTTGATGTCAGCCATTATTAATAATATTTTGTATCTGTAATAATATATCTTGCATTAACTGAGCATTATCCGGTTTTCTCATTTTATCAGGGCTGACTTAGATAAATTTACTCTTGCTAATTTCGTGTTAATAGAGGCTATTGCAGTTAACCATATATTTAACCTGTTTTTTGCCATTACATTATCCTTATGAGTCCTGAATGTTTAGTTGTTAGTTTGAGCATTAAACTTTAACTTGTAATTTTACCTAACTCTTTTGTTTTGAACCTGGAACTTTGCGGGACAGTAGTGATTTTAGTATTCTCACTTGAAGTGTTCATTATCTCTCTCTGTTCCGTAACAATATATATATATATATATATATATATATATATATATATATATATATATATATATATACTGTATATATATATAAAAGGGCAAGGGAATACTGCAGGGTTGAACTGGATACACCTTTGTTAGAATGTCAGTCTGCTCAGCCTTACTGCACCTTGGCTCCTACTTCGCTTGTTGTTTAATTGTTGTATTATAACGGAGAGAGAGAGAGAGAGAGAGAGAGACTACAGGCCCATTTCTCTTCTCTCTGTCATAGGCAAGGTGTCTGAGAGGGTAGTGGCTGCAACCATCTGTGCACAATAGGAAAACAGTAATCTCCACTCAGAGAAACAATTTGGCTTCAGACCTGGACGTTCAACCTCAGATCTTCTCCTCCTCCTCACACAAGACTGGCAGAACTCCCTTGATGAGGGCCTGGACACCATTGTGGTAGCCCTAGACATTGCTGGGGCCTTCGACAGAGTATGGCACTCAGGCCTTATCGAAAAACTCAAGGCCAAGGGCATCCAAGGCAGCCTGCTGATGTTAATGAAAGATTACCTTCAGGGGAGGACTCTACGAGTGGTCATCAATGGGCGAACTTCCAGACCAGCACCTGTACGAGCCTCGGTTCCACAAGGCTCAGTTTTGGGGCCTATCCTGTGGTATTTGTGTATTGACGATCTTCTCCGACAGTTACCAGCAGTGAAGGCATATGCAGATGACTGCACACTATCCTACTCCTACTGCCGTGGTGACAGCCAACGTGCTATCACTGTCATCAATAGGCAATTGAAGCTGGTGGAAGAGTGGGGAAAGATGTGGCAGGCCAACTTTGCATCAGAGAAGACTCAAGTGATGGTGATATCCCGGTCCTACCAGCTGCCTCTGAGGCCTTGTCTGAAGCATTGCAGTTTGGAGGCACGAGTCTGCCAATCCAGAATCAAATAAAAATTCTGGGGGTGACGGTAGACCATGAGCTACGATACGACCATCACGTGGATGCTGATTCCCGACAGGCCTCCCAGCGGGTGGCTGCCCTACGCAGGGTGGCAGGCAGCCTTGATGAAAGGGGTATCAACACACTATACAAGGCTCAAATCAGAACCTACATGGAATATGGAGTCTTGTCGTGGATGTCTATGCTGCCACACACATGAAGAGACTGGATGCAGTACAGTGTCGTGTTGTACGACTGATGGAGACAGACAATGACCAGCCAAGTCTCTCCAGCATAACATCCCTGGAACACTGTCGGGATGTGTCAGCACTTGTGGTCTGTCACAAGGCTCAGGTGCAGCACACTCCCCACCTGGCTCCACTGTGTCTTCCTTCTTCCACCACTCCAAGGGTCACAAGAACGGCGCAAACCACTGATGAACGTGTGGCAGTACCTCGCTCACACACGTCACAGCATCAGCGAACCTGCACAGCCAGGACTGCACGTCTGTGGAATAGTTTCACGGCGCCACACCTGGTGTAACAAGGATGTCTACACACCAAGTAAAGCTGGCTGCAAATAGATGGAGAAAAACACTCCCTACCCCGCTGCTGTTACCCACATAAAATAATGAAGCATAAACATATACTTGCCAATTTATTTTTATTATATAACTCTAATAGTAAAAATAGAAGATACATTAGATTAGCTTACTGTATTGTAACCAAGTATTATAATTATTTTAATTTACTGTATTGTAACCAAGTAACATGATTATTTTTTAAGTTCAGTCTTTTCAAATAGCCCCATGAGCCAAAGTGAGGCTTTAAGACTATGTAATAATACTTATGTAATAGGTTTAAATAAGAGAGAGAGAGAGAGAGAGAGAGAGAGAGACAGACAGACAGACAGACAGAGAGAGAGAGATGAAATTGAGTCAAAATGAGAACAAAGATAGAACGACGGGAAGAGAGAGAAGAGGAAATTGAATAAAAAGTGAACACTGGTAATAAGAAAATAGAAGTTGGCAAAAGGGATCAAAAGGAGAAAGAAAGGACAAAAAAGAAAGAACAAAAGGGAAGACAACGATAGGAAAGATGGAAATTTAGGATCAAAGAAGAAGATAAGGAACGCAAGAATGAAACAAATCGTGACTCAAAGAGACGAGAGAGACAATAAAGAGAGGGAGAGGAAAATAAGGGTAATGAATTATGGTTGGTAAAAATAATAACTGGGAACACCTGCAATAAAGGCCCAGGCCGCTCCACCTTACTTCATCTCCCCACCTACCTTTACAACCTTGTGATGTGCTAATATAGTGAACAGAGAAAGACAGAAACCAGGTAAGATCGAAAGAAAAATGAGTGAGAAGAAAAAACGAATGAACAATGTGAAGCAGAGACATATAAAAACGATGGAACAAAAAGAAAGAAAAAACACAAGAAACAAGAGAAATGCAGGAAGGGTAAAAAAAAAAAAAACACACAGTAATTGAATAAAGGAAAGAAAATGAGACAAGGAAATTTGAAAACAAGAAGGAAAAGATAAAATGAAGAAAAGAAGATTAGTGATATACAGTATACTGGGGGGCAGGTTTGAACTGGGCACAGCAGCAGTAGAGTGCCAGGCCGGTGCACCTTACTTCATCTACCCTCCTACCTCTCCTGTAGCTTGTGATGCTGTAATATACCTACCTATCTTGGTGTTTATGACTTAATACTCTGCACACTTTAACTTGGCCTATAATTGCCATCTATCCATCTTGAATGCTGAGCCGTAACAGGATATTAACACTAGGATATGCTGCTATACTCTGCCAACTTCAACTTGACTTAAAATTGCCATCTTTACATTAATACTAGACTATGGTATTAATTATGTAAGTGTTATGGAAATTATGTAGAGCGGTAATATTGTCGTTAACTGTTCCTTTAGTAACACTCAGCTCTCAAGTCTCAGTCAAGGCTGAAAATAATCGTCTCACTTCACCCTGAATAGATCACTAGAGTCGTCCCGATAATGTGGTGGTTAATGATGACAGTACTGTATTTACACTCACTGGCTCCTGTGTTCTAGCTTAGCTAATAAAATCATCTGAAATTAGCCAACCAATGGAGAGCTAATAGTAACAACAGTAACACTCTCAGGCTCCCATGACTCACAGCAGAAGGAAATCCTGTGTTTTACCAGGCATAATAATTCTACGAGGGTAATGGAATCGCTGCATGACAGTATGATAGTCCCAACATTACTACTGTATGTACCGAGCCTTAGATCATTTAGATGGATGCAACACTTCAGTTTTGTCTTGAATAAGTAATGAGGAAGATAGACCTTTACCCGACAGTTTACTTCAAATTAGATTTAGATTAACTGATTGACTGATAGAATAATTGATAGATGAGTAGATAAATAAATAGACGGAAGGACAGGCAGACAAACAGACAGACATGCAACAGACAGACAGACAGACAAGTTAATCAATAGATAGATAGACAGATTGATAAATAGATAGATAGACAGATTAATGAATAAGATGATAGGTAAATTGACAAGTAGATAGATAGACAGATACATAGACAGAGTATTGAACACTTACACAGATAGCCAGTCCAGTATAAAATACTGTAAGGAAATATTTGATGTAAAAGCAAATCTACTACGCACTGTCCGGATAGTAAAATAATATCGCTTCAGCCATGATAGCATTTGGGGCCGAATGAAGCACCTTTTTTAATTTATTATTTTGTGGGACAACAGGGAGGGATTTTATTCCTGCTCTATATATTTCAGTTTATCAATGGCCCACCAGATCACCCGAACTCAGTGCCGGGAATGAAGTCATCCAGCGTGGAATTGGTATTAACTGTTTTATTGCTGTTTTGTTCTAACCTGCTATTGGCCGTGACTCTGCCATATTCATCTGTGCCAACTCCCGCACATTCAGTCCTATACTCATGTCATCACTTTAACCACAGTACCTATTGCAATTACTATAACTTCAGCGGTATTCCCCTAGGCTTACCAGCTCTTGTGACGCCTCTTCCTTCGTAAATAGTTTTGCACATTACACCACAATATTCTCTGATGTTATTGATGTAAACCATGTCAGTATTTACAACCAGAGAATATAAAACCACCTCATGTTTGAAACCACTACGTTATTCTACTGCAACTCGCGCCAAACGACGTTCCTTAACCTGTGTGTGAGTCCGAGGTGGGTGAGAGAGTTAATACTGTCACCATTAATCTCTTTCATGATTGGATAAATTCTGATATTCTGTTTTAGGTAACAGCACACACCTTTGTCCAGCTGGGAGTGTCATAGAAGCCTGAGACCGTTAACGTGTATATGCGTAATAATTCACGTGGGAATAATGGTTGCAAAGTCCCTTATACCAATGAGAATATGTCTAAGTATGTCAACATTAAATACAGTCACAGAAAGTCGTAAAATATCATGAAGTCTAATAGTGTGTATACCTACTTCAAGTGACTGTTTACTTGCTTTCCTCAAAACGTCATTGCTACGCTAAGAGTTATCAATATTTCCTCTGGACTGTTGTTGTTGTTGTTTTTACGCAGCAATAGCAATGGTAACTCTAAGATGGGCCGTAAGAGGAAGACATCAGTGTCCATAACTGTTACGTGAGGAAAGAGGGTGTTTTTATGGTTGGGCTTTGGATATAGGCTTTCAGCCCGTTCCCTGAGGCTCAGCAGTTCTACGTGCATACACCTTCACATGTCACTAATTCGGCACTAACACCCACCGTTCATACTGAAAACTAGGGCTGTCTCATTCAGGACTGGTGTATTAGTAATACCTGGGAAGTTTTTGTGACATGTTGGTGGGTCTCGTGGAAGACCAGTAAAGTCACTTTTCACTAAATTCAGTTCATCAAACTGAGCTGAAGAAGACAAAAAGCTGACTTTCAAAAACTGAAGGCAGTTACAGGTAGTAATGACTGAACACCGATTATTCAGACAATAAATGTCAATGATTCAAAGTGAAAGTTTTCAGAAAACCTAAATAATACTGTCACACTGTGAATAGACGTAGCGGTGGTGTAGTGTTTTAATAATACTGTCAAGCTGTGTGTACAGATGCAGTGCTGGTGTAGTGTTTTAATAATACTGTCAAGCTGTGTGTACAGATGCAGTGCTGGTGTAGTGTTTTAATAATACTGTCAAGCTGTGTGTACAGATGCAGTGCTGGTGTAGTGTTTTAATAATACTGTCAAGCTGTGTGTACAGATGCAGTGCTGGTGTAATGTTTTAATAATACTGTCAAGCTGTGTGTACAGATGCAGTGCTGGTGTAATGTTTTAATAATACTGTCAAGCTGTGTGTACAGATGCAGTGCTGGTGTAGTGTTTTAATAATACTGTCAAGCTGTGTGTACAGATGCAGTGCTGGTGTAGTGTTTTAATACTCGTCTGTTGTCTGATAGAAATTACATTTGATCCCAGACTGGGTCACGGAATTATATGATTTAAATTTAAAACACTCTGTACTATTTTTTAGAAAGACACAAAGACGCATTATAAAAACGTTCCATTCTAGTACTGTCACATGAGTCATGAATAAGACAGCCTTTGCTTGTATTTAGTATGTATGGTGGATACTGGAGCCGTGGTGACATGTGAAGGTGTGATGCACGTAGGAGAATTGCTGAGCCACATGGAGCAAGGTATCCTATCTTCTCAGAATATCAGAAAAAATATATATATATAAATATATATTTTCCTTTCCTTTCTCTTATATTCAGTCTCATATCTCCTCTCATTGTCACCCTCTCACTGTGCAGCCAGGTTTAATCATAAACTTTTCTATTTCACCCAGACATTATTTCAACATAACTTCAGCAAAAGACCCATGGGAGCGACCAGTCGAAGTCAGCGATTTCCTGCGGTCCACTGGGCCCACAGCGAGATGAGCCCGGGTTGCAGCACCACCAACAACGATCTCTTACTCCCTCTGCGTTAGAGGTGAGGTAGGTAGGATGATAAATGAAATAAAGCATAACATTTGTAACGAACGTATCTTATTCCATTACTGTTTTCTCCTATCTTACCCCCTCTTCTATCTTATTTTTCTGAGACGCTGTTGATCTCCATATTCAAAACTATCCTTTCGCAATATTTAGCTCCTGTTTTCTGCCAAAACTCTTCCCTCTTTGTCAGCTTTTTAATGACAATGGCATTGGCGGAGGTATGCGCTCTTTGAATGCTCTCTAGTCTCTTTATAATTTCCGTATACAGTACTTTAATTTCTTGTCTTTCCTTTTTCCTTCCTGTCTTTCCTTCTTCCTTTTTTCTTACATCTTTATTTATCTTATTTCTTGTTTTCTCCCCCTTTTCCCCGTTTCCCCCTTCCGTCTTCCATTTTCATTACCTTAAATTTCCTTTCATCTTGTATTGAAACAATCATAGTAAGAAGGGTAAGCTCAAAGTCCGTCACTAGTTTTCTTCTATATTCTGACTGGATGGAACACAGTTGGTCCTGGGTGGTGCCTGGTTAGAACTGACCTGAGAACCGGCGCCCTCCACGCCCCAGCTTCAAAAGACATACATTCAGCAAAATCCAGGGGAGTGGCGAGACCTGGCTTAGCGAATAAAGACACGTAGGACTTCTGCAGCTATACATAGTTATACTAGGTTATATATTACCTACACTATTTTACATAAGAATAAGCAGGGTTGAAGAATAATATAATGTCCAGTTAATGAGAATGCTGTGAAGAGTATGTATGAGAGTGCTAAGGCTGCAGTGCGTGTAGATAGTGAACTGAGTGAATTTTTGTTTGAAGGTTGGATTGAAACAGGGATGTGTCATGTCTCCATAGTTGTTCAATCTGTACATGGATGGGGTTATAAACGAGATACAAGGTAGGGCAGTGGATGTTGGAGTGGCCCTAGTGAGAGAGGGCAGTGTTTGGAAACTCCTTGTACTGTTGTTTGCAGATGATACTGTGCTAATAAGTGAAGGCGAAGGGGAGCTGCAAGGCTTGGTGGATGAGTTTGGGAGAGTGTGTAAGAAAAGGAATCTAAAGGTGAATGTACGGAAGAGTAAAGTGATGGTCTTCAAGAGAATTGAAGTCAGTGAATGTAACAGTGAAGTTGGATGAGGAGGAAATGGAAAATGTGAGTACGCTTAAGTACTTGGGTAGTGCGATGAATAAGGATGGAAGTTTGGAGGGTGAAGTGCTTGAAAGGGTACAACAAGGAAGAAAGGTTGCTGGTTCATTTAAACTTTTAAAGCAAGGGAAGTGAGCATGGAAGTGAAAAAGTTACTACATAAGAGTATTGTGATAACAACTCTAACGTATGGAAGTGATGCTTGGACCTTGTTGGAGGGACACAAGGCAAGAGTGAGAGCAGTGGAAATGAGTGATTTGAGAGGAGCCTGTGGAGTCACATGGAGAGACACACTGGCAAATGAGGATATAAAGGAGCGTCGTGGTGTGGATGTAGATGTGACAGGAAGCGTTAGGAGAACACTCTGAGGTGGTTTGGCCATGTGGAGAGGGTGGAGAGTGAGAGACTGACGAGGAGAGTGTATGTGAGTTTTGCGTGGGGGAGAGAGGGAGGGGGAGGCCAAGGATGAAATGGAAGGATGGAGTGGAGAGGTATATGAGAGAGGGGGGTGTGAGTTGGGAGCAGGGCAGTGAATTGGCGGGGGACAGGACGAAGTGGAGGCGATTTGTTTGTGACCAACCCGTATGGGATTAAGGCGTCTGGCAATAGATATATAGATAGATCAGTGACAGTATTACCTCTCCTCATTATTTCTATAATACACATAATTAATACGATAGCCTAGTATTACTGTAAAGACAGCAATTTTAAGTCAAGTTGAAGTAGGCAGAGTATAGCAGAATACCCTAGTATTAATATCCTGTTACAGCTCACCATTCAAGATGGATAGATGGTAGTTATAGGCCAAGTTAAAGTGTGCAGAGTATTAAGTCATAAACACCAAGATAGGTAGGTATATTACAGCATCACAAGCTACAGGAGAAGTAGGAGGGTAGATGAAGTAAGGTGCACCGGCCTGGCACTCTACTACACCTGCACCCAGTTCATACCTTCATCTGTTCGACTTTTCTTTCCTTCGCATTGTTCTTTCGTTCTCTCTTTGCAGTCTCTTTTATTTATTTCTTCTTTCTCATTTCTTTTTTTTTTCGGATTTCTTTGTCCACTGTATTAGCACATCACAAGGTTGTAAAGGTAGGTGGGGAGATGTAAGGTGGAGCGGTCTGGGACTCTACTGCAGGTGTCCCAGTTATTATTTTTCATAATCATCATCCGGACCTCCTTTCCCACCCAAGGGCAGGGTGAGGAGTGGCAATGTCCAGACAGCACAAACTTGCCCAATCCAAATAGGACACACTTCCATTCACTTATCATTCAAGCCCCCGGAATCCTGGCTCTACCGGATACGCCAAAGAAAAAAAAAAAAATTCACCACATTCTGCAGCTTCACACAAACGTATCCAATTGCGTCAATCCGGACGCTGCCATGCTCACCAGGGGTGCCAAAATCCCTGATCATGCATTTCTCCTCACAACATTCATCCAGACAGCTCGATCTCTTGTCAGTTCCCTAGCCTTACCGACTTCCAAACCTCTCTTCCTCAAACACTCATCCACCATATCTCTCCACCTTCTCCTTGGCCTACCTCGCCTCCTCCCTCCTTCAATTTCGCTCAGGTATACCCTTTTCACCACTCTATTGTTATCCATTCTTTCCACATGACCGTACCATCTCAGGACACTCTCTTCGATTCTGGTGTCCACTGACTTCCTCACTCCACACCTTTCACGAATCACACTATTTCGTATCCTATCCACCCTCTGTACTCCACATACATTCCCCAACAGCCCCATCTCCACTGCTCTCACTCTTGCCTTTTTATTTTCATGCCACATCATAGTCTCACACCCATATGTTAGAGCTGGCACTAACACTCCCTCATGTAAGCCTCGTGTAGCTGCAACACTCAAGCCTCTGTTTCTTATCAAGGCCTTCATTGCACCAGCTACTTTTCTGCCTTGTGTCACTCTGCTTTCAACTTCTTTTGCACATTTCCCTCTCTTTTCTATCGCTGTACCCAAGGATTTGAACTCTCTCACCAATTCCAGTCTCTGTCCATTCACTGTGACATCACACTCGGAGTCCCCTTCTCTCTCACTAACCATCACTTTCCTCTTCTCTACATTTACTCTCAAGACACGACGCTCACAGACATCAACACTCTGCACTAGTCTTTTCTCCTCTCTTTCTCTGTTTCTTTCATCTTGCCTTTACTTCTTTGCTTCAAGACTTCCATCTTTTCTCCCGTTTTCTTCCTTGCTGTTTCTTCCATTTATTTTGTCCAAAGTCCTTATGATTCCTTTTGTCTCTGTCTTCACTTGGCTCTTACTATCTCCGTTCCTCTCTCTCTCTCTCTCTCTCTCCAATATATTACAACAAGGGAAGTAGGAGCCAAGGTGCAGTAAGGTGGAGCGGCCTGACATTCTAACAAAGGTGTCTCCAGTTCTACTCCACATAGACCAGTGGCTCCTTTTTTGTTCTCTGTTCTTATTTCCAGTTTCTATCGTTCATTTTTTCTGTTTATTCTCCTTTTGTTTCTTTTTTCTCTTGTCCTTTCTCCTTCTTATGCCTCCTTTCTCTTGCTTTATTTTTATATTCGTTTCTCTATTCTGTCATATTTTATCAATTTGAATATTTTCGTTTATCTCGCCAGTCTCCACTTGTCTGTCATTTTCTCTCATTGCTTTTCTTGTTTTATTTTTCTGGTATTTTTTTCTAAGTATTCTTTTCATTGCTCCCTTCTTTCTTTTTTGCTCCTTTCTTTCTCCACTATATTACAGCAGCACAAGCTACAAGAGAGGTAGGAGGTGAGATGAAGTAAGGTGGAGCGGCCTGGGCCTTTACTGCAGGTGTACTGAGTTAACACCTGTGTCATTTATCTTTAGTTACTTCCGCCAGCGACGATGACATAATGAATGATGAAGAATCGGTACCAGTGAGAAATAGAAAGCCATTAGTGAAAAACAGATTTATCAGTTCTTTGGACAAATGCTTGAACAAACTTATTATGACGAATTTGTCCTGCCCCAAGAGCTCAGGGAATATACTTGCACTTTAGAGAAACCCCAGAGAAAATCACATATCGGTAAGTCAATAACATGGACCAACCATACAGAAGGTAGGCCTGTTGAGAATGTTTTGCCCAGTGAAGGATGTTTGTTAGGGGAAGCAAGGTCAGCTAATATAGAAATAATGGCATGGGAGTTGTTTATAACATCTAATATGATTGATGGTATTGTAACCCATACTAATAAGATTCAAGGCATAATTACCGAAATTTCTAATACAGACAGTACTGAAATACCTACTACACACGCCAAAGTGACTGATACTATCGAATTAAACAGCTTTTTTGACCTGCTCTATGCAAGAGGCTTGTTGGGACGAAATAAATATTGGTATAAACGTCTCTTCGTGTAAGGGTTTGGTCACCCAAGATTTGGAGCTGTCATGTCAGTAAAACGATTTGGTTTCCTACATGCCGACCTAACTTTTGACAGCATTGATACCAGACACCAGAGATGGGTACAGGATCGGTTTGCGGCAATCAGTGAGCTTTTTTAACAGTTCAGTAATTGTTGTTGCTCAGTGTTAGAGCCAGGTGACTTCTTGACCATTGATGAAACGTTGTATGGGTGTAGAACACAAATAGAGTTCAGACAGTACAATAAGAGCAAACCCGTATGCTATGGCCTATATAAATCTATTAATGCTGTTAGATATCCATTTACCTTTAGGACATCTATATATTCAGGTAAACCTTCTGGAGAGCTAGGACCACACTACATACGCGGTACAGTCCCAACAGTGAAAGCTAAGTCAGTTACAAGCCTCAGTAGACCTTAGAGGTAGGATTATTAGTCTGGATAGATTGTACACCAGTATAGAGTTATCTGAGTGGCTTCAAACACAAGGTATCTAAGCCTTGGGCACCATAGATTCTACCAAGAAAGGCATACCACCAGGAATAAGGGTAGTCACAGAAAGGGAGGACAGGTCATATCAAGTTTACTGGAATAAACACGGGGAGGAAATGACAATGAACTCCTATGTAGCACCCACCAAAAGAAAAATGTGTTACTTCTGGGCACAGCCTCCCCTATATTAGGCATTACCAAGGACTGGGGAAGTATTCTATCCCCCCTGGGGAAGGAGGGATAGAATACTTCCCCAGTATTCCCTGCTTGTCGTAAGAGGCGACTAAAAGGGACACTTTTATCTACATTCTTTTTGCTGTCTCTCTTTCTCTTGTACTTTGTCTGTCCTAACCCTCTGCATTTTATTTTCTTTTAGTTTATTTCTTCTCTCCACTCTCTGGTTCCTGGGAGCCACTGGCATTGGCTCCAGGGTATAATATTTTTCTGCCTAAGAAATCTTGATGAGCTCTGGTTATGAAGCAATGACCCTCAGTTCCGTGCAGCCTTTAAGTGGGCAGGGAGTGCTAAGAATCCCACAGTGTAGGACTAACTTTATACATCCAAAAAGAACCTTAAGAATAGGACATTGGAATGTTCGAACTCTCAATCAGGCTGATAAAATGGAAGAACTTATTTCAGTGCTCAAGGAATACAATATAGATATTTGTGCTCTTACAGAAACGAGGTTGCTTGGTACTGATAAAATGAATTTGGAAGATGGTATTACTTTGTTGGTTTCTGGAAGGAGTGATGGAAATCATTACCAAGGAGTAGGCTTACTGCTGAGTAGAGATGCTTGCAAGGCACTATGTGAGTTTGAGCCAATTAATGAGCGCTTGCTTTATGGACGTTTAAAATCTGACCATGGTAATATCAGTATGGTGGTAGGGTACTCTCCGACAAATGAGGCTGCTGATGAAATGAAGGATGACTTTTATGAGAAGCTGCAGGATGTAGTGAATGGAGTAGCAAGACATGATGTGTTAGTTTGCACTGGTGATTGTAATGCGATTGTTGGTAGTTGTAGGGATGGCTTTGAAGATTGTATGGGTAAGGAGGGTGTTGGTATAAGAAACGAAAATGGGGTGCGATTTGGAAGCTTTTGTTTGGCAAATGACCTTATGATTGGTGGAACTATATTTGAGCATAGAGATTTATATAAAAGTACTTGGATATCACCATGTGGTAAATATTGTAATCAGATTGACCACATTGCAATTAGCAGAAGGCATAGGAGTTATTTGCAAGATGTTTGCGTAAGGAGAGGGGTAGATATAGGTAGTGATCATCAACTTGTGTCAAAGATTAAAATAAAATATACGAGAAATGTTAATGGTAATTGTACAGGAGTTAATAGATATGATTTTGATGAGCTGAGAAATGATGAGAACACGAAGGAAAAGTTTCGGTGGGAATATAGGAACAGGTTTCTAGTCCTGCAGACTTTGATGGAATCTGAAGACAATGATATTACCCAAATGTGGAGAGAGGTAAAAGAGGTTTTGCATGAGTGCTAAGATTACTATTAAGAAAAAGGGAAAAGCAAGAAGGAAAAAGTGAATGTCAGATGAAACATGGAATGCAATTCAGAAAACGAAAAAAGTGAAGCTAAGAAGTGAAGAACAACATGCTGATGGCCAGGTAGTTGTAGTACTTCGAGCAAAGTACTGGAGTATACATTCTGAAGTAAAAAGACTAATTAGACGTGATAAGAGGAGGCTGTATGATGAAAAGGCAAAAGAGACAGAAATTATGTTAATGAAAAATGACGGTAAGAGCACACGAGCAGCGTATCAGGCCATAAAGTAGTTAACTGGGACTGAAAAGAGAAGGAAGGAAATACCTGTACGAGACAGAAATGATAACCTGATGACTAAAGATTTGGATATAAAAGGAAGGTGGAAGGAGCATTTGAATCTATTCTAAACAGACCAATCCCAGCTGAAGAGGACATTTTACCAGCCGAGAGAGATTTGCAGATAGAAACAGGGGATATAATCTTGGAAGAGGTAGCAAAATCTATAAAGGAGTTAAAGAATTTTAGGACCCCAGGAGAGGATGGAATATTTCCTGAAATGCTTAAGGTGGAAAATGAGTTGATGAATGTGCTTTTGAAAGTTTTTAATGTGGCTTGGGATAATGGTGGAATTCCAGAAGAGTAGAAAAATGGAGTGATAATAAAAATACCAAAAAAAAAGGGAGATTTAAGTTTATGTGGACATTGGAGGGGGATAACTTTGACACCTGTAGTTGCAAAAGTTTTTCCGAAATCTTGTTGAACAGAATAGAGCCAGTAATTGATAATATTTTAAGAGAAGAGCAAGCGGGATTTAGAAAGGGTCGAGGTTGTAATAATCAAATTTTTATTGTAAGGCATCTAATGCAACAACCTAATAAGATGAAAATGCCACTTAGTATGTGTTTTGTGGATTTTGAAAAGGAGTTTGATAGTGTTTCACGTGGAGCCATGTTGAAAATTACGAGATTCTATGGTATACTAGAAAAGTTTGTAAATATTATTAGAAGCCTGCATGAAGGTACATTTTATAAGGTGATGGTGGGTGTTTCTGTAAGTGATCCATTTGAAGTCAGGTCAGGAGTGATTCAAGGAGGAGTTCTTTTGCCTTTGCTGTTTGTTTTGATTATGGACTATGTTATGAGAAAGGTTGTAAGGAGAACAGGTGCAGGAATTAACTGGAAAGAAAATAAGAGACTGATGGATTTGGACTATGCTCATGATATTGTACTGATTTGCAGAAGTATTTATGAGATGCAGAGGGTGCTTGATTGTCTGGTGGAGGAAGGAGAAAAAGTTGGATGGTAATAAATTGTGGAAAGACTGAAATTGTTAATATGAACGTGGAGAACCAAATCGTTTGTGTATTTTTTTTATGCAAATGATATGGAACCAAAGGCCAGGAGCCCGCAAAAAATTAATTCCAAGAAAAAAATACAAAAGTGAGCCAAATTGAAGATCTGTTCATTTCGAGATGCCTGGACACACTGCGTTTGAAAGACTAGAGATCATAGTATGTAGGAAATAAAGACAGACAGAGACAGTTCCAGAGTTGATCCATTGCATAAATGAAGGACTGGGAGTAACGGTTAACTCTTGCATTAGAGAGTTGGACAGAAAAGGGATGAGACTTTGTTACTAAACGGGTGTGTAGCACCCGTCGCAGAAGTGGAGGGATGCAAGCAGACAGTTCAGAGGAGCAATGACCATGGAAGTAGCGATAGAAAAGATATAAAGAGGCAACAGTGAGGCGAAGAGACAAAGATTGAAGGGTGCCAGTAAGATGAGGAGAGTTAATGAGACAAAAAGCCATTGACTCCACCCTATTGAGAAAAGCTGTATGTGGGGAGCCTCCCCACACGTGAGAGTTGTACTCAACACAGGGGCAAATAAAACCCGTGTATAAAGTCAAGAACTGTGCAGGGGTAAAGAAGGTACAGAGTCGGCTTAGCACACCTAACCTCTTGGAAGCTGATTTTACAAGAGATGTAATATAATCTTTCCAAGCTAAATCCCGAGTGAATGAAACCCCATGCATGTTCAATGATGATGCAGGCTTGAGCTGGATATTATATATCAAAAATTAGTGGGTACTCCTGTGGAAACAGTGTGGTGAAGAATGTAGAAAATTTTAAGTACCTGGGAACGATTGTATCACCTAAAGGATCATTAAACAATGAAATTGAGGAAAGGATTAGACAGGCTAGGTGAGCTGTTGGAATGTTGAAATCTGTTTAGAATAATAATATGCATTCGGTGCATACTAAAGTAAAAATATACAAGTCCATGGCTAGACCAGTTTTAATTTATGGGCATGAGTCATGGTACGGTACAATTGCAACAGATCAGAAAGTATTAGGATCTGAGAATAAAATACTGAGAAGTATTCTTGGGGTAAAGTGGCAAGACAGAGTGGGCCCTCCAGGGAAACGTAGTCTGTGGCATTTTGGAGCCGCGGATTGGGAGGCCCTCAGGCAGTACTTCTTTGATTTTCCCTGGAATGATTATTGCTTCCATGGCCAGGAGCCATCTGGGTATGCCTTGCGCATTACGGAGGTTATTCTCTTGAGCATGGAAGCATACATTCCTTTCTCGTATCCTTTGTCTAATGCAAGAAAGCCTTGATTTAATCACGCTTGTTCTAATGCTGTCCGCAATAAGGAGGGGGCCTACAAAAGGTACCAGAGCCAACCCACCCCTGAATCACATCATCTTTTTTTTTCTGCCCGGAATCGTGCTAAGTCTGTTCTTCGCTCTGCTAAAAATAATTTCATCCGTACTAAATGCTCTCAGCTCTCCAACTCGAATTCTTCCCGCTCCTTCTGGCACCTTGCCAAAAACCTTTCTAACAACTTCACCTCATCATCCGTCCCTCCTCTTTTCTACTCTGATGGTTCTGTAGCTCTTTCTTCTACTGATAAAGCAGATCTCTTCGCACAGACTTTCTCCTCCAATTCCACCTTAGACGATTCTGGTGCTGTTCTTCCATCACTTCCCCCTTCTGACTTCCTCGTGGCTAACATTAAAATTTCTTCAGCTGATGTATTTTCTGCAATCATTGGCCTCAATACTAACAAGGCATATGGGCCTAATAGAATCCCTCCTGTTGTTCTCAAGAACTGTGCTTCTGTGCTTACACCTGCCTAGGCAAACTCTTTCACCTTTGTCTGTCAACTTGTACCTTTCCTTCTTGCTGAAAGTTTGCTCTCATTCAGCCAGTCCCAAAGAAGGGTGATCATTCCCAAACCTCCAACTATCGTCCAATTGTTTTAACGTCCTGTATTTCAAAAGTTTTCGAGTCAGTTCTCAATAGAAAAATTTTAAGGCATCTTTCCTATCACAACTTTCTCTCTGATCGTCAGTACGAGCTCCGTCAGGGACGCTCCACTGGCGATCTTCTCACATACCTATCAGACTCCAGGTCATCCTCCTTTCGGGACTTTGGTGAAAGCTTTGCCATTGCACTTGACATCTCAAAGGCTTTCGATCGAGTCTGGCATAAATCTTCATTTTCCAAACTGCCCACTTAGGGTTTCTATCCTTCTATCTGTGCCTTCATCGTTAGCTTCTTTTTTGGTCGTTCTATAGTCACTGTTGTAGATGGCCATCGTTCTTCTCCTAGATCTATCAACAGTGGTGTTCCTCAGGGCTCTGTCCTATCACCAACTCTCTTCCTTTTATTCATCAATGACCTTCTAAGCTGTACATCTAACCCTATCCACTCATATGCTGATGACTTCACCCTTCACCTTTCCATTCGGTTCCTGTAACGCCCATCTCAGCATTTACTTCAACAAACAAGGGATGAGGCTATGGCACACCTAATGTTTGACTTGGCTCTTATCTCTGACTGGGGTAAAAATAATCTGGTTGTTTTAAATGCATCTAAGACTCAGTTCTTACACCTATCAACCCAACAAAATCTTCCACAGGTATACCCACTAATGTTTAATAATATTCAGCTTAATCCTGCATCATCCTTGAACATGCTTGGGGTTTCATTTGCTGGGGACTTATCTTGGAAAGATCATATTACATCTCTTGTAAAATCTGCTTCCAAGAGATTAGGTGTGCTAAGCCGACTCCGTTCTTTCTTTACCCCTGCACAATTGCTGACTCTATACAGGGGTTTTATCCACCCCTGTATGGAGTACAACTCTCATGTGTGGGGAGGTTCCCCACATACAGCTCTTCTCAACAGGGTGGAGTCAAAGGCTTTTCGTCTCATTAACTCTCCTCCCTTTACTGACTCCCTTCAACCTCTGTCACTTCGCCACACTGTCGCATCTTTATCTCTTTTCTATCTTTACTTTAATGGTCACTGCGCCTCTGAACTGTCTGCTTGCATTCCTCCACCTCTACGATGGGTGAGTGGCACCCGGCTAGCAGCAAACTCTCATCCCTTTTCTGTACAGCTCTCTAATGCAAGAGTTAACCGTTACTCCCAGTTCTTCATTTATGCAACAGGTCAGCTCTGGAACTGTCTCCCTCTGTCTGTATTTCCTGCTGCCTATGATCTCCAATCTTTCAAACGCAGTGTGTCCAGGGATCTCAAAATGATCGGATCTTGACTTTGGCTCTCTATTGTATTTTGTTTTTCACTTGGAGGGAACTGTTATTGCGGGCTCATGGCCTTTGGTTCCTTCTTCCTCGCATTTTAACAAAATGAGAGAGTAAGGAATATTACGAGGGTGGAACCAGTTGATGAATATGTGAGACTGTCTCGCTGGAAATGGCTGGGGCACATATATAGAAAAGAAGGCAGTTTAATACAGGATGTACCAGAGTGGATTGCTAGAGGAAGAAAACGAAGAGGTAGGCCGAGGGAAACCTGGTTGAGGACAATGAAAAGAGAAGCAGGAGAGGAGTGTTGGTGGGACCTGAAGGAGATGATATGAGACAAATATTGGTGGAGAGAGTTCATCGAGGCCCTATGCATCCCATGGGGTGCTACAGGAAATGATTGATTGATTGATTGATATTTAAACTGTATGATTTCACTAACGGAGGCACTGACTTCATGGATCAGAGGATAAGTTTTCATACAGTACACACTAAATCTAGAAGATGGACAATGAATGCCCTTGGCTACATTCTCGACACTGCCAGAGTAAATTCACAGACAGTTTATTCGTTACATAATAATCGGGACCCAAGAAAAATTGCTTCAGTTTCCTATGGCTGGCAGTTAGTGAAGGCATTGTGTAATCCCCAAATTGAAAGAAGAAAAGTTCAGGCTTGTGGCTTGACCAGGAATACAATAGCTAAGATGAATTTGATGCTAGGACAGGGAGAGGTAGAGGAGGCCGTCCCAGAGGTAACACATGAGAATAGATCTGGGAAGCAGAACAAATGTCATTCATGCCTGGAGTCCATTTATGGTCCAGGATACACTCAGAATCGCCCTAAAGTAAAAGTGTCCACGAAACAATGTCAAGTATGTCACAAGCACACATGTGATCAGCTTCTAAATAAAGTTTGTATGAAATGCTGTGGTAGCATGACCATTCAGTGAAAGTCTTGTTCTGGAAATTAAGAATGAATATGCACGTCTGCAAATATGTACAGATTATGGCTGAATTTACCTAATTACGGATTATATTTTTATGTTAAAAAATTTCCTTATATGATAGATAGGTGTAAATAGGGATACCGAAGGTGAAGATCTTGCAGCATAAGGATCCTCCAGCTTACTTATATTAGTTGTAATTGTAGAGTAATAAGGATGTTCGAGTGTGTAGGATCAAATACCGCCAGACAATATATAGACTAGGAGCATATGCATGGATAGCCCCGAGTTAACTCTTACTTTCGACTTGTGATGGGCTGTGGGTCACTGAGGGCCCTGTTTGTTAATTGGCACCAATCGGGATCTTTTTAACGTACCATAGGTCGATGCTGCAGGGGGTGGATCAGTTGAAATGAAACATGGTCTCACAGTGGAGAGAAGGAGCTGGAGCCTGACTGACTGCTGTTTCCCTTGAAAGCACCAGGCAAGGCTGTGGGCCTCACCCCTCATATCCACACTGTGCCTATGCAATAACCAGGGAACAGCTTGTTCTCCAGTTAACAGAGATATAGGGTTTAACCAGGAAACTACAGGCTGCTCTAAGCCATTTAGTAATCCAAGGACTAGAACGTTTCCTGGTTAATAGTCAACTCGTAAGACTTTAATGGTGACCTAGCATGTACGGAGCTTTGGCTGGCAGCCGCATTTCCTCGTGGTGACTACTAACAAAGGATCAAGGGACTGACTTCTTGAGGGACTGACTGGCTGACCGACAAATGTCTCAGGGATAGGCTAGTGATTGACCAGTGGGAAATGACTAATAAACTGACATCAAAAGGACAGTCTGCTGACTAATTCGTATGTATTTAGGGATTGACCGCTGCACTGAGTAACCATTGATTTATTTTACTGACGATATTTTGGATATAACTAAACATAATGGAATATTTGTTATTGCATTGCTCTGAATACTCCTCGGGGCGTAGCGTGAGCAGATAGGGCTGCCGTGCCCTTTGAATAATTGGTTACAACTGAATATTTCTCTGTGCCCTTCAATTTTAATTTGCAGTACTCAGATTTAGAAATACCTATATAATATGTTTGTGACAACAACAGATTCGGCCTTCTCAAGGACCCCGCTCAGATGTAAGGAGTGAGAAGCAGGTAAACCTCTATTATACAACTAAGGGGCCGGGAGAACAGGAGGTAAGTAAGGCACAAAGCTGTAGATGTGGACTTTTGCAACTATTATGCAATATGTCTGCCTTTTCAAGCAATTTTTCTCCTGTACATCTATCGCTTTGTGCCTTATCTACCTCCTGTTCTCTCCTACCCTTTCCCATTTGCCATCCATTTGTATAATAAAGGTCTACCTGGTTCTCACTCCTTAGTTACACCTGAAGTGGGTCCATGAGAAGGTCGAATCTGTTTTGTTCTCACAAATAGTTTATATTTCACACACCAACACAGTCCTCGCACAGCACCACAGTCCTCAAACAGCACCACAGTCCTCACACACCACCACAGTCCTCACACACCACCACAGTCCTCACACACCACCACAGTCCTCACACACCAACAAAGTCCTCACACACCACCACAGTCCTCACACACCACCACAGTCCTCACACACCACACACGTGATTTTATTAATAAGAATAATCTTTTACTTCTATAATTCATTATTCAATAGCGGTAATGACATTTGAAAAATTAATGTAACCACTTTCTAAAGGGCGGAGGTTGGGGAAAGTGGTTGGTGGGATACATAACGAGTTGGGTCCTCATCCCATATCCTGATAAAACACTTTTTTGAGTGTGGCTGAAACACGCTTAGCTAAATATTATATTGTCATTAGAAACTAATATATCGTAGCATTATCATCGTCATTCTCCATTTTTAGTCCACTGCAGGACTAAATTCTTCACTTAGGGAGGTTTTAGCCAGGAAGCCGTAACCCACGACCCTGCACAGTTGCTGACTATAATTATACACGGGTTTTCTTCACCCCTGTTTAGAGCACAACTCTCATTTGTGGGGAGGCTCCCCCCCCCCCACACACACACCACTTCTCAACAGGGTGGAGTCAAAGGCATTTTGTCTCATTAACTTTCCTCCTCTTACTGGCTCCCTTCAACCTCTGTCTCTTCGCCGCACTGTTGCATCATTGTCTCTTTTCCATTGCTACTTCAATAGTCACTGCTTCTCTGAACTGTCTGATTGCATCCCTCCACCACTACGGTGGCACATAGCACCCGCCTAGCAGCAAACTTTCATCCCTTTTCTGTCCAGCTTTCTAATGCAAGAGCTAACCGTTGCTCCCAGTCATTAATGTATGCAACAGGTCAACTCTGGAATTATCTCCAAATCTCTGTATTTCCTACTGCCTACGGCCTCCAGTCTTTCATAAACAGTGTGCCCGGGCATCTCGAAATGAATGGATCTTGAATTTGGCTCTGCTGTCTTGTTTTTTCTTGGAGGGAGCAATTTTTTCTTTTTTTTTTTATAACAGAACAGAGGAAGGAAATATGAATTAAAAAAAAAATAATCCATACACCAGACTACTGATGTCCTCTGCTCATAAAATATCTGTAACAGTTAGCCTTGAACAGCTGTAGGTTGAAGTTTGGAGGGAAACAACTCTGGGGAAGCGAGTTCCAAAGAGATTCAGTACGGGGAATGAAAGAATTCTGATAGGCAGAAGTTCTGCAATATGGCTGAGTGACATTCCAGTCATGAGCGCTACCAGATGCCCGTGTAGCACGAGGGAAGGCATGGAGAGGTGGCAGCATGGACAGAACTTCGTCTGAGCATTTGTCATAAAAATATCTGTAAAATAATGCAAGGGAGGCAACATTCCTTCTTACTTGTAGGGGAGGTAGTTTATTTGTAATGGCAGGGTTCTTGATAATTCTAACAGCCTTGTTCTGAATTTTGTCTAGTTGTTTTAATGCAACCTCTCCGCATCCATTCCACAAGGGTGAGCAATATTCAAGCTGAGAGCGAACATGACTCTTATAAATTATAGCTAGCTGCTCGTCAGTGAAGAAATTACGGACTCTGTACATTAATCCAAGTTTCTTTGAGGTGGTTTTAGCAAGTGATCTAACATGAGTGGTCCAGCTGAGGGCATTGTTAAGTGAGACGCCGAGAATTTAAATACTTTTGAAGATGAGAGTATTAGTAGTACTGAAGGTAATATACGAATCTGGCAATATCTGTCTATTAGTAAATTGTATATATTTAGTTTTACTAGCATTAAATGATACAAGGTTGTTTTTCCCCATTCACTGTCTGAGTTTATGGAGATGGCTGTACTGAGTTGAGAGGTAGACTTTAGATTTTGTAAATGGGTGTCTGAGTGTGAGAACTATATACAAAGGAGTATGAAGGAAAGCAAACAGCAACAGACCTTATGGTCCTTTCGAGGCTGTTCAGTACAGAGTAGTCTTTGACTACAAGATCTAACTCTACATGCTGAAGGATAAGGATTGTAAAGCAAGAAGGCTCCCCCCGCCTCCAAACCCTCAAGCCAAAACTGGCAAGAAAAAGTGAGAAAAACCACCACACAGCATGGAAAAACTGACATGGAAATTTCATAGGAAAGACTGAAAAGGAAAACTACATTCTATAATACATTATCTAAAGCTACCAGTATGAATAACCTGAAAGAGAAAGTAGTAAAGTATGATGAGTAATCGAATAAATAAATAACTAATGCATGTCGCTGTATGGGTACGTTGATTTGATGGGGCGTCCTCGGACACAGTGTGGAAATTGCACAGTGCACAGTGTGGATATTCAGGGGTGGTGTGGCAGCCTTGCCTGGCGCTATTAAGGTAGGCAGCAGTCAATCAGGCCCCAGCTCCATTCATTCCACTGAGAATAGGAACTTTCCCATGCAGGACAAGCAAACAAGTCACCTCCTGAAGCAGTGACCCCTGGTACATTAAAAAAATCCCGATGGTGGCCACGTAAATAACAGGGACCGTCAGTGATCCACAGCCCATCACCGGTCAATAGTATGACAGATAGCCCTGAGTTAACTCAGGGCTATCTGTGCATATCCTAGTCTGTGCATATACTATATTTGCATTTAATAAATTGATCCAGGTCTAAAAAATCTAAAATAAAATAAAATAAAATAGAAAATTATACGTTCACAAGTGCTTTATTCAGGAGTAAACATATTAAGCTGGGGGTTGGATGCCAAATACTTATCCAGGCGACCTTTAAAGGTTTGTACTGTATTACAATCTATTACATTGGAAGGCAGTTTATTCTATATATTTACAACTCTATTGAAGAAGAAATGCTTAGCTTCATGCGACTGGAATCGTTTGCCAATTATTTTATGCCCATTGCCTCTAGTGTAGTTCGAGTGATCAACTGTGAAGTATTTATCGACAGCCATGTTATCATGTCCTTTGAATATCTTGAATACTTGAAATAAATGTCCTCGTATCCTCCATTTTGTTAGGGTAAAGAGATTCAGGGCTTCTAAACGTTCCTCGTACGGTTTATTTCTCAATCTAGGCATCATCTTTGTCATCCTTCGCTGCACTCTTTCAAGCTTTTCAATATCCTTTTTATAATACGGTGACCAAAACTGAACGCAATACTCCAAGTGCGGATGTACTAAGGTATTTTACAAAGTGAGGACGATATTATCGGATTTATATTCAAATGCTCTGCCTATGAACCCAATCAATTTGTTGGATTTTTCACAGCTTCTGTACATTGTTTGCTTGGTTTCAAATCATTTGTTATTATAACTCCTAAGTCTTTTTCATGGTTTACCCTAACAAGCTGGACTTTATTCATGCTATAATTTGCTCTTACATTTTTACTGCCAATGTTTAACACTTTGCATTTATTAATATTGAAATCCATTTGCCAGACTTGGGCCCAGTTAAACAATTGATCAAGATCTCTCTGAATTGCCTGTCTTTGCAGTGCTGTATCTGCTCTGTTACATATTTTAGTATCGTCAGCAAATTTTGAAATCTTACAACACAATCCTTCGTCAATATCATTCACATATATTAAGAAAAGAATAGGACCTAACACGGCACTCCACTTGTAACATTTATCCAGTCTGACTCTTTTTCCATTTATTACAACTCTTTGTTTTCGTCCGGTGAGCCAATCTTCTATCCACTCGAGAACACTGCCGCTGAAACCTTGTGCCTTTAGCTTCTGAAGGAGTCTTTTTTGTGGAACTTTGTCAAAAGCCTTTTGAAAATCGAGGTAGACCACATCAACAGATTTAGTCTCGTCATACATGTTCAGTATATCATTGAAAAAGTCCAGCAGATTCGTGAGGCAAGAGCGATTATTACGAAAAGCATGTTGCGAATCTTTTATGAGATTGTTTGTTTCTAAGTGTTTTACAAACTTGTCTCTAATAATGGCTTCAAGCAATTTGCAAACCACCGATCTTAAACTAATTGGCCGGTAGTTTTCTAGTTGGGCTCTGTTGCCCTTTTTGAATATTGGGGTTACGTTAGCAAGTTTCCATTCATATGGCACCTTACTGCTCTTAAGTGATAAGTCAAAAAGTTCAGCTAAAGGCTTTGATATTTCATTCTGTAGTTCCTTCAATACACTTGGAGATATTTTGTCCGGTCCTGGTGCTTTATTCTCTTTTAATCTGTTTATTGCAAGCAGTAGTCGCAATCGCTGACTGTAATGTCAGTGATTATGTTGCCCTCTTCTATAGGAATAGGGGAAACAGTAGGAATTGTATGTATATTTTCTGTTGTAAATACTGACGCGAAGAAAGTATTAAGAATTTTCCCCATCATAGTTTCATCATCAGTGTGCTCTCCGTTACCTGTGACTAAGGGACCGATTGATGGAGTTATTACCTTTTTGCTTCTTATGTAACTGAAAAATTCTTTGGGATTTGATTTACTGATACTTGCAATATGTGTCTCAAGATTTTTCTTGCTGCTTTTAATTAATTTTTTGGCTTTTCGTTGAGGGGCACCGTATTCATTTTTATCACTTTGACTCTTTGTGGTATTATATTTCTTATATGCAAGGTTTTTTGCTTCTAGACAATGTTTAATGTTGGAGATCCACCATTTGGGTTTAGAATTTTTGGCGGGCCTTCTGTTGCGCATAGGAATACATAATTTGATGGCACTGTTGAGAGTTTCTGTATAGTAACTCCACGTGTCATTGATATCTAAAGTTTTGACACTGGGGTGCCAGTCAGCTGCACCTGCAATTGCCTTTAATTTCTTAAAATTTGCTCTCTTAAAGTCGGGCACTTTCTCACAACTGGCCTTGACACTGTCTTCACTGAATTTAATTTTAAATGTAACTATGTGATGATCACTTGTACTAAATTCTTCTCCCACAATAACAGTACTCACTACATTTTCTGATGTAGCTAAGACAAGATCTAGGATGTTAGCTCCACGTGTCGGATAATTTACAAATTGATACAAAGAACTTTCTTGCAAATTTGTATTTAGGTCTGACCCTGTGTGTGTGGATAGGGCTTCTCCCCATTTTGGAACTGGTAAATTAAAGTCACCAAATATTACAGTGCTTTGCATACAAGATAGTTGGGCAATTTGATTGTGGATTTCATTATCAATGTTGAGTGGCTGACCAGGTGGACGATAAATTAACCCAAGAGTGATTTTATGACAATATTCATTTCTGAGCTGAATATAAATAGTGTCGATGTTTTCAATACATGGCTTGGTAATTTTGACTGGATGAAATCCTGATTTAACATATAACAACACGCCGCCCCCTGCCTGATTCTTCCTTTCACAACTGAAAATGTGATGACCTGGTAAATTAAACTCTGTTAGGAAATCTCTCTGCTCAGTATTTAGCCACGATTCTGTTACTCCAATTACATCATAATCTTCGGTAAAGGCAAGGGCCTCTAAATCAGAAAATTTATTACGTAGACTACGAGCATTTGCAAGGATTGCTTTAATGTGCTCTCCTTTCTGATGTGGGGAGCTTCCATTATTTATTGATTTATCAGATCATATGACATCTACGTTTGCCTCCCGTGATGCTTGTTTTTTCTCCAGAAAAAACTTACGGCATTATTAAGCAAACGACCTAGATGGGCAGAACCAACGGCATTCAAGTGTAGTCCATCGTTCGTAAATAGTGTATGCCTCATAAAATTGGTTCCACGTGTCGATGAACTGAACTCCTTCCTGTAAGCAAAGTGACTTGACTCTCTTATTAATACTAAATGCTCTGCTGAAGAAGGCACTCCCTGCATTAATTCTTGGTAGTATGCCTGAAATTAAAATACGGTTAGTTTTCTCCTTGTAGCGTCAGATCATCTTCCTGTACTTCTCCATCAGCTCCTCTGATCGGGTTCGCATGACGTTGTTGGTACCTGTATGAATGATAACAAGGCTGTCATTTTCCGCATTCTCGAAAACATCATCCACAGCCTCTGTTACATCATCTACTCCTGCACCTGGAATACAAAAACACTTTCGTTTAGAGGGTGTCCGGCAGCAAAATTCCACCAACTGACCACGGATGATGGAGTCCCCCACAACCCGTGCCTCATGGGGCTCTTCCTCTCCTTCTGTGAGAATCTGAAACTTGTTGTATGTTGTTACTGGAATGATGCTTCTTTTCCTTACAAGCCTTGCACCATTCCGCACTGGCTGGAACTCATTCTGTACGGTGGAGGGAGAAGTAATTACAGCAGGAGGAGGATGGTCAACCTGGACTGCAGTTGGCCTAGCAGTGACATTGTCCTCTGCAGTGTGTCCGACATTACTCGCAATTAATTCCTCCAGCACATCTACTTTTCGGGTCAGACTGTTGAGTCATCTGCATATGAGTGAATGAGATTGTGGGTGACAGATAAGAGATCATTAATATGAACCAGGAACAGGGTTGGGGCCAGAACTGATCCCTGCCGCATGCCAGCATTAATTGAGTGGAAATTGAAATATACTGGTACATCATCTACTTTTACTCTTATTTTCCTGTCACTGAGATATGAGGAGATCAAAGGAACAAAGGACGTTAGTCCATAGCAAGGGAGTTTGGACAGCAGGGAATGGATGCCATACTCTATCAAAAGCTTTAGAAATATCAAGGGCTAATGCATGAGTTTCTCCATGTAGGTCAATTGATTGATGGATGGTATGAGTTAGGAGACTTAATATGTCAGTGGTGGATCTTTCGTGGCAAAAACCATATTGTCTATCACTAATTAAGTTGTTGGATTCAAGATGTTTAACAATGTGCTTATTAATTAAAGTTTCAAATACCTTACCAAGAGAAGATGTGACTGCTATTGGTCTGTAATCAGAGGGGTCAGAGGAACTTCCTTTCTTCGGAATTGGGTGGATATTGGCTTCTTTCCATGATTTTGGGAATAAAGAAGTACCTATGCATAGTCTGAATAATTTAGCTAGAACAGAGGCAAGTTCAGGGGAACACTTTTTCAACACAATTGGTGGAATTCCATCTGGGCCTGGAGCTTTGTTGGTGGGTAAATTGTCTAAGATGGATTATACGTATCTTGTCTGAATTTTAACCCGCCGCCTCCCATTGACGTATATATACATCCACACGTTTTGTCACTGCCACTCCCGTTGACATATATAAAAGCGCCTCAAATGCAAAGTCTATAATTTGCACAATTTTCAAAATTCGCACGTGATTTTCAGTTCACCCACTCAGGCAAGCCTCCCCTAACTGCCACCAGGCGGGCAGCCTCCCAGACCCCACGTGACCCACGTGCGCCCTTGTCTCGGCCACTCACCTGTTAGCAGTGACCCAGGTCAGACATGGCGTGTAGAGGTCTCTCTGAGGACGAAACTCAATCTGCCCTGGATGCTTTCACAGGTGATAGTGATTCTCCATTGGATGATGATGTGGAGGATAGGGATTATGTGCAGCATGAGGAGGAAACAAGCAGCAGTGATGAGGAGGTCCCTTCGCCGAGGAAAATGCAGTATGTTATGTACCGTAAGGCGAGGGTAGGCCAGCCTGGACCCCATACACATGCACAGACCTCTCTCCAGCCCCTAGAGAGAGATTCAGATGAGGACGAGGATGAGGACGAGGACGGCGGCGTAGGACGTGATGTTACCTCATGGTTGGGGAGGGAGAAAATTTCACTGCGAGGATCAGGTGTCACGAGAAGGCAAATCAGGTATGGTCCTTCTGTATTGTCTGGGGAAGGCAAAAGTGGTGTGGCGGGAGTGAGGGTGAAAGGGAAAGTGGTGTGGTGGGAGTGAGGGGTGAAAGGGAAAGTGGTGTGGTGGGAGTGAGCGGAGAAAGGGAAAATGGTCTGAGGGAGGCAGCACGAGCAAGTGGTGTACGTGGGCAGCAGGGAGGCGAGGTGGAGCCGCTCCCTAGCACGTTTTTCACCCCACAACATTACCGCACTTCCTCCCCACAGCCCCGTTATGTGGGGAAAGGAAGGAAAGGGAAGGGAAAAGGGAAAGGAAAAGGGAGAGGGAAGAGAAGTGCGAGTGAGGAAGGGCGCCGCTCTCCACCTCCCTAACCTCCCCCACCATCCTCCCCTCCCCACCCTGACAAAGGTGATGATGGGGACGAGGCTGGAGACAGTAGTGTGTCGTGGAACTGGGAAGATGGGAGTAATTTCACTCCCATCATTCACCCTTTCACTGAGGAGTGGTGGTCTGGTTGCACGGCTCCAGGTATCCACACGGGCTCCACCAGGGTGGATTTCTTCCACCTGTTCTTTGGGCAGGAGTTTGTGGGCCGCATAATGGAGCAAACAAACTTATTTGCAAGCAGCCAGTACCATGAAATTGAGCGTCAAGGTACAACGAGCAAGCACTCCCAACGCTAGGTGAGAAGTTCATATTTTTTGCCCTGGTTCTCTTGATGGGTGTTGTACAAAAAAGTCAAATTCCTGCATACTGGACCATGGACCCAATGACCATCACACCTTTCTTTGGAAAGGTAATGGGTCAAGATTGATTCCAGCAAAGTCTCAGCCACCTCCACTTTTATGATGCATACGACCCTGCTAATGCCAATAACACAGATAAAATGAGGGGAATTAGACTTGTCTTTGATCACCTACGGGAAATGTTCCGCTCATCATTTTATCCTTACAGAGACCTCGTCATAGACGAGAGTCTCGTGTTGTGGAGAGGCAATATTTCCTTTTGCCAGTACATACCCAGCAAAAGACACCATATCAGTTTCAAGATCTTTGTTATGTGTGACTGTAAGACTGGTTATGTGCAAGACATAGTCTTGTACATGGGTGCACTGACAGACATAACAGAAGATCGTATTATTGGACTCTCAGGGACAGTGGTGAAGACAATGATAGAGGAGTACCTTCATCGTGGTCATGTGTTGTACCTGGACAACTGGTACACTGGCCCTCTTCTCACTTGGTTCCTTCACCAACACGACACCGGAGTCTGTGGTACAGTAAAGAGAAACCATCGCCATATGGTCAAGGTAGGGAGGAAACTTGACAAGAACGAGGTGGTTTTCTTCCAGGCAAATAACATCCTTGCCACCCTGTGGAACCACAACAGAGAAGTTTGCCTCCTGTCAAATGTACACGGCCCCCTGATGAACTGCACAGACTCTGTTGATCACTGCAGAGAGAAGAGGTGCCATGTCTGGAATCCTGAGTCGGTACTGAACTACAATCTCAACATGAGGCAAGTGGATCAGTCAGACTCCATGATTTCCAGTGTGGACTGTGCCAGGACCACAATGAAGTGGTACAAAAAGCTCTTCTTCCACTTGTTCGACATCACGGTCCTAAATGCACACTACCTCCACGCCATGACAAGAGGAATCTCTGAGACCTTTGAGGAGTTTGTGAGGGAGCTGTCTCAGGAAATTATCACCAGGTACGCACAGGACAGGCCCCCACACCGCACCCGCACCCCCAGTGCCGCCCAGACTCCCCTAAGTCTCGCAGTACGTCACTACCCGAGCACCATCCCTCCTCAACCAAACCATCCTAGACCCCAGCGCCGCTGCCATGTATGCAAGCACTCAACAGTAAGACCAGCCACTCAGAGAAAAGACACAAAATACGAATGTGTAGACTGCCATGCATCGTTGTGCCTTGAGCCATGTTTCAAGGGATATCACAACTACCTGCACTACTGATACTGTGTGATAGCGATAATATGACGCTCACTGTAGAAGTAAGGCCTGTACATACTGTATGCGATAATATGACGCTCAGTATAACGGTAAGGCCTATAAGTATGTGATAAGAATTATATAAAGTTGAAATGGGTGTTATGTTAGTGGGAAAACATTATATAAGTTGAAAAATAGTGTAAGTTGAAACAAGTGATATCACAAGTTCACTCACTGTGTAAAATATGCGATAATATGATGCTCAGTTGAACAGTAGGGTCTGTAAAGATGTGACAGCAATGATATAAAGTGGAAACGGGTGTAATGTTAGTGGGAAAGTATTTTATAAGTTGAAAAACAGTGTAAGTTGAAACAAATGATATCGCAATTACACTCATTGTGTAAATATGCGATAATATGATGCTCAGTAGAATAGAAAGGTCTGTAAATATGTGATAGCAATTATATAAAGTGGAAACATGTGTAATGTTAGTGGAGAAGTATTATATAAGGTGAAAAATAGAGAGTAAGTTGAAACAATAGTCATAGCGACTTCACCCGGTATGTTATTATGCGCTAATATTACGCTAAATATCATCGTAAGGCCTGTAGATACGTGAAAACAGTTCTCTAAAGTGGAAAAGGGTATAATGTAATTGGAAAAGTAATATATAAGTTGAAAAAAGAGAATGGGAGTTGAAACAACAGTCACAGTGAGTTCACCCAATACATAAATATGCGCTAACATTACGCTAAATATTATCATAAGGCCTGTAAGTATGTGAAAACAGATCTCTAAAGAGGAAAAGGGTATAATGTTATTGGAGAAGTATCATGTAAGTTGAAAAAATGAAATGTATGATGAAACAACAATGTTAACGAATCATCGGTGAACAATTTGGACGATTTCGCTAGGTTCGTCCGATGGAACAATGCTTATTTCACCTCTATTTTTGTATAAAAACTAGTTTACTCTTGTACTACATGTTTCTTTGTTTGTAATTAATAAATATCTATCTATTGTGACTGGTTTCCCATACTATTAATATCATAGAAAACGTGAGAGCCGCAGACCACCTCCACAGAATACGGTACCAGGTGTAACGAAGGTATACCTGTTTAAGCCACTTATAGACCCCGGTGAACACTTTTCTTTGTGATTAGCCATTGTTTCTCACCAAAAGCGGAGGTTTGAGACAAAAAAAAATTTATCCAAAAATGGTCGGGATTGGGGGGAGTCTGGTGGAAAAGTGGTCGGGACGGGGCAGGTTAAGTGGAACAATTTCGGGAGAGTCAAGTTCTAGTACTGGGAGGTTCTGGCTGGCATCCTCTATGGTAGAATTTTTGGCAAACGTACTGGCTAAAATATCTGCTTTCGCACGTGGGTCATTTATAATGTTGCCATCTGAAGATTTTATTGGGGGAATGGATGATGATTTGTTAAAGTTATTATTGAAAGAATTAAGAGTTGACCAGAATATTCTTTGTCATTAGGGTTGTTAAGTAGTTTTGATGCTTGCTTTTGAAAAAAGTTTGATTAAGCCAGACTTATTACAGCTTTTGCATGATTTCTAGCAATTTTAAATTGAGAGTGTGATTCAGATGTTTTTTATTTTAAGTATGAGTTATATGCTAATGACTTTTGGGCTGTTGCTCTGGCACAGTTGCCATCGCATTTTGGAGAGTTCGATCTTTTAGTGAACTGTTGACTTGGTATGAATATATCCATACCAGCTAGTAATAAGTTGCAAATGTGAGACTGGGTAGAATTAGGATCACTAGAGAAGAAGACTGCCATGGAATGTCAGCAAGATAATTTCTAAATCCATCCCAGTTTGCCCTATCAAAGTGCCATCGGGTCACCCTGACAGGTTCAGAACGGGGAGGTGTGGCGGGGATAACTAATGAGGCTTTGATGAGATTGTGGTCAGAGGATCCAAGTGGTGACAGTACCTCTATCCTGTATTGATCCTGTATCTTCCTTGCATATAAAAATTATTTGCATGTATAACCAATAATTATTTGGCACTGAATAATTATTGATTAAGAAATAACTACCTATATGATTTACATGCTTACATTATTATATTTCCTTGACTAATACATCTCTCTCCATCAACTAGTGTACCTAGTAGTGGAAAGAGTAAATCCACTGAAAGTGGATTAGGAGTTATGATGTTGAGGGAGAAGGGAGAGTATTGCTGGTGGAGTGAGGGAGAGATGGTGCTGAGAAAAAAATCGGTGGTGGTGAGGCAGGGAGAGCAGAGTAGAAGGGAAAATAGTGGCAAGTGTGAGGGTGATGGTGGGAAGGAAGGTGGTGGTGAGGTAGAAAGATAGGGAGGTGGTGAGTGTGAGGGAGGAAGGGTGGTGGTGGTGGTGGTGGTGGTGAGGAAGATGTGTAAGCTATCAACTTCCATGTTATGGACGGTGTGTGTGTGTGTGTGTGTGTGTGTGATAAACGGTTTATTGATACTGCAGCCCTCAGGCTGAAAATATAGCCTACAGCTTTGATATATATTGCAAACATGATAAGCGTTGGTAAATGGCGAAAATATTTGGTCGTTTGATATTTACATTAATTTTAAATTTGATAATAGTTAAACGTGTGTGTGTGTGTGTGTGTGTGTGTGTGGTACGATATGTTTGGCGGTGCTTGCCTTGCACCGGCGCCGACGGGTCCGAATGCGTTACTTTCACTTCGCCATACCATGATACCAGTAACATTACTCAAGATGTTCACGATACTAGGGTCGTGAGTGTGGGAAATTGCCAAGGGATGCATCGAATAGGGTTAATACACGGGACAGTGCGAGCTTGACTCATTCCTGTAAAGATACGTTTAAGAACACACACACACACACACACACACACAGCTTGGCCTTGTGCCCGTGTGAGGCTGTCAGTGCGGCAGCGTGTGTATAATGGTATTTGGTAATGGCAGCGTCAGCAGA
>NC_136980.1:15868077-16003077 GCF_032717465.1 Coenobita brevimanus | reverse complement strand
CTTCTAAGCTGTACATCTAACCCTATCTACTCATACTCTGATGACTCCACCCTTCACCTTTCCATTCGATTCCCACAACGTCCATCTCAGCAGTTACTTCAACAAACAAGGGACGAAGCTATGGCACACCTAATGTCTGACTTAACTCGTATCTCTGACTGGGGCAAATATAATCTGGTTGTTTTTAATGTATCAAAGACTCAGTTTTTTCGCCTCTCAACCCGACAAAATCTTCCACAGGTATACCCACTAATGTTTAACAATATTCAGCTTAATCCTGGATCATCATTGAACATGCTTTGGGTTTCATTTGCTCGGGACTTGTCTTGGAAAGATCATATTACATCTCTTGTAAATCTGCTTCCAAGAGATTGGGTGTACTAAGCCGACTCCGTTCCTTCTTTACCCCTGCACAATTGTTGACTCTATACAGGGGTTTTATCCGCCCCTGCGTGGATTACAACTCTCATGTGTGGGGAGGTTCCCCATATACAGGTCTTCTCAATAGGGAGGAGTCAAAGGCTTTTCATCTCATTAACTCTGCCCCTCTTACTGACTCCCTTCAGCCCCTGTCTCTTTGCCACGCTGTTGCATCTTTATCTCTTTTCTTTCGTTACTTCAATGGTCACTGTTCCTCTGAACTGTCTGCATGCATTCCTCCATCTCTACGACGGGCACGTAGCACCCGTCTAGCAGCAAACTCTCACCCCTTTTCTGTCCAACTCTCTAATGCAAGAGTAAACCGTTACTCCCAGTCCTACATTTTTTGCAACAGGTCAGCTCTGGAACTGTCTCCCTCTGTCTGTATTTCCTGCTTCCTATATCTCCAGTCTTTCAAACGCAGTGTGTCCAGGCATCTCGAAATGAATGGATCTTGAATTTGGCTCTCTCTTGTATTTTGTTTTTCTCTTGGAAGGAACAGTTTTGTAGGCTCATTGCCTTTGGTTCCTTCTTCCTTACATATATGTATATATATATATATATACACACCTGATTTCTACTTTGCTCACAGGCAATCAAAGCTCTAGCACTCATTGGAGCTGATCGTTTTCATACAGTTTAAAATATTTGTTTTCTTTGAATAGTCAATTAAAAAGAGCAGACAAGTCTATGTCTATCTATCTATCTATCTATAGCCCGACGCCCTAATCCCGCAAAGGGTGGCCACAGACAAAACGCCTCCAAGTCACTCTGTCACCCACCATTTGACTACCCTCCCCCCAACTCACCCCCCCTCCCTCATATACCTCTCAACTCCATCCCTCCACCTCATCCTCGGTCTACCTCTCCCTCTCCCTCCCTCCACCTCACCTACATACACCCTCTTAGTCAGTCTTTCAATCTCCATTCTCTCCACATGTCCAAACCACCTCAGTGTATTTCTCCTAATCTTCTCAACTACATCCACATCTACCCCACAACGTTCCTTCACTTCTTCATTCGTCAACCTGTCCCTCCACGTCACTCCACATGCTCCTCTCAAGTAGCTCATTTCCACTGCTCTCACTCTTGACTTGTTCCCCTCTTGCAAGGTCCACGCCTCGCTTCCATACGTCAGGGTAGGGATCACAATACCATCATGCAGTGACTTCTTAACTTCCATACTCACCTCCCTATTTCTCATCACTGCTTTCAGTGTACCAACAACCTTCCTTCCCTGCTGTACCCTTTCACGTACTTCATCCCCCAAAGTTCCATCCTTACTCATCACACTACCCAGGTACTTGAATGCACTCACATTCTCCATATCCTCACCATCCAACCTCACTGCACACTCTGTGACTTCATTCCTCTCAAACACCATAACTTTACTTTTGTTTACATTAAATTTCAGATTCCTCCTCCTACACACTGTCCCAAATTCATTCACCAAACCTTGCAACTCCCATTCGTCTTCACCCAACAATACTGTATCATCAGCAAACAGCAACACCGGAAGCTTCCAAATCTCACCCTCATTCATTAGGGCCAGCCCCACATCCACTGCCCTACCTTGCACCTCCTTTACAACCCCATCCATATATATATTAAACAGCCATGGAGACATCACACACCTCTGTTTCAGTCCCACATTGAGATCAAAGAACTCACTCAGCTCACCATCCACTCGCACCGTAGCCCTAACTCCCTCGTACATACTCTTCACAGCACTCAACAATTTCCCCTCCACTCCATATACTCGTATTCTTAATACCTTCCACATACCTTGCCTATCTATTCTGTCATAAGCTTTCTCCAAGTCCATGAAGGCAGCATACACTTTCCTTCCCTTCTCTAGATACTTCTCCACTAAACATCTTAGAACAAATATCTGATCTACACACCCATTTCCCTTCCTAAATCCCCCTTGTTCTTCTCCAACTAGCTCCTCTGTCATATGCCTAACCCTATCAATGAGTATTTACCATATATTTTACCAGTCACACTAAGAAGGCAAATACCCCCACGGTTACCACATACTTCTCTCTCCCCTTTTCCTTTGTACAGAGGAACAGTTATACCTGATTTCCAGTCCTCTGGAACCCTTCCCTCTTCCCAAGCCAATCTACACAACTTCCATATCCACTCCACAACAATCTCACCCCCATACCTAATCATTTCACCACACACTCCATCAATTCCTGGAGCCTTTCCCAGCTGAATCTTCTTCATTGCTTCCACTACTTCCGCACTACTGATCTCTCCCTCCCTCCTCTCATCTCTTCTTCTCCCAGCCATTCCCCAACCACTTATACTCACACTGCTCTCACTCTCTACATTCAACAAATCTATGTAATTTAGCCTATTTTAACCCGCCCTGTCCCGTCAACGTATGGGTACGTTGCAACATTTTGCATTTGCCAGTCCCGGCAACGTACTGGTACGTCGTGCAATTGCAAGGTCCCTAATTTGCACAATTTTCGATTTTCGCGCATGATTTTTCGTACGTATACACGGAACACCTTCCTCTATTCCTCTACAAGATGCCAAGCAGGGACAATGCCTTACACTGCATAACCTCCCCCCTCCCCCCCTCACGCCATTGTCTCGGCAATTCACCTGTTACTAGTGACCTGTCCAGTAAAGATATTCAGGGCCAGAGTGATTCCCCAATCGATGACAATGTGGAGGACAAAGTTTACATAGCATTAGAAGAAGAAACAGTCAGAAATAATGATCAGGTAATGTGGCAAAAGAAGGTCAGGTACGGTGATTAGTTAGTGAGTGGAACAATGCTTATAATGCCTATATTACTGCTTGAAAATCAATATACTCTCATACTACATATAAATTCGTACCAAGTAAATAAATAAATACCGTTTATGAGTGATGTGAAATAGTTACCCTCCCATAGAACTCGTTTTCTTTGCAGCCAGCCTGATAGAAAATCCAGTCAGGTAAGGAGGTACTCCTACCTGCATCGAGTATTTCAAACCTCAGGTGAGCGATTTCTCTATGAATTATGGATGTTTCTCACCAAAAAGGGAGGTTTTTGCCAAAAAAAAAATTTCGAAAATACCTCGGGATTGGGGGATGTCGGAGGTGCGGAAAACCTCGGGACGTGACGGATTAAAGGCTTACCCTTTTAATTTAACCAAGTAGGTAGAATTCCAATGCATGGCACATTTATAATTACAGATGATGTATGGACTATGGAAGTGGTTCTTAATATGTTATGTGATACTTGAGTCTTGAGGTACCAAGAGATTTGTGAAATATTGGATATTATATTGCTTTCCTTTAGAACAGAATAAAATGTTTGTGTTATCACCTTTTGTCAGATTAATTTTGACATTTCCAGGCTCCAACTAACTTAGCTAAGATTATTATGCTCTCAGAGGCGAGGAAAATGCACATGGTACTCCCAGATGCATTATTGTTCTTTTATTCTATAAAGATCATTAAAAAAGCTTCTTTTTCAGCCAAATCATTTTCGCCATTTTCAGTATAAAGAGTTATCATCTAAATAATCCAATACATATCTTTATATGCCTTAGAAAGCCCCCTAAAAGTCCTTAATTTTCAAAAATTTTCCTGGGGGAGGGGGCTGACAGCGCCCCCCCAGACCCCCCAGCTGCAAAGGCTCGCTCCGATCGCCTCCCACCACCTTTTCAAGAATCTATAGACATCTTTCTCCCGCCCCTCTCTTTGTGAACTTTCTGGCTATACCCCTGTGATCATCCATATTTAAAGATAAGTCGCAAAAGGAAGAGGTGTTAGGAAGCTTTAGAGGTGTTAGGAATCTCCCTTAGCCAACGAGAATACGAGCCCAGGTCAGTCGTGTACAGATGATAACACAGCAAGTCTCTTAGCCGCCACTGCAGGACAAGTTGTTTGTGGTGTATTCTTGCTGTTGCCACACGATTTCATTCCACCTGGGAGAGAGCCCTAACGCTGAAGGAATGATACAGCACACCCTTCGAAGCGATAACTCTCTTAAGCTGAGTACAATTTTGAGATCGCCAAAGCATCAATTCCTTACTCGGACTGAAGGGGCTAATGATGTTGCCCGTTTGATATTTTATTCTAGCTACCGCCAGAGGATTTAATACAGCTTAGGGTGATTGAAGATGATGAATATTCAGACAATGTGCCGATTGTCTTCTCAGTTTTCTTGTAGCTGTTATTATTTATTGTAAAAGTTTCAGATATTTTTAGGATGAAATTACCAGCAAAAGATGTACCAGTTTATATCTTCAGTTATTAGACCTTTGGACCGGTATTTATTAAAGCTCTAAAGTCCTAAGGATGACTCAAAAATCCTTATGAGTGTCCCTAAACCCAGGAGGAATCCCAAGAACTATTTATGAAAGCACGTAAGCGCTGTGACTTCTCACATCTCGGGGCCCAGTTAGGAATGGAGGGCAGCTGTCACCAGGACTTTAGGAGTTTCCAACAAGCGATACAGGTGGCAAGATAGCCGACCAACAAACACACAGAAAACGTAGCCAACACCATTTTCGCCCTCGCAGTCATTTGTGATGTGTAGAATGATGGTTCACACACACACACACACACACACACACATTGAGGCAATGATGTTAAATTCCTTGGGAATATCTTTTATTTAGTTTCCAATACTCTTCATCCAAAGGCAGCCGCTAGTTGGCGTCCATACACCCAATGAAGTCAGCAAAGCTACTGGTGGGTATACCGTATCTGCTCTTTTGACCTCGGGTACAGCTAAATGTTGTCTGAACAACCAAACTGTTACTGAACAACCCAGGTATTGCCGCCATAACTAACTAGCTCCTGTATGGCACCTACGGATGGTATATACGTCTTTAGAATCTGATAACTATTTGTAATGCTGGTTAGATTTTCTTATGAAAACTTTGATGAGGCCAATGTAATGCAATGATGGTTACTGGGCGCTGAACAAATACTTGAGATGCAACAGGCAGTCACAGTGATGGCGGCAAAACACTGTCTAGTCCAGGATAACACTTATTGCTTGGTGATAACTCTTCGTCACCACCTACTTGACTGGCATATATAGGTCATAGTCGAAGTGGCTAGAGAGAATTCGTGACATCTTCCTTAGTAATTACTTCTGCATATTATATAGCGGTATTCTCTTGCTTGTTACTAATATCAGATGTAGCGATATTAAAAAAAAGCAGTGTGTAGTTGTGTAAAATTATGCTGGTCAGTAAGATTTCTCCAGACCACACCGTCATACTGTTATTCTCCCTGTTACCATCACATTGGAGAAGTGCTCACCGGTTCTGTATTATCACTAATCCTTTCATTGAGATGTAATACTGTTAATATTATATTTGCTCCCTCCAGGCGATATCAGTCAGCTTAGACGAATTGGAAAGGTTTAATACAGCACTGATTAATCCCTTGATACATAATGTCTCGCCCAGTTTGAATCAGTTTATATGAATGTAAGAAGAAGATGAATGAATAATCTGAATGAATGGATGAAAATGTGCTCTTGTGTGTCTGGTCCTGTGGTATCAGGTGGTCTCATGGAGCTTGTAAACAGCGCAGTGATATATGGATGCTGGGACAATTACAGAAATAAATACCGAGTCACTTTATCATCAGTACCGGGACTGTGAGCAATGACATTCAAAACCCAGTGATGCGATCGCTGGAACTTATGAGTCTTCTCAGAATATTGCGTGAGAGTTTGATAATCGTTCTGTTAAAAAAGCAGTGATAATTATTACAATCCGCCATTGTACATTAAACTGTAGTATCAACAGTAAAACTGTATTTCTCAAGAAGCACTGAGTACTGACTGACAGAACTGTGCAGCAAGCGAAGGGGACTGAGCACTGACTGATTGAGAGAGAGAGAGAGAGAGAGAGAGAGAGAGAGAGAGAGAGAGAGCACCGGGTACTGACTGACAAAATTGTTCACTGAGATAGCAGAGCACTCACTAGATATTATGCTAGATATTTAAAGAGTAAATTTTACTGTGAACTGATTACTGCCTGTCACTTCAGGCGGCGGGAGCGGCATTGGGCGTGCATGCTGTCAGGTGCTGGCCAGGGAGGGCGCCTAAGTGGTGGTCACTGATATCAACCTTCAGGCGGCCAAACACACCCTCACTCTCCTGCCTGGTGAGTCACTTGAGTCACTCTCCTGCCTGGTGAGTCACTTGAGTCACTCTCCTGCCTGGTGAGTCACTGTCCTGCCTGGTGAGTCACTTGAGTCACTGTCCTGCCTGGTGAGTCACTGTCCTGCCTGGTGAGTCACTCTCCTGCCTGGTAAGTCACTCTCCTGCCTGGTGAGTCACTCTCCTGCCCGGTGAGTCACTCTCCTGCCCGGTGAGTCACTCTCCTGCCCGGTGAGTCACTCTCCTGCCCGGTGAGTCACTCTCCTGCCTGATAAGTCACTCTCCTGTCCGGTGAGTCACTCTCCTGCCTGGTGAGTCACTCTCCTGCCTGGTGAGTCACTCTCCTGCCTGGTGAGTCACTCTACTGCCCGGGGAGTCACTCTCCTGGCCGGTGAGTCTCTCTCCTGCCTGATGAGTCACTCTCCTGCCTGGTGAGTCACTCTCCTGCCCGGTGAGTCTCTCTCCTGCCTGATGAGTCACTCTACTGCCCGGTGAGTCACTCTCCTGCCTGGTGGGTCACTCTCCTGCCTGGTGAGTCACTCTACTGCCCGGTGAGTCACTCTCCTTCCTGGTGAGTCTCTCTCCTGCCTGGTGAGTCACTATCCTGCCTGTTGAGTCACTCTACTGCCCGGTGAGTCACTCTCCTGCGTGATGAGTCACTTGAGTCACTCTCCTGTCTGGTGAGTCACTCTCCTGCCCGGTGAGTCACTCTCTTGCCTGGTGAGTCACTCTCCTGCCTGGTGAGTCACTCTCCTGCCTGGTGAGTCACTCTCCTGCTTGGTGAGTCACTCTCCTGCTTGGTGAGTCACTCTCCTGCTTGGTGAGTCACTTGAGTCACTCTCTTGCCTGGTGAGTCACTTGAGTCACTCTCTTGCCTGGTGAGTCATATGAGTCACTCTCTTGCCTGGTGAGTTATTCTCCTGCCTGGTGAGTCACTCTCCTGCCTGGTGAGTCACTCTCCTGCCTGATGAGTCACTCTCCTGCCTGGTGAGTCACTCTCCTGCCTGGTAAGCCACTTGAGTCACTCTCTTGCCTGGTCAGTCACTCTCCTGCCTGGTGAGTCACTTGAGTCACTCTCTTGCCTGGTGAGTTATTCTACTGCCTGGTGAGTCACTCTCCTGCCTGCTGTCACTCTCCTGCCTGGTGAGTCACTCTCCTGCCCGGTGAGTCACTCTCCTGCCTGGTGAGTCACTCTCCTGCCTGGTGAGTCACTCTCCTGCCCGGTGAGTCACTCTCCTGCCCGGTGAGTCACTCTCCTGCCCGGTGAGTCACTCTCCTGCCCGGTGGGTCACTCTCCTGCCCGGTGGGTCACTCTCCTGCCTGGTGGGTCACTCTCCTGCCTGGTGAGTCACTCTTCTGCCTGGTGAGTCACTCCTGCCCGGTGAGTCACTCCCATGCCTGATGAGTCATTCTCCTGCCCGGTGAGTCACTCTTCTACCTGGTGAGTCACTCTCCTTCCTGGCGAGTCACTCTTCTGCCTGGTGAATTACTCTTCTGCCTGATGAATCACTCTCCTGCCTGATGAATCACTCTCCTGCCTGATGAGTCACTCTCCTGCCTGATGAGTCACTCCTGCCTGGTGGGTCACTCTCCTGCCTGATGAGTCACTCCTGCCTGGTGAGTCACTCTCCTGCCTGATTAGTCACTCTCCTGCCTGATGAGTCACTCTCCTGCCTGGTGAGTCACTCCTGCCTGGTGAGTCACTCTCCTGTCCATTGCGTCACAGACTAGCCAGAGGTAAAGTTATGTTTGCATGATGCGCCGTTGTGTTCAGTGTAATACTATGGAGAAAATGGTCAACACAAGCAACAGTCTGCTGACAACTCTCTCTCTCTCTCTCTCTCTCTCTCTCTGTTAATCAGTGTATCTGTATCAATGTAATTAAAATTAAACACACACACACACACACACACACACACACAAGCACACACACACATTATATATATATATATATATATATATATATATATATATATATATATACAAATAGAGAGAGAGAGAGAGAGAGAGGGAGAGAGAGTAAATTAACGTGTCGGTGGTAGGTACACTGTACATACATTCACGTCACTTAATATTGTACATACAACTTTTCTTAAATGAGAAGAAATGGTCATGTTTGAACTTCCCAGGCACTGGGACACAATTTTTGAGTGACTCATACCACAGCTGTGAACGCATTAAGCTCACCCACTCCCCTCCCACCCTCTCACCCAATCATTCTCTCTCTCTCTCTCTCTCTCTCTCTCTCTCTCTCTCTCTCTCTCTCTCTCTCTCTCACAGTGCTACGCCTTTATGTCCTTTCCATAGCAATTCCACGTGAATAGCAACATATTCCAGTGTAAATCTACAGTGTTGTTCCAACTTAACATTTTAGAGGGGCAGTGACATTTTTAGGCCAAGTTAGCGTGAAAAGAGTGTAGTTTCCCCAGCAGTATCTGTCTCCCTAACTGATGGCTAGAGATGCCAACTACTAATTTACATAACAGTTCATTAAATAATCACATTCACAAACATAGGTATGTTATTGTTTGTATTTGTATAAGTTTCATAAATAAAGTAAAGCTGTGATGCACTATCTTAAACAGTGTTAGCCCCACATCCCGGGTCAAGAATTGTTTCGTGAATAGTCCATGGTGTGTGCTGCCAGACCATCAAGTTCTTGGAATTAAAGCATTCCAAAACCACAGACTAAGGAATATAAATAATATCAACTAATTTGTGTGTAATATTGTACAAAATATTTACAGTCTCACAACCTAGAGTACCGTGTTTGGTGCAGCGCCATTTACGTTTATGGGTTCATTAGACAATCAGTCATTTGTCACAAATCAACAACTTTTTTCTCTGGCTTTACAAAGTGCTCGAAATTTAAACCATTGATCTGTGACATTTCCTCTTTCACTGACAATAGTAGCAACATACTCAGCTCGAAATTTTAAAAAATCAGTATAGTAAACATCCCCGGCCTGTTCATTGCATCAAACAATACATGCAGTCGTTATAGATGAATAATAAAGCAAGTTCTATGCACTCTGATTTATCTTGTTTATTGGTACAGTACTTCATCTTCCCACCCATGGCTTTTTGTATGGCTATGGAGCTCTTCAGCACCGTACCACATAACTTTATTTTTTCAGTATAAGCAAAGTGTGCATTAATGGTGTTTTGTTTTAAGACTGTTTGTCAGCTTACAGTTTCCAGGTATTTCCACAGCTTTTGAGCCATTGACAGACGAAGGCTGTCACATCAATCTCTTCTTCCGCCTGGCGTCCTGGAAGCCCCCAATATGAAAAAGGGGGTTGGGGGAGAGAAAAGGAGGAAAAAAAAAAAAAAAGTTATATGAGAAAAGGAAAAAGCTGCGATATAACCCTGGAGAATGTAACCCCCCCCCCTGCAAGTACCATGCACCTAATAAATTGTTCTTGAATTTAAATCATTGAATCAAAGTACAAGAGTGTTGGCAGACGTACCAAACCTCACAGACCAATATTTACCTGCTTTGGGAATAGAAAAACTGATAGAGAAGTCTTTATATATATATATATATATATATATATATATATATATATATATATATATATATATATATATATATATATATATATATATATATATATATATATATGGCAAACAATTTGTTTATGTCAGCTCTTGTCTTCCCCCTTAATTAACACCCTGATCATAGTTGGGCCATACTAAGCTGCAGATGGAGGAAAAAACTGATGCAGTTACCTTCGTCTGTGATTGTTCAACAAATGTGAAAATGAAAGATTAATTCTGGAAGATCACAAACGGCCGTTAGATGAGTAAAAGTCCGTCATTGTATATTTGCGTGCACACACACACACACACACACACACACACACACACACACACACATATATATATATATATATATATATATATATATATATATATATATATATATATATATATATATATATATATTACGTGTCCGACTCTGGGCAAAGGCTTCAGGGCCTATTTTTGAAGGGCAGTGACCTCTTACACCTCCACATGTCACCACTTCGGAGCTAACACCCACCATCCATGTTGAATACATGCTAGGGCTGTCTCATACAGGATTGGTGTACTGGTATTAGCGGGGGTATTTTTACGACATGTCAGCAGGTCAACTGGTTGATCAGGAAAGTCTGCTTTTTTAGGAAATTAAAATCCTTAAACTGTTCCCTGCCCCAGCCGGGATTCGATCCTGGGTCCATTAGGACTGCAGGCCGCCTCTACCGATTCAGCCACCGCCTCTCCCTTATATATATAGATAGATAGATAGATGTTACGGTCATTTTGCGAAATTGGTCATTTTGCAAACTGCCCGGTCATTTTGCAAAAAGACCAAAACCAAAACCGTGATCAGTTTGCAAACTGACCATAAATATAAAGGCATTTTGCAAAAAGACCAAAACCAGGGTCAGTTTGCAAAAACTGACCTTAAATGTCTTAGCATTTTGCAAAAAGACCAGGGTTTTGGTCTTTTAACAGAATCATAGGCGACCTGGTTGGTCAATATGCAAAATGTAATAGGACAATGAAAAACGGCTATTTTGCTCAATCATCAGTAATCTACTTGGTGAACTGAAGTGAACGTAAGTGGAACGATGTGAACGTAATAAAAAGACAAGTTTATTAAATCTTAGAAAATACATTGAACATTAAAAAGTATGTTTATTCAACCTTCAAAAAATTTAGAAATAAATATCTTACATCCTTAAGCATTGTGTGTGTGTGTGTGTGTGTGTGTGTGTGTGTGTTAAAAATACATATATTCGTGTGTGTGTGTGTGTTAAAATACATATATTCATGTGTGAGTGTGTGTGTGTGTGTGTGTGTGTGTGTGTGTGTGTGTGTGTGTGTGTGTTTAAAAATAAATATATTCATGTGTGTGTGTGTGTGTGTGTGTGTGTGTGTGTGTGTGTGTGTGTGTGTGTGTGTGTTTAAAAATACATATATTCATGTGTGTGTGTGTGTGTGTGTGTGTGTGTGTTTAAAAATACATATATTCATGTGTGTGTGTGTGTGTGTGTGTGTGTGTGTGTGTGTGTGTGTGTTTAAAAATACATATATTCATGTGTGTGTGTGTGTGTGTGTGTGTGTGTGTGTGTGTGTGTGTGTGTGTGTGTGTGTGTGTGTGTGTGTGTGTGTGTGTGTCCTTTTCAGAAAACCCACTATCAGACTTGTTAGAGGAAGAGGCACTGCACTTGCATCTAACATTACATAACACTTTGTTTTTGAAACACGTACAGCGTCTGGTCCTACATAACTTACTGCAGCAGCATTTAGCGAATCCCTGACCTTGTCCCATGGAATCTGCATGAGCTGCTTCCCGCAGACTTACTTCCCGCTCCTGTGATACATCTTTTACCAACAGGAATTTCTCCACACAAGGAGTAAATGGGTTATGAATGTACACGTGCTTAAGCAGGTTCGTGACTTCATTCTGTTCGAGACAATTGGCTTGACATTCACAGACCTATTGAATATTGACCAACTATGTTACTGATGAATCTGCAAAAAGATAAAAAACCGTGGTCCTTTTGCAGTACGCCCAGACATTTAAGGTCATTCGTGCAAACTGACCATGGGTCTGGTATTGATGCAAAATGCCAAGATATTTACGGTCATTTTGCAAATTTATCACTGTTTTGGTTGTTTTTGCAAAATGACCGGGCATTTCGCAAAATGAGCAATTTCGTAAAATGCCCATAACATTATATATATATATATATATATATATATATATATATATATATATATATATATATATATATATATATATATATATATATATATATATATATATATATATATATATATATATATATATATATATATATATATATACTGTATATACTGTATATATATATATATATATATATATATATATATATATATATATAAAATCTCCGGAAGCAGGCCAAATGGCCTAATAGTTGTACTGAAGGTTATGGATGTGAAGACCAAGTACTGATGAAATGCTTTTGTTTCATTCTCCTTCTATAAACTATATATTGCTCGGTGTGTTTGGTGCAGTGAACAGGCTGACAATGTTGACCATGCTGACTCGACGATTTTTTTTTTTTCTTACGAGTGTTTATAACCCAGGAACGCTGCTTCTGTATGTGCTCAGGAGTGCTCAAAATAAGTGGATCTCTGTCTGTCTGTCTGTCTCATAATTCCCCCAGGGCTGTGGATCAGGCTGCTTACTCAGTAGCTCAATCAGAATATAACACTAGCATCTCAGGGAGGCCAGCCAGTCTCACAAGTGGTGCAGCTCGCTCATTTCTGCTTTCTTTGGTGTCGGCGTGTCCACACCTCCACTTGTAAGGCAGGATGGTACAGTTATTTATTGCCTGGGGAGAAGGTTGACATTTTTCCTGGTGTATTTGACGGTAAATAATCTAATGAAACCCTTTTTGTGACCCGCTTGCAGTCCTGAGGTAAAACTTTCTAACTTTGCACTTAGGTCCGTTCAGGTGATGTCCATTTAACTTTTTATTCATTATTAAGTTTCTCACAGCACAAACATATTTTGTGGCTTGAAGCACAAAATATTTCCTGTAATTGCTATTTGCACCTGAGAATTTTCTTGTACACGGGACTTCGGTGTTATTATTTACAGAAATTCGTGTAATATCTCCTAGTAATGAATATAGGTACTGTATTTTTCCCCTGTCTCTGGCAGGTGGACAGCAGCACGTGGCTGTAGCCATGGACGTGAGAGAGAGGAACAGTGTGGAGGACGCCATGAGGTCAGCCCAGGCCCAGTATGGCGCCCCGCCCTCGCTGCTAGTCAACTGTGCCGGTGTGTTCATCAGAGGTGCCATCTTAGAGACTGATGGTGACTCTTGGCAGAAAAATATTGATGTCAACCTGACGGTCAGTTCCAAAATGTGACGATCATTGCAGTGTTTAATAGTACATGACATAGAAAGTAACAGAAAATGCTCAGACTATTATGAAATTAATACTTATACTCAGGCAACAATGCCTAATATTATTATCAACTTTTACTCCGCAGGGAACATTCTTGGTAACACAGACTTTCGCAACATCACTGCTGGAAAATGGGAAGGATTCCAAGGGTGCAGTAGTGAATATTGCAAGTATTGATGGGAAAACTGGCTCTACCAATTGGAGTGGCTATGCTGCCAGTAAAGGAGGAGTTATTTCACTCACCAAGACGTGTGCTGCGGAATTGGCGAGGTAGCTAAACCATATAGGCATGCAGACAATGGACTGATCATGGCTTCCATGTACAGTATTTGATTTAATGCTGGTAATCATTTTCCTCATACTGTATATAAAGAACGATTTTTTTAATGTAATATATTCATACTGCAATGTAAGTTACTGGATCTCAATAACATTTCAGCAAAGCCATACGTGTAAACTGCGTGCTGCCTGGACTGATTGACACACCAATGACTGCAAGTCGAATTAAGGAGTCACGTGAGAACCTCATGCGGACAATACCATTGGGTAGAGCTGGCCGCCCTGAAGGTTAGTGGAGGCAATGAGTAGGTCGATGTTGTGAGATGACTGGTGGCTGGATTTGTGAGGTGATAATATTTAATATGCCGGGTGTAGACGTCCGACACCAAGAAGAAGAGTGGCTGGGAGGGTGAGGTGTCATTTTTGCCCCAGGCTTTACCAAGTTATAGTGCAGATTCTTTCATCCATAGCTCTGCTGTTACACAGACTAAATACAATCACATTACATAAATGGACACAAAAATGGTTGGAGAACAGAAGTGCATTTTCAGATATTCGTTCTAACCAAAACTAAATCATATAAAACTAATTCGTGTACACATTTTTATTCTTTTACATTTATACGAATACTGAATCAGTTTAAGAAAGGCAGGAACCTTATGTAAAGAAATCACGTGAATGCGACAGTTTCATTAGACTTTAGATAAAATATAATATAAACGATATGGTACCTCTTTTTTTTCTACCAAGATGAAGGATCCTGATGACATCAAGCCAGCTGTGAGGGATCCAGTAATTGTTTCCTGTACGTGACCGATATATCCTCTGTAAACTTTGTGCATTGTATAGTAATAAAAGCATTGACTGCCAGGCATGCTAACACTGTCGTAAACACAGTACCTATAAACAAGACACTAATATTATGAGAATATTAACAATGACAGTTTTCACTCTATATGTTTTGCTATAAGTTTTTACATTTATTACAATCAGAATGGCCTCTCATCTGTCGCTGCTGTGCAATCTGTTTACAACTCCAGTGATGTCCTGTGCCTGCCCGGCATGGGCCCCCATCCTATCTAACACCCACTACAGCACCTTGCAGACCATACAGAACAACGTCCCACACATCATTACTGGCTGCACCAAAGCCACTCCCACAGCTCACTTACTCTTTGAAACTTGATATGAGAGGCATGCAGTTCTATGTGGGAGCCTACCCCAACACACATTCCCCTGTCATTATATAACAGGGCCACACAACACAACTAGGCATGTAAAATAATCACGCACAAACATTACAAGACCTTCCTCAACACCATCCCGCCTCCAAACATTCCAATATTGACAATAAACAACAAACTCACTTCCTGTGCAGATCAGTACATCTCATCCAGAACCCTGTATTACAATCGCCTTCTCTCAAAGTTCACCATAAACAGAGGTATTCTTAAATAGAGCTGATCGAGTACAACAAGCTAGATTTAGATCAGGACATCACCCAGTCCACTTCAGTGTAGAGTCAGGTTGGGTGGAACTAAAGACTACAAATGCCGTGCTTTTACAATGGACCCATACGATATAACACACATAATGGAGCGCTGCACAGCACATACCACACTAAGACCACAAACACAGCATCAACGGGGTGGAAAAACTGTGGGAAGAACCCAATGGGACAGTTGCTTACCAATGGTTGATGGGTGTGCTTGCCCAGGCAGATTGCGGTCAAGCAACAACAACAACAAAGTATGAAATCTTATGTGCTAGGTTGTACTGCAGAAGATTATGTTATGAGATTTAGTATAATGTAAGCAAAATGGGGTAACAGGTAAACCAGCAAGGTTTGTGTCCAGGTAAGGCTTACTCCTGAATTACTGAGAAGACTGTGGCCAGAGGGTAGGTTACCAGATCACATGGTATAACCTTCCTCATTCCGTGGCGACAGAGGTAACAGGAATGAGCACTCAGAGACTGCAACACCGCCTTACAAATGGTCTAAGGGAGGGATATTTGACTTGGCCCTGTGGTGTGAAACTTCGACTGATTGATCTTAAAATTGAATTACTTCATTCTTGCCTGACTCTAAGTTTGGTCGAAATGTGATAAAAATTGTCTATGTTGTTCTTACATTATTATCAAAATCACATCTCTTCTTCCTTGGTTTACCCTTCAATTCTTGCACTTTGGTCCAAACTGTGATGTAAACTGTCTGAGTCGTAGGGTGGAACATTTTGCCTTGCCTTCTCGTCTTGACTGTTGACTTAATGTTCTTAGAATCGAACACTTCCGTCCTTTTTTTTTTTTTTTCCCTTCAAGCCTTCCATCAAACTTGCCATAAATTGGATTAAAACCGTTTACGCTGGCCATGCCATCTGAGTTTGATCTTTGGTCTTCCTGTGTGACCTTTGCATTGGACTGATTGTTCTCAACATCCAGTTCCTTCATCCTTGCTTTTCCCTGAACCCTTGTAGAAAGATTGGTGTAAACTGGACAAAAACTGCTTAGTAGATCATACTATGTGACCTTGACCTTTATCCTATTAAAAAAAAATAAAAAACTATTGGCTGATCACCACTTGTTCCACCAAGGATGGTATAAATCAGAGGAAATTTGTCATTTATTTTCTTCTCACACAGACAGACACGGGAAGAACTTTGACAATCCTCTGTGAGCTTGACTATGATTGACCCCCCCTCTCAGAAAAGCTCGTCTCACCAATCTCGCCTTACCCTCAACCCTTCCACCAAGTCTGTTCTTAGCCAGATAAAATCTATTGAGGTTAACCTTGCCATGTGCCCTGACCTCTGACCGACTGATCTCCAAAAGAATTGGTCTACCGCTTGACTGATCCTCAACATTGCCACAGGGCTGTTTAAAATTAGATCTAAACTTGGTTACAGTATTTTGTTTACAACGACAAACACAGATAGTTGCACACACACATGTACACATGTGCTACGAAAAGCATTACACCTGCTGAACTACCGTCCGTGGAGGTGTAATACTATGTCATGCCATGAACTTATAAAATGTATGTTTAATCATCCAGTCCTTCTCTGCTTCACAGGGGTCACAGGGGTTCGGGGCTGGAGTACTCACTCTCAACATGTGAGGCATGGGTGACCAGCGTCGCTCGTCCTTCAGTTCAGTCATGTCAGTAATGAACTCCAATCACCCAGCAGTTGGAAATCCTTTGAGCCCCATCCTATTAAAGCATCTAAACCCACTAGACCACTACACGTCCATTTCACTATATGGTTACCACCCAGTGTGTTAAATGGTTTCCTGGACGTACTTACGGTGCTCAAAGCACCATATCTGAATTTTGGTGCCATTGCTTACTGTGATGTTAAGACGACAGATCCCAAGCATAATATCTCATAACCAGATATTTCATTCCGACACATCACCCTGTCCATAACTCTTGTAATTGTAAATCTCTTTGGCAGCAGCTCGCATCATGCCTTCGTTCAGTCAAACGCAGGTACCGTCAGAAGCGACTCTGAGGGATCACCAGTCACTTATAAGATGACTACAGCGCCAACATTAGGCAGTGGGTGGGGCTGCCGTAGTTTAGTTAAGACATATTTACCTGCAATAGACGTGTCCATCCTCGGATCTTTCATAGAGAAATACGTGAATAATAATCGTATTGCAACTAGATAAGACGTGCTAAACAATTATTGCATCACAGGACCATTGCTGAGTTCCTAACCACACTTAAAAGTACCAGAACTACGGAAGCTCTTGTAATAGAATGTGTATTGGCCGTTCTTTCTCGCCCTGTGTGTCGTGCATTATGTGGTTCCAGTACTACACAGAAATGAGGATTGCCATGACATAGTAACTAATAGTACGATAAGAGGTATTGACAGCTGACTTCCAGAGGATGTAGTGGATCTCTGTATCTCATTTCATGCCATCTGCACAATAGACTATAGAGGTAAACTGTCACTAGCATTATTTTCTGCACTCAGATCTGTACAGTACTTGGGGTATATTTTTACTTCTGACCCCTCTTCAACTCTTGATAATTTGGTGATGTTATTCATTTCATCGTGCGGTGGCATTTTTTTTTTTTTTTCTGTAACACTTAACAGTTTCACCTCAAATAGCAGTCAAGTGTTGTGCCACACCCATTTTTGTAACTACTTTAAAGAGATGTACTTAAACCACGATAAACACCCTAACCATTCTGGAATAACACAAACGTAGAACCAAATGAAATGACACAAACATAGGACCAGTGCATGAAATATTTCTAGATATCTTCAGTCACATAAATACAACAATACTCCTAAGAAGGAATAGAGAAGTGGCAATGATACATTGACCGCTATCACCAATTTATTACACGGCCATAGCGCACTGAGATATTAATAGGCGTGTCGTGTGACACCAGGCTTCAACCCTCTCACTCCTTTGGATTTTTGCGCATACTAGTTCACAAACATACCACTGAACAAGAACTACAACTGACGTATCTTCCTTGCTTGAAGTAGGTGTCGTAAACACATGTAGTTATCTTTTACTGAGTAAAAAAGGACTACCATGTTTACTTTCTTTTTCATTATAACAACATGCCTACTGGATAGCATAGCTTATAAAGTTATCCTATACGGTAGGCATGTTGTTAAAACTAGAAATAAAAAGGATATTGGTATCATTAAAAAGAACAGAAATAATGTCAATATTCAATCAGACGAAGGCAATACAAGATATGCATCTGTCCTCAACTCAGCCAAGGCTTCGGTTATCAACATGTACTTAAAGCAGGCCTTAGGATCGCACCATCCTCAGGATGATAAATAAGAGAAATAGTGAAAACATAAGTGAAAGGAAGTAAAAATGAGAACACTGTAGTATACAGCATACCGTGTAGTGGATGCTCAAAAACGTGGAGGGGAAACAAGACGAAGAATAGATACAAAGACAGCTGAACACAAAGCAGATGTGTCGTGTCACAGAGTATCTAATTCCCTGGTGTTGCACGCAGATCAGCACAATCATTGGCCCAAGTGGCAAGAAACTACTGTCATTACTAAAGATTTGAATAAACAAATGAGAATCAAATTGGAAGCGATCAGTGTGTGTAAAAAGTGTAACAACAAAGAGGGATCTTTCAGTCTAGATATGTACTTTATAGACAGACAAAGGATGGCATTAATGTCGCAGTCAGAGGTGGGTTGGGATGACGGGATTTTCCTAGAGGTAGCCAGTCAGACTGCGACACGAGAATGGGGAGGGCATTTCCAGAGGTATAAATGTCGCGATTCTATCATGTCGTGCTTTGAGGGATTTCGATGTATGGTTGTGGAGGGTATGGACCGTACAGATATGCTTGTCTTGCTCTCCGGTAGTTGCAGGGCTGCCGCACCAAGCTTAGCTTTTTGTTCAACATTAGGGTGTTGCTTCGTTAGGTTAACTAGTTCCCATTTTCATCCCTTCCCCGTCTACAATACAATAGGTGTTTGTATCTATTTCTTAAGATTACTTATTGCTTACTAACCTCGGGACTGACCCCCTCATTGATCAGTCTTAGTTATCTTATTCTGGGTTTCTTGTTCCTTGCATGTTTTTTCTCTTTCTTTGCACTGCTCCCATGATGGAGTGGTGGTTACTATGGCGGACGCCTTTGTTGCATCTCCCACCTTCAGGGGATTGAGATGGTCCTGTTGGACCCATGACTACAGACTGAATGTCCCCAGATTGACCAGTCCTTGATTCATACCCCCTTGACATTTCTGTCAATAATGCATCTTTCGTCGTGCTACATGCTGTCGGTTCCAGTCACCTAATTAGTCTTGATTCTTTCATTGTTTAGAAGGTAATTGACGGCTGTGCTGGTGAGATGGAAGAAGTGAAAATAACTTTCTAGTGGAAATATTCTAGTTAAATTTGTTACTTCTACATAGGTAAAGGACTTGTTGAAGCTGTGTAGGTTTCACTGTTATGATGTTTATCCGAGGATCACGGTTTCCATAAATTCCTGCATTGGTGTTATCAACTCTAGGGACCTCATGGCTAAGGAGGAGGACAATATCATACGTGAACTTGCTCAGTAGGATGTATTTGATGCTAGTTTTATAGCTGGATTCTCGAAGGACAAGAGGGCTATGACTGCCACCATTATCATGTCATTTGATAAAGTTTCTCTCAATGTGCCTGTTAAAGCTGGTTACGAAATTGTTATCATCAGGCTATATATCCCCAACCCTCTTCGTTGCTGAACACTGCACATCGGAGACTGTATGTTGCTTTCATTGCAAGGGTCCTCACTCCATTTGCTTGAGGGATTGTCCTAAGTTGAGGGAGGAGGAGGAGGTCTGCACAGTGAAGGCAACAGAGGGCATATCCTAGTACGATGCTAGGAAGAATGTGACGGAGTTGCATGCTGCATGCCACCCCCATACCTAATGTTTCCTATGCATTGGCCGTTGTGTCCCGTCCCGTGATGAGCACAGTGAAGACACAATCTGACCCTGTCCCCAGCGCTCTTGTCACTCGTTCTGCCTCTTGGTCTGCTCCTTCTGTACATTCCAGTTCTCGTACTGATATTCATGTTGCAACTTCTCACTATCAGACTGCTGCTTCCTTTCAGTTAGTATGGTCTGAACCAGAATCTGACAAGTATTATGAGATTTATCTGACCACCCTTTCCAAACAGCCACATCCTCATGTACTTCCTGTTCCTGCTTCAGTGAAGGGGGAAATGGGTTAGCTCTTCCTCTGGTGAGTCTGGGAGCCTTGTTATTGATGATCATATGATGGGTTCCGACAGCAAGCAGAGGGATAGGTCTTCCTGTAGTCACTCACCTGCTGACAGACTGCATTAAAAGACTAAGCACTAAGGCCTGCCTCGTAAATCTTACACCGTCGCATTCACTGTGTTACAGTGAAATTGTAAGACTCTTGGGAATAAATTACACAGTATATAAATCTTGCTACCTATACCCAGGCCAGATGACATTTGCTTACAGGAGATTAGCTTGGAGGATCATCCTGATCCTCCACAGTTCAGTTACTAACACTAGTATAAAAGATATGATAGTCACGAAGTTGCCATATACACACACAAAATATCACACCCACAAACAGAAGTGGTTCTAAATTCTACCCCGAAAGTTGTCGTGTGCTGAGTAAATCAATAACACATGCCTGCCTTTTTAATCTCTCCAATGTCCTTCGCATGGCCTCATTGATAGTGGTGCTGTAAATTAACTTTTTAACCATTCTCCTGGAAATAAGTTAGTGTTGGGCGACTTTAATGCCCATCACTATGAATGGGGTAGCTAAAGGACTGATAGTCGTGGAGAACAAGTACAGTAGTTGACATGTAGTCCAACCTCTGGTGTCTGCATGGTGGTAGAACATCTTTTGTAGATGATCGCAAGCACTGGAAATTTTTCAGCCATTGACTCGTCTCTGGCCTCCTCATGTGTACATTCAGATTTCTCATGAGATCCTTATGGGGATTCCTTGGGAAGTGCCCATTTACCCACCTGTCTTTTTCATTAATGTTATGACTTTTTGGATCCTCCAGTTCCAAAATTTCATTTTAACCCCTAGGTGCCGATTCACTTCATATGACCTGTGGTCGACAGCCAGCGGTTCATGTCATATGACATTTACATTTTTCACGAGCACGTTTGAATTTCCTAGTGCTCCAAATTGACTCAGAGTATTGTCATGGCCTGTCTGGTGTACGGGGTGATGCTGGCTGGCGGTGGTATGGGGCGGGGGTGGGGGTGGGAGGGCTGCCCAATCGTGAGGAGAGATGCATGGTGGAGGTGGATGGTGGTGGGAGGCCCGCATGGGGAAAGTGTGGCCTTGAAAGTAGGCAACAGGGAGTAAGTACGTGCATTTGATGTGTTTTTTGTCATTTGTGATTGATTTGTAATTAAAAAAATAATAGTTTGCAGAAAATCGAAATTCCAGAAAATAGCCCGGTTTTGGGATGTGGATAGGGTGATCCGCCCCTGGCTTCTAGGGGTAAAGAAAACAGATTGGGGATCCTTCTCAAGGATCGCCTATTAAGATATAACTTGGGAGATCTTAGATGTAAAGATCCACAATTTTACTAAATCCATATTACATGTGGCTGGACTTCTATTCCCAAGACTTCTCCAATTCATGCAAAGGATAGAGCTCATTATTGGATGCTGGATTGCCAACAACATTAAGGAAATGCAATAGGAGGTTTTTGAAGTCAGTTGACTAAGGAAAACTTTGTTACATACAAAAAAACAAGGATTGAGGCAAGGACAGTAATTAGAAGAACTGAATGTGGCTCCTGGCGTTTTTTTGTGTCCACGGTGAATTGATTTACCTCAGTGACTAAAGTCCTGTCCACTATTAAAATACTGTATAATAGACACCCGTATAACCCCATGACCACTCTGCACATGGACAACATCTTGGACGATCCTGTGGACGAAGCTAACATCCTCACCACGAGCTTTTCTCATGTATATAGTTCAGCCAGTTACGACCAGCATTTCGACGACTATAAATGCACAGCTGAGCTATGAGTATTAGACCTTACCACAGAAGAAGTACACTTCCTTTACAACCTAAACTTTACAGTGGATGAACTTATCCTTGCCCTAAAATCCTGTAAAGACACCAGTCTTAGACCAGATATTATCATGCACTTTATGATCCAGCGTCTTCATCAGGACAACCTGATTTAGCTGTTGGCATTTTACAATGAGCTTTGCGTGTCCCGAATGTTCCCAGACTCATGGCATTTTGCACACGTGATACCGATACCCATACGGGCTGGTTGTCTTATGAATCCCATTTCACTTCGTATAGTTGTGTTGAATCCTTGTCTATGTAGTCATGGAACGAATGGTTAATAACAGGCTTTTTCTTGTTTTAGAGTCAAAGAATTTGTTAAATGATCATCACTGACTTCTTTAAATCCAGTACACTAGATCATTTAATGAATTTGGGGCATTGCATTTTGGATGCATTTGCCAATAAAGAATTCATGATAGGAGTGTTCTTGGACATCTGTAAACCCTATGACATGACATGACAACAGGGTATCCCAATGAAGCTCTGTGCTTATGGTTCAAGAGGTAATTTACCTGATTTATTTCCCTTTTTTTTTTTTTTTTTTTGAGCGACATAACTTTCTCTGTCAATTGCCCTGTAACATACCATCGGATGTTTTTATCCAAGAACATGGGGCACCGGAAGTGTGCATAGTCCCATTTTGTTTAGTATTATGATCAATGACATTCTCTCATCAGCTCCCATCCTGAGGAATCTTAACCCGCGGCGTCCCGTCGACGTGAATTAACGTCCACACGTTTTGTCACTGCCAATCCCGTTGACGTTCATAAATGTGAATCAATTGCAAGGTCCCTAATTTGCACAATTTTCAATTTTTGCGAGTGATTTTTGGTATGTATACATGGGACACCTTCCTCTACAAGATGCCAGGCAGGGACAATGCCTTACCCAGCATGACCTCCCTTCCCCCCAGCATGCCATTGTCTCAGCAATTTACCTGTTACCAGTGTCCTGGCCAGTAAAGCCATGTCATGCCATGGTACGAAATTCAGGGCCAGAGAGATTCTCCAATTGATGACAATGTGGAGGACAAACTTTACATAGCATTAGAGGAAGAAACAGTCAGAAATGATGATCACGTAATGTTGCCAAAACAGGTCAGGTATGTTGATGTGTTTCATGAGTGAAACAATGTTTATATTGCCTATATTACTGTGTGAAAACCAATATTCTCTCATACTACATATAAATTCGTACCAAATAAATAAATAAATACCGTTTATGGGTGGTGTCGAATGGTTACACTCCCATAGAACTCGTTTTCTTTGGAGCCAGCCTGACAGAAAACACAGTAAGGTGAGGTACTGCTACCTGTTTCGAGTATTAAAACCTCAGGTGAGCGATTTCTCTATGATTTTTCGATGTTTCTCACCAAAAGAGGAGGTTTGAGCCAAAAAAATTTTTTTCCAAAAATGGTCGGGATTGGGGGGAGTCAGTGGTGGAAAAGTGGTCAGGATGGGGTGGGTTAAATACTCATTCAGTGTTTCCGATTGTGCAAAATGGGGTTTTTCCAGTAATGCGTAAATTTTGGGCTGAATGGAATGAAGCTGCCTTGATTCTGTTCATCAGTGCGCCTTGTAGTGGGGATTTGTTTTCCGTCCGTATGTGTGCCGCTTAGTTTTTACTACTCGTACTGTCCCTGATTTGAATTTGGATTTGGGTAAACAGCCGGTACCATTTCAAACTTCTGTCAACTTTTGGTGCCTCCATGTTGGTCACTGATTAAACTTGAAATTTCATGTTAATAATTTACTTGCTCGTTCATAATTTACTCGCCCTTATCATGCAATATTTGTTTTTAAATAATTATTCCGGCCATGTATTGTTTCATTCAAGTTTTATACAAAGGCATGATATGAAGACGCCCTTCCTGGAATATTTGGTCCCCAGCTCACTCGTCAACTGCCTTTTATCGCCCACCCCTGGATCAGTGGATGTTAAAGTCCTTTCACCTTAATTTGGCCTAGATTTTATTCCCTTTGTTATTTCCTTCACGTAGGTGTCAGAATAAGTCGATACTACGGCTCTGGATCCTGTATATAGCATTTCTTCATAATTAGCATCATGCCCTATTGTTAATCTATTGTTACAAGTCAGCATTGAGGATGGACAGGTGGAAAGTGTGAGTAAAATGTGTATTGTAAGTGGTGGCGTAAGTAGACATAAGTGTAGATGTAAGTGGGTAAGTAGGCATGACTATAGGTGTAAGTGGTTGTGGGTGTAGGCAGGTGTGGGTGTAGATGGATGCGAGTTTAAATGGGTGGCTGCAGTTGCGGGTGTGGATATGGGCGTGGGTGTGAGTGTGGGTGGAGGCAGGTGTGGGTGCAAGTGGGTATAAATGTAAGTGTTAGTAGCGATGTGGATGTAGATATGGGTGACAGGTGTGAGTGTTTGAGTATGTGTAATGATGGATAAAGGTGTAAAAAATAGGGTTGTCGGGATTTAAGTGAGAGGTATGAGTGTAAGGGAAAAAGACAGTTGTCTTGAATGGTTAAAGAATAAAGAGTTATGCAAAAATTACTTGTGGTCAGCTGAGATATCTATATCCACTGCATGTAGATAGTATATCCTCTATCCTTCGATAGGAAAAAGAAGCTGGGATGATGATGGTATGTTTTTTAACCTTTCTTCTCCTGAATGGCTGTGTCGAATGAGGGTGTAGGTGAGTAATGTGTAGATGTGGGTGTCGACTGAAGTGTTAGGTGTTTTGTGTGTGTGTACTTGGGAGTAAGTACTGTATGGTGGTAAATGTGGGACAGAACTTCGATGTTTTGTATGCGTGTGTGTGTGTGTGTGTTCTTACCTAATTGTATCTTTACAGGAATGAGTCAAGCTCGTACTGTCCCGTGTCTTAAACCATATTTATCGTACATATCCTTAAATTTGTGAATTGTTTTGGCACACACTATTTCATTCGGTAGTGCATTCCATTGATCAATTGCTCAGTTTGGGAAACTGAATTTCCTTACGTCTGTATCACCTCTCTTCTTATGCAGTTTTTTGCAGTGTCCTCTTGCTGATGCTTCTCCATATGTTAAGCAATAATTTATGTCTATTTTCTCCTTCCCTGATATGCATGTCACCTCTTTTCCTTCTCTCCTGTAGTGTTGGTAGATTCAGTTTATTTAGTCTTTCTTCGTAGCTTAGGTCCCTTAAGCTTGGTATCCATCTTGTAGCGGCCCTTTGAACTTTTTCAATCTTGTCTATGTGTTTTTTGAAATGAGGACTCCAGATTACTGATGCATACTCCAGGGTTGGTCTAATGAATGATGTTATTATCCTTCTTAGCATGTCTTCATTTATGTATGTGAATGCTATTCTCATACTTGCAAGCAGTGTATACATGTTCCGTACCTTCTCACTGATGTGGTCAGCTGGAGATAGTCTGTTATTGATAATCACACCTAGGTCCTTCTCTCTTTCTGATGTGTGTAGGGTTTTATTTCCTAACGTATAATCCCAATCAGGTCTTTTTCCACTTTTACCAAACTTGATTACATGACACTTGTCCACATTGAATTCCATTTGCCATTTATTACTCCATTCATGGAGTTTATTTAATTCTTCTTGTAGCTCTTTAAAAGAGTCTGTGTTAGTAATTCTCCTTTGTATTTTTGCATCATCTGCAAACATATTCAGATAGCTTTCATTTCCAGTGTTACTGTTTATATCATTTATATACACTAAAAACATGATTGGTGCCAGCACTGAACCCTGTGGTACTCCACTAGTCACTTCTTTTCATGATGAGTAGTTTCCCCTTAGTACTGTTCTCATTTCTCTTTTTATGAGAAAATCTTGCATCCAACAACACAGTTTGCCTCGAATTCCTCCTTGATGGTACAGTTCCCATAAAAGTCTTTGGTGTGGTACTGTGTCAAATGCTTTCTTGAAATCTAAATAGATACTGTCCACCCATCCTTCTCTTTCCTGTATTGTGTTTGTTACTCTGTCATAGTAGCTCAACAGATTAGTAACACATGATTTTCCTCTTCTGAAACCAAACTGTCTTTCTGTTATCATACAGTGTTCTTCTAGATGATTTACCCAAGCTTTTCTTATAAGCTTTTCTAATACCTTGCTTACAACACTTGTCCGTGATACTGGTCGGTAGTTGAGTGGATTTTGTCTATTTCCTTTCTTGAATAAGGGGACAATATTTGCTTTCATCCATATATCAGGTAGTTTACCTTGACTCAAGGATTCCTTGAAAATTAAAAATAATGGTTTACTTAACTCCTTTGCACATTCTCGTAGTACCCAACATGAAATTTCATCAGGACCACTTGCTTTTCCTCTGTCTAATTTACTTAACTCCTCCTGTATTACACTTTTCTGATATTTGTAAATCTGGTAGTTTGTGTGGACATGCATGTTCCACATAGTCCCTACCAAAATTTTTTTCTTCTGTAATAATTAATTGGAAATTCTTATTTATCGCTTCACAAATATCTTTCTCTTGTGTGTAGATGATTCCCTCGTCCGTAATGTATTGTATTATATCCTTTACTTTGGTTTTGCTTCTGATGTAGCTGTAAAATAGCTTTGGTTGATCACTATTTTTATTTATTATATCTTCCTCAAACTGTTTTTGGGCTTCCCTCCTTATTCTTGTATAATCGTTTCTTGCCGGTTTGTAATTATTATACACCCTTTCACTATTGTGTCTGCTATATCTATTCCACAACAAATCTCTCCTTTCTTTTGATTTATTACATTCTGTATTGAACCATCTCTGTATTTTCTTATCTGCTTCTTTGTGCTGTGGGATGTACTTCTGGACTCCTATTTCATGAAATTCACAGAATTTTTTATATATAGCATTTAAATCTTGTCCTCTAAGCTCATTTTCCCAATCAACTTGTAAGAAATACTTCTTTAGGTCTTGATAATTTCCCATTTTATAGTTTAGGCTCTTTTTGTAACTTTCATTGCTGTTAACTATGTCATATGCTATCCTGAAGTTGTAATTTAGTACTGCATGATCGCTTTTGCCGAGTGGAGGGTGATATATTAAACTGTCAGTATCATTTTCTTGCCTAGTAAATATTAGATCTAGCATTGAAGGTACATCGAGTCCTCTTTTTCTGGTGGTTTCCCTCACATGTTGCATTAGGAAAATCTCTTGCACGAGATCCAGGAGCTTTTGGTCCCAACAGCTTTCTTGGCTAATTATATCTAGAGTATTCCAATTTATATTTGTATTAAAATCTCCAGTTAGTATAATTCTTTCCGATTTCTCTTCCATTCTATGTAGTAATGATCTTAAACTCTGAATTGTACTCTCTGCCAGGTCCTCATATTCGTCTCTTTCCCATGTGTTTGATCTGGGTGGCATGTACAAATTGGCTACAATTACTTTCTCTTCAGATGTATTGATCTCTACTGCAATCAGTTCTACTTGTGATGGTATATCTAGTTTTATTTCATTGACTTTTAGATTTTTCTTAGTTAATATTATAATTCTTCCACCTTTTTTTAAATTTCTGTCTCTTCTCCATATATTGTATTCCTCTAAGTTTAGTATGTCATTGGATATCCTTGGTGTTAATTTTGCTTCAGTTAGGCATATTATGTGTGGTTCATTTTCTATGACAATCATTCACCTCTAATAATTTAGATACCATTCCATCCACATTTGAGTACATCAACTTTATCATCTTGTTTATATACTTGTCTTAACATGGTTCTACTACCTTCCTCCTCTTTATTCCCTCCTGTTTGTGTACCACTTTCGTACATGCAATCCTATTACTTTGTAAAAAAAAAATGTGTTCTTCTCCTCTTCTGATCTTCCCTCATTTTTTGTTTTTGCTTCCTCCTCCTTCTCTTTCAGTAATTCCAGTTCCTCTTGTGTTAGACATCTTTTTATCCATACATTTTTTATAAGATTCTTTGCATTTTTTAGTATCTCCTCCACAGTGTTTACACTCTGGAAAGTTACCTTTAGAGGTCTTGTCTTGCTTTTCTCGTATTTCCCTAACCTTTTGTGTTCCTCTATATCTTTACTACAGATTTCCTCTGATACTTCTTTCAGTAAGCTCATTACATTTTCCATCTCCTTTTTGTCTCTTGTGATCTTGTTTTTTACTTCTTCCCCTTCTATACCAGTGATTACTATAGATTTGTTGATATCTACTGAATCTCTGACTAACTTCGGATTGTTTTGGATTATTCTTTTCACTTCCTTTTTAATACTTTTTTCCTCTACCCTTGTTTCTAAGTCTTTCTTTACTTTCACCATTTCAGCATACGTGGTTTCCACATCATTTTTGTAGCTTTGCACAGCTTCTTTCACCTGTGTTATCTTCTCCTCAATATCACTGCTCTGGTCTATCAGACTGCTTACTTGCCTAATTGTCTCTGTATCATTTTTGAACTCTTCCATAATACTCTCGTGACTGACTACTGTACTTGCCATTTCACTCATTTTTTTCCTAAGTGTACTCAATTCCACTGTTAGTTCACTGATGGTTGTGTCTTTCTTGTTGGCCTCCCTTCCTAGTTTTTCTATTTCTTCCTTTTGCAAGTGCATCTGCTTCTTTATTTCATCAGTTTCATTTTTGAAAGCCATTTCCAGTTTGTGTACACGTTCAACCAGTCTATTGTGAGTCTCCACTTCAACCAGTTCTTGGTAGAAATCATCATCTTGCTTTCTACCTTTATCCCTTTTCTTTTCCAAATTTGCTTTACTAAAGTATGTGTCCATTTTGCAATACTAAAAGCACAGTGTACTTACTGTACATTCCCTGGGGCAGTTGTAGTCTAAACAAACCTCAGCTGACTGAGCGCATTCTTTCACCACTCTGTACTCTTTTCTGTTTGAACAAGTCTTGTTTAAACTTCTTTTTTTTGTTTTAATAATAAAAAATTATTTAGTCTAACCTGGTACAGAGCTTGACTCATATAAAGATACTAATTTAGGTAATGCTACTGGCCGTGCTGGCTCAGTATGGAGCACTGTAGGCGAACGTCTGCACTCCTTGGTGCATGAGTGTGTGTGTGTGTGTGTGTGTGTGTGTGTGTGTGTGTGTGTGAGAGAGAGAGAGAGAGAGAGAGAGAGAGAGAGAGAGTGCAAAATAAAATAATTACTCTAAACCCTGTCATGGACGTCTCCTCTGTAATATTTGTTCCAGCTACGGCAATCGATATCGTTCACATATGACCTACGCCACATTTTCGTGCTGCCATTTTGACGAGATAAATGTCTACACCAATCACGTCACGGGAAGCCTCGGGTTGTGACTGGTTATGACCGCTCAAAGGGCAGGACGAAAATACCGCCATAGTGTGAATACCGTCACTGTTAACCCTATCATGGTATGGGACATCTGTTATTCTCCTGCCAGCTTCAAGGGTTCAGTGGAAATGAAGCAGGATTATGAACTCAGTGAAGAAGGGTTCCAACAATTAGCATTACCTTTTTATGCCTATCATCTCTAGACGATTCTATACATATTAAGAGGCGTATTTCTATTGTGAGGTTAGATGCAGCCTTCATTAATATTGTGGGAAATATTTTCCCCCAGAGCAGTTGCGCTCTCTACTTTTTATAATATTCGTCCCTGGTTGGAAGCAGAGGAAACCTTGAGATCACTCACTTGTTCGAGAGGTTTTTATAACCCAGAAATTACGTTCTCTTTAATAATTCTTATTATTGATAAATGAAATGCTACTGCCTCTAACCCTCATGGACTACTATATGTAATTATATGGAAAGTACCAAGGACCTAAACTGCGTCTGCACATTAGATGACGTGGTGAGGATGAAAAGGTCCACATGTAAAGCAGATATGGATTTAAGATATTCACATAGTTAAAGGGAATATTCAGTTTAACTAGTTTAATTAAAACTATGATTAATTTGTTAGATTTGCCCTGTATATATCATGATGTAATCTAACTGTATTTAGTACTGTAATTTATTAACAGTTGGCACCCCTACAATTCTATGAGGAACTAGGGCCCGCCATTTTCTTCACTCTGCTCATAGACATCGTCGAGCAAGCACATTTGTACATAACCACTTTAACCACTCTGCTCCTAGACAAAGTTCAAGTAGCACATTGTACATATGCACCTTAAGGATGCTTGATTGCTCAAGCAACTACAGAAAAGCAGCCTCATCGTCATCGGTTATCCGTCACTCCCTCTTCACTAGCTAAGTAACCTTTATGAATTGGCCAATTCAAGGGGGGATTAGCTAGGAGATAGAAGAGCAATTGTTAGGTGAGTTAAGGTTAAGTTACGGTTCACCTAACCCTATGAGACTTGTTTGAATTTACTTAAGGACAACTTTAGGGATGAGTAACGACCTGCGAGTTGTTTATTCGAAAATACTAGAAATTTCTTTTCATTGTGGTGCCCCGAGTGAGGAGGCCCGATTTGTTTACCAGAACCCTCCCAATATTTTTCACAATTTTGGTGCCCCGAGTGAGGAAAGCCGATGTGTGCCAGAGCACCGAATGTGTTTAAGGTTGCTTTTAAGGGGCATAACCTACTACCACGTTCGGTTGCGGTGGATGATGTGGAAATACGTTCATACTGAGTTCAGGGAAGATGGATGTTTTTGGAAATTGAGTGTGAAGATGAAATATAACCCTAGAGGTTTAATAATCCTGGGGGATAGGTTGAAATTATGGACCTAATCCCTACACTCCTCAAAATTAAATGAATAAATAGCTGAGCTGTATTGAGTACAGTGGAGTCTCTTTTATCCGAAAATCATAGGACTTTCAAACTTTCGTTTAATCGATTTTTTCGGATAAAAAATACAGTAATAATATATAGGATACAAGGGAGCAGTATTGTACTAAACCGTTACCCGTTTGTGGCGACGTTTAGCCCACCACCACCACCAGCACCCCAAAAGCCACTCAACCATCACGAAAACACTTAATACACTGTAGTAACTAAGTATGTAACTGCACTTTTGTAACTGTAATAGAAACTGTCAACTTAAATAAAACTTCACTCAAATAAACTTAAAATAAACCTTCACCAAAATAATTACATAGAGTTTGAACAAATAAAGTCTTAAACCTAATTGTTTTTTCATATTTTCAGTTCTCCCCTTTGGGGCTAAGATGCGAATGAATGTGTTTGAATGGATGAGTAAATGGGGAGTGTGTCGTCCTGTCTCGGCTACCTCCCTTTCCTTGGGGGAAGCAGCCTAGGTATATAGAATATAGAATAGAATTATTCAATCATTTCCACATCATCCACATCATGTCCCACATCATCCAAATCTTCCGAGGTGGTTGATGCAGGCGAGGTAGTGGGCAACTCGCTCTAGTGACTAGCGGAGCAACCATAAACTATCGCTAGTAGCGCAAAACAAGCCCGCCGTGTTTGAATTTTTGGATAGATTTCAGATTTTTGCGGTTAATCGAAATGAGAACGTTTTAGTAAAATTTACGGTTAATGGCATATTACGGTTAAAAGAATTTCGGATGAAAGAGACTCCACCGTATTTGGAAATTGAGTGGAGGGATAAATACAACCCTAGACCAGCTCAAATATTTAGTACACTATAGAACAGATCTCCCTAAAGTCAGTAAAGTTACATATCTGTTAGGACAGGTCAAAGGAACATCATATCAGCTGATAAAAGAATTACCAGTAGAAGAAAATAATTATGAGGTGGCCTTGACTATCCTTAAACAAAACTACGAAGACAGGGAACAAGTTATTACTCAGTTACTGAAGGCTCTAATTGAATTACACATACCTAGACACGATTTTGATTCCTTGCAAAAATTTAGAATTGCAATAAGTTGTAACTTAAAGGCCTTAGGTACTTACGAAGATAATAAGACATCAGACTGGGTGCTTTCAAGAATTGTGTCCTTAAAGCTTCCACCGAAAACCAAGGATGCTTTGAATGGTAGGTATCAAAAGGATAAATTCTCCTGCGAACAGATTGAGGAAGGCTTGATGCAACTCTGTAAACATTTGCAAGGAACAGTAAAACCTACCGAGGTCAAACAGAAGACTGAAATAATGAAAAAAAAAACACTAACCAACTGGCTGGGAAAGCTAAGCCAGAGAAGACTAAGCATGTGCCTAAAGAAGAGGCAGGTACTTTCCTTAGCTCCTTAAAGGCAGAGGATAAAGTATTAAAGACAAGGAATAGACAAGCTGAGGATATGAAGGAAGTAAAACTTACCATGGTAAAGGACAGGAAAGTTTGTGTATTTTGTGGTGAGCAACATTCCAGTGCATCTTGTCAACAGTACCCTGATTATGCTTCTAGAACAGGAAAACTTCAGGACCTTGGGGGTTGTATAATCTGTATGAACTCCCGACATACTGCCGCGGACTGTAAGACTAAATTAAATCTTTGTTTTAAACGCAAAAAAGACCATCATCATAGTACTTTATGCCCTAGGATGAAAATTGAGGTTCCTAAACCTGCAAGCGTCAATATGACAATTGCAAAGGGGAATGCTCCATTAGTAATGCCAGCTGCAGTTCCCATAGCCGGTGTGAAGGTATTGTTTGAGAATAGTGTTACGAAACAGAGAGAGATAATGAACACTTCAAGTGAGAATACTAAAATCACTACTGTCCCGCAAATTTCCAGGTTCAAAACAAAAGAGTTAGGTAAAATTACAAGTTAAAGTTTAATGCTCAAACTAACAACTAAACTTTCAGGACTCATAAGGATAATGTAATGGCAAAAAACAGGTTAAATATATGGTTAACTGCAATAACCTCTATTAACACGAAATTAGCAAGAGTAAATTTATCTAAGTCAGCCCTGATAAAATGAGAAAACAGGATAATGCTCAGTTAATGCAAGATATATTATTTCAGATACAAAATATTATCAATAATGGCTGACATCATAAACTCCACACGAATCACAAAAAACTCACTAGGCCTACGAATTAACACCTTATGCTATACAGTACAAGAAAAAATGTAATAACACTTATATTCAAATTACACAGCAGCTAGATGGTTGGAGACTTCCTGAGCACTCACAAAAATAATAACAACTGTACAGGGGAGGACAGAGATGTGAACAAAATGAGGAGTAGATCTAAGTGGCAATTAATGCAGAGACTGAGCTCATTATATAGGGGCCGGCAGAGCTTGATACAACTTGTAAGAAGGACGCGCAAATGAAGCCATAGGGGACAAAGAGTTGACACTCCTGCTCTGAACAACAGAAAGAACGACTTACTCTACTATAAGGGAGGAGAAGGGGGGAGTGAGGTAGAACACGGAAGCTTGGTCACTATGGAAGCCACGAGGCGAATCGTGATCAAACATGCAGCATACTGTACGTTAGAATTATACAAAGGATGATGAAATCATAGGCTATGTAACACCTCCCCACAAAAAAAAAAAGAAAAAAAAAAAAAGGAAATTACTTATTACTCTAAAACAATCTGTCTAAAGTCTAGATAAGCAATCTGCAATAACATTTTCTTTCCTCTTGACATGTTGTATGTCTAATGAATACTCCTGAAGAAGTAGACTCCATCTTGTCAATCTCTGATTTTTATCTTTAAACTTACTAAGGAATTTCAGTGGGTTATGATCGGTATATATGACTATGGGGTCAAAACCAGAACACAGATAAAATGAAAAATGCTGTAAACCCAAAATCAAGGCCAAAAGCCCTTTCTCAATAGTTGAGTAGTTCATTTGAGGTGGAATGAACTTCTTACTGTAATAAGATACAGGGTGTTCAATACCCTGATCATCCTCTTGCAGCAAAACAGCCCCAGCTCCTGTATCACTTGCATCAACAGCCATCTTAAAAGGCTTAGCAAAATTTGGAGTAGCGAGCACTGGCTGACTTAATAGGATAGCTTTAAGTTTACTGAAAGAGGATTCACAGTTATCGGTCCAGACAAATTTAACTCCCTTTATCAGTAGGTCTGTAAGTGGTGATACAAGAATTGAAAAGTTAAGAACAAATCTCCGGTAATAACCTACCATTCCCAAAAATCTTTGTGGCTCTTTCCTACTTTTAGGTCTGGGAAGATCACTTATAACCTGAACCTTAGCTGCTGGTGGTGCAACGTGTCCATCACCACTTACGTACCCAAGGTACTGAACTTTAGCTTGACCAAACCCACACTTTGATAAATTAGCTACAAGATTAGCCTGAACCAAACGCTCAAGAAATTTACTGACATGGCATAGGTGATCTTTCCAGTTGTCACTGAAGATTAATACATCATCAATATAAACAACACACCCTGCCAAACCCTCTGTTACAACATTCATGAGCTTCTGAAATGTGGCTGGTGCATTCTTCATACCATATGGCATTACAGAACATGCAAAAGTCTTTCCTAGTGCTACAAAACATGAGATCTCCCTAGCACGTTCAGTCATAGGTACTTGCCAGTATCCCTTTAACAAATCAAACTTACTTATGTACCTAGCCTTTCCGATCTTGTCTATGCAATCTTCCACGCGAGGGAGAGGGTAAGTGTCTGTTTTGGTTATCTGATTAAAACGTCTGTAGTCGATGCAGAGCCGCTGTGACCCACCTGGCTTAGGGACTAGAGTGACAGGAGAACTCCACTCGCTCTGACAGGGCTCAATCATCTTGTGGTCCAACATGTAGCCAAGCTCCTTCTCGATGAGAGGAACTTTCACTGGGTTCACATGGTAAGGAGGCAGTTTAATTGGCTTTGCGTCTTCAACATCGACATCATGCATCAACACAGTGGTTCTTCCTGGAGTGGCACGGAACATTTGCGGGTACTGCTGCAGTAATGCCGAAAACTCCTGCCTTTCCTCGGGAGCTAGATGAGAAAGCTTAGTCTGGAGATCATTCATGATATCAGGATTCTTCCCCAAACTATCACTCAGGCTCATATTGTATGGGAGAACTTCACTTGCAGGCTCGGGTGGAACAGCTACAGTGCAGACTGGGTTATTTTCGTCCCGCCTGTGATATAACTTTAGCATGTTGATGTGACATAGTTGCTTGTTTTTTCTACAATCTGGTGTGGCGATGACATAGTTGACATCATTGAGTTTCTTCTCCACGAAATGAAGACCACTAAACTTGGCTTGAAGAGGTTGCCCATGCACCGGTAGCAGAATCAAAACTTGATCTCCTGGCTGAAAGTGGCGTAACCTGGACTTCTTATCATACCAAGTCTTCATCTTCTCCTGAGCAGCTCCTAAATTCTCTCTCGCCAGCTGTAAAGCAGTGGACAGCCGTTCTTTGAACTTCATCACATACTCCAGCAGGTTGACGTCATCTTCCTCTGACAGCCAGCATTCCTTGAGTAGCTTAAGGGGTCCTCTTACTTCATGGCCAAACAGTAGTTCAAAGGGTGAGAAGCCCAGTGATTCATTTGGAGATTCTCTTGTGGCAAATACAACGAATGGAAGACCTTTATCCCAGTCTTTCTGATGTTCCAAACAGTATTTCTTGAGCATCGATTTGAGTGTTTGATGATATCTCTCCAACGTTCCTTGGGTCTGGGGATGGTAAGCTGAAGACGTGATCTGGGTGATGCCCAACTCTTTCAGAGACTGCTTGAAAACATTTGACATGAAATTACTTCCCCGGTCTGACTGTACCTCCTTGGGCAGACCAAACTTTGTGAAGAACCCTAGCATTTCTTTAACCACGTTCTTTGCTGAGATATTTCTAAGTGGAATGGCTTCAGGATAACGACTAGCCGTATTAATTAGGGTCAACACATAAGAAAATCCTGAAGAAGTCTTAGGAAGAGGGCCCACAATATCCACCAACACACGGGTGAATGGCGCCTCAAAAGGAGGAATGGGAACTAGAGGTGCAACCTTTTCGGTCTGATTACACTTCCCCACAACTTGACAGGTGTGACAAGACTTACAATACCAGGAAACATCTCTGAAGATACCTGGCCAGTAGAAGTGTTTCAAAATGCGTGCCACAGTCTTCCTCACTCCAAGGTGTCCTGCCAAACTGGAATCATGAGCCACTCTAATGATATCCTGCCTACAAACACGAGGGATGACAACTTGATGTACAACCTCCCATTCACAGTCAGCTGATGCTGTTGGGGGTGTCCACTTCCTCATAAGTACTCCTGACTTTATATAATAACAAGTAGAAGCACCAGCTGACTCTTCCTCACTGCAAGCAGGGTTAGCTAGACCTTTCAACTCAGGGTCAGCAACCTGCAACTCAACCAACTCTTGATGAGACAAATTATCAACACTACAGGGTACTGCTTCATCTGGTGAGTGGTCCAAATTAGCAAGAAAAGTGTCAGCTAGGATAACATCATCATCATCATTATCCTCTAAGTCACCAGTAACTTTAGACTTAGCCCTAGTGACAGCACATGCAGAGAACACATCAGGGACATCACAATCCTAGGTCGCAGCCACTGGCTCACTAGACAACTGAGGAGCTGGACACACTTGACTTCCACCAATATCATTTCCAAGTAAGAAAGTTACACCTGACACCCAGTGTCTCAACCAACCCAACCATAACGGAACCATTAACAAAACCAGACTCTAAATTCACTCTGCACAGAGGGACAGAGAAGTAATTATTCCCTACACCTTGTAAGATTACAGTTTCATCAGAGGAATTAACATTAGAGCCTAGAACACTGGTCATCATAAGGGATTGGCAAGCACCTGTATCACGATATATTTTAACTGATTTCCTGTCATTACTGTCCAGAAGACTGACAAAACCATCAGACAGGAAATTAGCACATGAACTCTTGAGAGTGTCACCCACGTTACTGCTCAGAAGAGGAGCTTCATCATGAGAATTTAATTTACCCCTCAAAGCAGGTTCAGTTAACTCGGTTAAAGAATTCTGGGAACTCTCAAGGGTGGACACTAGACCAATTGACTGAATATTTAAAGACTCCTTTTTGTTCACATCACGCTGTCTCCTGAAACATTTCTCCGTAGTATGACCAAGCTTACTACAATAAGTACATTTACTTTTCTGAAATCTAGAGGTGGAGCTGGTATTTACTTCCTGAGAAACATCATCTTTATTCTCTTTCCTGTTACCTGTACTCTGAGTAGAGGCAACGTACGACTTACTCTCAGCTTTCCTTTTTTCTTTAGAATATCTCTTGTGAGTGAGAACATATTCATCAGCTAAAACTGCAGCATCAGACAAATTATCTATTCTTTTCTCATCAAGATATAGGCTTACATCATTATTGATACACCTTTTGAAGTCCTCCAGCAAAATCATCTGCTTAAATTTATCAAAATCAGAATCCACATTCTTAGAATTTAACCACTGCTCTAACAGATCTTCTTTGATTTTTGCATACTCAACATGGGATTGCTTATCTTGCTTATAAGTTGTCCTAAATTTTACTCTATAGGCTTCAGGAACAAGCTCATAGGCCTGAAGAATCAAGCTCTTAACTACACCATAATTATCAGATTGATCCTGAGGCAAAGATGCATAAGTTACTTGAGCTTTACCAGTGAGAACAGTTTGAAGGAGTACTGGCCAATACTTTTTGGGCCAATTAAAACCTGTAGCTACCCTCTCAAAAAACTGAAAATACTTTGTTAAATCAGATTCATTAAAAGGAGGGACAAGCTTAACATTTTTAGCCACATCGAAATCATCAGAGCTAGATGATCCAGTTCCACCTTGTTTGATGCGATGCTCATGGTCTGCCTGAATCCTAGCAAGTTCAATTTGTGCCTGAGCCTGTGCCTCCTGAATACGAGCCTGAGACTCAGCCTCCTTAGAACGTGCCTGAAACTCAGCCTCCTTAGCACGAGCCTCCTGCAGGGCTAGCTGTAACTTAGCTATTTCAATCTGCGTTTGCTCATCTGGAGGAGTTACATTAAACAAGCTTTTATTAATCATGGCAACAATTTGATCTTTAGAATGATGAGAGCGAACAGCAATTCCCAATTGTTGAGCAACAAGCTTAAGTTCATTCTTTGTTCTGTTTTCTACATCACACACTGTTTGCACATTTGACAAAAAATCTTTGGCTTCATCAAGCGTAGTAATAGTAGACATCATGAATAAATCACAGTCACAAAATATCAAGCAATATCCTTATGATAATATCCTGAATATCCTGATAAGAGGTCGCCAAATTTATGTTACGGAACAGAGAGAGATAATGAACACTTCAAGTGAGAATATTAAAATCATTATTGTCCCGCAAATTTCCAGGTTCAAAACAAAAGAGTTAGGTAAAATTACAAGTTAAAGTTTAATGCGCAAACTAACAACTAAACATTCAGGACTCATAAGGATAATGTAATGGCAAAAAACAGGTTAAATATATGGTTAACTGCAATAGCCTCTATTAACACGAAATTAGGAAGAGTAAATTTATCTAAGTCAGCCCTGATAAAATGAGAAAACCGGATAATGCTCAGTTAATGCAAGATATATTATTACAGATACAAAATATTATCAATAATGGCTGACATCATAAACTCCACACGAATCACAAAAACCTCACCAGGCCAACGAATTAACACCTTATGCTATACAGTACAAGAAAAAATGTAATAACACTTATACTCAAATTACACAGCAGCTAGATGGTTGGAGACTTCCTGAGCACTCACAAAAATAATAACAACTGTACAGGGGAGGACAGAGATGTGAACAAAATGAGGAGTAGATCTAAGTGGCAATTAATGCAGAGACTGAGCTCATTATATTGGGGCCGGCAGAGCTTGATACAACTTGTAAGAAGGACGCGCAAATGAAGCCATAGGGGACAAAGAGTTGACACTCCTGCTCTGAACAACAGAAAGAACGACTTACTCTACTATAAGGGAGGAGAAGGGGGGAGTGAGGTAGAACACGGAAACTTGGTCACTATGGAAGCCACGAGGCGAATTGTGATCAAACATGCAGCATACTGTACATTAGAATTATACAAAGGATGATGAAATCATAGGCTATGTAACAATAGAAAGCTACTAGTATGTACCCTGTTTGATACGGGTGCTCAGAAAACCTTCATTTCTGCAGACATTGTGAAGAAATTAAAGTTACCTATTATTGGCAAGGTAAATCTAGCTATTACAGGATTCTTAACAACTAAGAAAGCTCAGTCTTTTGATTTAGTTAAACCTGTAATACAATTAGGCAGATATAAATGCCTTATAACAGCAGCTGTGCTTGATAATATGGAGAGAAGAATATACATAAAAGGATTGAAGGAAACCTTTGATCATCTACAAAGCTCAGGGATAAAGTTGGCTAAAAGGAATGTGAAATCAGATACTGTGGATCCCATAAAAATGATAACTGGTTCTGATTATTGTGAAAGATTCCTACATAGGACTATCAAAAGGAATAAGGTGCAGTTGTTCAAGAGTCCAGGAGGTAACCTTTCAATTCAATTCAAATTGTTTATTTAGCCAAATTAATACATAACCCAAGGTAAATAATATTACATTATACATTGTCATGGCTGGGCTCGTTAAATAGAACCATTTTTGACAGGCCCCTAGTAAAATAGCGTAATATGAAGCTAATAAGGTAAGTGCATGGCAGACAAATTTTCAAGTACATATGAATTAACATGTATGAAAATATTACAGATTATACACGTACAGAATAACAGTGAATAACAAAGACACCTTACCCTTCACATCACATATCAGTTACATCTATGTATTTAAATATACATATGATTAAATCATAATTCAGTAGCTATTTACAATACACCTTTTTATACTCATTTTGAAAGTTGCTTTATTAGTTAGCTGTTTTATGTCGTCTGGAAATTCCTTCCATTTCACACAACCAAAATAAGTCACAAATCTCTTTTGAGCCTCTATTTTTGGAAACACAGGTCTAAGATGGTACCTATTTCTTGTACTCATGTATTGTATTTCGAATGCTTGAGAAAATTCATATGTATGATGTGACTGCAATAGACCATGAATAAATTTAAGACATTCGAGTATATATATATATATATATATATATATATATATATATAAATGGAGCCTCTGTAGTACAGTGGTAGAGTGTGCGTTTCGTACACGGGTGAACCAGGGTTCGTGCCCCGCCAGGGTAATAAACTTTGGGAGTGTTCACCCGGCCACGTACTGCATTGGCGGACACAAGGGGTGCTGTGGTTGAACCAGTGTCGCTTACTATAAAGTATGCTTGCACCCAGTCGGCTTGCGTGAGCCGATTACACTTGGTTCACAGATACACACATCCAAAGCCACTCCAGCACTACAATTACACTTACAAGCACTTCTCACCCCACAAACAATCTCTGCTAGACAGCCTAAGCCACTTGATAGAGATACATTGGCTGAATCGTCCCCACTTCTGTCGGGATAGGCCAATCCTGCAGTGGATTCTCAAACGGCTGATAATGATATATATATATATATATATATATATATATATATATATATATATATATATATATATAGATATAGATATATATATAACTGATTTTAATTATTCCTAAGTTTTTCAAAATTGGAGCAGTGTGATCATCCAAATTCGACCCAGCTATTATCCTTATAATTCTTTTTTGGAGTAAAACTAAGAAGTTGAGTGTAGTCTTTCTAGCCATCCCCTACACTACATTACAATACTGTAAGTATGGATAAATCCAGGTGTAGTACAATGTTCTGAGTATATCTAATGGTAACAAGTGTTTTATTTTATGTAATATACCAGAGGATTTTGCAAGTTTACTCTGAATGTGACTGATATGGTCCCTCCATGTAAGCTTTTCATCAATAAATATACCAAGATATTTAACTGAGGATGATCTATGGATATTTATGCCACATAGTTTTATACAGAAATTTTCATTAAATGATTTGTTGCCAGCAAATACTAAATACTGAGTTTTTTCTACATTCAGGGAGAGTTTATTGGCTAATAACCATGTGGATACTAAATTTAGCTCAAAGTTCATGATTGTACTTAGAGAGACGATATCATATTCAGAGTGGGTAATATTAGTGTCATTAGCAAAGAGAGTAAATTTCATGATTTTAGAGGACACAACAATGTCATTTATGTACACCAGAAATGACAGAGGGCCTAATGTGGAGCCCTGTGGGACCCCTGTGACAACTTTGGAAAACTTGGAAGTTGAGTAATTTATAATGGTACATTAAATTTGGTCATGTAAATAACTCCTGAACCAGTTGTGACATATATTCCGGATTCTGTAATGGTATAATTTTCTGAACAAAATATTATGATATAGAATGTGAAAAGCTTTTTTAAGATCTAAAAATTAATATGGATTAGTTGCCTTTTCCAAAACAAGTTAAAGGAGAGGCCAAGGTAGTAGACTCAGTCTTTGTTACCGCCACACAGTCACTGATTTTAGCTAGAATAGGTGCAGAATTAGAACCTACTCAGATAAATGACTTGTTGGATGAAAATATTGAACCTGTACACAAATTGTGGGACCTAGACAGTGTAGGAATACACTCTGAGGAACCAACCCCTGAAGATAAAATAACCTTGGATTTATATAATCAGTCTGCGGAATTTAAGGATGGACAGTACTGGGTATGATTACCATGGAAACTAAACCATTCGGAGATACCAACAAATTACAAAGCAGCTCAGTTAAATTCTCTACTAAGAAAGTTGAGAGATAAACCGGAAGATCTGACCATATAATTATGATATTATAAAGGATCAATTGAAGAATAAATTTATAGAAGAGGTCGAATTCCCTGTTAACCACAAAGAAGGACGTTACTTACCACATCATGCTGTAAGCAAGGATTCAGTAACTACTCCCATAAGGATAGTATTCAATTGTAGTAGTAAAGCGTCCAAGGGATCAGCTAGCTTGAACGATTGCTTATACTCTGGACCTACTGTACACTAACAGAGAAGCTAGGGAATGTGTTACTAAGATTTAAAGAGAAACCTTATGCTTATACAGCAGACATTTGTAAGGCTTTTCTCAGAATAGGACTGAGAGAGGATAGGAAATTTACAAAATTCCTCTGGCCTCATGATCCTCAAAATGAGGATAGTCCATTGAAGACTTACTGTTTCCGATCGGTGCCCTTTGGCTCTTGTGCTACTCCATTCCTATTTTGCAACACTTTAAAGCATCATTTTGAAAATGCCAAATGCCCAAAAATAGGGCAGGCTTTTTTTATGGATAATTTGCAAGGTGTTGCTGATACAGAGTCGGAAGCATTGAATGCTTATGAAGTAGCCAATTCCGAATGTGGGAAGGCCGTTACAGAGCTAGAATACAAATTCACCACTTTTGAGGAATAAAATACAAGAGGACTCTCCAGATTCTGACATTCCCAAAATTCAAAATGTGTTAGGTCTTAACTGGGACACAACAACTGATATAATAAGTTTGAAACCAATTAAGTTCCCTGATGTCACTCTCACCAAAAGGTCCTTGTTAAGTCAGGTCTCCATGTTATTTAACCCATTAGGGTTGGTCAGTCCTATAGTTATTAGGGGGAAATGTTTTGTACAGGAGGCTTGGTGAGAAAAGTTAGACTGGAACTCTGAACTGGGTGAGACATATGTGGAACAGTGGAAACGGAGTAGAAAGGAGTTTGAGACCACATCAAGCATACAGAATGTATTCCCAGGAAAAGAGACAGTAATGAGAAGTCGCACTTACACATATTTTGTGATGCTTCTCGAAGGGCCTATGGAGCAGTAGCTTATTGCGCAACAGGAGAGGATAGTAAGATTATTATGTCCAAAGCCAGAGTTGCGCCAATTAAAGGAAGAACCCTACCTCAAATGGAAATGGCTTCCACAGAAGTAGGAATTAAATTGGGTAGGTATATAACCACTACTCTTGATACTCAGTTTGAGGATATCTATATATGGACTGACAGTGAAATTTTGTCTTTACCGGATAGGAAAGGAAGACAGTAAAATTCCTTTCGTCCGTAATAGAGTGAAGACTATTAAAGAGCTGTCTTCCAAATTTAATTTCATACATGTATCCTCCAAACAAAATCCAGCTGATCTGCACTCGAGAGGTTCGACCGTCAGGAGACTGATCAAAGATAACTTGTGGTTTAAAGGTCCTAAATGGTTACTCACTAAGAATTGTCCTGAACAGAAACAGTACTGTATTGCTGAGGTTAGTGTAGTGAACTTGGATCCTGTAGTACCTGAGCCAGAAGTAATTGACATCAGCCGATTCTCATCAATAAGACAACTTATAAACACTACTAAATTGATTGTTGAATTTTTGAATAAGAAAGTGGGGTTTCAGAAGTTAGATCCCCTATAATATTGGCTGAAAAGAATACAAATGAACTAATACTGAGAGATATATAACCTTTTAGGCCAAGGCACTAGGAACAGGAATAAGCTGATAAAGGATTTAGGCTTGTTCTTAGACGGAAAGGGTCTGATTAGGTGTCGGGGCCGATTAATAAAGGCTGATTTGCCTCTCCAAACCAAACATCCCATTCATTACCCAAGAGCGGATACTTTGTACAACTAATTATAAAGGAAGCCCATGATTCCACTCTCCATGGAGGAGTACCGCAGACCTTGGCCCAAATTCGGGAAAGGTATTGGATTCCTAAGGGTAGACAGATCATAAAACAATATCTCAAAGACTGCATCATTTGTAGGAGGTATGAACAACGACCATATGACTATCCAGGACCACCGGCCCTACCAAGGGATAGGGTAAATGTAAGTCGGCTCTTCCAAGCAACAGGAGTGGAATATACAGGGGGTTATAACTGTTACAGGTGAGGGAACTCCCCATAAAGTTTACGTTTGTCTATTTACTGTATTTGTGCCTACACAAGGGCAGCCCATCTAGAAACAGCAGAAAATCTGAGCTCAGAGACATTCGTCAATGTCTTTCGAGGATTTGCCGCTAGAAGGCCTTGTCTTAACAAATTAAATAAGTGACAACGGAACTCATTCCATTGGAGCAGCACCTTTACTATAAAACATAATGAATGACCCAAAGGTTAAGTCGGCGCTAGGAATCCGAAATTGTACCTGGCAGTTCACAGCTCCAAGAGCTCCATGGCAAAATGGATTTACCAAACGAATGATTGGTACTGTCAAGAACTGCCTGAGGAAAACATTACACAGAACTAAGATCATGAGAGAAGAATTAAGAACAGTAATAACTGAAATTAAAACCAGGATTAATAATAGACCCCTGACTTATCTAGATGACACTAGCGTCTCGCTAGAGGCCTTGACACCGGCTCATATGTTATATGGTATGAAGCTCCATCCGGTGCCTTGTGTGGATATCCAGGAAGAAGTAGATGATCCTACCACAGAAAATAATGATTTAGGACAACATCTGCAGGAGGGATATCAACGTCTGAAAAGGGTGTTGGATACTTGGAACAGACATTGGAGTGAGGAATATCTTTTGAGCCTACAAAAAAGATATTATGGGGCTCAGGCTGCCAGTAACAAGTCTGTTATAAACACAGGGGATGTGGTCTTAGTGAAAACCGAACAACCAAGATCCCAGTGGCCATTAGCTAAAGTGATCTCCATGCACCCAGATTCAGAAGGGGTGCTGAGACTCGTAAAAATAAAATGTAGGGGACATACCAATAAAAAAACTATTGATAAACTGGTACCCCTTGAGTTAGAGGCTACTCCAGATACAGGGGATGGTGAAGATCAAACGGGTCAGGATGCGCATCCTAAAAGGGCCGCAGCACAGGGTTCTCGAGATCTATGGAGGGAACTCGTGGCTAAGGGTCACATTACATGATACAGCATATCATTGTCCGTCCGGCTCCAAACCTGCGGGAAACATTATCCCCCAGAGCAATTGCGCTCTCCACTTTTTATAAAAGTCGTACCTGGTTAGAAGCAGAGGAAAACTTGAGATATTGTCACTTATTTGAGCGGTTTTTATAACCCAGAAATTACGTTCTCTGTAATAATTCTAATTATTGATAAATGAAATGCTACTGTGTCTAACCTCGTGGACTACTATATTGAAAATACTGTACATGTAATTATATGGAAAGTACCATGGACCTAAACTGCGTCTGCGCAATAGATGACGTGGCGAGGATGAAAAGGTCCACATGTAAAGCAGATATGGATTTAAGATATTCACATAGTTAAAGGGAATATTCAGTTTAACTTTAGTTTAATTAAAACTAAGATTAATTTGTTAGATTTGCCCTGTATATATCATGATGTAATCTAACTGTATTTAGTACTGTAATTTATTAATAGTTGGCACTCCTACAATTCTATGAGGAACTAGGGCCCGCCATTTTCTTCACTCTGCTCATAGACATCGTCGAGCTAGCATATTTGTACATAACCACCTTAAGCACTCTGCTCCTAGACAAAGTTCAAGTAGCACGTTGTACATATGCACCTTAAGGATGCTTGATTGCTCAAGCAACTACAGAAAAGCAGCCTCATCGTCATCTGTTATCTGACACTCCCTCTTCACTAGCTAAGTAACCTTTACAAATTGGCCAATTCAAGGGGAGATTAGCTAGGAGATAGAAGAGCAATAGTTAGGTGAGTTAAGGTTAAGTTACGGTTCACCTAACCCTATGAGACTTGTTTGAATTTACTTAAGGACAACTTTAGGGACGAGTAGCGACCTACGAGTTGTTTATTCGAAAATACTAGAAATTTCTTACTGTGTGGTGCCCCGAGTGAGGAGGCCCGATTTGTTTACCAGAACCCTCCAATTTTTTTTCACAAATTTATTTAATATGTGAGGGACATACGTAGCTGCATTGAATTATCTGAAGGCAAACAAAGACGGACCGGGAGGCTTCAGGGGTTCAAAGAATTCGAAGCAGGATGTTGAACTCAATGAAGGAAGGTTCCAACAACTGGTATTAACATCCTCGGTGAAATTGCTTCTTTCTACACTCCCTCCAGGGGACTTATTGAACTGCGTCAGCTAGATACTAGTACAGTCTTCACTAACTCCATAACCCATTAGCTCCCAGAGTTCCTGTGCGAGGGATTTTGCTGGAAGGGTGCTAGGCGTACTGCCCTCCACCTGTCGGCTCGTAGTCGTGAAGCTCATAGGTCCCTACGCCGGGGTTCACTTCTTTATTAAATCCTTGAAAATGCACACTTTGCACTGTGCCATTTCCACGCTGTGTCTACAGATGATTTGTTAACTCAACGTACCCATATATGTCGTGCCTTATTTTATTTTTTATTATTCATTTTACTTAACTACTTTCTCTTTCAGGTTATTCAGACTGATTCTTATAGATAAAGTATTACAGAATGTAACTTTTCCTTTCAGTCTTTCCTGTAAAATTTCCTTGTCAGTTTTTCCATGCTGCATGGTGGTTTTTCTCAGTTTTTCTTGCCAGTTTTAACTGGAGGATTTGGAGGCGGGGAGAACCTCTTTGCTTTACTATCCTTATCCTTCAGCATGTAGAATTAGATCTTGTAGTCATAGTCTACTCTGTAACAGGCAGCCTCGAAAGGGCCATAAGGTCTGTTGCCGTTTGCTTTCCTTTGTATTCCTTTGTACTCTCTATATTGAGGACACTGGGCGCAAATGGGTTAATATGAGGGACCCTTCGTGCATTAGATAAAAGCGTCTGGATGGTGAATTCAACAACAGAGGGGTCAGACTCTCGAAATTTACTCTTTTACAGCCAGAACGTTTTCCTGTATCTTATTCACGCCATCTCCAGATATTTATATAATGGATCATGAGAAGTTTTGAACTGGAGGGGTTAGACGGTACAGGCTTCATTAACCCCTCCAACAGATTTTGTTGTCTTCTTAAGCTATATTCAGCCGTATGGAGGTCAGCTTGATAAAGAAATCGTCTGGAGGTCGATATTTGCCTGGCCAAGTGTGATTTAGTGGGAAAAAGTCTGTGCAGACTCCCATGTATGAATGTTTCGCCCTCCCTCCCCTGTTAAATAAACAAGACTGTGTGCATGTCAGGATTATTATCGCCTGCCAGTACCAAGGAGGAGCGATAATATTTTTGACCGCCTCTGTGTGTGTGCATGTGTGTGTGTGTGTGTGTGTGTGTATCTCATGAACGGCTTGAACTATCAACAAGAAACCATCAGGGTATCAAGATATGACCAAAATCTTGGACGAGTTCGAAAATGGGCAGTCAGGTTCAGGGTCAAGGTCAGCAAAATGGCTGCCAAAGGTTAACTAGTATTTGTTGCCCTCCTTTAGTACCATTATATCTCATGAACAGCTATATCTATCAACATGAAACCTTCAGGGTGTCAATCTATTGCCAAAATCTTGCATGAGTTTATAAATGAGCAGTGTTGGTCAAGATCAAGGTCATCGTCTGCCATTAGAATCATTATATCTCTTGACTGACTTAAGCTGTCAACATGAAATCTTCAGGGTATCAAAATATGGCCAAAATCTTGCATGAGTTCGAAAATGAGCAGTCTTAGTCAAGATCAAGGTCATCAAAATGGCTACCAAATGTTAACTAGTCTTTATCGCCTGCCTTTAGAATCATTATATCTCTTGATTGACTTAAGCTATCAACATGAAACCTTCAGGGTATCAAGATATGGCCAAAATCTTGGACGAGTTCGTAAATGGGCAGTCAGGGTCAAGCAAAGGGTCATCATAATGGCTGCCAAAGGTCAACTAGTTTTTATCGCCCATCTTTAGCACCATTATACCTCATGAACGGCTTGAGCTGTCAATGTGAATGCTTCAATGTATCAAGGTAATGCCAGAATCTTCCGACCCCCCGGGGGGCCCCCTCCCCCTGCACCCCCGTTGGGGCCGCCGTACTCCCGCGTCTCCCGGGAGGGGGGCGCAGCCCCCCTGCCCTCTGGCTGTGGTGCTGTCCCCAGGTTTCCCCCGGGGGTGGCATTCCCCGGCCCCCCAGAGGAAGCGTGCTGCCATCCGTCCCCTGGGGGGGGGCTCCGACCCCCATAAGGTTATTGTTAGATCAAATGTTCGAAAACGCAGGTCTGTTCTAGAACCTTTCTACGGTTCATTTCTAGAAACTGCAGTAGTGTTTTCTGTGCAAAAGCATGGCTACATGACTTAATTTCAAGGCTAGAGTGACGTTAGAAATGATACCACTGGCATATAATAGATGACAGGAAGATGAAAGTTGACTGTATAATGTGAGGCATTTGGGAGGATTGTGCGAGGAAAAAAAAGTAAGCGAGGAGAATCACACTACAAGACTGGTAAATCATAGATTCAGTCACAAAGCTCCATTGTTATCACACTCAACACATTCTGTCTAAATTTTCAGGCCATCCCTCTAACGATGATACAGCCTGTGTGACTGAGAAGGGAAGAACCAGATGTTGGTGGCAATTCACCAAATCGGTAGGAAGGAGTGGGACAGGGGAAGAAATAGTTGGCAAGAAAGTGATTTGCAGTTGTTGGGGCTTAACCCACCATGCACGGGCAGTAGTTTGTGGCGAGGGACAATCACAAACACATACAAGTGTGACTGAGAAGGAAAACAAACAATAGAACACAACATGCAACCGTTGATATACATCCAGGTCCCTGTTTTCAGTTGTTGGTAATGGACAGACCGAACGAAATTAATAAATTTATTCAGTTTTGAAAATGTCTGTACTGTTTCTTCGTCTTATTTAATTTTGCTATATTTACTATATTTACTATATATGCTATATTTGTTTCAAATACAGAAGTGGCTGAAGTGGTGGCGTTCCTGCTGAGCGAGCGCAGCAGCTACATGGTGGGGGCCTGTGTTGAGGTGACGGGAGGATACGGCATGTGATCACACACACACACACACACACACACACACTGATATAGATACCTACCTATCTTTATATGCAGAAACTCAGAAACGCATTATATATATGTACCGGTGTATATATATATATATATATATATATATATATATATATATATATATATATATATATATATATATATATATATATACAGGTATATATATAAGCGTTGAAGAAGGAACAAAGGCCAGGAACCTGCAAATTGTTCCTTCCAAGAAAAGAAAATCAAGATAACAGAAAACGAAATTTTTGAACCATTAATTTCGAGATCCCTTGACAGACTGCGTTTGAAAGACTGGAGATCATAGGAAGTAGGAAATACAGCAAGAGAGAAACATTTCCAAATTTGACTTGTTGCATACATGAAGGACTGGGTATAACAGTTAAATCTTGCATTAGAGAGTTAGACACAAAAGGGATGAGAGTTTGTTGTTAAACTGGTTTTATGCACTAGCCGTAGTGGTGGAGGAATTCAGGCAGACAGTTCAGAGGGGTAGTGACCATTGAAGTAGTGGGAGAAAGGAGATAAAGATACAGAAGTGCAGTGAAGGGACAGGTAGAAGGGAGCCAGTAAGAGGAGGAGAGTTAATGAGAAAAAAAGCCTTTGACTACTCCTTGTTGATGAGAGCTGTATGTGGAGAGCCTCCCCACACATGAGAATTGTACTTTACACAGGGGCGAATAAAACTTGTGTGTGGTCACCAACTATGCAGGGTTAAAAAAGGCACCGAGTCGGCTCAGCACACCCAATCTCTTGGAAGTAGATTTTACAAGAGAGGCAATATGACTTTTCCAAGATAAATCCCGAAAGAAAGAAACCCCAAGTTTGTTTAAAGATGATGCAGAACTGAGTTGGATGTTGTTAAATTTTATAGGATACTCCAGCGGATGATTTTGTTGGGTTGATGGATGTAACAACTGAGTTTTTGATGCATTAAAACAAGATTACTTTTAACCAAATCAGAGAAGTGAGTCAAGTCAGACATTAGGTGTGCCATAGCCTCATCCCTTGTCTATTGAAATGGCTGCTGAGATGGTAGCTGCAGGAAGCAAATAGAAAGGTGAAGGGTGGAGCCATCAGCATATGAGTGGATTGGGTTAGATGTTCAACCTATAAGGTCACTGATGATTAAAAAGATGAGAATTGTTGATAGAACTGAGTTCTGAGGTACACCGCTATTGATGACTCTAGAAGAACAGTGGCCGTCTACAACTGTAGCTATAGAACGACCAGAAAGGAAGCTAGAGATGAAGCCACAGATAAAAGGGTAGAAACTGTAAGAGGGCAGTTTGGAGATTAATGATTTATGCCAGACTCGATCGAAAGCCTTTGAGATGTCAGGTACAATGGAAAAGATTTCGCCAAAGTCCCGAAAGGAAGGATGAAAAGGACTTTGAAAAGTGAGAAGATAGCTAGTAGAGCATCCCTGGCAGAACCCATGCTGACGATCAGAGAGAAGGTTGCAATAGGAAAGATGCTTTAAAGTTTTTTTTAGTCAAGACGGGCTCGAAAACTTTTGAAACACATGATGTTAAGGCAATTGGGCAATAGTCAGAGGGATGGGAATGGTCACCCTTCTTTGGGTCTGGCTGAATGAGAGCAAGCCTCCAGCAGGAAGGAAAGGCACAGGTTATAGACAAAGGCAAAAGAAGTTACTTAGGCAGGTTGTAAACACAGAAACACAATTCTTGAGGACAACAGGAGGGACCCTATCAGGCCATGTGCCTTCTTTGTACTGAGACAAGTGGTATCAGAAAATACATTAGGTTAAGAAATTTTAAAGTCAGCCATGGGCAGGTCAGAGGTGGGAAGTGATGGAGGAACAGCACCGTAATCATCTAAGGGTCTTACTATAAAAAACTAAACGCCAGTATTTACGAACGTGAGCGTCTGACGTTCCTGTTTATCGTACTATATATAAATTTGCTGTTCACTCCAGGCTTCCGTCACCTTAATATGGCGTAAAAGAGTATTGGAATGTGACAGGAGGATAAACGCCACCAGACACCCCCCTTTCATGTAACAGACTCAAATATTCATAAATATGATAGCCGTTTTTTCCATTAATTAACACTGAATAATTCAGGAATAAAATTTTCTTGGGCAAGCTAAAATCTATGAGAAATACAGGGCTGTTCAGAAGATTTTACTAAACTATATGTTCTTGTCAGCGAATACAAGTAAACAAAATATCCGTGGTGGTGGGGTGGCGACGTCGTGCGTAGGAGAGCGGTGATGATTCGGCCACTTTTTCGAAAAAAAATCATAATAAAAAAAGTTTAATAGATTCTTAAAATCTGCTTATTCCAAGAGGAAGCCACATCTTTTGGCTCGTTTGTGTGCTATTGTCAGTTCTTAAACTTACGTCATTTCTTGGCAGTAATCCAAACTCTTAAGGTCTCCAAAATGGCCGAACCATCCCTCTTGGTGTGGATGATTCGGCCACTGGCGTTGGATGGTTCGGCCACCATGTGGGATGATTTGGCCACTTGCCTCTGGGGCTCAATTAAAGAATTAAATACAGTAGGAAAATTAAGAATCAAACTTTCATCTGTGCTGACATGATTTATTGGATTTATTTTTACCTAAACAATCTCCTTTTAATGAAACAAGGAACAAACAATCTCCTTATAATGAAATTAAATGGCTCTACTCTTGCCTATCTCAGATAAAATAAAACTATAATTTTGTGAAAGAAAATATCGAAGTCAAATGAAAGCTACTTCTCTTACATGCTGTTTACTCTTAACGCATTTTAAATCCAGTGAAACAATAATCCAAAGCTGTAATACCTTTGCCTTCGCTTAGTGCTTTGTGAAACTGGTTCAGGTAATACTCCAATTATAGTGTTTCTTGAAACAGAAGCTTCATCAATTTCTGAGGGAAAGTAGAGAGAGAGAGAGAGAGAGAGAGAGAGAGAGAGAGAGAGAGAGAGAGAGAGAGAGAATATGTAATTTTATAGAAAAAAGGTAAGGGGATGAGTCTGTTATGATGTGGCAGGGGTAAACCAGCTCTGCTGTCGGGCCCTGCTGCGGATGTCACTGATTGCATTGCGCAGTTGACCCTTGTGCGGTGTGGTGCGGTGAGGATCTGTCCGTTCTCCCCTTTGGGGCTAAGATGTAAATGAATGTGTTTGAATGGATGAGTAAATGGGGAGTGTGTCGTCCTGTCTCGGTTACCTCCCTTTCCTTGGGGGAAGCAGCCTAGGTATATAGATAGATAGATAGATAGAAAAAATCGTTAAATAAAATAAATCATTAGATAATTATGAGGGATGGTTCGGCCACCTGGCAACCCTGCCGAACCATCCCTCACTTCAAGTGGCCGAATCATCCCCCATGTATAAAGATGTACACATGGCGCCCCGAAACCCAGAGTTCATAAGCTGTTCGAGTGTTATCTACTCTCACGTCGCCTATAGACAATAAATGATATTTGCACTATATATGGATAACAACCCTGAAGTATTAATGGAGCTACTGCTTACGTTGGATCACCGAAAAAGTACATAGGGGTCATGAAAAATCATAAAATCTATCCTGACGTTGCTGTTTCCCGGCCAACCAAAACAAAAACACATGTGCCATTTGTCGGCAAGATCACGCAACTTCATGTGAAATCTCAATGATCTAGGTCCCCTACATTATTCAGGAAGGCCAGTGGCCGAATCATCCTCCTGGCCGAACTATCACTGCGCTCCCCTAATATTTGGAGTTACAATAAATTGTGCTCCTAGGTTTATTTCAGACTCTGTATAATTTCTCAACAATTTTTGTAAACGGCAACAATATTAAAGTTTATGTGTTAGCCACATCACATTTGAGGAGAAGCCTATTAGTGTTGCTTGTAGTCAAACGACATCTGTGTGTGTCAATGACGGCAATGAAAAATCATGAAATTGAGTGCTTCTTGAAATATATCACATGCAGTTCAATTGTACAGTTGATCATGTAGCAGCTGCAGTGGGTGCTACCATTATGAAGTCACAGTACTTTGCTGCATACTTTGCTACTTTTCCCCACATTTGAGGCTAAGTACCGTATATAACGTAGAAGAATATATATACAATATTATATTACATGGCAGAAATTACAGGTATCAGAGTTAGGTCAGTGTTGGTAAATGGTTTGTTAGGTTTGTATTCTTCACCAGCTTTAGTGTTCCCCTATACGGTTAAGTTACAGCAATGGGTAAAAAAAATAGAGTGCAGTATATAAGTTTTTCACCAGTACTAACAAATAAATGCAGTCACTATTTTTTTATTGAAATATGTAGTTTGTTTCTACACCAGAATAAATTAATAAGCTGATATAAGATAGGCAAAGTTACCAGAGGTTGAGTGAATCAGCTGGTTAGGATGCTGACTAAAATATTGACCAATTTCAATCAAGCACTCAGATTTGAGCATAGGTGTGTTGGCTTTAATACTACAAATTGTTAGTTACACAGTGCACATCATTTCATGACATTAAAAAAAAAAGAAAATCCTGAGGTATGTACCATACACATTAAAAAAAAAAAAGTTAATTAGATGGAAATGACAGTTACTGTAATGGTGGAGTAGATGGGTGTTGGAAAGACAGGGAATACCGGTATTGGTTTGGGCGGAAGGGTTATACAGTAGCATGAATGAAACAGTTAAGCAGTGACTGTGACAAACAGGAAAAAATGAGATAAATATTTAGTGAAGGAGACCAACATCAAGCATACCAACAGTTTAGGAGAAATATTGGAAAACAGAACAGCAAGCAGTCTGAAAGTGTATAAAACAGAATTGGATGAAAGTACTGTAGGGGCGGAATGGTTTCTGGGAAAAGAGGTAAGAATTATCTAGCAGACTGGGACAGAAAAAGAAATACTGTACCAAGTAGATTAAGAAATACTTGCACAATGTTTGAAGGGAAAAGTAATAATCAGGAATGTGAACACCAGAGAACTATAATTACTGTACTGATCTTAACCGGAAATTTACTAGTAATAGCCGAGACAGAGAAGGAGTCAACAGTATGGGGAATTTAATCTGTAGCCACATACATAGGAACTGAATGAACAACTGCGACAGTACATGTAACTAGCATTTTTTTCAATCCCACCGTTATTGTTCATCAGTGTAATGTTAGGATTCATAATCTTACCGGTTGTTGGTTCTGGTCAACTTACCCATTGATAATACAAATGGTACTCGACTTAGTATCCCCTCCTTAGTTGATAGAAAATTCACTTCAGTAAAACAAAAGGGGGAGGGGGTGGTGTTTTGACTTGGTATGGTAAAGGATAATTGTTTAAGATAGTTTTGGTAGCGTTTGTAGTTTTTGGCCGAGTCGAGATTAAGTCAGTACCACGTGTGGTCGCCGTTCCCAAAGCGAAGGAATCTTGAATTGGAAGGGGAGTGAGTTAGGCATGAGAGGACATAATTCCCTTGACTGGGTATACAAAAAAAAAAATGACATATACTTTACTTTAATAATTCTATACTGGTTTTCAACAGACATTTTTAATTACATGACCTTTAGTCATATGAAAAAGGGTTGTACATTAAAACCATGGTTTGGGTGATCATTCCTACAACATTGTCACCAGGCGAAACAATTTGGAACATTCAAGCAATTTCTGAGGTCATCGTACCTCACTCTTTTTTTGTCAGTTATTCTTGGGCTCGACCATAGCCTCAAGACTGGAACATTTATGAGCTTGGGTTATCTTTTCGGGCTGGCATAGCCTCGAACCAATAAAAATAATCACTCGTGCTCTATTTCGCCCGTATAGTATACTCTCATCATGCAATTCACTATAATTCACAAACACTATTAATTCATAATTAGTAATAGTTCATAATCATTAATACATAATCACTAAAAAAAACATAATCACTCGGGCTTGTGTAGCCTCGAGGAACAACTCAAAATCGCATAATCACCAAGAATACAAAATCACTCGGGCTTGTGTAGCCTCGAGGAACAACTCAAAATCGCCTAATCACCAAGAATACATAATCACTCGGGCTTGTTTAGCCTCGAGGAACACTCAAAATCACATTATTGCTCACAACCACTAAGTTCCCTTCCACGCTCCTAATTTTCTAACATATCAATATAAGAGAAAGAAAACGGTTAATGAATTTGAATTTCGCCTTTCCGTTACAAGATCACATCACTTTTCAAATTTCTATTCCTTATCTACAAAAAAAGTTCACTCAATAGATCAATAATACCATTTCAACTACATTCGGTTTATAAAATAATTCATGGGTAGTGTAAGTGTGTATGTAAGAGTCTATGGGCAATACCACGAGAAGGCCTCGTGCTCACTCTGACGTCGCCGGTGTCTGGGGACTGAACCAACGTCCATTACACATGATGTTTGAGCAGCGAGTCTACGTTAAGCTTTTAACAATATTACTTCATATGGTTCACGCCAAGTAAGGATTAAACAAGGAAAAAAGGGGGGGGAGAAAGGAGAAACGTGGACAGCTCACCTGAACCAACGTCCATTACACACGATGTCTGAGCAGCGAATGGGCCTCCCCGGGCACGCCAGAGACGCCACTGCTAGATCAAATGAGATGGTGTTTTTGCAATATGGTGGGTTTTAATTCTCTTCACAATTTGTTTAGCAGTGTACCCATGACGCCAGGACTTTTGATTGAATTGGGGAAAATTTGGGATTCAATCCTTACTTAATTTAGATACTGATTTTACCACTATCCCGCCTTGAATTTGGGGCAGCATATGCCATCTAGTGACGGCTAAGGCAAGCGGGACTACTAAATCCCTCACAAATGACATTATTTAGGCCTTTTTGACAGTTAATCTTACATATTTGGGTTCTAGTTGCTTCATTAGTAAGCATTTCACAACTAGGATACGGAAAGAATTGTATACCCATCATTGCTCTGTTTAAGGTTTAAACTTGGCGCCCCACAACGACGCACAAACAAGGAGAAAGGCTGCTCGCATATGTTATTCATTACTCGACCAGACGGAGGAATTCCCATAGCTCAACATCCACAATTACATCACCCATGCATAGGTACAGAGATGTATACATATAAAAATAAAGTTAACCCTACATCAATCATTAACATATGAATTACTACTTAGGACAGGAATTTATAGACTAGTATTCAGATTACACCCTATCTAACTTAGAAATTACAGTACCTCTAAACACATACATGAATACTAAATTTCTGGCACTACATACACACATCTGATAACCTTTATTTTCCAGCATGATCAGCTGGTCAGGGCTGCATGATGAAAGTACCATTCAACCAGCTTTGTAAAGAAGCAAAGCCGTCTCCATGCCAAACATAATTCTGTATTAATTATATGTTTACATCTTGCAATATAAAATTAAAATACAGGATGCGCTGGTACATGAGTATGAGTAAAGGTGCACATGATCTGGGTATACTGCTGGTTAGTTACTGATTGTTGGGCTGACAGGCAACAAACCAAGGAAATCTATGAAGTATGCAATAATACATTCACTATACTCGCATTAATTCAAATCTAGATATCTTCAGTAATTATTTCATCCAAATAATGGCAGAAAGAGGATGAATAATTATTCACGTTCAGCATACTGTATATAACATGCTCTATCTTGCTCGTAAATACATCATCTTTTTGTGTTCTAACGCCATTTTTTTTTTTTAACATTCCGAGCGCATATATGCATATTTTCAACACAGTAATAACAACATAGAATTGGTTAGCGATGCTTCTGGTTTATTAACCAGAATAAACATTCAAAATTCGCGCGCTGTTCGCTCACACAGCCTTTTCTCGCCCAATCTAGCGACTGTCGTGGCATTCAAACTCCTGAGCTGGGCATTCGTGACTGACGGTACAGATTTTTTATGGTAAGGATGACTGACACTCATGTACGTCTGACAACTGAACGTAGCCGCTGGACCGCCTGAACTCTTGTTTTTTATACAGTAGTACGGCCCTAAGGTGGAACTGGTGGAGAAACTCTGAGTGAAGGGTTCTGCTTTATCAGTAGAAGAAAGAGCTACAGAGAGATCAGAGAGGAAAAGAAGATGGAAGGATGATGAGGTTAGAAAGGTTTTTGGCAAAATGCCAGAAGGAGCGGGAAGAATTTGAGTTGGAGTGTTCAGCGCATTTAGTATGAATGAAATTATTTTTAGCAGAGCGAAGAATGGACTTAGCACGATTCCGAGTGGAAAAATAAAAAGAAGTAAGATTCAGGGGTGGGTTGGCTCCTGAACCTTTTGTAGGCCTTCTCCTTGTTGTGGACTATTAGAACATGCGTAATTAGACCTTTTTTTTTTTTTTGGCATTAGTCACAAAATATGAGAATGGAATGTATGTTTCCATGCCCGAGAGAATAACCTCCGTAATGCGCAAGGCACAATCAGATGGCTCTCGACCATGGAAGCAATAATCATTCCAGGGAATCAAAGTATAATTAATCTCAAATGTGCATGTGTGTCTGTGTCTGTAATACGAATTTTGCGTGGAGTATCATGCAAAAAGAAAGACATAGTAATAAACTCCAGAAGTAAAGGATGTTAAGGAGTTTAGAATACGAGTATGGGTGGAACCCAACAAATTTCCAGATTCTTCCAAATTCGCCTTTCTGGGTAAAAATATGTCTCTTTAAAAGTTGATGACAGGAAATTCAAATGCTCGTAATGGTAGTGATTAATGGACCCAGGGACTGCGGTAATTGTCACGGAGAAGCTGGACAAATGTCAGCAGTGTTTTATGGCGTTTGGGGACAATTTTGCCACGAAGCCAAACAGAAGCCGAAGGCTATATATATGTATAGATAGATAGATAGATATTCGGGCGAAGTGCATAAACACACTAGTCTAGGCTCCCTTAGACAATAATATTTTAGGTGAGTTGATGCTTGCTTAACCGGTATTAACCTATTGTTTCTACATTTATTTGAGGTCAGTGTTTATTGTAGCAGCTAATAAAATGATGTATTTTATGTTTTATTTCTATCTGTTCCTAGAATTTTACTTCATTACAAAATAGTAGAGATATGCACCTCTCCTACAGTAATATTACAAACTTACATTTACTCATATAAAAAACAGGCAATGAAGAGGGAAAAGTATGATGATAAACTTATATGTGTAAACCACCATCATTTATTATTATCATCATCATCACCATCATCTAAATAAATATACTAGAACCTTCTTCTTAATGTAGGCAAAGATAGGCCTCTCCTACTAGGAACTACTATTTTTACTTGATCTCAGACAAAAAATGTGGATTGGAGGGAAAACTGAAAATATGTTATCAATTAGACCTTGAGGTGTAAACCATGTCTGTTTTTAAATAATATATATCTCACTTCACTATGTACTCCTTTTATATACTTACGCTGATTTCGATAAGGTTAGGTAGACTTGGCCCTCAGACCATCAACAGAACTGAAGTGTGGCCCTTGAGAGGGACTGATTTTCACACCACTGGTCTAAAGCCACATTTTCTACTCTCCGTCGGATCAAAGACCTCATCGTAACCCAGTGGACATTGTTGTATTTGTGTGATCTTTCAAAAATTTTCCCTCTCCATTCCCGAACATATTAAAGAAGAAAAGTTGTCATGCTGAATGTTAGATTTTTATTTTTATGAATGATATTAATGTAAACGTTCACTTTTATTCAAAGGAATGTTTACTATTATACCTTGTCGTAGGTAATATGACAAATAGTAAAAAAAAAAATGTACAAGTGACCACGCAGTTAACTTGGAGTTCGTAGAATTTTCGGCACTTGTAACTTTGTAACGTGCATGATTGTCCTTGTAAATAATGTTTGCGAGTAGGTGTAAACTACAATACAAAGTGTAACCTATTTTGTAAGGTTTTTGTAACATTTCAACGGCAATTTTAACAAAATCAGGAAAAGGTTGAATTCTCCCAAGGGCCGAAAAAAAAGCTACAGTAAAACCACAAAGTACTGAAAAAAAAAAAAAAAAAAAAAAAAAAGACTATTGGCAGCCATATCTTCCTTCCATCCGTCCTTCAGCAGTGATCCTTCGTTTTGTGGCTCTACGTCTCGTAGAATGGTGGGCTGCTTTTTTCTGCTGCCAGATTGAACGATCAAGAAGTTTCTTCAGTCACGTCCCAAGGTGCCACAAGAAAACTAAGTCTGACCAATCATTCTCCTACTCTCACCTGCTGCTGGTTGGCGGTAGAGCAGGTGAAGCAATGAGGATATGTAAACACTAAGTGCAGCATCACACAGTCTCACAAACGACTTACCAAGCCAATTCCCCGTTAGGCCCACAGCACTACACAGACTCCTACGTTCTTTGTTCAAGTAAAATTACTCTAAATGGTTTCTTGGCCCCTTACCTGCTTATTTAATGGGATCCTCTCTGTCTCAGGTTCAATGGATAAGAATGTATCGTGCAGGGGGGGCTACGATGTTAACCGAAAGTTTCCAAATAGCTCGAGTTCCCCATAGAAGATTAATATTTTGTCATATCAACATTTCCATGAAAACAATACTGTGTAGAAAAATGTCACTAGTACGCAGTACAGTGCATCCTCATCAACATAGGTTTACCAACGTGGGGCGTGATCATGTGGCATTTTGCAACAGCCATCAGATGTAGTGTCAGACTGTTTCAAGCGAAACGTGCAGTGGTATTATTTTTTCATTTGGTCCATTGTACACTGTTTCACAAATTTCATATATCATGAGCAAAGTATGGTTTTTGATCATGACCCTTTTCAGAACCCACCAACCCTAATTCCCTTCTGTTATATCAGACAGCAGCACGATATTTTATTTTAACAAACTCAGTTTACAATAGAGTATGTGTTTTTCCTGTCCACATACACATCGTCATTTGATGTTCTTTTGGTGCATTAGTACGAAACTTTATCGGCTCCCCCATACGCTTGCCAGCTCAACATTTTATTCCTCACAGACATTTCAATGGTTAAATAATAGCTAAGAGTAAATGAAATGGTGTTATTACTATTATTTTGGTCACTAAAGCAATGGAAATTCATCTATATCTGTGTATATTTGTCATTCCAATGTATCATCATAAATATTCAGGGTTATTCCCCACAATCTCAACATTTTCTGCAGTAAATGGAAAGTCTGTGACATGGCTGATTCACAGACGGGACTGATTCTGATTAGATAAAACGGTAATCTAACAAAAGCAACTGTTTTCTGCCGGGAGAAAGATGATTTCAAAGCTGCTCCTCAAACTGGAGAGGATAAAGTACAATAGGAGACTAAATTCCTTGGATTTGATAAATCTGTCAGTCAAGAGATGGCGCCTTAAGGGGTGGAGTTAGCAAGTGGGAGGAGGATGAGTGTGGTGGGGAAGAGCAGGGGGGAGGGTGGAGGCAATAGTTGGAGTTTGGGCTCGTGCTGTTTGATTCAAACTTGTGTGTCGACCAGGTTGTGAAGTTGAAAACTACTGAGGCGAGTTTCGGTGCATGCAGCAGTGTAACCAGAACTCACAGTTGAATAATGCGAAAAATAATTTTTAAAACTGTAACATCCAGAATATGGTATGCAGTTCAAATTTCATATGGTAGGAGATTTCTCGTGACGAAAAAAATCGTGTGGCGGAAGTGAGGACGATGTTGATACTGTTTATTTCCAGTCTCTGTAATGGTTACTTGTAGTTAGATATTTCTCTGCTGACATTTCAGTGCATATGCTCCTGTTATTACCTGCCGCGTTAGCGATGTTGGTATTGTTTTAAGTCTGTCCGTGTGTGTGTGTGTGTGTGTGTGTGTGTGTGTGTGTGTGTGTGTGTGTATGCACTATAACTTCGCAACCACTCCAGATATCATCACAAAATTTTACAGGTGTGTAGTAGGGATGAAAATCTCGGACAAGTTCGAAATGGGAGAAAATATGTCCAGGTCAAGGTCATATTCCGAGCCGCGCTAGTTATGTATCGCCTCGCGGCTGGTGTGATTCCCCAGTTGGGGGACCTCTAGTTAACTGTTCTTTTTATTCATTTCATTACCCATCCCAGCCCGGGAGGGGATGCGGGACTGGTATTGCTTTCACTCGGTTCGTTTGTTTGTTTGTTTGTTTTTCCGTTAACAACTTTATGCGAAAACAATTGGTGAGATTTTGACCAAAATTACAGGGATTTTGGGCTATGACCTTCTGATCATCTGATTAAATTTGGGGCCAAATTGGTCCCAGGCCCAGAATGAAGGCCCCCAAAAATGTACTTTTTTTTTTTTTCGCCATAACGCCTTTCAAATTCGTCATATCGACATGAAACCAAAACCTAAAGGTGCATAATTCAAATCTACATCCTATAACAATGTTCATACCATCAGTGGGTTCACCCCCCAGTTAGTGGAGGGGGTCAATGTCAGGTGGGTCGGGCCTAAAATTTCAAGTGAGTATAAAATTGCTATTTTTCACACGCCTTACTCCAAATTTTGTATGTGACATCTTTGACTAGATATCCTGTTGTGTTTATACGTCAGCACTAAAATGACTGCCGGGGACGGGTTTGCTGTGGCTTGGCTCTGCCATTGATTTTGTTTTGGAGTTCTTTTATCTCCTTCTTTATGTAATTCCTCCTTTTTCTCCTCGTTGTGTCTCCTGCGTCATGTGTTATGGCTGACTGCCCCATCACTCGACGTATTAAGAGTATATATAGGCAGGAGATTTTCTTTAATACCGGTACATACATCGTTGAAAGTGATTACAATTTCAGCATTGTATATTTTCTTCAGTATATTTTCTTTACACCTCAGGAGTGACTTAACCGTGTCTGGTGGGTTGTGTAGGATTTCGCCGAAGTTTGTTCCGTCCATTTCATTTCTTGCGAGATCGCGATTTCGGGTTCCTTAACCCTTCTCCAGCAGCCTTGGTAGATAGATGTTTCTTCCTCTGTGACTGACGTGAGAATGTGCTGAGCAGGTGAGGTGGGCGCTATTTAGTCCGCGGCCTACCTCGTTGCTGACATCAACAGTACACACACCTCTATACTCGTCCATTTTAACACATATTAAGCATTAGTATTGCCATTCTATCGGGTACGTTAACGTGAAGCTACAGAACGTGGTGAATGTTTTTGGCGTATCCGACAGAGCCAGGATTCCGGGGGCTTGAATGATGAATGAATGGAAGCGTGGCCGATTGGATTGGGCAAATTTGGGCTGTCTGGACAATGATACTCCTTACCCTGCCCTAGGGTGAGAAAGGAGGTCCGGATGATGATGATTATGACTGTCATTCTTATTCAAAAAAATGATAGCTCTCGCGTTCTGAGGTCGTTAAGAAAACGAAGTAAACAATTGTTTCAAACATTTCAATGTCAGGTCTTGTATGGATTATATAAGACGCTTACGTTTACTTTACATAAGGCCCGAAGATTTTCTTTTTTTTTTCCCGAGCACTTACTAGCTGCTATCGAGAGAGAGAGAGAGAGAGAGAGAGAGAGGTGCGGGGGGTGTTTGGGCAAGAAGCTCATCATAATTTAATGAACCTTAACTATTTATCATCATCATCAGCCGTTGAGGTCCACTGCAGGGCCGGCCTATCCCTATCGAAGCAGGGACGATACAGCCAATGTATCTCTACCCAGTGCCTTAGCGTGTCTTTAAGAGACTGTATGTAGGGTGAGAAGTGCTTGTGAGTGTAATTGTAATGTTGGAATGGCTTTGGATCTGTGCGTAGTCTGTGAACCAAGTGTAATCGGCCCGCCTTAAGCCGATTGGGTGCAAGCATACTAGTATGCGGCACTGGTTCAACCACAGCACCCCTTATGTCCGCCAAAACGGTAAGTGGCTCGGTGAATGCTTCCCAAAGTTTTTACAACTGGCGGAAGGAGAACCCGCGTCCACCAGCGTGCTATGGTCGTACCATTCTAAAGTGGCGGTTTGGGTGGGGCACGAACCTCTGTACAGTGTTGCCACGTTTTCCATACTCGCGATGCCTCTCTCTCTCTCTCTCTCTCTCTCTCTCTCTCTCTCTCTCTCTCCTGGGGGGATGTGCATCACCCTAGGGAATTTTCTTTCTTTTATGTCTTAAAAACTTGTGCTTTCATTTCTTTATTTTGTTTTTTATTATATTATTGTTTTACATATGACGCCAGACGACCTCGGTGTTGAGGCGCCTTTTCATTCAATCATTCTCGCCCTCCTTCCTTCCCTCCCTTCATCTTTCCCTCAGCTTGACAATGCACTCAACACTGCCCCTTGCCTGCCTTCTCTCTCTCTCTCTCTCTCTCTCTCTCTCTCCTGGGGATGTGCGTCACCCTGGGGAATTTTGTTTCTTTTATGAGTGACTTATAAACTTGTGCTTTCATTTCTTTATTTTGTTTTTATTATATCTAATTATGTTTAAAAATATTATTGTTTTACATATGGCGCCAGATGACCTCGTTGTTGTGGCGCCATGATTTTTCATTCAATCACTCTCTCCCTCCTTCGTTCCCTCCCTTCCTCCATCTCTCACTCAGCTGCACTCAACACTGCCCCTGGTCTGCCTTCCCCCCCCCCCTCTCTCTCTCTCTCTCGTCTGTGGTATTTTAGGATACATTTTGGTTATTTTCTTTTACGTTATAATGTACATATTGTAAATTAGACTTTATTTCCACACCACCCAGGAGATTAAAGTCTTGGCGCGTTTTTTTTTGAGAGGTGTCCCCAAACAGGCCTATTCCTCTATCCCTCACAGATGCCCAGGTCGGACTGGGTGTGTGTGAGTGTTGCCGCTCACGAGGGTTTCATGTATATATATATTTTTTTTACTAAGAAAGTGGCATATTTTTGCTTATATTCCTGCACATTATCTTATAATCATATTTGTGACATTATTACCAACCCCAGAAATACGGTAACAGCCAATAAAAGTAACTACTTTTTTTTAAGCAATACTGTAAAATAATTATGCCACGTTTCTGTATTGCCGTATAAATATTTCACGCATAATCAGTTTACTGTTCTTTCTTATATTATAATACACACGTTACCATTATATTTTTATGTGTTTAACTTATTGTGATGCCTATTACATATATCAGAGCCGTTCACATAGCGGGTATGGAACACGTGGCAACACTGTACAGAGGTTCGTGCCCCACCCAAACCGCCACTTAAGATTGGTACCACCATAGACGCACACTCTACCAATGTACCACAGAGGCTCCTAACCATTTATATGCAGCATTATATTTTACCACTCTATATATATATATATATATCGCGATCTGCAAACAACCGTACCCAAGATGCAAAGACCCTATGGCAATGACCTGATATGTCCAAAATTTGGTTTTGGTTATAGTAATTTGGTTGGAATTCCACGTAATCCCGGTGTAATCCTGTGATGGACCTCATCTATAACATTAGTAATCGTGAGGCCCACATAGTGAACCTTGTCGCCCCGTGTTGAGCCGAACTGTGGGTGGCTAAGAGGGGAAAGGGAAAGAAGAAGTGATGGGAGAGAGGAAGAAAAGAAAAAGAGGAAAAGGAGAGGGGGTGACAAGGAGGTGGGTGGAGGGTTGGATGAGGATCAAAAGAAAACCAAGTAGAGACATGGAGTGGAGAGGAAAGGAGAAAAAGGAAGGGTGGAGGTGGAAAGAGAGAAGAATGGAGAAGGAAAGATGGGAAAGAGAGCTTTGAAGAAGAAGAAAGAAAAAAGAAAGGAGTAAACGAGAGCAGGAGAATAAGAAGAAAAGATGAGAGGAAAATTCAAGGGAAAGAATAACAGACGAGACAATGAGTATGAGGAACGAAGGAGATGGGCAAGAGAAAGTGATAGTGGGAAGAGGGAGAGAAGGAAAAAATGGAAAATATTGAAATATTGATGAGGATTCTAAAAAATGCAGATGTAATGAGGGGTTGAAAAAGATAAAGGAAAGTAGGGGGGAAAGGGAAGAAGAAATAATGCAAAATGAAAAGGTGAAAAAGAGAGGGGACAGGAAAAAGGAAAGGGGGAAGGAAGACATTCTCCATATATGTCTATCTATATTTAGCCAGACGCCATAATCCTGATGAACATTCTCTTGGTCCTTTTTGGTCACCGCGTTTATTCCTTCAATAACCCATGGCCTTTCTTGCATGTCATATACTGTATTGTTTTGGTATATAATACGTTGTTCTGCACATGAATGGCTGTTTTCTTTGCTAACTTTTTTCACATGGTAAATAAAAACCTAGCGATTGCACTCTAACAGTTTCCTCTAAAGCAGGGGTGGGGAACGTCCGGCCACCGGGCCGTATAAGGCCCACAAGATCATTTGATCAGACCCGCGAGGCAATTCATAAATGCTGTTTCATATACTCATGAACGAATATATATATATATATATATATATATATATATATATATATATATATATATATATATATATATATATATATATCATCAGCAGCCGTTTGAGTATCCATTGCAGGACCGGCCTATCCCGACCGAAGTGGGGAGGATACAGCCAATGTATCTCTACCAAGTGGCTTAGGCTGTCTGGTAGAGATTGTATGTAGGGTGAGAAGTGCTTGTAAGTGTAATTGTAGTGTTGGAGTGGCTTTGGATGTGTGTGTAGTCTGTGAACCAAGTGTAATTGGCCCGCACAAGGCGACTGGATGCAAGCATACTTTACAGTAAGCGACACTGGTTCAACCACAGCATCCCTTGTGTCCGCCAATGCAGTACGTGGCTGGGTGAACACCCAAAGTTTATTACCCTGGCGGGTAGCGAACCCTGGTTCACCCGTGTACGAAACGCACACTCTACCATTGTACAACAGAGGCCATCTATCTATCTATCTATCTATCTATCTATATATATATATAAAGTTGATAATTTTGTATGACCGCGAATGATGTTAAAAATATCCTAATGACCCTTAATAGGAGAAAGGTTCCCTACCCCTGCTGTAATGTAATTCTTATATTTACTTTTAATGTTCATTCCGGTCATAATTTAATCAGTATAAAGCGTCTGCTGAATATGAACACTAAATTTTTAGTTATGAATACTTCTTACTTTTTTTAGAGAAAGGTAGTGATTTGAGCATGTGGAAAGTTTTCTTAACAACAGTTTTACGTATCGGTCTGTTTATATATTGCATGATGCCTAAAACAGGCAAAAGGTGACCACAAATAAATCGCCTCCAAGCCGCCATATCCCTTGCCATTTGCGGGTTCTTCCTCCAGCTCGTACCCTCCTTCTCATATTCTTTTCCATTCCATCCCTCCATCTCATCCGTGATTTCCCCCTCTTTCTCTCTCCCTCCACTTTTTTCACATGCACTTTGCTAGTCAGTCTCTTATTTTCCATCTTCTCCACATGGCCAACCCAACTGAAAACATTTCTCTTAACACTTTCAGCCACATCCATATCACCACAACGCCCCTTTACTTCCTCATTTGTCTGTCTTTCTCTCCTTGGGACTACACATGCCAGTCCCAAATAACTTATTTCCACTGCTGTCATTCATGACTGTCCTTCCAACAGGATTCAAACTTCACTTCGGTGTTTTAGAGATGACATAACTATACAGTCAGGGCTGACACGACCATGAGAGCTGTAATAGAGACAGTATTTACAATCGCAGGTTGTTATGACTCACCTTCAACTAAATAGAGCTTGTCAGATGTAAACCCACATAATTCAGAAGGGTTGACCCAGTGGAACGATTGATATGGATGTTTTGAGCATTCTCGGCGGCGAACGAGGCGCGGGGTGTGGGCAACCTTGCAGGACTAGGAAACTGTGCCAATTTCAGGGCAAAAGCTTTTACTTCCATGCTCACCTCCCTATTCTTTTTATTGTTTTCAGTGAACCAACAAACTCTCTACCCTCCTGTACCCTTTTCACGCACTTCAGATTGTGAACTTCCATCCATAATCATCACACGACCTAAGAAAAATATTTAAATGCACTCACATTCTCCATATCCACACCATCCAGCCGTTTTGTGTATTCTGTGAATTCATTTCTCTCAAAAATCGTAACTTTACTCATGCCTACATTCACTTTTAGTTTCCTTTTTCTAGATACACTCCCAGTCTCGTTCACCAAACCTTGCAGCTCACACATCATCATCACTGAAAAGTAGTTTCGCGAGCCAACAACAGTACAAGGTTTCACACCCTACCCCCATTCATTAGGAATACAACATCGACTTCCCTACAAATTAATTTTAATATCTATCTATCTATCTATCTATCTATCTATATATATATATATATATATATATATATATATATTTGGAGCCTCTCTGGTACAGTGGTAAAGTGTGCATTTCCATACACTGAAGAACGAAGGTTCGCCCCCCGCCAGGGTAATGAACTTTGGGAGCGTTCTTCTGGCCACGTATTGCTTTGGTGAACATCAGGGGTGCTGTGATTGAACCAGTGTCGCATACTATAAAGTATGCTTGCACTCAGTCGGCTTGTGCAGGCCGATTACACTTGGTTCACAGACTACATACATATCCAAAGCCACTCCAACATTACAATTATATTCACAAGCACTACTCACCCTACATACAGTCTCTACCAGACACATTAAGCCACTGGGTAGAGATGCATTGGCTGTATCGTCCCTGCTTCGGTAGGGATGGACTTTCTCCACAAGTCCCAAGGGCCCTATCTCCCTGTTGCAGTCCTGGTGCTCCAGGTAGTCCAGAACGAACTCTAGGTGTTCCCGGAGTGCGCTCAGCTAGGAGATGGCTGGAGTAATGTCACACTGAGAGGAGTCCACATCATCGTCACCATCCTCATCGGAATCTTCAAGCTGGGTACTGACACCTGCAACTGAAGATGCGATCTTGAGATCAGACATGGTCTGATACCCAGGATCACCCTCGTCGTCATCCAACCACTCACGCACTTCGTCCACATCAACGTCGTTGTCATGCGCATGTAGATGTGCATGGAAGCCATCCACATCAAAACCTAGGAAATTGTGCTCCACATCCATTCCGAGAAGCAGGCGAGACCAACCATTTTCTAGAGTCTTGACGGGGATTTCCTTCCATGCACTGGCCCAGTTGTAGATGGCAGACTTGATGTTGTAGCGGCGAATATTTTCCAAAGTCCGCTGGCCTCGCATGTCCCGTCCCTCCCTGCGCTCGTCCTCGTCCTCGAAGACAACCATCACCTCGTCCAGGAACTTCCGAGGGTACAGCCTCTTCGTTGCCACAATCACTCCTTGGTCCAGTGGTTGGATGAGAGCAGTAGTATTAGGTGGCAGAAACATGCACCTAATGCGCCCATTCTCAACACCAACTCCTTGTTGCACAGGTGGGCAGGTGCATTGTTGAGGAGAAGGAGGGCCTTTATCTGGTAGCGTGGAATTCCCAGTTTCTCCATCTGGTAATGGATGGCCTCCTTGATGAAATGGCGGTGAAACCAGTCTTTGAAGATCTGGGCTGTGAACCATGCCATCAAGGAATGGTACCAGATGACAGGAAGGACATCCATCACCCCAGGAAGACACCGAGGCTGCTTTGCATGGCCAACAATAACGGGCTTGAGCTGGTGCATGCTGTTAGCATTGGCACTACACAAAGCAGATATCCGTTGCTTGCAGAGCTTGCAGCCAGGTACACGCTTCTCCATCTCCTTGGCTAGAGTGTTCGTAGGGAAAGAGCAATAGAATAAACCAGTTTCATCAGCGTTGTAGACTTGACCGAGAGTTAGGCCCTCCCTGTTGATCAAGCCCTTCATCTTGTGCCAAAACTCGTCAACTCCATCCTCGTTGGCATCCAAAGCTTCGCCATGAGACTTACGGTTGGTAAGGCCATGTCGTAACTTGAACGCGAAGAGCCAACCTTCAGATGCCTTGAAGTCTAGAGCGTCGTGAAGCCTTGCAAACTTCTCAGCAACAGCCTTCAGCTCCGTGCCAAGCACCATCACACCAGCAGCACGTTGCTGTCGATACCAAATCAACATAGTGCGGTCGACTTCTGCATACTTGGGAGTATACACCACCTTCCTCTCCACGTTGCATTTGCTTTTCGAGAATTCAGCCATGTACTGTATGAGTTTGTCGCGGGATCTCTTGATATCAAACAAAGTAGACCAGGCCAGGTTGAATTCACAGAGGATACCTGAGGTAGACCATCCCGCATCCACCTTGTCCAATATCTCCCTCTTCTTCTCCAGAGTCAAAACCACTCTCTTCCTCTTCTCAGGCGACGGGGCCATCATCACACACATGATGGAGAGACACAAGAGCAGCAGGAGAGCCTGTAGCAGGTAAGGCACCACCTCAAAAGCGAGCATGTGGGCAGCCATGACGACGAGTGTGCACACACAACAAGAGACGGGAGGTAAGTGGGGAGGATGCAGGGGCACTGTAGCAGATGTTGGAGGAACAACGCACCCAAACACAGCTCGCCAGTGCTGTGCACGCCAACTTCAAATTACGGGCGGGAAAAAGTCGGATTTTTTCCAAATTTTTTTGAGGTTTTTGGCCCATTTTGGGAATATTGGATCCTGGGACGAAAATGTCCGGTTATTGGGGATGTCCAGAAATTGGGCATCCGGATATTGGAGGGATTACTTATATATATATATATATATATATATATATATATATATATATATATATATATATATATATATATATATATATATATATATATATATATATATATATATATATATATAATGTATGTATATATATATATATATATATATATATATATATATATATATATATATAATGTATATATATATATATATATATATATATATATATATATATATATATATCATCAGTCATAACTAGTCTAATCCACTGCTGAACAAAGGCCTCCCCCAACGTTTTCTACAAATTCCTTGACTGAGCCAATCTTTGCCACGTTTTCCCTGCAAATTTCTCTATCTCATCTCTGCATCTCCTGTCCGGCCTTTTTCTGCTGCGCTTACAATCTCTTGGTGCCCAGTCAGTCAGCCTCTTGACCCATCGGTTATCCCTTATTCTTGCTATATGGCCTGCTCACCTCCATTTATTTTCTTTTATAACTTCTATAATATCTTTGACTTTAGTCTGCTCTCTTACCGAAGTTGATCTTTTTCTGTCACTTAAAGATATTCTCAACATTGACCTTTCCATTGCTGAGAATGGATTAATTTTTTTTTCCATTGATTTTGTCAGTTTCCTGGTCTTACAATCATACGTCATAGCTGGAATTTTACATTCGTTATATACTTTTCGTTTCATACAAACTGGCAAGCTACTTTTCATAATGTATCTATGTTTACCGAAAGCTTTCCATCCAATTGTAATGCGTCTTTTTATTTCGCTATCATGATCTTTCGTTAATTTTAGTATTTGTCCTAAGTAGTTGTACTCCTCAACTTCTTCAAGAATTTCATCGCTTATTCTGATGACGATCTTTGGTATTTGTGGATTAAACATTAGTTTTACGTCGGTTCATCTTCAGTCCTATTTTCAGACTTTCTCTGTTCAGATCATTTAACATTTCTTGCAATGCCTCTGCTGTTTCTGAGATTAGAACAGTGGTGTACCTGAGGGGGGCGGGGGGGCTGTTGGAAACTGCCCCCCGAGCCGCCAATGGAGGGGAGCCCCCAAAAGCCTTAAAAATTTATTTATATATATATATATATATATATATATATATATATATATATATATATATATATATATATATATATATATTTATTTATCATCCCGACAATCCCGGCTGAGATATTAGATAAGTTTTGAGAATGAGGGGGTCTAGGTTCTTTGTGGGGTCCCCCTCCAGGAAGGAGGCCCCACAAAGAACCTAGCCCCCCGGGCCCCCAAATCTCTAGGTACGCCCCTGGATTAGGACAACGTCATATGCAAATCTTAAATGGTTTAGCTTTTCTCCATCTGTGTTCACTCCTTTGTTTTCCCAGTCTAGCTTTCTGAAAATACTTTCTAGGCATGCTGTAAATAATTTTGGTGAAACTGTATCTCCCTAACCCACTCCCTTCTCAATCTTAATTTTTTCCAAGTCCTTAAGTAATTTACCTGTACTTGTTCCCTCTTTATATATGTTTTCGAGCAGTTTTACAATGTTCTCATTCACTCCTTGTTCTCGCAATGAATTTAAAATTACTATGTGCTCCACTGAATCGAAAGCCTTTTCGTAATCAACAAAACCTAAGCACAGTGGTTTATTATATTCTGTAGCTTTCTCAATTAACTGATTCATTGTGTGTAGTTGATCAGTGGTCGAATACCCGCTTCGGAATCCTGCCTGTTCACGAGGTTGGTTTTCCTCCAAATTTGTCGTTATTCTGTTCGTAAGGACTCTATTGAAGAGTTTGTAAATGACTGATAATAAACTAATGGGTCGATAGTTACTAAAATCTTTTGAGTCATCTTCTTTGTAGAGTAAAATAACTGTGGCATTACACCATGTTTTGGGAATGCTCTTGTTTTATTCAGTGGGTAAATAAGTGAGCAAGCCTATTTTGTACTTCTACTCCTGCATCCATCAGTAAATGTTACTATTCCATCTTCTTTCGGAGCCTTCCCTCTTTTCTTATTTTTAAGACAAGTATGTCTGGTGTTACCTTAGGTATTTCACTTGTGTCAACTGAAAAGTTAGCTATTGGTACTACTGTCTTTGATGCATACAGTTCTTTGTAAAATTCTTCAACTCTCTTCACCATCTTATCTCTGCAGTCAATGATTTTACCGATTTTATCTCAGTGATGTCATTTGTTGCTTTCCTAGTGCCATTTTACTTCGGATCTGTTTCAGACTTTTTCCATTTTTAATGGTTTCTTTGATCTGATCCATGTTTCTCTTTCTTTTTTCTTCTCTTCGTCTTTTGTTGATAAGCTTATTTAATTCCGCTCGTTCTATTTCGTCTTTCTTTGTTTTTACTTTCATTTCCTTTCGTTTTTTCATAAGCTCGAGTGTCTTTTCTGAATACTTCCCGGCTTTGGTTGTATTAGGTTTTCCTACTACATCCGCTGATTCTCTTAGCATTTTGTTAGTCTGTCATTCAGCTCATTAATGTAGCATTCAGGGTTACTTACAGCCTGAAATCTGTTCCTAATTTCCAACTGAAAGGCTGCTTTGTTTTCGTTTACTATTATTGGGCATATTTTTTTATCTTTAATCATCTTCTTTCTTTCACTTCTGAAATTGAATCTGGCTGTGCAACCCACCATTCTATGATCACTACCTATATTTACTTTGTTGATAACTGTGACATTTGTGATCGTGTTATTCTTATCTGCTACAATGAAGTCGATTCATTCTTTGTTTCTCTATTTGGACTTCTCCAGGTCCACTTTCTCCCTGTTCTTTTGTGGAAGAATGTGTTCATTATTCTCATGTTATACATTTCAGCAAAATTTATATAAACGAGTATATATATCTATATCTATATCTATATCTATCTATCTATCTATCGATCTATCTATCTATCTATCTATATATATATATATATATATTTATATAATCAAGAGATGATTCAAGGTTAAAGGCAATACTCGCTTGAATTCATTAATGTCGATTAAGTTCAATTTAATAGTCAGGACGTAGGAAGATAAAAAGAAAATTCGTCATCGTAGTGAATGAGTTGACTGTTGCAATTTTTCCTCATCTGACTGAATCGTGCGTCCTTAGTGAAAAGTCGAGTAGAATTTCTCCTTTCTTATTTAATTTAATTCTTTCCATCATTTTTTCCGGCATGATCAATAGCTTCTTGATGTTACACTGAATTCACTTTTAAGACTGGAGTAAATTCTTGGTTTTATCTTCACCGAGTTGAAATGAACCGACGTCACTTAACTTTCCTCGACTCATTTAATTAATAAGGTAATGAAGAACTTCCAAAACTGGGTCCAAATCTGATCCTTCAATGTGCGTTTCCCCGTGAATTCTTAATTAGATCTGAAATTTATGTAGAATATATGATCAATGTGTGTGTGTGTGTGTGTGTGTGTGTGTGTGTGTGTGTGTGTGTTCTGGCTGGAGGTCTTTACACGTTTATCTCTTTTTCCCACTTGGTCGTCTTCCACGCTTTCGTCCTCTCTGGTTTTGCTCATCATTTATATATTTCCTTCGCTTCCTTACATACAACCTCCATCATGTCTTTCTGCCTCAGCTTCCTCTTGTTACACATCTTTCCTCTTGGTAAGTCGGAATGCCCACCATACATTTGGTCAATACAGTGTTACATACACGTGGGTGTCCAATGAGTGGCAAACCATGTTCGTTCCCGGCGTCCAGGGAACCATTTATTACGCTGGATGATAACAATATAACCGATAAATGAATGTCCCTTCGTCTGGTGAGTTAAGTCCCTCTAATCAAATGTGACCCGTAAGGTTTAGACTACAAGAACGAGAGAAGACTTATTCTCACACAATGCCACTCAGAGGTAGGTTGCTGGAAAAAAAAAAAATAGTCACCATTACTTTAAAACTGCCTTGATTAAACAACCCAGCTGCGCACCCCTACTTTCCTTTCTGCAGGGTTAGTACGGGATTGGAGTATAATTTAATTTGTCTTTATTCTCTGCATTTTCCCTGTTCCCCTGTCCCTTTCTTTTACATTCTTTCTCACCTTTTCCATCTATCTCTCCCCATCTCGGTCCATGGCTTTGTGTCGATGCCCTTCATACACATCAAACCCTTCTCTTTTAAACCCTTTAGCACAGTGACGACTTTTTGACGAAATTTTGATGCTACCCGTTTAATTTATTCTGACTAGGATAGCCTTCAAATTCAGCACTTAGTATTGAAAGTCATATCTAACTTCTCCAGTTCAAAAAGTCTTACTTTGGTTGAATAACTTCGTCAGGAAACACGAAGAATAAGAATGACGTCATCATGACATCATTGATTACACTCCTGCCACATCTTTCTTCATCCTCACTCTTCATTTCTTACCACACACACATTCTTTCCCCTTCCTACTTAATTCTAGTTTCTTCAACTCTCTCCTTATGACTCCCTCTCGCTGACTCATTCCCCTGGTTTATGACTATTAATTTCTTTCACATCCCATGCTGCCTTTTTTCACAGTCTCTCCTTTTTTGGCGTCGTCTGTTCTCCTTCCTCGCTTCTGATTTGTATTCTTTCCCTGGAATTCCCTTTCCCATGTATTACCCGTTTTTAGCACAAGGTATTTTTGTGCACCGAGACATATAATTTTTTTTGTTTTTGTCAGATCTTAACCACTTGTTATGATCTTACTGTCGTTAATACATTTTCTTTTTATCCGCATCATTTTATTCAACTTAAAATTCCAGGAACTGGAGTTGCTAGGCAGAGTTAATGTCATACTTTTTAAGTCCTTCTTTGTCTGGACAACTACGGTACTCCAGCTAACACCAGACGATTTTGTTCACCTGAGATTTAGTACTGAACATGACTGTCATAACATGTAATCCTGTCACTGTAGATGAAACTGTAGTTGCCTATTATATTTCAACCAATGCTGGACAGTTATTGTCATCTGATAGTGAGTCATAAGAGTCCGAGTGTTAAAAAGATGGGATATCTGAAGTAATGTTTTAGTTATGCTGACTCTATACGACAGACTCCACACCGACATTGTGGTGGCCCAGTTCAACTGTCGATGGAGTTTCATTTGGTTGCTTCTAGTTGCATAAAAGAAAAAGAGAGATCACAACATTTGCCATCAACACAACATACAGTTGTAATTTGATTTCGATAATAGTTATGCTGAATACCATGACCCACTTCACAGGGGAAAACATTTAATCTCTTTCAATAGGAACCTTCGGATTTTTCCATGCTTTTGTAAGCTATTGGGTCGGCTATTTCCCACTGTATTGATATACACATAAAAAGGACAAAAGGAAACACTGAAAATTTCCTGAGTAATCTGACAAACTACCCATGCACGTCTGGCTGGAAGCAGGAATGGACACAGTATTCTGTGTGTAATAGCTTTCTCCTTCGCCCAGAGGTCACCATAAAATATATAGTAACCTTTATTAGTCATCCTACCTCTTTTAACTACCCCCGATCCTAACCAATTCATTCCTATTTATCGGCCAACAAATATAGAAATGACTCAGGTCTAGAATGGAATGGTATTGATGGAGTGGATCTCCAGACGATGGTGGGCGACCCGTGGGAGTGCAATGTGGCTTGTGGGATCCAGGGTTGTTTTTTTGTCCTCTCTGCATGGAGAAGTGCAGATGGAAAATCAAGGCAGGAAATCTGAGTAGTCAAAGTTGCCACTTTAAGAGCTGGAGAGGATTTTTTTTTTTTTTTTCGACAAGAGAGAAAGCGCATAGAGAGAGAATGAGCGAAGACTGTAGATATATTCTCAGAATCAGAGACGGCCGATAAGAAAATGTTGGATGGGAATGTACAGGTGAAAATGGAGGGAAGAGCAGAAATGTGTTGTTTTATGAAAACTGAAATCTACCATCAGTTCGCTGCTGTAGCTTCAGATCAACCTCTCATCCTATCGGGCAGCATTCTGTTGCTCTATTCAGTCCATCCCATCCACCTTCCCAGATATCGAAGTAAAAAAAGAAAATGTCATGCAAAAGGTAAAGGATAAAGAAGAAATAACTGTGTGAATAGAGGAGATAGAGGCGAAAATGAGGGATACCGTGCATAAAAGGGACAACAAGAGATAGGTGATATGTACAGTACAAGGGACAGAAGGTGGGGGGGAAGGGTGAGGAAATAGATGGAGCGATTTTTAGAAGAAAGGCAACATAACAATGGAGACATGACATGAGTCGGCAAATATCACTGAGGCTGTATAGAGACAGAGATGAGGGTTGGGAAAAAAAAAAAGGTAATGCGGTTGAAAAGGGGGAAGAGGAGACCTAAGGAGCTGGGGTGTCCATTATATTGTAGGACGGCAATGAGAGAGAGAGAGAGAGAGAGAGAGAGAGAGAGAGAGAGAGATAAAAGGGTGGCCGAGATCTGCTTAAGGTAGGACGACACTGAAAATGAAAGTGGGAGGAGGATGTTAAAAGACCGTCTTGATATCTGACAAATGCAGGAATCCACTGGAAGTAATGGGAATGAATGAAGTGGAAAGCAGAAGGTTTTGAATAAAATCTGCTGAATAGTGGGATGAGGCAGAAAAATGGGGGAGAGATATACTGGTACTTTGAGTGAGGGATCTGGAAAGTAGGATGGTGCTGGAGAAGAGGTTAGAGAATCGGCTGAGGTATGCTAAAGGGAAGACGGCGTTAAATGAAGGGGAAATGGATTCTAAGACAATAGCTGAAATCTTCTAAAATGATGAAGAAAGGAAACTGAGAGAAACTGGGGAATACAAGGTGTGAGGTTATGTGTAGATACAAGAATTATCCCTTTAGTACTAGGACGCCTTGAAAACTTTATTCCTGCTTCCTCAAGGTAGAATTAATCAGTGGCTACGAGACAAGTCCTTACTAAAGATTTAGAAGTGCAGTTTATATTTATCTAAAATGGGTGCCTCTTTTTCAATAACTCTTGCTCTCCAAGCCGTGTAAATTTCCAGTGAGTGTTGGTATTATATCCTTTTATATGACTGCATATGTTCGTATCCTCTCGGTTCATACCCGCAGTGTATGCAGACTCTGGCACAGCGACACAGTAATATAAATATATCCACGTTCTTATGAATCACTCTCATAGTAGAATTCCTGTTGCATATTTGCACTTTACTTGGATGAATAAACGCAAAATCTGACTACCATTTTCCCTTCGAGTAGAAGGGCCAGTTCTGGAGTTGACCTTGTAATTGCTACAGTTACAGCTGCAGTTACAGGTTAAGGGGAGGGGGGGGGAGGGATTTCTCGCTGTAAGGAAAAAAGAAATTTTACGAGAGGACATTCGGCTTACGAGGTAGGAATCAGCGTGTGGTTGTATGATTTTTACGCAGAAGAGTTTATTTTGTATGTGTCCAAATTTGGGCATAGGCTTCACAACCCGTTCCTAGTAGTCCTCTTACATACCATACACCTCCACATGTCACCACTTCGATGCTAACACCCACCGTCCATATTCATTACATGCTAGGGCTCTCAGTTAGAGGACTGGAGTATTGGTAGTAGCGGGGATATTTTTACCACATATCGGTGGGTCTTCTGGTAGATCAACAAAGTCTGCTATGATGATATTCAGATCATTAAATTGTTGAGAGAAGAAGAGAAATAGACACTGAAAAGATAGAAGCTTAGTTATAAGTTTAAGAATGGATATTAATGAATACTGAATATGACGTACGATGAGGAGCATATTCATGTGATTAATGTAAGGATGAGTTGGGAGAGAGAAGATGAGGAGTGAAGAAATAAGAACAAGCCAGTGGGAAGACGAAAACATAAGTACAAGGTAAAAGAAGGAAAGTAAAAGATAAAAGAAAACAGAAAGAAACTACATAATAGACAAGATATAAGGCAATGTATATATCCCAGATCAATCAAGAGAAGTAATAGCGAAAATGTGTAATAAAGGAAATGAATAATCCGTTGTAATGATAAAAGTGCACCTGACAACGCATGCAGCGAGGAGGAAAGGCAAGGAACGGCCGTGGGAATTTGTAATAATGAACAGTTTAACAGGAGAGTTGGCGAGGGGAAGGAAATGAAGTGTGAAGAGGAAACCGAATTTGGTGTACGAGTGGATGAGAGAAGTGGTTATAAGTAGAAGGAGAGGAGGACTGAGAATGTGGCGGGAACATAAGGTGAGAGAATAAGTAAGGGAGGCAAGGGCATGGTAAGAAAAAAGATGCGTACTGAGTACGATAGAGACATCGGAAGGCCATTTGACCTGATCACATTTATTTGGATGCGGCGTCAGACAAGAGACTGATAAATAGATAGACATGCGACAGAGGAATATTGTGATGTGAGTGGGGTGTGAAGAGATACGGTGATGTGAGTGGGGTGTGAAGAGATACGGTGATGTGAGTGGGGTGTGAGGAGATAAGAGGTGAGTGGGGTGTGAAGAGATACTGTGATGTGAGTGGGGTGTGAAGAGATACGGTGATGTGAGTGGGGTGTGAAGCGATACTGTGATGTGAGTGGGGTGTGAGGAGATACGGTGATGTGAGTGGGGTGTGAAGAGATACTGTGATGTGAGTGGGGTGTGAAGAGATACGGTGATGTGAGTGGGGTGTGAAGAGATACGGTGATGTGAGTGGGGTGTGAAGAGATACGGTGATGTGAGTGGGGTGTGAAGAGATACGGTGATGTGAGTGGGGTGTGAAGAGATACTGTGATGTGAGTGGGGTGTGAAGAGATACGGTGATGTGAGTGGGGTGTGAAGCGATACGGTGATGTGAGTGGGGTGTGAAGAGATACGGTGATGTGAGTGGGGTGTGAAGAGATACGGTGATGTGAGTGGAGTGTGAGGAGATACGGTGATGTGAGTGGGGTGTAAGAAAATACGGTGATGTGAGTGGGGAGTGAGGAGATACGGTGATGCGAGTGGGGTGTGAGGAGATATGGTGATTTGAGTGGGGTGTGAGGAAATACGGTGATGTGAGAGGGGTGTGAGAATACGGTGATGTGAGTGGGGTGTAAGGAGATATGGCGATGTAAATGGGGTGTGGGAGAATTTGATGATGTGAGTGGGGTGTGGGAGACCATGGTGACGTGAATGGGGTGTGGGAGAATATGGTGATGTGATGTGAGTGGGGTGTGGGAGAATATGGTGATGTGAGTGAGGTGTGGGAGAATATGATGCTGTGAATGGTGTGTTGGAGAATACGAGTATGGTGATGCGTGTGAGGTGTGGGAGAGTACAGTGATATAGCGGTGAGCGGTTATCTAAGTATGCATCAGTGTACAGGGGCAAGGCTGTATCATAGTTATTATGGTTTGCTGCTGTTTTTTAGAGGACGGTGTTATTTAAGTGTTTTGAGAGCTTTCTGGCGTTGCTGAATCAGTCGCATGGAATAACTTCTGCCAAGTAATGAACAAGTGTGGCTAAAGTACTTTGTCCAGGCCGAGGAAAGAACTGACTAAGGCTTGATGGTATGTGCCGAAATGACATGGTCTTGGCTTGGAATAGAGGCTCCAGCTACTGTGTCCTTGGATGGATTTAAATCTTCCTGGCATCAGCACAGGAAGATCTGTTGCAGGCAATTTGATGTTAGTGCTCAGTCTGGGCGATGACAGTGATGTTGAACTATCCCAGACAAAATTCCCAGGTAAGGCCACAGAGCTTGGCGTCCATCACGTAACAGAACGTGATTGGTCCATTGCAAAAGACTGAAGTGGAGAGCTGCGAATTAATACTCTTAACCGCTTTTAGCAGCAAATACAGTTTTCTTTGGGTCCTCTGTTATTAGGAGGACCTACCAGTTATCTTTTTACAGGTCGAGAGTTGTGGAGATTTCTGAGTTTGACAGAGCCTCCAGGTAGTCGCTGATATGTGGCAGTGGCTGTAGATTCTTGAACACAGCATCACTGAGTTGCCTATAGTCAACTCAGAAACCTAGTGTTATACTTTTTAAAATTTCGACCCAGACGACCATGAACGACCCAGGGCCCTATGATGGTTCAGAGTTAATTGCTTGAAACATGTCTTCCATTTGGCTCTATTCATTTTTTTTTTTATATTTATGTTGATTTTTAAAAGGGTAGCCAAACAGTATAGATTATGTGATTCACGAGGATGGTCTGCAAGTCGTGTTGTCCACTTATCAAAAATGTTCTGGTACTGGAGGAGCATTTGAGGCTGTCAGTGGGTGTGGGACATTCGTGGGGATCAGAGAGAGGATAGGCTGCGGGAGACAGTGTCACAGGGGTTATAGTCCTCATTGTTGTCGATATCATGCAGTATTATTCCCTTTTGTCAGTGTTACTGATTTGGTAGCTCAGTGATTACTTCTGACACTCGAAAGTAGCCATGACGTTTTCATAAGGCCAGGGAGAGTCACGGGAACCCCATTGGTCTGTGGAGCGTACAGGAAGTCTGGTAGTATGGGGATTATTACAGGAGGTTTGTACCATCCTGGGAATGGGTGTGATTGTAGTAGGTCTTCGTTCAGCGTGGGGATAATACGTTCCTTGAAATATGGTGGTCGAAGTTTTTGGTATGGGAATTGCAAGGATTTAGTTTAAAATTTCTTCAAACCAGAGTAAAACCAACACTATACGAGTAAACCTGGCCTCACACGAGACAAATAAAACATGATGATAATTCCATGACAAATTCAGTATCATAAAACCAACACTAGCTATGTGTTGCCACGCCAGGGTCCCGAAGACTAAGCCTCGCGTAATGCTTGCCAAATACAACAGAGTCTTTGTTATGCCATGATCTCAGTTTTGTAGCCACTGTGATCCTTTAACTAACAGGTATTAAGCTGCAGATAATTTCCATATCATATAAAGGATTAACTTCCACTCTTTTTTGCATTCCCCTACTTACCTACATCACTACTTATTTTCCTTCCCATCTACCATACCTCCTTGCCTACCTCGCTGCCTAACTACCTATCTCCCTTCCTACCTACTCGTACATATCTGCCTTTCTGCCTGCTTCTCTAGCTACTTCCCTACTGTTACTCTGCTTATCTTCCTATTTAATTGCCTCCCTACCTACCTGTCTCCTTTTCTACCTACACCTTTACCAATCCACAAGCCAAGCCGACCTCCCTGCCAACTCCCCTGCCTACCTTCCCTCCTACCTGTCTGCCTAACTGAGTACCCATCTCCCTACCCTATTCCCTGTCTGTCTACCTGTTCACCTCTATGCCTGCCTCCACCACCTAAGAAGGTGGTGGAGGCAGGCATAGAGGTGAACACAGGCGCATATTTATTTATTGCTTGCCGGGATCGATAGATTTGGCAAGCCTGTTGGTCAGTTCCGTATGTTTGTCTGTCTGTCTGTCTGTCTAGAGGTCACAATTTGACGCCAATCGTTTTGAAAAAAAAAAAAAAAATCATAAAGTAGGTATCAATAAACCCTGGAAGCCTATTGTTTTTCAACAGAATCGGTTATACACCCTCCCTAAACCCATCCTGTGTTTCGCAATGAAGAGCGAAAAATTTCGCCAAATAACTGCCCACACGCCGGTGAAAACTATGCAGACATAATTGGATCCATTCGGCAAGCGCTCTACTGCCCACACGCCGGTAAAAACTAAGCAGACACTATCTGATCCATCCAGAAAGCGCTTTGCCAATGGCAGTTTCATTTTTATATTTCCCTGTTTCAAGTTGATTTCATCAGTACTGCGAAGAGAACAGAAATTACTGAATTTTGAACCCCGTTTCCAGCGGCACCGTGGTTATGTCTTACATTTGTAAAACAATAAAATAAATAAATAAATGTTTTTGGTCATAATGATCTCACGACTGTTCTGAGCGTTTTGATTTCTTCATTGAGGGAACAACATCCGTAGAAGTGGCTTCATTTGACACCTCAGTCTTTAAATTCAGTCGTCAGATCAGCTCATACAAGCCGTCACTAGAAATCAACCGAACGAACAGGCAGACAAAAGACTGTCATCCCGGTTCCTGCGTGCAAAGGTCCTCGACTTCTGGAATTGATTCGTAACTGTGGAGTCGTAGCAGGTGCCAGTGAGGCTGGATCCAGCAGCTTCCAGAGACACATTGCTTGGTGTTCGTGGTTCGTAATGTGCTGTATCATAGAATATGAAAGAAAAGTATTCGGGAGCCAAATGCTAATCGCCCACCAGAATATGCTGTTGGCCATGACAAAATACTTACAAACCAAATGTGAAGAAAATTCGGAATCTGTACGGCACTCAGTACCGCATTTCACAAAAAGCCAATTCATATCAGGAAAATTAGTTGTCCTTTGGCAGCCATTTTGGTGACCTTGACCCCGAGTGCCCATTTTCGAACTCGTCCAAAATTTTGGCCATATCTTGATAATGAAGGTTTCATGTTGATAGCTCAGGCCGTTCATGATATATAATGGTGCTAAAGGCGGGCGATAAAAACTAATTGACATTTGGTAGCCATTTTGGCGATCTTAACTTTGACCCCGACTGCCCATTTTGGAACTCGTCCAAGATTTTGGCCATATCTTGATACCCTGAAGGTTTTATGTTGATAGCTCGGGCCGTTCTTGACATACACAGTGGTAACAGATACACAGAGAATGGTAACACACACACACACACACACACACACACACACACACACACACACACACACACACACACACACACACACACACACACACACACACACACACACACACACACACACACAGACGCGGACAAAAACATTATTGTTCAGCCTAAAGGTGGGCGATAATAACTTTAGGTTACCACCCCGCTGTACTGCCACACCACAGAGAATCAGCGACTTTACTGTCCCAAATACCGTAATCAATACGCTTCATGCATGCGCGGACTGGAAATAATGGGCAGTAAAATAGAGAACTTACTGGAACGTTGGCAGAATCACACACTGCCAGAGTGCTTGTGTGTAAGTAATGTATAAGGCCTTATGATCAAACAGTGAATCAAGCTGACGTGTGGCAAGTACCAGTCATATTGATTACATTACGCGAGCTGCATGTGTCGGTATGGCTGTGTGTTTTATGTGTATAGCCTGAACTGTGCATGAGCTGGGACGTATTGTACATTCGAGGACAACACTTCGCCAAACTTTTCACTTCAACTGCTTCTCACTAACCTAAAGTGACTAATATTCCTTACCAGGAGTGGTTTGGTATGTATCTTGTCTGTAAATGGTTATCTTTATTAAAATACGTCACGAAGGAAAGTTATGGACATTGCCAATGTGTTAAGTAGATGAAGTAATTGGCGTAATTTTGCCCGTTACTGAACACACACACACACACACACACACACACACACACACACACACACACACACACACACACACACACACATTGTGGCATGAAGTTAGAAGTTTGAGTGTAGGTTGTACACATAGTATTGTCTATCGACAGGTGTGTGCACACATTGTTACTCCTGATAAATCGACTTCACATGCAAACACCAGCACAGTGGGAATGTCTCTTATCATTAATTCACTGGCAACCGCAAACACAGCCTCAAATTTAAGTCTTTGCATCAGGGGTCATTAATGAGCTGTATAACCTCGTCCGAGTTAACCTAACCCTGAAGAACAATAAGACACACCTTTTTCTCTTTTATTTTCCCTCTCTGGATGATTTTGCTAAGGTTAAGAAATTATTTCATTGACCCATTCACAATAAAATAATTTTCCTTATTAAATAATTAGCTTGGTGGCAGTAAAAGCTAACTAGAAAAAATGCCAGAGAATCTATTGAACATATTAAGGGAACTTTTTTATAAACTCAGCACCATAAAACTCTTTCCCATAAATATAACAATTTCGTTATTTAACTGCGTACCTGCTTCGTGACGGCATAGCAGTCGTAAGGAACCAGTTTGGAGGGAGTAAACTATAGCACCAGTCGAACAAGTCGGTACTCCCAGGGAGGATTGAAAGCTGATGTCAGGGAGAGCTGGAACTCCTGTTTCATCAGCTCTCGGGACTAGCTTCTAACCATCCCTCTTCGCCGAGCTTATTGTTTCAGTAACACATAGAGTAGGCCAGCATACTCTCCTATACAATTTCCTCTAACTGTTAACACCAAACTATATGCACAATAGACATCATAGTTGCTGTTCCTAAATCAGCAAAAATGGTATACGAACGTCAAGCACCCAGCCTCTGAGTCCACAGGGGAGGAGGGGGGACAATAAAAGCCCCCGCCATTCACCCCTTTACTAGTGATGGCCAAGAGAGATACATGGAACCGCTGTCTGACTCACTTTTTGTTCATTTGTACATCATTCGTGGCCCTTCCTTTAATTTTCTCTCAGTTGAACACCAATTCTCTTCCACTAAACCTCACCATCTCTTTCTTATAGAAATTCAGCTGTCTGAAGCGACTGATAGCACGCCCTTCTTTGTATCCTCCTACTTTCTCTACACTCACTTCAAAGCCAAAGGTGGCTGTTGTGTATATGTTTGCAACAACATATCTTGCTCTCGTGTTCCTGAACATGAATCTTCTGAATTCTCTACTCTCTGGCTTCGGCTATCTTGTCATTCTCTGACTAAATACATATAAACACGGAATACAATGAATTTTAGTTTTAATATCTTACTTCTATGATGGAACACATCCTTTCAATTTCTCGTTACTCTGAAATCCCCAGGTAAGATGATTTCATTTCACCACCACCGTTGGTTCTCCTCTCCTTTCACTGATCCACCTGGTGAACAAGGGTACTGCTTTTGTATCCTCAATGACCTGGAGCAGCTTATACAGCACCCTACTCGTATTCCTGACCACCTTGGAGTGTATTAAAAAATACTTGACCTTTTCCTTACAACTAATCCTTCTGCTATTGCTGTTAATCTATTCTCTCCATTGGGCTCCTCTGATCACAATCCTGTCACCTTAACCTGCCCTATCCTCCAAAGAAGAGGCGGCTGTGGCACTTTGGAGCTGCTGATTTGGAGGCCCTCAGGGAGTACAATATCGATTTTCCCTTAAATGATTATACATTCATTGCCTCCATTACCGAGAGCCTCGCAATTTTTAGAGGTTATTATCTCAGGCATGGAAGCATACATTCCTTTCTCTTATCCTGTGATTAATGCAAAAAAAAAAAAAAAAAAAAAAAGGTTGAGTCACGCTTGTTCTACTGTTCACAAGAAGATCTTCAATAGGTACTGGAACACTGGAATCAACCCACCCCTGAATCTCATCTCCTTATGTCTCTGCCCGGAACCGTGTTAAGTCTGCCCTTTGCTCTGCGAAAAATAAATTCCATTCGTACTAAATGCTCTGAACTCATTCCATTCCTTCTGGCGCCTTGGCAAAAACCTTTCTAACAACGTTACTTCATCATCCCTCAGTCCTCTCTTCCGTTCTGCTGGCTCAATAGCTGTTTCTTCTACTGATAGCACAAAACTATTTGCTCAGACTTTCCCCTGCAGTTTCATCTTAGATGATTCCGGTGCTGTTCCTCTAACACTTCACTCCTCTCGCTTTAAAATACCTTCAGCTGATGTACTGTCTGCCATCACTGCCTGAATACTAACAAGGCATATGGACCGGATGGGGTCCCTACTGATGTTCTCAAGAGCTGTGCTTCTGTACTTACATCTTCCCTACATAAACTTTCGCATCTGTCTGTCTACTTATATTTCTTGAGGGAAATGTGCTTTCATTCAGCCTGTCCCAAAGAAGGGTGACCTTTCCCAGCCCTCTAAGTATCGCCCAATTGCTTCAACATCCTGTATTTCTTAAGTTCTTGAAAGCACATTTCCTATCGTAACTTTCTTTCGAATCGTCAGTGTGGGTTCCGCTAGGGACACTCTACTGACGATCGTCTCACCTTCCTTTCAGAGTTCTGGTCATTCTCTTTTTAGGAGTTTAGCGAAAGCTTTTCCATATGATACGGTGTTCACTGTTCATCCAGCTAACTGATAGTTTTTTCATGTATTCTGTATTTCTTATAAATACTTTTCTTATGTATTAAACTCACGTGTTATATATAACACATGGGAGTAATTTGTTTCCTAAAGTTAGCAGGGTTTCATTTTTATGCTTCGGTATAGTCAAACTAGCTGGTTGTTTCCTTAAGTGACACAAATATTTTATTAACACTGCTAGGCTCAAATTGCTCACATTCAGCTGAATAAATCGTTTGGCCTTTGCTGGAGTAGAACACTGCAGCTGTCCCACCTTGTGTGAATTAATATAGAAAATAATTATAAACAAGGAAAAAACCAGTATGGAAAGGTTTGAGAGAGAGAGAGAGAGAGAGAGAGAGAGAGAGAGAGAGAGAGAGAGAGAGAGAGAGAGAGAGAGAGAGAGAAGAACCGTAAATGGAGCAAAAAGAAGAAACTAGTGAAGAACCTTGTGGGAAGTGGGTTAACAGTGACGTGAAGGGTCTTGTGGGGAGCAGTGTTGACAGGGGCTGTGGAGGGAGGGAGAGCAGGGAGAGGGAGCACATACAAGCAGGGAGGCAAAGGCAGGACAGGGGTAGAGGGGAGGGTAAGAGAGGGACCAGAGGAGGCCAGGGAGTCTGAGGAAGGGAGAAACTGAGACGGTGAGGGAACAGAGGAAACAAGAGAGGCAGATGGTTAGGAAAGGGAAGGGGGGAAGGAAGGCAGAGAGGAGGAGGATGTAGGAGGAGAGAAGGGAGGATAGGAGCGGGAGAATAGGTAGATCAGGAGGTAAAAGGATGGAGAAAGAGAGAGGGAGACATGAGAGAAGATGGGAGGAACTGAGGGAAGGAAACAGGAGAGTAGAGAGAAGGTGAGGAGGCATGGGGGAAACAAAGGCGAAGAAGAGGGGTGTTCAGGAAGGAAACGAAAGAGGAGACAAGGTATTAATTTACGTTTATTCTGAAAAATGCGGGTGGGTACTTTAGGAGCCAGGAAGGAATTGCAGGGTAAGGAGTGGGTGGCGCGAAGGGAGACTTAAGTGGGTAAGGGACTGCAAGGCAAGGTAAGTAATATGGCTAATTGTCAAAGGCTAAGTCTTGGCTTTCACAGGAACATCATATTTGTCAAGGTAGTCTGGTGCTCATTATAAAGATGTCGGGTTCGTAATTTTCTCTTACCATATTGAAAAAGAACATTAACATCGCGCAGAGCTAATAAAGTTTCTATTAACTACGATGGATAAAATTTTGATCAGTGGTGGGGGCTCTTGCAGTAGCTTTATTCTTTCCTATGAAGTTTTGTTGGCAGTTTTACTATGCTGCATGGTGGACCTTCTCACTTTTATTCCTTCGGCTTCGGCTCAAGGGTTTGTTGGGCAAGGAAAGTGGGACTTTTTGCTTTGTTATCCTTATCGTCAACTCATAAAATTCAAAGTCTTTTTCAAGCAGTTTCAAAAGGTCAACTAGGTCAGGTGCTGTTTGATTTCTTTATACTCACTGTAAGGGAAGAAGGGAGGAGGGAAGGGGGGCAAAGGAGAGAACAGAGTAATGCAAGACAACAGGGAAGGGAAGAAACGAGAAAGACAGAAAACGAAGAAAAGGGAGACAGGAAGGAAAGAGAAGGGAACGACAGACAAGGTGATACGGTACACAAGAAAGACAAAGAAGGAAACAAGAGAGAATGGAAATGAAAGAAGGGAAGAACATAGAGGGGGAGGATTGATAACAGGACAGAGAATGGAAGTAGAGAGAAATGTAAAAAGGAGCAAGGAAGGAGATAAAAGAGACAGAGGGAAAAGCGATGGAGGGAACAGGGAAAGAAAGAGAGAGGAGAGAGAAGAAAGAAAGGAGAGAGAAAGAGGGGATATATATATATATATATATATATATATATATATATATATCAGCCGTGGCTCAGTGGGTTAGAGCGCTCCGCTCTGACCCAAGGGTCGGAGGATCGAATCCACCCAAAGGTCATTGGTAGACATCAGGAAGGGCATCCGGTCATAAAATGCTACACGCTCCAAACCAAAGTCCTCTACCCAGGGGAAACGCCTTAGCCCTTATCCAAAAAAGGGGTACCTGGCGTAAAACTCGCTTATATATATATATATATATATATATATATATATATATATATATATATATATATATATATATATATATATATATATATATATATATATATATACCTAGGCTGCTTCCACCAAGGAAAGGGAGGTAGCCAAGACAGGACGACACACTCCCCATTTACTCATCCATTCAAACCCATTCATTCGCATCTTAGCCCCAAAGGGGAGAAGGGACAGATCCTCACCCCATCACACCGCACAAGGGTCAATTGTGCAGTGCAATCAGTGACATTCGCAGCAGGGCCCGACAGCAGAGCTGGTTTACCCCTGCCACATCATAATAGACCCATCCCCTTACCCGCACCTGACCTGACTAGCTGATCAGACCAAATGCGGGAAAATATCCCCTCAGGGCTGCATCATCATTTATTCATTCACAATTTCTCTCCATTTATTTCTGTCACGCACAGCCACTCTTCCTTGCTCAACAGACATCCTTCTCGCATCCAGCGCTCTCTTCACACTGTCCATCCATCCTATTCGTGGTCTCCCTCTCAGCCTTACACCTCTCACATCAGATCTAGTTATCTTTTTCACCAATCGCTCATTATCCATTCTCTCCATATGCCCAAACCATCGCAACACCCTCTGCTCAACTCGATCAGCCATCTTCCGAACAACTCCAGTTCTCCTTCGCACTTCATCATTTCGCACTCGATCCATACGCGTCACTCCACACATACTCCTCACACACCTCATCTCCATTACATTCAAACTTTTCCTCTCTGCAACACCCATATTTCATGTTTCAGCCCCATATAACGCAGTCGGTACCACAATTCCCCCATGCAGCCTTCTCTTTACATCCATTCTAAGCGAACGACATCTAAACATTTTTTTCATTCCTCCCAGCACCTTACCTACTTCATTCATTCTAAACTTCACTTCTGCATCTATTCTTCCATTCATAGCAACATGTGACCCTAAATATTTAAAACACTCTACCTCCTCATGCAACTCACCGTTCAAAACTATATTCATCCCCCTACCATCTACCAACCTCGTAGACTTCATCACTTTACTCTTATTCTCATTTACTTTCAATTTCCTCTTTTCACACACCCTTCCAAACTCCTCTACCAACTGTCTCAATCTCTCCTCTAAATCAGCCACCAGTGCAGTATCATCTGCAAACAGCAGCTGCTTCAGATACCACTCTCCACCATGAACATTCACCAGACTCAGACCTCCACCTAACACTCTTACATTCACCTCCCTTACAACACCATCCATATAAATATTAAACAACCAAGGTGACATCACACATCCCTGTCGCAGCCCCACTCTCACGGGAAACCAATCACTCACAGCATTTCCCACTCTTACACACGCTTTACTATTTACATAAAAACTTTTCACCCCTTTTAGTAACCTACCATCAAGTCCATACAATCTTAAAATAGTCCACAAAGCCTCCCTATCAATTCTATCATTCTATCTATCTATCTATCTATCTATTGCCAGACGCCTCAATCCCGTTTGGGGTGGCCACAAACAAATCTCCTCCAAGTCGCCCTGTCCCCCGCCATTTCACTGCCCTGCTCTCAACTCACACCCCCCTCTCTCATATACCTCTCCACCCCATCCCTCCATCTCATCCTCGGCCTCCCCCTCCCTCTTCCCCCCTCCACATCACTCACATACACTCTCTTCATCAGTCTTTCACCCTCCATCCTCTCCACATGGCCAAACCACCTCAGTGTGTTCCTCATAACGCTTCCTATCACATCCACATCAACACCACAACGCTCCTTTATATCCTCATTCGTCAGCCTGTCTCTCCATGTGACTCCACAGGCTCCTCTTAAATAACTCATTTCCACTGCTCTCACTCTTGACTTGTGTCCTTCCAACAATGTCCAAGCTTCACTTCCGTACGTTAGAGTTGGTATCACAATACTGTCATGTAGTAACTTTTTCGCTTCCATGTTCACTTCCCTGTTTCTTATCACTGCTTTCAAAGAACCAGCAACCTTTCTTCCCTGCTGTACCCTTTCAAGCACTTCACCCTCCAAACCTCCATCCTTACTCATCACACTACCCAAGTACTTAAACGTACTCACATTTTCCAATTCCTCACCATCCAGCCTCACTGTACATTCACTGACTTCACCTCTCTCAAAGACCATCACTTTACTCTTCTCTACATTCACCTTTAGATTCCGTTTCTTACACACTCTCCCAAACTCATCCACCAAGCCTTGCTGCTCCCTTTCGTCTTCACTCAACAACACAGTATCATCTGCTAACAACAGTACAGCGAGTTTCCAAACACTATCCTCTCTCACCAGGGCCACTCCAGCATCCACTACCCTACCTTGTACCTCTTTTATTACCCTATCCATGTACAGATTGAACAACCATGGAGACATGACACATCCCTGTTTCAACCCAACTTTCAAAGAGAAAAATTCACTTAGTTCACCATCCACACGCACTGCAGCCTTCGCACCATCGTACATACTCTTCACAGCATTCAACAACTTCCCATCTACTCCATATATTCTTAACACTTTCCACACTCCTTGTCTATCCACCCTGTCATATGCTTTCTCCAAATATGAAAGCCGCATACAACTTCTTTCCCTTCTCTAGAAACTTTTCCACTAAAGATCTAAGAATGAATATCTGATCTACACAACCTCTTCCCTTCCTAAAGCCTCCCTGGTCTTCTCCAACTAATTTCTTTGTTCTTTCTCTGACTCTGTCAATAAGTATCCTACCATACACTTTTCCTATTATACTAAGAAGACAAATGCCCCTATGATTACCACACACTTCTTTTTCCCCTTTTCCTTTGTACAAGGTCCAATCCTCCGGGACTCTACCTTCCTCCCAGGCCAATCTGCACATCTTCCACATCCATTCTACTACTATCTCTCCCCCATGCATCAGCATTTCACCACACACTCCATCAATTCCTGAGGCTTTCCCCGATTTAACTTTCTTCATTGCTTCCACAACTTCTATCCTACTGATTTCTTCCTGTCTTCTCACCTCCCTCCTTCTCCCAGCCATTCCCCAGCCACTTATACTCGCATTACTTCTATCCTCTACGTTCAACAATTCCTTAAAGTGTTCTCTCCATCTGCTCACTATTTCTCCCTTCTCCACTAGTAATCTACCATTTTTATCTTTCACTCTCCTGCTAACTTCACTTCCACCCTGTCTTACTCTTTTCACCTCTTTCCAGAACATTTTCTTACAGTCCCTCCACTTTACACTCAAATTCCTTCCAAATTCCTCATCCACTCTCTTCTTACTCTCTCTTACTAATCTTTTCACCTCTCTCTTTCTTTCTACATATAACTCTCTCTTCTGCCTCTCAACTTCTTCCACGCCCCTATTTCTCATCCATTCATTGTATGCTTTCTTCTTTTGTGCCACAGCCTGTTTCACCTCTTCAGTCCACCACGCTGTTCCTTGCACCCCCCTCTGTCTTCTCTTCTTTCCACACACCACATCACATGCTGCACATATTTCTTCTGTAAATATCCTACACACACCTTCCACGTCTCCCATCTGCTCCAATTCATATTTGCCCAATCGTTCCTCCACTTCTCTCTTATACTCTGCCTTTTTCTCATCCTCTTGTAATCTTTCCACTCACCTAGCAACTACTCCTTCCTCTCATCTTTCCCTTCTTCTATTCCTCCATCTTACTTGAATTCTAATTCTGGCCACCACCAAGTAGTGGTCAGAAAGTCCACTCCCCCAACCTCTATAAACTCTTGCATCCATTACACATCTTCGCATCCTTTCATCCACACACACATAATCAATCATTGCCTTCCTTTCATTCAGTTCACCACCCACCCTTCTCATCACTCGCCATGTATACCTGTGGATCATTTTATGCCTGAAGAGGGTATTGGCTATCACCAACCCCCTCCCAGCACAAATGTCCACTAACGCACTCCCATTCTCATCTATCTCAGCAGGCACACCCCACTCATCAACTATTCCATCCACCTTCACATTCCCAACTTTACCATTCATATCACCAATCAAAAACACTCTCTCATTACTTCCAAACTTTCTAAATCCATGAATCCATGAATGCCCAAAACACATCCTTGCCTTTTACTAAATACTTTTCACATACTTGTCTCACAGCAAACACCTGATCCACACATCCCCTCCCTTTCCTAAAGCTACATTGCTCATCACCAGTCACTCCCTCTGTACCCTCTCTAACTCTTATAATTAACACTCTACCAAACACCTTACCTACAACAATCAACAGACTTATACTCCTAAAGCTAGTACATTCATACTTATCACCCTTGCCTTTATACAACAGGACCACACAAGCACTTGCCCAGTCAATTGGCACCATACCTTTCACAAAGCACACATTCAACACTCTTACTAACCAGTCAACAATGGTCACTCCACCACCCTTCAGGCATTCCACAGCACACCCATCCATACCTGCAGCTTTCCCTGTTTTCATCCCCTTTACTGCCTTCTCCACTTCCTCCTTCGTGATCAAAGAATCATTCAACTCTCCCAGCACATTTATTCCTTGCACCCTTCCATCCGCCACAATCCCAGCCATCCTTTCCTCCTCTACATTTAACAATCTTTCAAAATACTTTGCCCATCTCTTCCTTACTGCATCCATCTCAATTAACATCCTTCCATCCTCTGCTTTTACTCGCTCTTCCTTCCCCGACTCTCCCTTTAGCACCCTTTTCACCTCCTTCCAGAACATTTTCTTATTCTGTTGAAAATTCTCAGTCAGTCGCCTACCCCACCTTTCATCTGCTGCCACTTTAGCTTCACGCACAGCCCTTCTCGCCCTATTCCTCTTTTCTTTATACCTCTCACATGACACCTCATCTTTCCTCTGCAGCCACACTTCATATGCACGTCTCTTCTCAGCTACAGCCATACTTACTTCCTCGCACCACCATTCACTTCCTTTTCTTACACCACCACCCACACATCTCACACCACACATCTCTTCTGCATGCCCCACCACAGCACTCTTAAACAACTGCCATTCCTCCTCCACACTGCCATTTTCCTGATCTTTCACTGCGTTCCACTCATCTTTCAATTTCTCCTGATACTCTATCTTTTTCTCTCTTTTATCCAACTCACTCACTTTCAAAACCTCCCTGCCACACCTAACCCTCCTAGCTCTCACCCATCTCTTACCTACTCTTAACTTTCCCTCCACCAGGTAGTGGTCAGACATACCTCCACCCTCCCCTCTCAGAACTCTCACATCCAACAATCTTCCTATTACATTCCTAGACACAACCACATAGTCCATCAGTGCTTTATCCACAACCATTCCACCCTCTTGTCTCACCCATGTATACTTATAAATATCTTTCTTCTCGAACAGCGTATTTCCAATCACCATCTCTCGCTCAACACACATCCCTATCATTCGTTCCCCATTTTCATTTCTTCCAGGCACACCATGCATACCAACTACACCTTCAACTACTACATTTCCCTCTCTAGCACTCAGATCTCCCATCATTACCACATTCACATTCGCTCCAAAACTCTGCAGACACTCATCAACATCCCAGAAGGACTCCCTCTCTTCTTCATCCCTTTCACTACCAGGCCCATATGCACTCACAAACACCCACAACTCACGTTCAGATTTCGCTTTCACCCACATCAGTCTCGATGACACCTCCTTCCATTCAATCACACACTGCTGTACTTCCCGACTCACTAACAAGGCCACACCTTCTCTTGCCCTTCCTCTATCAACACCTGACAATCTTCCATTCACACTTCCAAACATAGACTCACCCTTCCCTTTCATCTTCGATTCACTCAAAGCTAACACATCCAACTTTCTTCTCACAAACATTCTCCCAATCTCCTCCCTTTTAGCCTCAATCGTACTACATCCACGCACATTCATGGACCCAATCTTCAGGGTACGGGGATAACTCCATCCCCCATCCCTTTCTCTGGCCTGTCTCTTTTTAGGAACCAAAAAACAGAGGAGGGGGTCCCTAGTCCCCTCACCCCGCCCCTTTTAGTCGCCTTTTACGACACCCAGGGAATACGGTGGCAGTATTCTTCGTAACACAACCTGGCCGCAGAGTAGTAGTACCATCCCATATATAAATATATATATATATATATATATATATATATATATATATATATATATATATATATATATATATATATATATATATATATATATATATATATATATATATATATATATATATATATATATATATATATATATATATATATATATATATATATATATATATATATATACTGTAGAGAGACAGACAGACAGAGGCAGAGAGAGGGAGAGAGAGATAAGAGAAGGACTGTGTACAGAAGGGTGAGGAGTGTGAAAAAATTATAATAGGAGAAGAGTGGGTGGATAAAAGACAGGAAAAGAGAGAGGACAATTAGGAAATAGGAGAGAAAAAGAGAACAGTGAGAAAAGGAGGACAGAAAGAAAAATAAATAAATAAAGAATTATGGAGGAGAGAATTAGGAAAAGGCGAGGTAGACTGAGTAGAGTGAGAGGAAACAGGAGGGAGAGGTGAGCAAGAACGAAGAGAAGAGAAGGCACAGGAAGGACAGGAGAGGTGAAGGTAAGGAAGGGGGGACCGTAGACGACTGATAAAAACAAAAGAGATAATCACCCGCGTCTTGAGGCAGGCCTGGCCATCAGGCCTGGCTATCACAGGCAGCAGGCAGGCCTGGCTATCACAGGCAGCAGGCAGGCCTGGCTATCACAGGCAGCAGGCAGGCCTGGCTATCACAGGCAGCAGGCAGGCCTGGCTATCACAGACAGCAGGCAGTCCTGGCTATCACAGGCAGCAGGCAGGCCTGGCTATCACATGCAGCAGGCAGGCCTGGCTATCACAGGCAGCAGGCAGGCTCGGCTATCACAGGCATTATGTAGACCCAGCTCTCATAGGTAGGAGATAGGAAGGCAAGCAGAGACAGGTAGGTAGGTAGGTAGGTAGGGGGATCACAAGCAGGCAGGCAAATTGATGAGTAAGTAAGTAAGGACAGGTAGGCAGGCAAGGTAGCCAAGAAAAACACCAAGTGCTGCGAAGGCACACGTTTTATTCAACGTTTCAACAAGTAAGTTTCGCTAAGCGACTTCATTCCTGTAGAAGTCTGCTTGGCGAGACGTTGAGTAAACTGAGTCCCTTCTTTGCACTGAGTTTTATTCTGTTTACTCTCACTCCTAAAGCTGAGTGAATATCAAGGTAACCAAGATAGGCAGGTTGGAAGACAGGCAGGCGGGCTGGAGTAAAGGCAGATAGTCAGAAATAAAGGCGAGGTAGACAGTCAAAGCAGACAGACAGCAAAGCAGCTGGGAAGGCAGGTTAGTTCTGGTATGAGTATCCCAAACGCGCAGGCAGGTGAGTAGAGTAGGCAAGGACGTAAGGTGAAAGACAGTGCAGACAGGCAAGTAGGCAGGCAAGTACAAGAGGCAAGGCAAAAAGCTAGTGAGGAGGGTGGCAAGGCTTAGGGAGTTCAAGGAACGACTGTAAAATCTCAACAGGACGGAAAACAAATTGGAATAAGATAAAGTGAAAGGAACTTGGGATACAAGATTTCTACACTAAGGTTAAAGCAAGCTGAATCAATTTCGCGGCTGCATTCTTAATTTTGGGGGGTTTTGTCCAGTATCATTAACTTTTTTCTCTCAAAGAAAATGTCAAGGGTAAATGTATGGGCATGGGGACAGAAAAGTGGTTGAAATGGGTTGAAATTGTTGCTGGGGATTGGGACGAGCCATGGGAATATAATCTGTGAGAATTGGTGCTGTAGGATTAACTGTTTGAACTAAGAAAAGGTTTATTTCAAATTATTAGTCAACAAGTACGAGAGAAGCATGCATTGCCCTTCTTAGCCCTGCAGCTTGAGACGCAGGCTGAAATGAGAGCAAGGAGAGAGAGTCTCCCTCTTCCCCCACAAAAAATAGATAAATAGATAAATAAATAAATAAATAAATAAATAAAACATTTAGATGATAACTAGCAATACAATATTTGGGAACAGATGCAATACATTTCCCAAAGTCTGCCTCTGGCATTACATTTCCATGTAAGCTAAATATAAGATTCTTTTCCTCTCGTGTACGCATTACTGGCAAGAGAATATGTTCAGACTGGACTCACTCCGTACCATAGCCCAGTTTTAAGCATACGAACTAAAAGATCTTCAATAAGTGCAGACTACTCGCAAAGCCCAACTAACATTCGTAGGAGTCGTCAAATCGGGTCGCAAAATTATTTTTTCCTTCTTTCTTTCGTCATTAGTCATATGTTAAAAATAAACATGCGTGCACGAGCGTGTTACCAACCAGAACTCTTCGCATCAAACTAGGATGTGGCCTTTTATATCTAGGGCAGTATTCAGGGTACAGTAGGCGAGTTACAGCCTAAAAACATTCTGCAACAGTCAGATATCTTATCCAGTATGTCAGCATAATTATGTATTCATACAGTCCCAATCTAAATAAGCATTTTATGTACACTGTAGTAAGTGCAGTATCAATTATCAAACAGGTAGACGTCATTTTAGAGAATACCTAATGTGTATATATGATACCTGGCTTCCATAAAATTATCATAACTAGGTAACAAAAAACTTTTTCTAAAATGATTGTTAAGATGTAGGATGTAAAAAAACTGCAGAAACACGAAGTGAAAAATGCACAGATCAAGAGAGAATTTGGGATGGGAGAAGCTTCAGAGTTCTATACCCATTTCACCCATCCACCGGCTATAACGTTTTGAGAGTACAGTGTGGAATGCAGTAATGGCCATAGAGCTATGAACATCCTGCCATCACAAATGCTGTCTTGTTTCTATATTTTTATTTTGTATCTCTTGTTTCTGCACTTCTAGGAGCTGCCTAACATAGGCCAACCGGCCTACTGCAGTTATCCCCTCTTGTTATGTCCTGCATCTTAACATTTTGAAATTATTTTTTTGTAGCGTCAGAGTGGGAATGAAAACATTGCAGTAAGAGGGAATAAGAAAGAAAACCTGATTTTGACTGAGTAAAAAAAAAACACACACACAAAAAAAAACAGGGTGAATGACAGAAAGGTAAGAAAGAAAGAAAGAAAGAACAATTGAGAGCGAGGTAAGAATGAAGGTGAGCAAAAAGACAGTGGAGAACCAAATGGCAGAAAACTAGAGTGAGCTAACGAGCGAAAACAAAAACAGAGTAAGATGAGAGAGAATAAAAGAATGAGAGAGATGAGAATAAATGAGAGAAAAGAAAGAGAGCACAGTGATCATGGGTGAGAATAAAAGAGAAAGAAAGCCAAGTGAGAGGAGGAAACACGGTGCAGCAGGAGGAATGAACTAAAATAGACTGGAAAAAGGACGCACAGAAAGGTGAATTAGACCATTATCAGTGTGTGTGTGTGTGTGTGTGAGAGAGAGAGAGAGAGAGAGAGAGAGAGAGAGAGAGAGAGAGAGAGAGAGAGAGAGAGAGAGAGAGAGAGAGAGAGATTATGACTATGTACGGATATTATTTAATGATGTAGTGTTTCTTCCTTATTTTCAGGTGTGGGTGACATTATAACATCTTTGTGTGTGTGTGTGTGTGTGTGTGTGTGTGTGTGTGTGTGTGTGTGTGTGTGTGTGTGTGTGTGTGTGTGTGTACTTAAATGTACTTGAATATGCTTAGGTACTCAGCTTGAGTATGACCGTTTTTACTGCATATTTATATGAAATACTTTTATGAAGAGATAAAAGAATGGAAGTGTTAGTATGGTCTAGAAAGTGCTGTAGGAATGGGACTGATTTAGAATACCTACGAATTCCAAAGTTCGCAGAGAATCAGTACTGTACTGGTGTGAAAAATGAGGAGTAAGTATGGCACCTGATGAATGAGGTAAAATGGTCGTCACACTGAGAGAATGAGTAAGAAAAGGATAATGAATAGAGTACATATGAATAATACGAGAGGACAAAGGAGCGCAGAGGACAAAGATAACGATGACTAAATATCATAAATTAAAGTGTGATATGAAAATGGAGGAAGGAAATGAACTGCATCCCGCCATTCATTATCCAGGTCGTCATTGCTCTATCAGGAGTGTAGTGACCCAAGGAATGGCTATTCAGTCAAGGCATTTAAAGCGAGAATGACCAAACACACGCCCTTGTGTCGCAGTATGGCAGCAATAAACACTCCATTTTTACAAACTAGGCTGTTGATGGTATGGTCGTCGTCCCAAACATGAAGGGAAGCACACTTGTATAGCTGTGTTAAACATTGTCCTATGAAGTACAGGCCAGGATGTTTAAGACTTGAGAGATGAGAGCATTATTACCCAATACGCTGGACACATGAACATTCTTTTTTTACTGTCAGGATATTATTTGTGGATGCCTCCCACCCCAGTGATGTAATTTCGTTTTAGTCATGATGCTTCAAATCATTTTATTCTGCTTATTATAGGTTTTTCGAACTGGAGGAGTTAGATTTAGCCTTCAATACCCATTTAATACTCCGACTCTTTCCTTAATTGAATTATATTGTCAGAACATGGCAAGAATATATTGAAAAGTATGTACCCGGAGTGAAAGGTTAAGAGAATATATATTAAGGATGTTGTTGTTGTTGTTGTTGTTGTTGCTGCTGCTGCTGCTGCTGATGATGATGATGATGATAATGATGATGATGATGATGATGATGATGATGATGATGATGAGGATGAGGAGGAGGATATATTCACCAGTGTGCCGTTGTTCGTGAAAGAGCATTCATTTTCGTGTTCGTTTTTGTTGCCTTCTGTGTCTGTGTGTGCGTGTGTGTGTGTGTGTGTGTGTGTGTGTGTGTGTGTGTGTGTGAGAGAGAGAGAGAGAGAGAGAGAGAGAGAGAGAGAGAGATATATATATAATGTGTTTCTTTCTTGTTTGTTTGTTTGTGTGTATGTTGATAATAGGTGTGCGTCTCCGTTTGTCTGCATGAGGGTGTTTGTGTGCAGGTGCGTGCATGGTAATCCTGTGATACTACCAGTGATCTCCCCAATTTCGCCTTCCATATCTTCCCATCCTTCATGCTGCTTTTTCCCGTCTCTAACGTACAATGCCTCTAATCCTTGCAGCTTTCATCAACGTATACTTATTCCACATTACCCTGAACTAACCCAATCTATCCTAGCTTGATTCAACTAATCCTGTCCTATCACAACATTATCTGGCTTCATGTTGATAAATTTAACTTTACCTAAACTCATTAATCGTAACGCAGCCAAACCAGACCTCACCTAATCTACATTAAACCAAGCTAACCCAACAAAACCTCACGTTATGTAATAAAACCTAACCTAGCCTAATCCAAGTTAAACTAAGATAAGCTGACTTAACTCATCTTATCCTTAACTTACCCTCACCTAATCCAATCAAATCTCTTGTATCCTAACCCAATCAAACAAATCAAACACAGCCCAATCAAACCTAATATACCATGACCTAATCCAGCACAATATAGCTTCATCTAACCTTTACTTCACCTTACCAGGCCAGTAACTGGGAGGGGGGGAGGGTCGGACGACCTCCCCACCTGCCAAAAGGTTACTTTTCTCACAATCTCTCTCTCTCTCTCTCTCTCTTCTTTTTATAACAGTTCAAAAAGAGTCCCTCTCCGTTGTTCAGATGTTTTGTGCTGCTTCTCAACGTCGCTTATGCATACACCCAGACCCCCACAGCAAGCATGCAGCACACCTTTGACCAGCCATGCATACACCCACACCCCCACAGCAAGCATGCAACACACCTTTGACCAGCCATGCATACACCCACACCCCCACAGCAAGCATGCAGCACACCTTTGTCCAGCCATGCATACACCCACACCCCCACAGCAAGCATGCAGCACACCTTTGACCAGCCATGCATACACCCACACCCCCACAGCAAGCATGCAGCACACCTTTGACCAGCCATGCATACACCCACACCCCCACAGCAAGCATGCAGCACACCTTTGACCAGCCATGCATACACCCACACCCCCACAGCAAGCATGCAGCACACCTTTGACCAGCCATGCATACACCCACACCCCCACAGCAAGCATGCAGCACACCTTTGACCAGCCATGCATACACCCACACCCCCACAGCAAGCATGCAGCACACCTTTGACCAGCCATGCATACACCCACACCCCCACAGCAAGCATGCAGCACACCTTTGACCAGCCATGCATACACCCACACCCCCACAGCAAGCATGCAGCACACCTTTGACCAGCCATGCATACACCCACACCCCCACAGCAAGCATGCAGCACACCTTTGACCAGCCATGCATACACCCACACCCCCACAGCAAGCATGCAGCACACCTTTGACCAGCCATGCATACACCCACACCCCCACAGCAAGCATGCAGCACACCTTTGACCAGCCATGCATACACCCACACCCCCACAGCAAGCATGCAGCACACCTTTGACCAGCCATGCATATACCCACACCCCCACAGCAAGCATGCAGCACACCTTTGACCAGCCATGCATACACCCACACCCCCACAGCAAGCATGCAGCACACCTTTGACCAGCCATGCATACACCCACACCCCCACAGCAAGCATGCAGCACACCTTTGACCAGCCATGCATACACCCACACCCCCACAGCAAGCATGCAGCACACCTTTGACCAGCCATGCATACACCCACACCCCCACAGCAAGCATGCAGCACACCTTTGACCAGCCGGATGCTATGTAAGTCAAGATTCAGCAGAAATGCTCCCCCCCACCTCCCGCCTTGGAAAATTCTAGCTACGGGCCTGGTAAATATAGAGAATATAATTAATACGCATGAGATAATTATGAAATAAAAAATGATAACGAATTAGAGAGCAGATAGAAAAGGATGGAAATATAATGAAAAGGAATAAAAAGAAAGAAAAGGGGAAATAGAAAAAGTATGACAAGGAGAAAAGACGAAAGGAGAACAAAGCAAAAGTAAATTGAAAGAAAAGAAAGAAAGAAGATGAAAATGAAATGAGAAATAAAAGGGGGAGGGGAGCAAAAAATTATCGGTGTAAGTCGAGACACCTTTGTTAAAATGTCAGGCCAGTCCACCTTACACCACCTTGGCTGTTACTTCTGTTACAAATATATTGCTGTAAAAGAGTGAAGAAGGAGAGGAGAGAGAAACCGAAAAGGGAGACAAATGGGGAAGAAGAGAAGAAAGAAAACAAAGGACAATATAAAAGAGAGAATGAAAGGACAAAACTGAAAAGAAAGGACAAAGAAGGCTGGAGGAAAGGGAAGAGAAAGACAAAGACAAAGAAAGACCAAAGAAAAACATATGGGAAATAAAAGGCAATGTATAACGGAAGCCAAAAACACTGTACAAGGAACGGAAAGGGGAAACAGAGAAATGAGGACATAAAGCACAAAGAACAGAGGAGGAAAAGTGAAAGTATGAAGAAAGAAAGGATGGAAACACACACACACCACACACACACACACACACACACACACACACACACAGGACATACAAGATAGTCAAAAAGACGAAGGACGTAAGACAGAGAGAAGATGAAGAAGAGAACGAGAAGTGAATCATGAAATAATAAGTCAATAAAGGTATAAATAAAGCCAATGAAGGATAACTGGTAAATGTTGTCATTGGGTACAGGTGTAGTAGTGTCCGAGGCCGCTGCACCTTATTGCATCTCGCCTCCTGCCTCTCTTGCAGCTTGTGATGCTGTATTATAGTGCTTACATCTATGCAGTCGCTGATGCTGCTGGCAGTTACAGTATGATGATGATGATGATGACAGTAGTGGTGATGTTGATGGAGGTGATGGTGATGAAGATGAAGGTGGTGCTGCTGCTGATGATGGCGGTGATGATGATGATGATCGTAATGCAATCTAGCTTTGACGATAAAATGAAGATTGCATATACTCGTAAAATAACGTTGATCATGACCTTAATGATAAGTATGGCGGTGGTGTTGGTAATGATGATGTAGGTTATACTGCAGATGATAAGCTTCTTTCATCTCGCTTCCTGTCTCTTGTAGCTTGATATTATGTAACAGAAGAGGAGGAAGAAAACGGGGACGAAAGCAGAAGAGGAAAGAAGCAGACAACTGGAATATAATGCAAACGAAAAAAACGGAAGCATTAAAAGAGAAAAAAATCTAAAAAAAAAAAAAATACATGAACGCAAAAAAAAAAAAAAAAAAAAAAAAAAGGAAACTGAAATGAGACAGAAAAGAAGGATATAAAAGAGAAAGAGGGAAACAATAAAATTTAGCAGAAAAAGATGTGAAAAAAGAGAACGAACGCATCGCAAATTATGAGAGAAAGCGGAAATAAATTCATGTAAAGAAGCAAATGAGAAAGGAACATAAAAAGGAGCCATTCTTCTGAGTTTGGTTGAACTGGAGACACCTTTGTTAGAATCCCGGGCCGCTCCACCTTACTTCACCTTGGCTCCTGCTTCTCATGTTGTTTTATTGCTGTAATACAGTGACGAAAAAAAAGAGACTCAATGAGAAAGGAAAGAAAGAAGATGAAAATAAAAATAGACAAAAAGGGAATGAAACTGAGAAAGACAATGAAGATGAAAAATAAAAAAAGATGAATGGATAAAGAAAACAGGGAAGTAATGGTAAAGAAAATTGTAAATCAGAAAAAAGAAAAAAAGGAAACGAGAGTTGCTAAGAAGTAAAATCTGGTACAAACAGTATAGGTGTTAACTCAGTACACATACAGTACAGTGTCAGGCCGCTCCATCTTACCTCATCTCCCCTCATACCTCTGGTGTAGCTTTTGTTGCTGTAATATAGTGAACAAAGAAAATGAGCAAGATAGAGTGGAAAGAAAATGAGAAACGTAAAGAGACAGGGACAAAATAGGAAGAAAAAGAAAGACAGAAAAGGAGGCCCAACCCAGCCACTTTTGAACTTGGTAAAGGTGTAGTAGAGTCCCTGGCCGCTACGCCTTACTTCATCTTGATCAATATCTCTCTTGTAGCTGACGATAATGTAATATAGGGTGTAGATCAATGTAGCTGACGATAATGTAATATAGGGTGTAGATCAATGTAGCTGACGATAATGTAATATAGGGTGTAGATCAATGTAGCTGACGATAATGTAATATAGGGTGTAGATCAATGTAGCTGACGATAATGTAATATAGGGTGTAGATCAATGTAGCTGACGATAATGTAATATAGGGTGTAGATCAATGTAGCTGACGATAATGTAATATAGGGTGTAGATCAATGTAGCTGACGATAATGTAATATAGGGTGTAGATCAATGTAGCTGACGATAATGTAATATAGGGTGTAGATCAATGTAGCTGACGGTGGTGCAGGCAGTTATGATGATGACGGTGGTGGGGATTGTGGTTTGGGTAAATTGTTATGAGAATAAGTATTGCAATAAATGATGATGATGATGGTGGTGGGAGAAGTGTTGATGGTGATGATGATGGTTGTGGTAGTGGTGCTGAGGATTGATGATCGTTGTGGTTGTGGTGTTTATGATGATGATGATGATGATGGTGGTGGTGGTTTAGTGGTGATAATGGGGACGATGATGGTTGTGGTGGTGTTAGTGATTCTAATAATATTGATGACGATGGTGATACTCAGAAAGTTAGTGCTAAAGATGATAACCTTTCTTCCCCTCGCCACCGACTTCTTTCGTAGCCTGTGACGGTATTGTAAAAGGGAAAAAGAATAGAAGAAAGAGAAAGAACAGGGAAGATGGAAGAATCACCAGAAACTAAGGAAAAGACAGGAAATAGAATGAATGAACCAATAAAGAAAGCGTCAAAGAATTGTCCAAAAGTATATATAAAAAAAAACTGGGACCAAAAAAGATAAAATAAGGGAGGAATGAAAAATATAAACCAAAGCAGAAAAAGAAGGAAAGAATAGAAGAAAAGGCGAAAGAAGAACCAAAAACAAAAGTGTAATATAAGGAAAAAGAACTGAAGAGGGAAAAAATAAGAAAATTATTAAAATGAAAATAAAGTCCTGGGTGGGTCGACCTTGAGACGCAAATGTTAGACGCTCATTAGCTCCACCTTACTTCATCCTGACTCCTACTTCTCTTGGCCGTAATGTGGTGAATAAAGACGGACTACAAGGAAAAGAAAGAAGACAAAAGGCGAAAAGAAGAAGTAAAACGCGGATACAATAATAAAGAGAGAGAGAGAGAGAGAGAGAGAGAGAGAGAGAGAGAGAGAGAGAGAGAGAACATGAAATTAAAACGGGGAAAGTCGAAAACTGAAAATTAAACAAAAGCGCAAGGCGAGCGGGAATGAGAGAAAACGTGAAATGAGAGAGAAAGACAGAAAGGAAGGCAAACCAAAGCTGATTGGTAAAGGTGTGAACTGTGTACACCTGTAGTGGAGTGCCCGGTGGCTGCACCTTACTTCATCTACCTTCCTGCCTCTCTTGTAGCTTGTGACTATATAATGTACAGTATTTGTGGCTTTGATCTAATGTACCTAGTGGTGGTGATGGCGGTAGTGTTGGTGATGCTGATGGAGGTTAACATTATTATGGTAAGGATAATTTTCTGGATATGGTGAAGGCGGTAAAGAAATTATGAAGATAGTAAAGGTGATGATGATGATAATAATGATGATGGTGGTGACGGTTATGCTGATGTACAGCAGGTAAGTGTATGTACGATAATCAGCATAATTGCAAGTTCGCCCTTTATCGTAGCTTGTGATGATGTATTAAGAGGAAAAAAAAAATGAACAAGGAATCAGAAACAACGAGAGGAAAACGGCGAAAGGAGAAATGATGAAAAATTTAAACAGATAGACTACAGGTGAAGTGCTTGAAAGGGTACAGCAGGGAAGAAAGGTTGCTGGTTCTTTGAAAGCAGTGATAAGAAACAGGGAAGTGAGCATAGAAGTGAAAAAGTTACTACATGACAGTTTTGTGATAACAATTCTAACGTATGGAAGTGAAGCTTGGCCGGTGTTGGAAGGACACAAGTCAAGAGTGAGGGCAGTGGAAATGAGTTATTTAAGAGGAGCCTGTGGAGTCACATGGAGAGATAGGCTGACGAATGAGGATATAAAGGAGCATTGTGGTGTGGATGTGGATGTGATAGGAAGCGTTATGAGGAACACACTGAGGTGGTTCGGCCATGTGGAGAGGATGGAGGGTGAGAGACTGACGAAGAGAGTGTATGTGAGTGAGGTGGAGGGGGGAAGAGGGAGGGGGAGGCCGAGGATGAGATGGAGGGATGGGGTGGAGAGGTATATGAGAGAGGGTGGTGTGAGTTGGGAGCAGGCCAGTGAAATGGCGGGGGACAGGGCGACATGGAGGCGATTTGTTTGTGGCCACCCCAAACGGGATTGAGGCGTCTGGCAATAGATAGATAGATAAACTACAGGATACAGAAAAAAATGAAAAGGAAAGAAATAGAATGAACGAAATAAAAGTAAAATAAAGGAAGACGCAAAGAAAATAATAAAACACGGAGAACAATAAAGATCACTCACCCAGTGCAACAGTTCTCCAGACCGCTTGTTATGGAAGAGTGGGCCACGGGCCAAGAAAGGATTGATTAAATTTGAGGGGAGATACGGATCCTGTAATAGCATTGGCGGAGGTATGCGCTCTCTGAATGCTTTCTAGTTATGTATGTGGATCACTGACACTGAAGCAGTATAAAAGACGACTGACCCCACATGTGAAGAAACTATATGAATATTGTACTTTGGCTGACAAGTGGGTGATCAGGACAAAAGATGGGCACCTCATATATGCTGTGTCAGGTGCACATGTTCACTCTCGGTATGGGTCAAGGGCACCGGTCCTGGTCTCACATTTGGTGTGCCAATGGTATGGAGGAGCCGATGGACCATTCATCTGCTACTTCTGCTTAAGACATCACAGGTAAGTTTTCTTCCCTTTATGCTCTTTGTCAATTACAGGTTCCTCACAAGGTGTCTCATTTTCTGCAAAATACTGCATTATTATATCGGTATACTGTATAAGGCAAATCTAATGTGTACGATGTTTTTCTTGTCAATCTACAGACCGCAGCCCTAAGGGTAAAATGGTTATTGTCCATCCAAACCTCCAGTCTGCTCTTCGCCCTGTTGGCCATTCCAATGATATACCAGGCCCTCAGCCTCCATCCGAAATACCAAGCGATGACATGGTCAGCTCTGACGAACCAGAATCACGAGATCCGACGTATGAGAAACAACCTGAATCTGACAAGAAACAGCATCTCATAATCCAGCCTGTACTCAGTGATTTGGTTCATCATCTAACCTTCACTAAACAACTGAGTGAACTGCAAGTCTCCTGCCTGCAGGAATGGAATCTGTTGGATAAAGATGTACGGATTACAACATTCAGGAAACGCTCATCAGATTTGGAGCAATACTGCTCAATGGAAAACAACCTTTGTCTTTGTAATATCAGGGTACTGTTTGATGCTCCTGGACTGAGCAGTGAACCAAGCCACTGAAGGCTGGTTATTGATGAATCTCTCTAAAGCATTTGTGATGTTTTACTACATATTGGAAACATCGTGCCTTCAATTCCAACTGCTCAATCAGTCATTTTAAGACATGAAAATATTTTATTTTTATTTTAGATCGCATTATAGAGCTGAGAGGAAGGATGGGACTGGAGTGTATTGGTGTTATGATGAGGAACGGTTGACTGTGATGGTTTGGGCATGTGGAGAGGATGGAGAATGACAATTGGGTGCGGAAAGTGAGAAGTGTGAACGTCGGGGATTGGGTTGCGAGAGGCGGATTAAAAAAAGACGTGAGACGTCATAGAGGGATAAGGGATTGAATCGGGAGGCTGCCGGAGATCGAACAGCGTGGACAGCCGCCATTAGGTGATCAAGGCCAAGGAATGCATGCATGCTGGGGTCTTTATAAACGACACAGTACGATGAATGGTTTGTTTGCGCAGTGGAAAGTTGTTGCCATTCTTAACGGGTTGGTTATTCGAAGTACGTAATTGGTGATGGACATGTTGCACCACCAGGAGCTAAGGTTCAGGTTATAAGTGATCTTCCCAGACCTAAAAGTAGGAAAGAGCTACAAAGATTTTTGGGAATGGTAGGTTATTACAGGAGATTTGTTCTTAACTTTTCAATTCTTGTATCACCACTTACAGACCTACTGAAAAAGGGAGTTAAATTTGTCTGGACCGATGATTGTGAATCCTCTTTCAGCAAACTTAAAGCTATCCTATTAAGTCAGCCAGTGCTCGCTACTCCAAATTTTGCTAAGCCTTTTAAGATGGCTGTTGATGCAAGTGATACAGGAGCTGGGGCTGTTTTGCAGCAAGAGGATGATCAGGGTATTGAACACCCTGTATCTTATTACAGTAAGAAGTTCACTCCACCTCAAAAGAACTACTCAACTATTGAGAAAGAGCTTTTGGCTTTGATTTTGGGTTTACAGCATTTTTCATTTTGTTTGTGTTCTGGTTTTGACCCCATAGTCATTTATACCGATCATAACCCACTGAAATTCCTTAGTAAGTTTAAAGATAAAAATCAGAGATTGACAAGATGGAGTCTACTTCTTCAGGAGTATGCATTAGACATACAACATGTCAAGGGGAAAGAAAATGTTATTGCAGATTGCTTATCTAGACTTTAGACAGATTGTTTTAGAGTAATAAGAAATTTCCTTTGTAAATTTCTTTTTCTTTGTGGTGAGGTGTTACATAGCCTATGATTTCATCATCCTTTGTGTAATTCTAACGTACAGTATGCTGCATGTTTGATCACGAGCGTGTTATACCTCACTCCCCCCCTCCTCCCTTATAGTAGAGTAAGTCGTTCTTTCTGTTGTTCAGAGCAGGAGTGTCAACTCTTTGTCCCCTCTGGCTTCATTTGCACGTCCTTCTTACAAGTTGTATCAAGCTCTGCCGGCTCCTATATAATGAGCTCAGTCTCTGCATTAATTGCCACTTAGATCTACTCCTCATTTTGCTCACATCTCTGTCCTCCCCTGTACAATTGTTATTATTGTGAGTGCTCAGGAAGTCCTCAACCATCTAGCAGCTGTGTAATTTGAGTATAAGTGTCATTGCATTTTTCTTGTACTGTATAGCATGGGGTGTTAATTCGTAGGCTTAGTGAGGTTTTTGTGATTCATGTGTTTTTATGTCAGTCATTTTTGATAATATTTTGTATCTGTCATAATATATCTTGCCTTCACTGAGTATTATCCGGTTTTCTAATTTTATCAGGGCTAACTTAGATAAATTTACTCTTGCTAATTTCGTGTATAGAGGCTATTTGCAGTTAACCATATATTTAACCTGTTTTTTTTTGCCATTACATTACCCTTATGAGTCCTGAATGTTTTGTTGTTTGTTTGAGCATTAAACTTTAACTTGTAATTTTACCTAACTCTTTTGTTTTGAACCTGGAACTTTACGGGACAGTAGTGATTTTTAGTAGTCTCACTTAAAGTGTTCATTATCTTTCTCTGTTCCGTAACAATGGGTACTGTGTGATTATCTGAATTCAGTAGAGGGTTATTTCAAAGTTTTCTAAAAAACAAAAAAAAATGTCGGCATTGCTCTCCCTAACCTTGCATTTTGCGACCCAGGCAGAAATTAGACCAGGAAGAAAATGTGTGCCCTTCCTCCTCCTCACCCGTCCCCCCCCAAGTAATATATATATATATATATATATATATATATATATATATATATATATATATATATATATATATATATATATATATATTGTTACATAGCCTATGATTTCATCATCCTTTGTGTAATTTTAACGCACAGTATGCTGCATGTTTGATCACGAGCGTGTTCTGCCTCAGTTCCCCCCTTCTGCCGTTATAGTAGAGTAAGTCGTTCTTTCTGTTGTTCAGAGCGGGATTGTCAACTCTTTGTCGCTATGGCTTCATTTGCGCGTCCTTCTTACAAGTTGTATCAAGCTCTGCCGGCCCCTACTGTATATAAGGAGCTCAGTCTCTACATTAATTGCCACTTAGATCTACTCCTCATTTTGTTCACATCTCTATCCTCCCCTGTACAGTTATTATTGTGAGTGCTCAGGGGGTCTCCAACCATCTAGCAGCTGTGTAATTTGAGTATAAGTGTTATTGCATTTTGTTCTTGTACTGTATAGCATAAGTTGTTAATTTGTAGGCCTAGTGAGTTTTTGTAATTTATGTAAGGTTATTGTCAGCCATCATTAATAATATTTTGTATCTGTAATAATATATCTGGCATTCACTGAGTATTATCTGGTATCTCATTTTAACAGGGCTGACTTAGATAAATTTACTCATGCTAATTTCGTGTTAATAGAGGTTATTGCAGTTAACCATATATTTAACCTGTTTTTTTGCCATTACATTATCCTTATGAGTCCTGAATGTTTTGTTGTTAGTTTGAGCATTAAACTTTAACTTGTGATTTTACCTAACTCTTTTGTTTTGAACCTGGAACTTTACGGGACAGTAGTGATTTTTAGTAGTCTCACTTAAAGTGTACATTATCTTTCTCTGTTCCGTAACATAAATTTGCCGACCTCTTATCAGGATATTCAGGATATTATCATAAGGATATTTCTTGATATTTTGTGATGGGGTGGAGATGTATATGAGAGAGGGGGGTGTGAGTTGGGAGCAGGGGAGTGAAATGGCGGGGGACAGGGCGACGTGGAGGCGATTTGTTTGTGGCCACCCCAAACGGGATTGAGGCGTCTGGCAATAGATAGATAGATAGATAGATTTATTCATGATGTCTACTATTACTACGCTTGATGAAGCCAATGATTTTTGTCAAATGTGCAAACAGTGTATGATGTAGAAAACAGAACAAAGAATGAACTTAAGCTTGTTGCTCAACAATTGGGAATTGCTGTTCGCTCTCATCATTCTAAAGATCAAATTGTTGACATGATTAATGAAAGCTTGTTTAAAGTAACTCCTCGAAATGAGCAAACGCAGATTGAATTAGCTAAGTTACAGCTAGTCCTGCAGGAGGCTCGTGTGAAGGAAGCTGAATTTCAAGCACGTGCTAAGGAGGCTGAGTCTCAGGCTAAGGAGGCTTGTGTTAAGGAGGCTGAATTTCAAGCAAATGCTAAGGAGGCTGAATCTCAGGCTCGGATTCAGGAGGCACAGATACAGGCACAAGTTGAACTTGCCAGGATTCAGGCAGACCATGAGTATCGCATGAAACAATGTGGAACTAGATCATCTAGCTCTGATGATTTTGATGTGGCTAAAAATGTTAAACTTGTCCCTCCTTTTAATGAATCTGATTTAACAAAGTATTTTCAGTTGTTTGAGAGGGTAGCTACAGGTTTTAATTGGCCCAAAAAGTATTGGCCAGTACTCCTTCAAACTGTTCTCACCGGTCAAGCTCAAGTAACTTATGCATCTTTGCCTCAGGATCAATCTGATAATTATGATGTAGTTAAGAGCTTGATTCTTAAGGCCTATGAACTTGTTCCTGAAGCCTATAGAGTAAAATTTAGGACAACTTATAAGCAAGATAAGCAATCCCATGTTGAGTATGCAAAAATCAAAGAAAATCTGTTAGAGCAGTGGTTAAATTCTAAGAATGTGGATTCTGATTTTGGTAAATTTAAGCAGATGATTTTGTTGGAGGACTTCAAGAGGTGTATTTATAAAGATGTAAGCCTATATCTTGATGAGAAAAGAATAGATAATTTGTCTGATGCTGCAGTTTTAGCTGATGAATATGTTCTCACTCACAAGAGATATTCTAAAGAAAAAGGGAAAGCTGAGAGTAAGTACGTTGCCTCTACTCAGAGTACAGGTAACAGGAAAGAGAATAAAGATGATGTTTCTCAGGAAAAATTATACCAGCTCCACCTCTAGATTTCAGAAAAGTAAATGTACTTATTGTAGTAAGCTTGGTCATACTACGGAGAAATGTTTCAGGAGACAGCGTGATGTGAACAAAAAGGAGTCTTTAAATATTCAGTCAATTGGTCTAGTGTCCACTCTTGAGAGTTCCCAGAATTCTTTAACTGAGTTAACTGAACCTGCTTTGAGGAGTAACTTAAATTCTCATGATGGAGCTCCTCTTTTGAGCAGTAACGTGGGTGACACTCTCAAGAGTTCATGTGCTAATTTCCTGTCTGATGGTTTTGTCAGTCCTCTGGACAGTAATGACAGGAAATCAGTTAAAATATATCGTGATACAGGTGCTTGCCAATCACTTATGCTGACCAGTGTTCTAGGTTCTAATGTTAATTCCTCTGATGAAACTGTAATCTTACAAGGTGTAGGGAATAATTACTTCTCTGTCCCTCTGTGCAGAGTGAATTTAGAGTCTGGTTTTGTTAATGGTTCCGTTATGGTTGGGTTGGTTGAGACACTCCCAATGTCAGGTGTAACTTTCTTACTTGGAAATGATATTGGTGGAAGTCAAGTGTGTCCAGCTCCTCAGTTGTCTAGTGAGCCAGTGGCTGCGTCCCAGGATTGTGGTGTCCCTGATGTGTTCCCTGCATGTGCTGTCACTAGGGCTAAGTCTAAAGTTACTGGTGACTTAGAGGATAATGATGATGATGATGTTATCCTAGCTGACACTTTTCTTGCTAATTTGGACCACTCACCAGATGAGGTAGTACCCCGTAGTGTTGATAATTTGTCTCGTCAAGAGTTGGTTGAGTTGCAGGTTGCTGACCCTGAGTTGAAAGGTCTAGCTAACTCTGCTTGCAGTGAGGAAGAGTCAGCTGGTGCTTCTACTTGTTATTATATAAAGTTGGGAGTGCTTATGAGGAAGTGGAGACCCCCAACAGCATCAGCCGACTATGAATGGGAGGTTGTACATCAGGTTGTCATCCCTCGTGTTTGTAGGCAGGATATCATTAGAGTGGCTCATGATTCCAGTTTGGCAGGACACCTTGGAGTGAGGAAGACTGTGGCACGCATTTTGAAACACTTCTACTGGCCAGGTATCTTCAAGGATTGTTTCCTGGTATTGTAAGTCTTGTCACACCTGTCAAGTTGTGGGGAAGTGTAATCAGACCGAAAAGGTTGCACCTCTAGTTCCCATTCCTCCTTTTGAGGCGCCTTTCACCCACGTGTTTGGTGGATATTGTGGGCCCTCTTCCTAAGACTTCTTCAGGATTTTCTTATGTGTTGACCCTGATTGATATGGCTACTCGTTATCCTGAAGCCATTCCACTTAGAAATATCTCAGCAAAGAACGTGGTTAAGGAAATGCTAGGGTTCTTCACAAAGTTTGGTCTGCCCAAGGAGGTACAGTCAGACTGGGGAAGTAATTTCATGTCAAACGTTTTCAAGTAGTCTCTGAAAGAGTTGGGCATCACCCAGATCACGTCTTCAGCTTACCATCCCCAGACCCAAGGAGCGTTGGAGAGATATCATCAAACACTCAAATCGATGCTCAAGAAATACTGTTTGGAACATCAGAAAGACTGGGATAAAGGTCTTCCATTCGTTGTGTTTGCTGCAAGAGAATCTCCAAATGAATCACTGGGCTTCTCACCTTTTGAACTACTGTTTGGCCATGAAGTAAGAGGACCCCTTAAGCTACTCAAGGAATGCTGGCTGTCGGAGGAAGATGACGTCAACCTGCTGGAGTATGTGATGAAGTTCAAAGAACGGCTGTCCACTGCTTTACAGCTGGCGAGAGAGAATTTAGGAGCTGCTCAGGAGAGGATGAAGACTTGGTATGATAAGAAGTCCAGGTTACGCCACTTTCAGCCAGGAGATCAGGTTTTGATTCTGCTACTGGTGCATGGGCAACCTCTTCAAGCCAAGTTTAGTGGTCCTTATTTCGTGGAGAAGAAACTCAGTGATGTCAACTATGTCATCGCCACACCAGATCGTAGAAAGAACAAGCAACTTTGTCACATCAACATGCTAAAGTTATATCACAGGCGGGACGAAAATAATCCGGTCTGCACTGTAGCTGTTCCACCCGAGTCTGCAAGTGAAGTTCTCCCATGCAGTATGAGCCTGAGTGATAGTTTGGGGAAGAATCCTGATATCATGAATGATCTCCAGACTAAGCTTTCTCATCTACCTCCCGAGGAAAGGCAGGAGTTTTCGGCATTACTGCAGGAATACCCGCAAGTGTTCCATGCTACTCCAGGAAGAACCACTGTGTTGATGCATGATGTCGATGTTGGAGACGCAAAGCCAATTAAATTGCCTCCTTACCATGTGAACCCGGTGAAAGTTCCTCTCATCCAGAAGGAGCTTGGCTACCTGTTGGACCACAAGATGATTGAGCCCTGTCAGAGCGAGTGGAGTTCTCCTGTCACTCTAGTCCCTAAGCCAGGTGGGTCACAGCGGCTTTGCATTGACTACAGACGTGTTAATCAGATAACCAAAACAGACACTTACCCTCTCCCTCGCGTGGAAGATTGCATAGACAAGATCGGAAAGGCTAGGTACATAAGTAAGTTTGATTTGTTAAAGGGATACTGGCAAGTACCTATGACTGAACGTGCTAGGGAGATCTCATGTTTTGTAACACTAGGAAAGACTTTTGCATGTTCGGTAATGCCATATGGTATGAAGAATGCACCAGCCACTTTTCAGAAGCTCATGAATGTTGTAACAGAGGGTTTGGCAGGGTGTGTTGTTTATATTGATGATGTATTAATCTTCAGTGACAACTGGAAAGATCACCTATGCCATGTCAGTAAATTTCTTGAGCGTTTGGTTCAGGCTAATCTTGTAGCTAATTTATCAAAGTGTGAGTTTGGTCAAGCTAAAGTTCAGTACCTCGGGTACGTAATTGGTGATGGACATGTTGCACCACCAGCAGCTAAGGTTCAGGTTATAAGTGATCTTCCCAGACCTAAAAGTAGGAAAGAGCTACAAAGATTTTTGGGAATGGTAGGTTATTACAGGAGATTTGTTCTTAACTTTTCAATTCTTGTATCACCACTTACAGACCTACTGAAAAAGGGAGTTAAATTTGTCTGGACCGATGATTGTGAATCCTCTTTCAGCAAACTTAAAGCTATCCTATTAAGTCAGCCAGTGCTCGCTACTCCAAATTTTGCTAAGCCTTTTAAGATGGCTGTTGATGCAAGTGATACAGGAGCTGGGGCTGTTTTGCAGCAAGAGGATGATCAGGGTATTGAACACCCTGTATCTTATTACAGTAAGAAGTTCACTCCACCTCAAAAGAACTACTCAACTATTGAGAAAGAGCTTTTGGCCTTGATTTTGGGTTTACAGCATTTTTCATTTTGTTTGTGTTCTGGTTTTGACCCCATAGTCATTTATACCGATCATAACCCACTGAAATTCCTTAGTAAGTTTAAAGATAAAAATCAGAGATTGACAAGATGGAGTCTACTTTTTCAGGAGTATTCATCAGACATACAACATGTCAAGGGGAAAGAAAATGTTATTGCAGATTGCTTATCTAGCCTTTAGACAGATTGTTTTAAAGTAATAAGAAATTTCCTTTGTAAATTTCTTTTTCTTGGTGGGGAGGTGTTACATAGCCTATGATTTCATCATCCTTTGTGTAATTTTAACGCACAGTATGCTGCATGTTTGATCACGAGCGTGTTCTGCCTCAGTTCCCCCCTTCTGCCGTTATAGTAGAGTAAGTCGTTTTTTCTGTTGTTCAGAGCGGGATTGTCAACTCTTTGTCGCCATGGCTTCATTTGCGCGTCCTTCTTACAAATATTATCAAGCTCTGCCGGCCCCTATATAAGGAGCTCAGTCTCTACATTAATTGCCACTTAGATCTACTCCTCATTTTGTTCACATCTCTATCCTCCCCTGTACAGTTATTATTGTGAGTGCTCAGGGGGTCTCCAACCATCTAGCAGCTGTGTAATTTGAGTATAAGTGTTATTGCATTTTGTTCTTGTACTGTATAGCATAAGTTGTTAATTTGTAGGCCCAGTGAGTTTTTGTAATTTACTGTATGTAAGGTTATTGTCAGCCATCATTAATAATATTTTGTATCTGTAATAATATATCTGGCATTCACTGAGTATTATCTGGTATCTCAATTTAACAGGCCTGACTTAGATAAATTTACTCATGCTAATTTCGTGTTAATAGAGACTATTGCAGTTAACCATATATTTAACCTGTTTTTTTGCCATTACATTATCCTTATGAGTCCTGAATGTTTTGTTGTTAGTTTGAGCATTAAACTTTAACTTGTGATTTTACCTAACTCTTTTGTTTTGAACCTGGAACTTTACGGGACAGTAGTGATTTTTAGTAGTCTCACTTAAAGTGTACATTATCTTTCTCTGTTCCGTAACAATATATATATATATATATATATATATATATATATATATATATATATATATATATATATATATATATATATATATATATATATATATATATATATATATATATATATCAGATGAGAACTAGCGGGGCAAAATTTGGGCCCAACTGCAGGACATTTCCAAAAGTTTGCCCGTCTATAGTACCCTCCAATAAGCTAAGCACAGTATTGAATTTTCGCTCTTGCTGGTATTACTGGCTGGAGGACATTTTCAGACAATACGCTCCGTACTCTAACAGTGTTAGGAGCTAAACAGAACACGTGGCTTCACTGGGAATGTTGATATGGTGTTTGGTAGGTCTGCGTTGTGAAATAAATACGTGAGGGCGTCGGAACAAATATTCGTTAATAAAAATATAATATAACGCCTAGAAAATGAAAAAACTCTTTGATAAATGTAATATGTAAGAAAAAGAAAACGTGGAATAAAAAATGGGAACCAGAAAGATTTAAAGAAAATTGAGACTAACGATATACAAGTTTTGACTTAGAGCAAAATAAACAGAGCGAATGTGCACATGTTCAGAAAGAAAGAGCAGCAGAACAAGGTGATAATGAAAATGAGCAAAAAGAGAGTGGAGTGAAAACGGGAGAAAAAACTGAGCTGAGGAACGATAACAAAATGGCAGAGAGATGAGAAAGAATAGATAGACGTGAGAATGAGTGAGAACAACAAAAAGAGAACACTGTGATAACGGGTGAGAATAAAACACAAAAACGAAAGTCAAGTGAAAGGAGGAAATACTGGAGGAGGAATGAATGAATATAGAGTAGGAAAAGATCACACACAGATGAGAGAGATATCGATAGACATATAGATAGATAGATAGACAGACAGACAGGCAGATAGACAGACAGACAGACAGAGACAGAGAGAGTCTATACGTGCTAGTGTGTACTGTATGTGTGCGTGTATGGTAATCCTGTGATACTACCAGTCATCCCCTACTCCATTTCACCCTTCCCGTGTGCACCCCCTTCATCCCCCTCTACCCCTCCGCCAATGTGCCACTCAGCCTCATATCCATCATCATCCTATGCCCAGTTCCACATAACCTATTAAAACCTAACTTCAGCAAACTATTCTAATCTAATGTAGGTTAACTTAACCTCACCTTTACTAATCTAACCTACCCTAACCCAACTAAAACTCAATCAGGCTTAACTAATCTAGTTCAGTATACCCTAACCTACATAAGCCAAATGTATTCCAGTTTAATCTGCTGTATCCTGAGCTAGCCTACATTAGTCAAACCTAACTCCACCAAACTTAATACAGTATAACCTAACCTAATGTAACCACATCTCACCTTATAGGCATCAAAAATCCACCTAACCTGATGTCACCCAACACAGCCAAACCAACCGTAACGTAACCGAACTTAAACCACGCTCACTTATTCCTCTCTTCTCCTGCAGTATTCTGCAATAACTCTCACCCAACACACCTGCCCATCTTCACACCCTCAATGTAAAGCAGTAAATCGATGAAAGTGAGAGGCACCGGCGGGGCCAAAAATAGGTGGGAGGCGGGGAATGGAAGATGTGGCTTCAATGGATGGAAGAGAGAGAGAAAAGGATGAAAAAGAGCGCCTGACGTATGAGAGAGAGAGAGAGAGAGAGAGAGAGAGAGAGAGAGAGAGAGAGAGAGAGATATCAGGCTCAGACTTTATACAAAGTATGGAGCACACCTCCCGATTTTAGTACACAGTATAGTGTATCCTCGGGTTATCAATACAAATTACCTAAAAATATTAATTACAGGCTTGACGAATAATGCTACTTTGCACTGTATGACATAGCTATTACTTTGAAATAATTGTGCTAACTTACATCTACTGGGATTATTTCTGTAATACATTGGTATATACCTAAGCCTCAATGCTGTGATGTCATCATTAGTACGCTCAAATAATACATGAGAGAGAGAGAGAGAGAGAGATCATATAATAGCAAGAATGCGAGAACGAAAGAGCGGAGATATCAGTAGTCAGCGTGGACGGAGCCATATCACCGTTGCTAATTCCCTTAGAATATTCACATTTCACTGCACTGATGCATTCTGATTGACTTGACTGTCACAAATCCACCATGGTTTATTAAGGACGAAGTAGTGTTAGTTCTCTTTAAATGAACACAATCGTACGTCATACAGTTCTGTAAAATTTGGTATATTTAATTTAATACTCACGGTGTACTAAGACTGATCTCCAGCTGATTATAATGTTTCGGTGTCAGCTTGACTGGAATATCAATGTAGAATTGTCGCCACCATGACAGAGTTAATATTAATACAAATAATGCTTAGCCTCCAACGGTTCATGCTCAGTTGAATCTAGTCGTGTGTCATTATCAGGAATAGAATACATGAGATGTCTCGACCTGAAAGTGAACTTAGAGTCAAGTCAGTATTTACCGTTTCGGCATGGTGACGACATCACCAGACGATTGTATTCAGCTCAGAAGACACTGCTCCAACTGCTGGGGTTTAATACAGTCTTAGTCAGCAATATTTGATACAGAATTCAACAAAATCGTTGAATAGAATAATCTGATGCTAGAGAGACTGATATGAAAAATACGTTATCATAGCGAAGGAAATAACCAGATCAGTCACAGGATACCGGTTTTTATAGTTTTGTTACCTCCTGACGATTCTGTTCATATTATGAGGGACTTCCAAGCTGAAGAGGAGAGATATGAGCTGCAGGAACACCGTCACCAACAGGTCCTTCCTAAGATGGGTGAAGTTGTCTGGTGTTAATCTGATTAAAATAAAGGGACGCCATCATAGTGAAAGATGTTAAGTACTGGAGGAGTGTCGGAATGAGAGGCCTCACGCAGCGTTATGTCTGCGGTACACGTGTAATGTTGATGAAATGAACTAGGAAAAATATGTATCATTACTGCAAAGTGTGCTGTTGGGGAATGAAGAACCTTAAGAGTGGGATCTTTCATTATCACAAGGCTAATGAGTGACATATGCAATTTTTAGTTTTGTTACTTCCAGGTATATCAGAGTACAACATAACCTACGATTGTGAACAACTATGGCCAAATGTGACCCGCTCCTCCAGGCACAAAATTATGAGTTCAAGCTCTCGAACAATCTTTTTCGTGTAAAATTGAGGGTGACAAACTGATATAGATAACTGACTGTCTAGATAAATAGGTAGCTGGATAGAAAGACAAGATCGATCTGTTAATTGACTGGTAAAAAGGTAGATAGGTTGATGGAAAGAAAGTTGTGAGAGGGAGCAGAAGCGTTGTGAGGCGAGGGTAAAGTTGTGTTATACAGGCAGACGCGTGATCATGATGATTCAAAGAAAATATTGAGTTTGGTATACAGAACGAAGTGAGGTTGTACACGGTAAGGGCAAAGTCACTCTGACCGAGCCTACCTCGCTCTTCCAACCTAAACACATCCACACCTCACGTATCCATAAGTAAAACAAAAAGGACGGTACAAGGAAATACAATATCAGACATAATACCATCATACACCCACCGACCCCCATCCAACCCCTCTTCCCCCTCCCCTGTCATTTGTGTAGGGCTGGGGAGATACAACGGGAAAAATGATAACTGTACTGTACATACGGACCCAGAAAACATGCAAGAAGCTTAGGATCCTACCAGACACATTCCCCCGAGTTGGCCTCGGTGCAGGATGTGTAAGTCGTGGATTTGAGTCATCCTGTTTAAGATGAGGAAGGCAGAGGACAGCACTCTCGGCAGGAAAGGAGAAAATATACGCGAGGAAAAATAGTTTGTTGCCATGCTCCCCGAATTTGATTTGTCTTAGTGGATTTTTTTTTTTTTTTTTCAGAATTACCATTTAGACTAAATATTTGTTCACCATAAAGTTTGGCTGAATATATTAATTTCTAAAGATACATAAAGATAAACTTGTTTGTCATAGGAAAAATTTTTCACAAAACAGAATAGTTCTGTACATTTTTCCTTTTGAGAAAACTAATTTTTTGCAAACTACAGTTATGCACTAACTATTAATAAAATCTCAGATACAGTACCAGCCAGTATAGCGAAGATTTTGAGCTGACATCATTGAAGACTTTTCACCCGTGGGATAAAACTTTATTCAGAATTTCTTTGCACACACACATATATATATATATATATATATATATATATATATATATATATATATATATATATATATATATATATATATATATATATATATATATATTTTGCCACAACCGACCATGTATGATTAATATCTCAGTATGAGAGGAAATTATGAATCTACAGAACATAGGTTATGCAAATACTAAAGCACTTTCCTAATGTTCATATAAAAATACCATTGTACAGAATCATCCGGGTCATTTCTCTGGTGAATGTTCCTGTGATGTTGGCGGCAAGCACCGCGGCATTTGGTTCTGGTCATTTGTTTACCCCACAGGCCAGGAATGGAATCTTGCTGCTAAAGGCATGGCTTATGGAACAACTGAACTATTCTATTGCAACTGATGCCAAGTGGTTTAATGCCGGTGGGAGTGAGTAAAGGATTGCCAGAGTTAATATCGTATCCACTTACCCTCTCATAATATTTCAGTCACTGCCGTACGATTATATTCAGTTGTGAATTTGTATACATTAATATCGTCATCATAATACTCATCATGATCGGGAAAACTCTAGTATTCCGTTCCACATAGCGCCGGATATTTTGTCAGCAAAGAGTGAATAACGGAGCCTAAGAGTGTTAATTATGTTACCGTGTTGACATACTGAACTAATTCTTAAGTTCGGGTTGTTTACCAAGGAGGTCAGGGCGAGACACAGCGGTAAAAACAAAAGTGTGTGGATAGATGGCGCTTTGAAGGCTTGCCTATCCAACAAAACTGGATTTCAGTTATTATACAATATATTCAGAGTTTAGTAAGTTCTTACTTGCCTGTACGTATGCACTATGTGGTCTTCCTTTGCCTGTTACATAACTACGGCAGCTCGGTTCTTGAGTTAGCTGTAAACCGTCATATTAACAGAGCACTGTCACACACGTCAGCCCAGCACCCCTCACACACACACACACACACACACACACACACACACACACACACACAAATAAGAACGAATTAAAACACACACACACACACACACACACACACACACACACACACACACAGTACCTTCATCACCATTCCTGCCACAACAATATTTGCATAATTTTAACATCATTGTTAGTGCTTCAGCTGGGCCTGTGTAAATCATTACTACCACCACAATATAGTGAACATCGATACTACAGCAGACAAGCTCACCTCTCTCACTACCACCATAATGAGCATCATTATCACCGCTACAGTCACAGTTGCCACAGTCACTATATTCACTATCAAGACTACCACTATCACTAACATTACCTCAGATGCTAATAATACCACCGCTACTAAACTTACCATATCAACCACTACCACAAATACTATAGTCACCATCACTACCATAAATACCACTATCACAACAGTACCTCGGATGCTACTATAAACATCATTACCGCAGCTACCACATCCACCATTACCACAAATACTAGAGTCACCATCACTACCAAGACTACCACTGTTACTAACATTACCTGACCCAACACCACAACGAATAGTCATCATTACTACTACAACTATAGCCATTACTATCACTATCAGAGCGAGTACCATCGTCAGTATCACAATAACCACTATCATTATCATTAACACAGCTACCATTATCACCATCTCTACCTTAGTTACCACTACAACAACTTTCACCATCACTACCAAAGCCACCACTATCACCGTTTGCTTTCTAATTCCGTGTTATTCTTCTTGGCCTTATTCCCAGTCTGGGTTGGTTGGTATTGTGCACCTCCTCCACTGTCTTCTGTCTGCCGTGTCCTCCATCCACTTACCAGATTATCTGGCTTGACATTGTTGCGGAACAGAGAAAGATAATGTACACTTTAAGTGAGAATACTAAAAATCACTACTGTCCCGTAAAGTTCCAGGTTCAAAACAAAAGAGTTAGGTAAAATTACAAGTTAAAGTTTAATGCTCAAACTAACAACAAAACATTCAGGACTCATAAGGATAATGTAATGGCAAAAAACAGGTTAAATATATGGTTAACTGCAATAGCCTCTATTAACACGAAATTAGCAAGAGTAAATTTATCTAAGTCAGCCCTGATAAAATGAAAATACACTGGGTAATGCTCAGTTAATGCAAGATAAATTATTACAGATACAAAATATTATTAATGATGACTGACATAAAGAACCTTACATGACTTACAAAAACCTTACTAGGCCCAAGAATTAACCATATGCTACACAGTACAAGAAAAAATGCAATAACAGTTATACTCAAATTACACACAGCTGCTAGATGGTTGGAGACTTCCTGAGCACTCACAATAATAACTGTACAGGGGAGGACAGAGATGTGAACAAAATGAGGAGTAGATCTAAGTGGCAATAATGCAGAGACTGAGCTCATTATATAGGGGCCAGCAGAGCTTGATACAACTTGTAAGAAGGACGCGCAAATGAAGCCATAGGGGACAAAGAGTTGACAATCCTGCTCTGAACAACAGAAAGGACGACTTACTCTACTATAACGGTAGAAGGGGGGGACTGAGGCAGAACACGCTCGTGATCAAACATGCAGCATACTGTGCGTTAAAATTACACAAAGGATGATGAAATCATAGGCTATGTAACAACATGCATCTTTCCATCTGAAGCTTTGTCTTGCTTGGGCCCTCTATCCCCCCATTGACTCCCGTCAGGCCATCTTAACTGGTCACCCACTTTCCATTGTCAACGTTAAGTGCGTACCAGAGTAATATTGCCTTATTCATGCGTCACTGCTACTTGGCTTCCACAATTATTCTTAGTTTTCTGTTGATGAGATGTTAAATATCTACTACAATAATATCATTGTTGTCCTAGCCACTGTTGTCTCTCACTTTCTTCTCAGTGCCCACACTTCCAATTCCATGTTGTCTATAATTGATGTGATTTGTGAGAGGGACAACTGGAGGTGAGTACAGTTTACGGACGACAACAGGACTAAGGATCACCCAAGGGCAGGTAAGTATTTTCTGGTTTCTAGTTAGGTTAGCTTAGATGGGGGGAGGGGAATAACACATTTCGGCCATAACACTTAGTCAGTGATAAGAACTCTCAGTTAAGTCTGATAATGTCAGGTAAGATAACCAACTTCAGTAAAGTCACTTCATCAGTCTGAGTTAAGAAGCTTCAGCTAAATTTGTTAATGTTGGGTTTGTTAGGTCAGAGTAGGTTGGGTAGCAGTAGTGGCAACACTGCCTGCACCCGGTGGACTAGGCCTGCCCTGACGTGACCCCTCCTGGCAGGTCAGGTCAGGGCAGGGACACCACTTGAATAAAAACGAGCCACGACGCTACCTCCTGGGTGGTTTGGAAACGCGTCCACACACAGACACACACACACACACAAGTGGGTCGGAAGAAATAACAACTCCTCTAGTTTCATAAGCACAGATGTAAAAAACAGTAGTATACCATCATTACCAGTATTGCCAGATTATATAAACCATTGTCACCCCTGGCAGATATTCGGCGTGGTCGATCTTGATCATTACTATCACTTCCATTGCCTTCAATATTGCTACTGCACCACTGCCATTGCCACCATGATCAGTATCATTATCACAAATACCGTAATCAACACTACCATGGCCACAGTAACCGCTGTCTCTACGGAGCTACGAGTATCACTGTCATTACCACAGCTGTCACTATCACCCGAAATACCATCACTGTCACTGCCACGGCAGCCGTAATCATCACCGCTCCCTTATTTGTCACTATCGGCATTCTTACCACAGCTACAGTTACCATCATCACCACACCACAGGGTCCAACACCTCATCTCTCATCAGTATTGCAGCCACAGCCGTTGCACAGCTCTTTTATCCCTCCTATGAAGGGGGGGCGGAATGCCTACCAAGTATCCCTCCATGTCGTGTGAGGCGATTACATTTTTTTTTTTTCCTCCGGTCCTTCTTTTCTTCCTGTCCTCTTCTGCTCCTCTGTCCTGCCTTTCTTGTTTCTTCGGGCCTTTATTTTTCCTCTACTCCCGCAGTGCCATATAACATTATCATGACTTGGTGCAAATTCTTCAATGTTTCTTCCTTCCCTCTACTCCTAGAGTGCCATATAGCCATGTAATGGCTTAGTGCTAATTCTTCACTATTCTCTCCTTCCATCTCTTTCATTCATCCTATACAAGTTCCTTCTTGCATGTGAAAGCCCTTCTGTTCAGATTTCTTACAGTTTAAATGTAGCTGCAAAATACGAAGTCTGTTCGGAAAGTATCAGATCTTAGGCTCTATAAAAAATAAATAACTTACCTTTTCAGCTAGGACTAATCCCCCCTCAAAGTAGGCCCCTTCTGACTTGACACACGTTGCCCAGCATTCTTTCCACTGATTGAAACATTTTTTGAAAGTCGGTTTTCGGTATCTCCTGCAGGTGCTTCGTCAGATGCGTCAAGATCTCCGCTCTCGTCTCAAATCGGGAACCCCTCAGCGGAGTTTTGAATATGGGGGATAACCAAAAATAGCACGGGGCTATGTCCGGTGAGTAGCGAGCCTGCTGGACCTGCGGGATGTTGTGCCTGGGCAAAAATTCACGAGTCAGTTGAGAAGGATTGGCAGGGTCGTTGTCATGCTGCAGCTTCCAACTTTGCAGCTTTCCAAAGTTCTGATCTCTTCCGCCGAAATGAGTCATGAAGACGACAGATAACATTGAGGTAGTAATGTTTATTGAGAGTCTGACCTTCTACTCGTAGTGCATATTCGTGATGCACAGTACCATGGTAGTCGAAAAAAAAATAACATGTTAGTGCATTTCACCTTGCTGCAGACCTGTCGTGCTTTTTTTTGGCCGATGCAACCTTTCATGCTTCCACTGGGATGGCTGTGCTTTGGTTGCTGGGTCGTACACGTACAGCAAAGTCTCATCTGCAGCGATAACAGTCTTCAGGAAGAATGGATCGCGATTTGCACACTCCAACATGTCCTGCAGAACGTTCATCCGAGAGAAGAGATCAATGACGAATGTGACGAAGTACCTACATGAGATACCGAAAACCGACTTTGAAAAATGTTTCAGGCAGTAGAAAGAACGCCGGGCTACGTGAGTCAAGTCAGAATGAGGCGTACTTTTGGGGGGATTTTAGTGTCCTAGCTCAACAGGTTAGCTATTTAATTTTTTAGAACCTACGGTCGGATACTTTTTTTTTTTTTTTTAATAACAGAACAGAGGAAGGAAAAACAAACGAACAAAAAAAAAAATCCATGCACCAGATTACTGGTGTCCTCTGTTCATAAAATATCTATAACAGTTAGACTTGAACAGCTGTAGGTTGAAGTTTGGAGGGAAACAACTCTGGGGAAGCGAGTTCCAGAGAGATGCAGTTCGGGGAATGAAAGAATTCTGATAGGCAGAAGTTCTGCAGAATGGCTGAGTGACATTCCAGTCATGAGCGCTGCCAGATGCCCGTGTAGCACGATGGAAGGCATGGAGAGGTGGCACAATGGACGCAACTTCGTCTGAGCATTTGCTAAAAAAATATCTGTCAAATAACACAAGGGAGGCAACATTTCTTCTTACTTGTAGGGGAGGTAGTTTGTTAGTAATAGCAGGGTTGTTAATGATTCTAACAGCTTTGTTCTGAATTTTGTCTAGTTGTCTTAATGCAACCTCTCCACATCCATTCCACAAGGGTGAGCAGTATTCAAGCTGAGAACGCACATGACTTATAAATTATAGCTAACTGCTCGTCAGTGAAGAAGTTATGGACTCTGTACAATAATCCAAGTTTCTTTGAGGCGGTTTTAGCAAGTGATCTGACATGAGAGGTCCAGCTGACGGCATTATTAAGCGTGACGCCGAGAATTTCAATACTTTTGGAAATGGGAATATTTGTAGCATTGAAGGTAATATACGATTCTAGCAATACCTGTCTATTAGTAAACTGTATATATTTAGTTTTACTAGCATTAAATGAGACAAGGTTATTTTGCCTCCATTCACTGATCGTGGATAAGTCTTGATTTAAAGAGATGGCTGCACTGAGTTGAAAGTTAGAGATATCAGACTTTGTAAATGGATGTCTGAGTGTGAATGAACTATGAAGTGTTGAGTCATCTGCATATGAATGGATGGGATTGTGGGTGAGAGACAAGAGATCCTTAATGTGAACGAGGAACAGAGTTGGTGCCAGAACTGATCCCTGCGGCACGCCGGCGTTAATTGAGTGGAAATTGGAATATACATCATCTACTTTTACTCTTATTTTTCTGTTGCTGAGATATGAGGAAATCGAAGGAACAAAAGAGTTTAGTCCATAGCAAGGGAGTTTGGACAGCAGGGAATGGTGCCACACTCTATCGAAAGCTTTAGATATATCCATGGCTACAGCTTGAGTTTCACCATGTAAGTCAACTGATTGATGGATGGTATGAGTCAGGAGATTGAGTACGTCAATGGTGGATCTTTCTTGGCGAAAACCATACTGTCTATCACTAATTAAGTTGTTGGATTCAAGATGTTTAACTATGTGCTTATGAATTATTTGAAAAACCTTACCAAGAGAAGATGTGACAGCTCTTGGTCTGTAATCAGAGGGGTCAGAGGAACTTCCTTTCTTTGGAATTGGGTGGATATTGGCTTCTTTCCATGAATTAGGGAATGAAGAAGTACGGATGCATATTCGGAATAATTTAGAAAGAACAGAGGCAATTTCTGGGGAACACTTTTTCAAAACAATTGGCGGAATTCCGTCTGGGCCTGGAGCTTTGTTGGTAGGTAAATTGTCTAGGATGGATTTCACGTACCATGTCTGTATTTTAAGTGGAACAATTTCGGGAGAGTTAAGTTCTAGTGCTGGGACGTTCTGGCTGGCTTCCTCTAAGGTAGAATTTCTGGCAAATGTACTGGCAAAGATATCTGCTTTCCCACGTGGGTCATTTGTAATGTTGCCATCTGGAGATCTTAGTGGGGGAATGAATGATGACTTGTTAAAGTTATTATTGAAAGAACTGAGAGTTGACCAGAATATTCTATTGTCATTTGGGTTGTTAAGTAGTTTTGATACTTGGTTTTGAAGAAAGTTTGATTTAGCAAGATTTATTACAGTTTTTGCATGGTTTCTAGCAATTTTAAATTGAGAGAGTGATTCAGATGTTTTTGATTTTAAGTAATAGTTATATGCTTATGACTTTCTGAGGAGACCTCGTATACTCCTACTAATAACCTTTTATCAATGTTTCCTAGCTTAGCTTTGCACCCTCCCTTGACTGAAACCGTGACTGTCATTTAGTCTGGTTTCACGCCTAACTAGTCTAGTGTCTATGACATTTACGTTGCCTAGCACTGCTCCTCTACAAACACTGCCTCATCTCTCACCATACCAGTCTCAATAACCTAACCAATTTACCTCTCACATAAAACGTTGTTGCATCGTCGTTTTTCCCTAATTTCTAAATTAAGCCTATTAGCTGACCCGCAAAATTAACAGATCACTTTCTTTTACCATGAGGTCTCTTACAAACTGATTTGAGCACGAGGAGCAGGAGAATCGCTGGGCAGGCGCCTTCTTAATCGGGGCTTGGGAAGGGCAAACGAAAGTACGTCTTCACCTCAGCAGGTCAAAGGTTAGACTGAGGAGAAAGAGATAGTTAGATAAATAGATAGATAGGTCGGTAGGTAGGCAAGGAGAGAGAGAGAGAGAGAGAGAGAGAGAGAGAGAGAGAGAGAGAGAGAGAGAGAGAGAGAGAAAAGAAAAAGAATGTAGTAAATTATGATTTAAAAAGAGGAAACAGTCAGAGCCCGCCCACCAACCACTCTAACGGCTAATTATTCTAATTTGTCCTTTGACCCTCACCTTACACAGATTAGCTTCAGAAGGAATTACTTTCATCTTGCATAACCCTTAACCCTTCCACCAAATGTGGGTTCAATCTGTTTGTCTTGACTGGCTCAGTGACATCGATATTTTAGCTTTTCCTGCGACCTTGACCTTTGCTGGTTCATAAAGTCGAATCTACTTTTACTTGTTTTAACCTGAACCCTTCCAAAAAGCTTAGTCGACCTTGAATGAAAACTGTATGAGTAGAGTGACCCATTCTTGTGACCTTGAGAAGGAGCTCTTGTTCTAAAAATACAGTAAATCAACCATTTATTGTTCTAAAAATATTTTGTTCTTTTTGGGGGGTGATCCTCAACTAAGCCACCAACTCTGATCCAGACCAGATCGAAACTATTTAGTTATTTTGTTCACACACAGACACATGGATTGAACTTGGACTTTGCCCTGTGAACGAGACAACTGACTGAATGATCTCAAAATTATGTGTCCTCATTCTTGTCTAGCCCACAACTCTTCCACCAAGTTTGGTTCAGATCGGATAGGAAATGTTCGACCTAACCTTGCCTTGTGATATTAACCTTTTACCAAGTGCTCTAAAAACATTTGGCTTACTCCTTGGCTAACCCTCGACCCTTCCACTAGATTTGATGGATACAAGCGTTCTGAGTTATTTTGTTAACACACACATATAGGGCTCCAAATGTTACCTTACCCTCTTACCTTGGCCTTTGACATTGTTCACAAAACTGAATCCCTTCATTCTTGCCTTATCATCTACGGTTCTCCCAAATTTGGTGTAAAATGGATAAAAAATGTGGAAGTTGATTTTGCCAGGTAAGCGTTTGATATAACCCTGTGACCTTGACCCTTGACCTGTTACTCTCAAAAACAGTTGCTTCCCTCATTGTGTGACCCTCATCCTCTCCACCAAGTATGGCTGATATCGGATAAAAACTGAGCTGTTTTATTCACACCCACCCCCACACACCCACCCCCACACACACACCCAAACACACACACACACACACACACACACACACACACACACACACACACACACACACACACACACACACACACACACACACACAAGTAAAAAGAGAAAACACAAGCCAAAGAAATGAGGCAAAAACGAGGAGGCGAAAGAAAGGATGTGTAGCCAAGGAGGCTAAATTTGTGAGGAAGAGAGAAGGAAGGAGTTACGGGCGAGCTGCGATATGATTTCACAGGGACAGAAAATTTGTGGTAACCAGGAAGAATTGCCGGGAGGAAATGTGGGGAGAAGCAGGAAGAGGGAAGGAGGGGGAAATTCTGGAGCAAGGGAAATGGAGAGAAGAAAGGGAAGAGGAGGAGGAGAAGGAAGAGAAGTAATGGGGAAAAGAACAAAATTAAATCACCATGATGAAAGGCAAGAAGGAGAAAGACGAAGACAAAACATCTAAGAAAGACAAAAGAAGGAGGAAAGAGGTAAGACAGAAAGTGAGAGAACACAGAGAGACAAAGGAAGCTGGGAATGAGGAAATCGGAGAGGGAAAAATGAATTAGAAGGGATTGGGTGAAACAAGGAATGAACGGAAAGGAGAAAGCTATGGAGAAGGAGAAAGAGAACAAATAATGAGTAGAGGTAAATAAAAGAGAAGGAGGAGAAGAAGAAGAGGATGACAGAGATGTGAAGAAGAAATAGTAAATAAGAGAGTGAGAGAGGAAGGGTGGTCGGAGAAGCTAAAGAATGTCAAAATAATATAGTGAGGAAGGACAGCAAACAAAGCCAAAGAGGAGAGAAGGTAGACAGGAATAGGAGAAAGCAGGAGGAGATGCACATTGTGTGAAAGAAGAGTGCAAGAAGAAAAGAAGGTAAGAAACCAGCAAGAAACGAAGAGAGAAAAACAAGAAGCGCATGACAGGAATGAAAGAGGAACAGAAAGGAAGATCAAGAGCGAGAAAAAAGATACCGGTGTAAGAGAACGTGAACGAGAAGGAAGGGAGACGAAGAGTATGACATTTCCACTGTGAGGGGTTCGGTCCTAAGCTGAGTAAAATGGTTCTGCGGCAGGGGACAAAATACATAATGAAGGGTGCAGCGGGAAAACGTAAGGAATGGAGGGAGAGAACGGCTGTATGAAATGAGATTACGAGGATGAGCTGGTGCGGAGAGAGAGAGAGAGAGAGAGAGAGAGAGAGAGAGAGAGAGAGAGAAGAAATTAATAATAAAAAAGCACAAGAACCAAAGGAAATGAAGGAATATGACACTACTGAAGGAGGGAAGGGCAAGAGGACAAGGGAGACGGAGCAAGTGAAGCAAAGGAGGAGAGAGGGACGAAGAAAAACCCAGAAGGAATAACGGAGAGAAGTAATTGCGAGGGACGAACGTGGCGAATGAAAGGACACACACACACACACACACACACACACACACACACACACACACACACACACACACACACACACACACACACACACACACACACACACACACACACACACACACACACACACACACACACACATTTATCGATAGATAGACAGATAGCTGAGAGAATGAGGAAGTAAATAGTGCAATCAAAGAGAGGAGGATATATAATAGAAGAAAGAGGGAAGAAGGTGGATGAAAGAAGGAAGTGATGAAAGAATTAAATCTTGTAAAAGGAAGTTCAACCAACGAGCAAGGAAAGAAGAAACTACACTGGGAAGAAGGGCAAGGGGGAAGAAGGAGACGAAACTGATTAAGCAAAGGAAATGTGGGAGACGGAACGAGGAAAAGAGAGGGACAAAAATACATAAAGGAAATAAGAAAAAAAGGAAGACAATGTCGTACATGAGACAGAAATGAGAACAAAAGGAGGAAAACAAATCAGGTGTTGCAAAGAGTAATTAGTGTGTAAGAGGGAAAGGAGTGAAGGAAAAAAGAAGGAAGGCACCAAGGAAGATCATATATGAGAGAGGATAACCAAATTATGTATCAAGGAATGCAGAGAAGCGGAAGGAAAAAGATCAGGTGAAGCAAAGGATGATGGAAGAAGGAAGGGATGAATGGAAGGGTATAGGAGAAAAGGAAGAAACATTTGAAGAAATTAATGAAGGAAAGAAAGTGTAAATGAAGAGAACAGAAAAAGAATGCAGATGAAGGGAGGGAAGGGAGGAGTATGAATGAGCGGCGAATTAAAAAAAGGAAAAATGGGTACGGAATAGACGAGAGAGAGAGAGAGAGAGAGAGAGATTACTGACTTGGCAATATCGCCAATTTGCTATATTTGGTCTGACACCTATTTTATACAGGTAGAAATCAATCCCAGAAGCCCCGGGTGTAAAGGTGGCGTCACACGGGACACTTTAGCTCGTGGTTTGCCGAGCGCCGAGCATTTGCTGGCGAGCAAATGAACAGTATCATCACACTCAACAACCCAACCGTCTGCCGAACAACGAGCATAATCACCAGCGGCGGCCTAAATTTGAACTGAAATGTTTATTGTTATAAAAGGTACAAAGCGCTAATACAACAAAAGAAGGTGGTGGGTCTTGTCACACCTTCTTCAGCCAATAGTTATATACAGTTAGTGATTGGACATCCGTCGATGTGGCCACACCGTGGTTTTTTTGGGTGTAGCCACAGAGAGAAGTAAATGAACAAACAAAGCTAGAAAATGCGCCAACCGCCTCTGATATGCGGGTGTTAGGTGTTCTTCAGGAACTGCAAAAAACAAATGAATGTATTTTGAAGGAATTCTACATTATACGTTGAGAGGGACACTTTTGGGAAGGCTTCCGATGAGTACTTTGGTGGAGGGCGGCCATTTTTCTTGTTTACATCCAAGCTACTTGCTGCTTGTCTGACAAGTTGCTCTCCGTCCAACCGGAGAGCACTAGCCACCAGCCGTTGCTTGCAAGAATGCCCTTCTGGCCAGCAAATGCTCGGCGCTTGGCAAACCGCGAGCGAAAAACTGTCCAGTGTGACGCCACCTTAAGTCAGGTGCATCTTTCAGCACATTTTCTGCATTACCAGCATACAAGAAGGTGGCCAACTCCCTCTGCCTTCCTCAGCGTCAAGTATGCCGTACCTGCCTCTACCCTCACCTCCCCCTCGTTGATAAACCCAGCCAGGTGGACAGCAGATATACTGTCATCCTTCACTAATATCACCCACAACTATATATAATCTCCTCCATGCACACCTCCAGGCACATATTATATATCTGTCTATCTACCAGCTTTCTTTCCCTCTACAGTAATTCATATATGAGTATCTATTTATCTATCTATACGTATATATATATATATATATATATATATATATATATATATATATATATATATATATATATATATATATATATATATATGTATATACATTTATAGATAGATAGACAGATTGATTGATTGATATACCTTTTTGCAATAAATATATATAAAAGAACCTCGTTGTTTGTTTGTCTGTCCTTCAATCACGCCCAAACCAAAGGCCAGAGACCCCACACTCATATATATTCTGAATCAGGGTGGCCCAAGGATGGTTTTGGGGGGGGGGTCAAAATTCAGATCTGGGTCATTTGAGGTCACCGGTAAAGTGTTTGCCTTTTTGGCCCGGGCAACGCCGGGTATTACTGTAGCCCAATATTTGGCATGGACAATCACATAACCTCCAGTTCGGACATAGGCTATGTGTGGTTGACCTCCGAGGTCATTTGGGGTCACCGGTAATCGTAAACAAGTGTCCACAAATACTGTGCGTTAGTCTGTGAAAGCTGAAATGGAAAGTTCCTGGACCTCTTATAATTCCTCTTCAAGCGCATAAGAGGTACAGTTGCGAGCAGATGCCTGGAATCCACCTAGTCCACCAACATGTTGGTGTTTTATCTGGCAACAATGGTAGCTGTGAACTTGACCGAGATTCAGTCAACTGTTCGGGCGAAACAAACCCAGTGATAATTTGTCAATGTGTAGTTCTAACTGGTCTCCAATCAACACTATGCAAGTAAACTTATTATACTGATAATGATTAACGTGTCCTACACGTGGTAGAGATATTTATAACCATAGTATAACAACACAGGCATCCAAACAATGCTGCGTTCATTCATATGTTTATCATCTTGAATGGGTAGTTCCACCCCCATACGTGACGTCACGTGGTGCCTACGTCACAAACCAAGATGGTGATGGAGCTGCACGCTCGGGATACCCGTGTGTCTCATATGAATGAACGCAGCACTGTTTGGATGCCTGTGTTGTAATACAATGGTTATAGATATATCTACCACGTGTATGACACGTTAATCATTATCAGTATAATACGTTTACTTGCGTGGTGTTAATTGGAGACCAGTTAGAACTGCACATTGACAAATTATCACTGGGTTTGTTTTGCCTGAACAGTTGACTGAATCTCGGTCAAGTTCACAGCTACCACTGTTGCCAGATAAAACACCAACATGTTGGTGGACTAGGTGGATTCCAAGCATCTGCCCGCAACTGTACCACACACCATAACATGTCACCACTTTGGCATGTATGTTCACCGTTCATAATGAATGCATGATAGGACTGTTTCATTCAGAACGGGTGCATTGATATTAGTGTGTGTGTGTGTGTGTGTGTGTGTGTGTGTGTGTGTGTGTGTGTGTGTGTGTGTGTGTGTGTGTGTGTGTGTGTGTGTGATGAACGTCATCCTGTTGATGGACGTTGATGGCCGGGTGGGTAGGTTACTGGGCTGATGGTCGGGTTGGGTGGAAGGAGTGAACAGGGTGGATGTGTGTTCAGGGCAGGTGTGGTGGGTGTGTGGGTAGGTGGATGAGGGGAATGGGGTGGGGTTGGCTGGTAGGTAGGTACTGTACGTGAGGTGGGCTGATGGGTGGGGTGGGGTGGGTGGATGAGGGGAATGGTGTGGGGAAGGTGGGTGGGTTGGTACATGAAGTGGGCTAGTGGGTAGGTGTGTGAGTTGGGTGCGGGGAATGGGGTGAGGTAGATGGGTGTGCAAGGAGAAAATGGGTACTTAGGGATTAGGTCTATTGAGTTTACAGTTCATGGTAGGGCTACGTCCATGTGGGAAAGTAGTTCCATCAGATGTATGTCCCTGGGGAAATTGACCCAAGCAGGAACATGGGTTAAATGGATAAAAATCGGTCCATGGGGAAAATAGGTTCATGGAAGGAAATAGGTCCCTGTGATGAAATGGGTGCATGGGTAATACAGGTCCAAAGGAGGAAATAGGTCCATGAGTGAACATTGGTCCATGAATACAATGGGTCCAAGGGGCAAAATAGATTTATGGAGGGAGAATAGGCCCGTGTGGGAAATATCTCAAAGAGCAAAATATCTCAGTGAGCAAAATATCTCAGTGAGAAAAATATCTCAGTGAGAAAAATATCTCAGTGAGAAAAATATCTTAGTGAGCAAAGATTCATGAAGAAAATCAGTCAATGGGCAAAATAGATCCATAGGGGAAAAGAGGTCCATGAGAAGTGAGGTGTGTGAGGAGGTTCGGTGGAAAAACAGGCCTATGGAGTGAAACAGGACTCTAAGGGGAAAAACTGGTACATGGAGTGAAACAGGACTCTAAGGGGAAAAACAGGCCTATGGAGTGAAACAGGACTCTAAGGGGAAAACAGGTACATGGAGTGAAACAGGACTCTAAGGGGAAAACAGGCCTATGGAGTGAAACAGGACTCTAAGGGGAAAAACAGGTACATGGTGTGAAACAGGACTCTAAGGGGAAAAACAGGCCTATGGAGTGAAACAGGACTCTAAGGGGAAAACAGGCCTATGGAGTGAAACAGGACTCTAAGGGGAAAAACAGGCCTATGGAGTGAAACAGGACTCTAAGGAGAAAAACAGGTACATGGAGTGAAACAGGACTCTAAGGGGAAAAATAGGCCTATGGAGTGAAACAGGACTCTAAGGAGAAAAACAGGCCTATGGAGTGAAACAGGACTCTAAGGAGAAAAACAGGTACATGGAGTGAAACAGGACTCTAAGGGGAAAAACAGGTACATGGAGTGAAACAGGACTCTAAGGGGAAAAACAGGCCTATGGAGTGAAACAGGACTCTAAGGGGAAAAACAGGCCTATGGAGTGAAACAGGACTCTAAGGAGAAAAACAGGTACATGGAGTGAAACAGGACTCTAAGGGGAAAAACAGGTACATGGAGTGAAACAGGACTCTAAGGGGAAAAACAGGCCTATGGAGTGAAACAGGACTCTAAGGGGAAAAACAGGCCTATGGAGTGAAACAGGACTCTAAGGGGACAAACAGGTACATGGAGTGACACAGGACTCTAAGGGGAAAAACAGGTACATGGAGTGAAACAGGACTCTAAGGGGAAAAACAGGTACATGGAGTGAAACAGGACTCTAAGGGGAAAAACAGGTACATGGAGGACAATAGGATCAGGAAGGAAAATATGTCTGTGGGGAAAATTTGTCAATTAGGGATTAGATTCAAAGGAAAAATTAAGTGACTGAGGGGTTGACACCTAGAGGCTGTAGCCGGAGACGGGTTTATGTGCTGGTATAACTATTAACCAATACTCCTACGCCAATCCCACCTCTGTGACGGGAATAACCAATACTCCTACGACAATCCCACCTCTGTGACGGAATAACCAATACTCCTACGACAATACCACCTCTGTGACGGGAATAACCAATACTCCTACGACAATCCCACCTCTGTGACGGGAATAACCAATACTCCTACGACAATACCACCTCTGTGACGGAATAACCAATACTCCTACGACAATCCCACCTCTGTGACGGGAATAACCAATACTCCTACGACAATCCCACCTCTGTGACAGGGGCAACGGAAGGGGGCGAGACCACGCTTATCATCCCACCCGAGTATCATTCGTCACACGTAAAATTTCGGTGCACATCGACCCCTTACTGCATAGGTACTTGTCTTAGCTGCCGTACCTGAGGATCAAAAGAACCAACGTGCAAAACATATCAAACAAGGAGAGGCCTACGATACCCCTGTCTCAAGTAGAATAAGATCCCCAGACCTATCAGGTTCCACAGGCCTAAGTCGCTTCCTAAGTGACGCGCCAAGGTAATCACTAATTGCTAGGGAGGCTGATACGTGCCGGATACCTTAGTTACTAAAATTGTGCTGACGCCTCGACTTGTTGCATCATTTACCATACTTAACGTGACATGTTGTGCACCACACACACACACACACACACACACACATACACACACATACACACACACAGAACCTGTCTCTCCATCAAATGCTTC
>NC_136980.1:15600577-15863077 GCF_032717465.1 Coenobita brevimanus | reverse complement strand
ACAAGGCGACTTTATTCAGCTTGAAAAGGTTATCGTTGAATGAACTGTTTAGCAAGATAACTGGAGCTAAAATTTAGGCATATTTTCTCAAACCATTTATACAGGCTTTAGTTTAGAGCACTTCCCAACAAGGAATATTGCCAATAAAATCTGTATTTCCCAAGGTAAAAGAAAAGAACCTTTGTCCAGTAGATTTTCAGTGCCTTTAGTTCACTGTTAACTTCTATCCAGTCAACTTTCATTTCTCTACGAGTCCTCACCACACCTTCCTCCAAGCTTCACCTTCCACCCAGACCTCGCCCCTTCACATTACTAGTTCAGTAATTTTTTTTTTTTTTTTTTTTAGTGCCGTCTCTAGTACCATTCCAGTTCCCTCCCACTTCACATTCATTTTTCCCCTTCCAGCTCACATCCAGTATACTTCCAGATCCCATTCAGTCAGTTTGCCGGTTCCTTCCAATTAACTTCCCATTTCCATCCACTTAGCAACCCATTCCGTCCCGGTTTACTTCGATTCTCTCCGAGTTAACTTCAGTTCTGTCTCCCAGCCCTCATCCCACCCCACCTTCCCAGCCTCACCTTCCACCCAGTTCCCTGTCGTGGAAGGCTGAGACGGACCAGCTGGTATCGTCGCTGGGCTTGAAGGAATATGACCCGCCCAAGCCCAGAGTAGTGCTGCTGCCCAACCTGGAATGAGAGTGTGAGATAAATATGGGGTAGGCAAGAGAGAGAGATATTTCAGTAACTCGTGTCTTCTTGTCTCTTTGTCTGTCTCCCCTTCTCTCGTTTGTGATGAAATAAGAGAGAACAATAACACGAGTTAGGGAAGAGAGGGATGTCAGTAAATCTTGTCCCCTTGTCACTCTTGTGTATTTCCTGCTTCCTTTGTTTATCATGTAATAAGAGAGGAGAAAAACACGGGTTAAGCAAGTGAGATTTGTTAACCCTTGTCTTCTTGTCTCCGTGTCCCTTCCCAGGCCCCTGCCTCTGAACTCAGCTGAGAATTATTTTTACTTTTCACTCACCGAACCTAAAACCCAAGGTATTTTAGGACACAGCTAAATTTAGGTTAACCTCTTCTGCCCAAAGACGGCTTATTCAATTCGCTCTTGTTACCATCAGCCACCAAATATATTCAACTTAGGAAGGACCTGAATCAGGGAAGGTTTTTTTTTTTTTTTTCAGTTCAAAAAATCTTGTGAGAGAAAGAAAAAAAACAAAACACTAATGATGTCTTTGTGCTGCAAGGGTCAAGGGCCGCTGAAGGAGAATCAGGATCTTTGGGACGGTGGAAGCTTTGATGGACATGATAGGGTTTCTACACATGTAGCTTGAAAAATCGGCTTCAGATAGAAGGCATTGGGATCTGTCATTTCACGACAATGTGCTACTAGATTAGGAATAGAAGGTGACATGTGTAAGGCAATAAGGAAGACATGTTAGAGTGCTAGGCACTTGGAATTATCAGTAATAAGATATAACTTTTATCTGTCACACGGAGGTGGTGTAATGTCAGAGAGTCAGTGGAGCAAAAACCATACCTCGTGTACAGTCGGGATCAGAAAATGTGAGATGGAGATAAAATAGATTATATTTTTGTTCAAGTTGCTGTTCCTTTCTGTAATATATCTACGTGTCTTAAACAGTGGATTAAGGCCAATGTCCCATCCTTCAGTGCACGAGCCAAACTACTCTGACTCAACTCATGAATCCTGGTAGAAACAATTCCTACCAGGTAACACAAAGCAATTAAATTCAGCTGAGAGGATGCACAGGGAACAAAATGTATTAATACTGTCTCTGTTAACCCTTTGATGACTGGGAATATTCTAGTATGCTTTTCCAGCTAACGTGAAAGGATTTTATTTCTCAGTGTGAGAGAGTCATAGGAGACTGAGAGTGTTGAACTTACTTAGGAATACTGGTTCGCTCTCCTCTAGGGTGCCCGCAAAGGTGTGCGGGTCATTCTTGTGTGTCAAGGTGACGTGGCCGGAGTCACGATGTGCTCTGCAAAATACAAGGTCATCATCATCATCACCATAGTTATGGTTATCATTATTAAGATCAACATAATTATCATCACCACCATCACCATCATCATCATTGTCATCATAATTACGACTATCAGCATCATTATCACCATCATTATCATCAAAGTCATCACCACCTCCATCATCATCAACATTTCAGCTTGCCATGACACTGGGATGTATAGTATACGATTTCGATATAAAAACAAAAAGCAAGAAAAGCAAGAGTTACCAGTTATTTGCTTCGTGAAAATAGTCATACATTCTTCCACACTTTAGCCAAACCTTAGAAATTCTCGCCTCTATCGCAAAGACTCTACCGTCCTTGCATATGCTAAGTAAATATAAAAGGGAACTCTGAATTAAATTTTTTGCACAGAGAGGTACTGAAGCCCACCAAATAAGGTAAATTTATAAGTCACTGCGGTCAAAAGTAGATTCTTGACATATCAGTTCGAGAAGAGATTTAATATACTCCTTACCCTCGACCCAGATCCTCCCTGTTGAAATCTCCCGACACAGTGGTTTGTCTCCTTCTTCTGACCAGTCCTCCTTCAGCCAAGCTTTCCACTGTTGCATCTTCCTCCTCCTGTTCAAGGGACAAGTATGGATCGACCTCAAAGATCACAGGGATAATATAAACTCTTTAGTCGACATCCAAGCTACAAATTGTACTCCGACACCCTCTGAGTGGACTAGAGGCAGGGTGGAAGCCGTGCCCAGGAGGAGGACCAGGAGGAAGGGTGAGACGGTGAGAGCAAGGGAGGCCTGCATGTTGACTGTCCTCAGTGTCCAGTGAGTGTTATGCCTTGTCCTGTCCAACCCGCCTATATAATGTCTATCCCAGGACGAGCACCAGTACAGGAAAACCCCGGGTACCAACATCATCACCAGTATAAACACACACTTACAAGCATGACAACACTTCAGTTTCCCTCTCGATATATTTTCAGTTTCGTTCATATTTCCAAGATGTTTGTCCGACCTTGGCCTTCGTGTGGTGCGGTGGTGCTGCTCAGGTGGAATTTCCTACGGCAACTCCCGCCTCTTTCCTACTGCCACGCCTGTGTTGTGCGTCACTGGTATTGTTGTGTAACACCAAACGTTTATTGCACCGGATTTGGGGAGCAGGGGTGTAGAAACCATTGTTGTGGCAATTATATGGGTTCCGTTGTATTCATAAATGTATGTGTGTGTGTGTGTGTGTGTGTGTGTGTGTGTGTGTGTGTGTGTGTGTGTGTGTGTGTGTGTGTGTGTGTGTGTGTGCGTGCGTTGTTTCTTTTTGTTTCAGACCCTGATATAAGGTCTCCTTTCAATCAGAGATCACTGAAGCTATCAATATATATACTTGGTGGGTTCGGCGTTAGAATGACAAAAAGCATCATGTTTTCGAACTCCCTGACAGAGCACATCACCACTGCACATCCTGCCAAGCCAAGCACCGGGGACCAAACCTGTTCCTCAGTACGTGGTCAGAGCAGAGTCCGACTTTTCTTTTCTATTTTCCTTTTTTTCTGTTAACAGTCAAAACTGTGGTGTCCAAACTTTTGCTAGTGAAAAATATCTAGCAATTTGTTTCTCGGAACTGAACAAGATCAGATCGGGTAGGAAATTCATGGAACTGTTTGATGACGACATAAAACTTCAATATAATAAATCAACTGTGATTAAGGATTCATGGTCAATAAAAACTTAGTGGTAGTAGTGAGCGTTATTAATAATTTCACTACGGCGACATTATTTTACTTTAATTTGTCCTTTCTTCCTTCAACTTTTTAGCGTATTTTTGAACTTGACAGATTACATATAATATTCTTTAACTTCTTTGCTCTTCGTGGTTTTCCCTGAGCTACACATATCGCCTGACGGTGGAATGAATATAATAAATAGAACGTACTCTGGTGGAAGGGTTAAATATCGGTGTAAGGAAATCTCTTTAGTGTGATGTTATCTTTGATATAATTCTTGGTACTTTCAGACGGTTCTATTCTGATTTGGGAGAGACAATAGGTTATCAGGGGGTTAATGGAGAATGTTTCCAGTCCCTTCAAAACTAATTCGACTGTTCCATTTTACGATTAGGTGGAAGAGACAAAAATTTTATGAATATGTAGAAATGGAAGGAGGCAAAAAAAAAAAAAAAAAAAAAAAAAATTGTGATAAGAAATATTAACGGAAAGGGAGACAGTGCTGGAGCCGGAGTGGTCGTTCCAATGGACCCAGAGACGAATCTCGCTGGGGTAGGGAACAATTTAAAGATTTGTATTTCAAGAAACAAAATTTTCCGATCAGCCATAAGACCCGCCATTGTACCAGTCTTGTACGAGACAGCCTTGGCATGTATATGTTGTATTCAGTTGGGACGGTGGGTGTTACCGCCGAAAGGATGAAATGTCGAGGTGCAAAGTACATAGGGGACTGCTGAACCTTAGGGAACGGGTTGTTAAGCCTATATCCAGAGTCGGACACACACACACACACACACACACACACACACACACACACACACACACAAATAAATTAATTACTAGAACTAGAGGGACATTCAGTGGAGCGCATCTCCCCGACAAGGGCAACGTAATTTCCAAACCACTCTTCATAATGGGTTAGGTTTTCTCATCATCGATTAGGATTTCTCAAAAAGTGTTTTTCTGATCCAGAACCTGTAATACTATTCGGATCGGTCCCAAAAGTTAAAAGATTGTTCCCTGGGACATGGGCTATCTACCCACCAAATTTGGTCTAAATCTCTCCTTTAGTTTTTGAGTAATCCTGCTAACAAACAAACAGGGCTGAAAACATTGTCTCCTTGTCCAATAGAATAAAAATAAAATAAAAGGTACTGTACATGGAACGCAGAAAACACTTTTATAACATGTACCGTCGGAACATCTGATCGGCATCAATACTGCATCTACTTCTTACTAAGCCCATGCCTGTCATTTTCCTCCTTCATGCAGAATACCCAAGAGAATGATTTATGGGCAGAGCAACATATCCATCCTCTCTCTGCTTAGGAATATTATGAAGCAGAGGAAAGTGAGAAACAGAAATGAAATATTTGGCAAACATTTGTCCCCGATTGTACTAAGAATATGAGAGTGGACAGCCTTGCGGAATGTGTGGAAAAGAAATATTAGACGTAAATGCACGAATATCATCTTCACTAAGTAATCAGGTGGGAAAGATGCATAAAAAACATTAAAAGATGAACGCAGAAAAATTGGGATTCATCTTTGCTAATGAGGCAGATGCAGTGATAAATGTAAACTGTACTAAGAGATATCAGGTGGGGAGTAAACATGAAACGGATTTAATCGTGGACTCGGTACGAAAAAGACTTCATCCTTACTGATAAAGCAGAGGCAGCGGTGCATGTAAACTATAGCCTACTAAACAGAGTAAACGACACACACACACACAAACACACACACACACACACACACACACACACACACACACACACACACACACCTTGTGAAACTGTTGAAAAAGCACTGGACTCGGAATCAATATGGCCCATGATCGAGCCTTCCGGCAGCCACGCCGCTGGTGTAGTTGAAGTGATACGTTCGCCATCATGTGTAGGGCAACGAGCACCGCGCTGAAGGCTTGAGAAGGATTGTTTCCAAGCTCGGCGTGGTAAACATTGGCACACGTACCGGTGGGTGGGTTTGTCCCACTGTGCCTACGCCGCATTCCAGGCTCAAGAATGAGGGTATATTGGATATTTTTATTTGTTTTCACCTGAGAGAGCTGAGTCATTCCCACAGCTTAAATATTACGTTGGTGTTACTTGAAATTCAGTAAGCTTTAGTTATGAAATAGAAATGAGTCTTCATGGTTACTAACTAATCTGACCCTCCAGCAAGGCTACAGTTGGCCATTAATTGAGGTGAAAGGGATTAGGAACCTTTATGGTTTAAATATTCGACAGACTGTTAGACCTCTTCATGAGCAGTCATGGTCAGCCTCATGCCATCCCGAGGAGAGAACAGCAAAGTTAGGATATGTGTAGTGGATGTCACTGAGTACAGGAAACTAATGAACTGAATATTATAGCACACACACACACACACACACACACACACACACACACACACACACACACACACACATGCACGCATTCGAATTCACTTTCACTCACACAGTCACATTTACACACTTTTGCTAATCCTCACTCATTCACACGCACGAAGTCTGAATGAGATCAATTTAACCCCTTAACCGCGGGTGTCATTCCAGAATGACGGCGACAAAACTGGACCAAACCGCGGGTGGCATTCTGGAATGATCGTGAATATTTTGAACACCGCGCGTTTTCCCGGCGCGCAAATATTCTCACGCAAGAGTAGCTGTCGAGTTCTTTCACGCCAGCCATCCCACACCTCCCTCCTCCAACCCCGAGGGGACCCCCCCCACCCCTGCCCTGACCCGCGTCAGTCAGTATCTGTCCAGCTCTGTGCGTGATAATGGCGCTCCGTCCCGACTCATCGTCGCTCGCTTCCTCCTCTACAATGTTTAGTGCTAGTGTTCCCTCTACCTCTACACCGGTAAAGGAACTGCCGACGGCGAGGCAGAAGGGGTTGAGCACTCCTGAAATTAGAACTGAGCTGGACAAAACAGTAAGCACTACTCTTGATTGTGGCAGTGAAAGTGACACACTCACAGCAAGCAGTGATGATTTGGCAGTGATTGGTGGTGAACCATTTTCCATTGATAGTGACAGTGATGAAAGTGATCGTGTTGATTCCCCCCACCACCCCCAACTTACTCTGGGAAAGGAAAGGCTCCTATGGGCAAATCTGGTATTGCACGTGGGAGGGAGTGAAGCGCAGGCTCACGTCTCCCACACCAGGCCCTAGTACGCATTTCCCATCAATTTCCCGTTCCCCTAGCCCAATTGCCCTCACATCATCATCATCATCATCTGTCGTGCCCTCTCCTCAGTCTACATCATCTGAGGAGTACGAATTACCAAAGCCTGCAAAGCGAGGGAAGGCAGGCCGTGCAGGCAGGCCTAGAACAAAGGGGATGCGTGGCAGTTGGAGGGCAAAGCTGGGCGATAAGCGAGGCGATAAGCGAGGTGATAAGCGGGGTAGAAAGGGTCAAGTTTCACCACGCACCAGGTCAGAAACCCCCGCCTGCCCCCCGCTCAGTTCCCTCACCCGCGCCACCCCCACTCACCGCCCCCGCACTCACCCCGGTCCCCGTTGCCTCCTGCCTCACCCACCTCCCGCTTGCCTCCTGCCTCACCTCCTGCCTCACCCATTGCCTCTACATCAGCTCCTTCTCACGGGGAAACGAGTGAAATGCAACCTGCCCCTGCCACTGAACCACGCACAGGGCAAGTTGATGCATTTGTTTGGACTGACGGTGGAGATTTCCAGCCACACAATCCACCGTTTGATATGACAAATGCTGGAATACAGCCTGCCTTCCCATGCAACGCAGGTGATGAGTTTGTTGATTACTTCCTGGCCTTCCTTGATGATGAAATTGTGCAGCATGTCAGCGATGAGACCAATAGGTATGCAACTCAGTGTGCAGCACAAGGGCTGGGACCTATTGGCTCGCCAAAGCAAGTGTCGTGGTTGCCTGTCGGGATCAGAGAGCTGTATGTTTTTTTGCACTCATGTTTTTGATGCCCCATATAAAGAGACATGAGTTGGAGGAGTACTGGCTCGTGGATGACATAACTACTATCCCCATATTCGGGAAGTATATGTCACGGGATCGGTTCCGACAGCTGCTTGGATACCTGCACTTCGCTGATAATGACAACCCGTCCCAAACTGACCCTTTGTGGAAAGTGAGGGATTTCCTCAACAAGATTAGGGATCGATTTATGCGATTTTTCAGGCCTATGCAGAAAGTCGTCATAGACGAGTCCCTGGTATTGTTCAGAGGACGTCTCAAATTCAGGCAGTACATCCCCAGCAAACGCCACCGCTTTGGGATTAAAGTTCTTTGTGCTGTGTGACTGTGAGACGGGGTATATAATGGATTTTGTCATTTACTCGGCTAGCACAATAGATGTGAACAGGAAGGACCCCCTTGGCTTCTCTGGCTCCGTTGTAAAAGTGCTGATGGAGAGGTATTTTGGTGGTAATCATGTGCTGTACACAGACAATTATTACACAGCACCGAAACTCTCCAAATACCTTGCTGAACACGGCATTGGCACTGTTGGCACTGTACGGAGCTATAGGAAAGAGTGGCCTAGTTTCCCCGAAGCATCATCATCATCCAGGGGAGATGTTCACCTGAAGAAGTCAGAAAAGCTTCTTGCGATCAGGTGGCATGACAAGAAGGTTGTCAATATGATCAGCACCATCCACAAGGGGGAAATGAAGAGAACTGGGAAGGTCAGCTACAGGACGGGAGAGCCAATCATGAAGCCTGATGCCGTCATTGATTATAATGTAAATATGAGACTCGTTGATAAGTCTGATATGATGATTGGCGAAATAGACTGTCTCAGGAGAAACACCCGATGGTACAGGAAGGCTTGCCTGCACATGCTCGATATGTGCATGCTCAATGCCTTCATTCTTTACAAGACACAAGTCGGGGGCATAAGGCAACCATCACTGAGACAGTTTTCCAAGACTGTCGTTCAGCAGCTACTTGAACGATTTGGTCAGGTGACGGCATTGATCCCGAGGCGACACTCTGACACACAACCTGACCGTCTTGAGTGCCGCAATTACATGAGCCGGCACCAGCTTGTGAAATTGCCTCCTAAAGCAGGCGGCAGGTTGTCACAGGGCCGCTGCAGAGTATGTTCAACCACCACACGAAGGCCTACGACGAGAAAAATGAGCACACACCAGTGCCTTGAATGCCAAGTCGCTCTATGTGTAACTCCGTGCTTTGCCGAGTACCACTCTCTGAGTAAATACTGAAAGTGACAGTGATATATAGTGATGCGACAGTGACGTGCTTTGCCAATAATTGTATAATGGATAATGTAGTAATAAGGGATATTTTGCCTAGAAAATAAAGGAAATATTGGCCAGTATAATAAGTGATATTGTAATAAGAGAATCTGCGGCACTTGTGGAATTCTGCGGCACTTATGTAATTCTGTGATGCGCCAGTGACGCAATATAGTAATAAGTGCATTGTAAATATAATGTACATTGCCCATATTATATGTAAAATAATAATAGAAGTTAGAAAGAATGAAAAGATCGCAGGAAACGTCAGTGAGCGGGTGCCGCCGCAGTGAAGTGAGGCGCAGCCGCAGTGAAGAGCGGGCGCAGCCGCAGGGAAGTGTCTTTTACCTACCTCAGTGAACACAGAGTGGGTGTTTATCGTATGTACAGTGTTCATATATGTTTATATTACTATTATGAGAGAGTGGTTGGCATTTGGTACTGGTGTGTGGGGCGTAAAATAGTTATTTCACACCCCTCACTTCTAACGGCTCTCCCCGTCCTGTGAAAGTCAACGAAGTCATGAAACCTACATCAATGGAAAGCTGAAGGTTTGTACTTTCTAATGGTACCTTATTTTTTTCTCTAGCTTTATTCTGTGCAGAGTTATTAAGGTTTAAAGGTTTGTTTACATTTGGCTGAAACCCCCGCGGGAGAGGACAGTCAGACCAAAACAATACCCGCGGTTAAATGAGAGAGAGAGAGAGAGAGAGAGAGAGAGAGAGAGAGAGGCAGGGGAGGAAATAGAAATATATATAACAGAGACAGTGTGAGAGTAAGAGGGGAAACTCTAATCTTTTCCAACAACATTAAAGATCTTTGTACTCATTTCCAAAAACCTGGTCTAGGCAACGTTTTCGTCTGACGCAACAATACCATCGAGGCAAAGTTGTAGGACAAGAGGGAAGAGTTGTTTGTTGGAAATTCCACTTCGGCAACGATGCTACGTCACTTCAAGGTCGAATACAATGTCATTGTTGGCTATGGACATACGTGATGGGGATAATCCCCGTGCTTGTCTGTGTCCCGGGATATATATACTGGTGGGTGGGACAGGTGGAGGCATCACACTCACTGAGCAGTAAGGACAACCAACATGCAGCGCTCCCTCGTTCTCACCGTCTCTCCCTTCCTCCTGCTCCTACTCCTGGGCACGGCCTCCACCCTGCCTCTAGTCGACTCACAGGATGAAGGAGTCGACGCTGAAATCATCCCAGTAGTCTTTGTAGTCGACCCATACTCGTCCCTTGAACTTGAAGAATCGACAGGAGGAAAGTCTCTAGTGGAAGGAGGTGTGAGGAGAAGGAGACAGACCACTGTGTCAGGAGGCGTCAACAGGGAAGATCTGGGCGGCGGGTAAGGCGCTTGTTTGTGTCTAGGACTGGACATTTATTAGCATAACAAATCATGCTTTTCTGTGTATGTGTGTCATAGTTTGATTACATACAACGAAGCTATATCACATTGACACTTGATCTTGGTGAAAAGCTAAAATCGTGTACGGGAAATCATTCTACTATTGATAGCAATAACTACAAGGATACTGAAATGTGTAGCCTAATACTGTAGCATCACATAGTGTCACCTAATATGACGTTTTGGTTGCCCCCAGCGCTCATCGTGACAGCGGCAACATCAACATCAGCCATAAATCCAACAAACACACAGTCACGGGCGGCCTCTCCGTCGACCGAACCAAGGTCCCAGGGTGAGTCCGCTTACAGGGCTGAGTCCACATCAGTCTTGGCCGCTCCGGATAATAATTCCTACTTTTGTTATGACATGTTCTCGTATCACTAATCATTATTGTACATGCTTTATTCGTGTGTTTATTTGAACCGATGAAAATTTTACTGTCTTGACACAACTTTATTACTTATCTGTTCGTTTCCTCCATATACCATATTTCTTCCCCACCTGCTCACTACCTGTGTCTGTCCGTCTGGCCCCACACAGGCTGGGCAGCAGCAGGAACCTGGGAGTGAACGCAGGCTACGAGTTCAGACCCAACAAGAACACCGCCTTTAACATCGGTGTCTCTCACTCAAGAGGCAGCAGCGGCAGGTGAGTGGAAAAGGAGTTCTTGGAGGCCAGGGATGACTGTGATACAGTATAAAGGACTGTTTTACAATATGGGAAAAGGACTATGGTATCATTTATATACATTAGGACAGATGCTTCGGCAGGAATGTTATACCTTATGGGGAGGAGGCAGTGGTATGTCTATTATATACGCTATGAGTTGAGAGTGTATGATGGAGAGGCTATCCATTGTGGGAAAGGGACTATGGCTTTGCTGTTCTACTTTTGGGAGAGAGAATCATGATAGGACTACAATACTATACATAATGGGAAGGACACTATAATTACTGGATAATCAGTATCATTGGCAAAACGAAACGCACAGACAGCAACCCCAAATAAGGTCGTTGGTCAACCACCGAAAGTGAAATTTCATACTGTTCCGTTAAACACTTCCAATAGTAAATATTCTACAGGAATGTGGTGTGTCTGGGTCGTGAAGTAGCGTAAAGGACTTAGCATTCATTCTGGATGAAGCATACAGTTATCTACGCATAGGTTGTTTAAACATTCAGAATCCTAACTTTGTCCTTCCATCTTTGTCGTACAGGGCTACCAACTTCGGCGTTGGATTCTCTCACACGTTCGGCAGGCGATAAGGGTGAGGGTGACGGCGACGTACAATAGGTCCCATTGACAGTGGGATTGGGAGAAAGAATGGCCATTATCATTGTATCTCATTTCTTTTTTCATGTCCATTTCTCTCTCTGCATCCCTTCTCTCTCACCTGTGCCATATTCCTAGAGTTGTTTTCCAAACCTTGTAACTCTTCACTGATTCTTCCCAAGACTCAGGTAATAACTGTTTCATCCAAATCCACAAAGATGATTTCCAGTTTTTGTAATCTCTTTATGATTTACCAATTTAGCTGTTATTTTTATACGATGTGTAGGATGAAAAATAAATTATGATGCCCTTGAAATATTTGTTTACATCTCCCTGAAGAAATTTGGAGCTAACTTCATTAGAAATATAACACAATTATACACTGGCATACAGTAGACTTACTTGTAGACGGAGTGATGTAGAAAGAAGTCTCTCTACGGAAAAGATGTATCTATCTATCTAATGCCAGACGCCATAATCCCGTAAGGGGTGGCCATTTGACTGAGTTATTTGTTTTACGGGGAGGGGTACTAAATCTCCACCAACCCACTTGTTGACACGTAGAGACCATGTATGGTTTGGTTATATGGTTACCACCCAGGTTGTAAATGGTTTCTTGACTTACAGGAAACCATTTTTTTTATTTATCCGAGGAAGAAGGAAGCAAGGGCGGTGAGCCTGCAATTATTTTTTTTTCAAAATACAAGAGAGAGCCACATTCAAGACCCGATCATTTCGAGATGCCTGGACACACTGCGTTTGAAAGACTGGAGATCACAGGAAGTAGGAAATACAGACACAGGGAGACAGTTCCAGAGTTGACCTGTTGCATAAATGAAGGACTGGAAGTAACGGTTAACTCTTGCATTAGACAGTTGGACAGAAAAGAGATGAGAGTTTGCTGCTAGACGGGTGCTACGCGCCCGTCGTAGATGTGGAGGAATGCAAGCAGACAGTTCAGAGGAGCAGCGACCATTGAAGTAGCGATAGAAAAGAGATAAAGGTGCAACAGTGCGACGAAGAGACAGAGGTTGAAGGGAGCCAGTAAGAGGGGGAGAGTTAATGAAACGGAAAGTCTTTGACTCCACCCTATTGAGAAGAGCTGTATGTGGGGAGCCTCCCCACACATGAGAGTTGTACTCCACACAGGGGAGGAGAAAACCCCTGTATAGAGTCAACAATTTTGCAGGGGTAAAGAAAGAACGGAGTCGGCTTAGCACACCTAATCTCTTAGAAGCAGATTTTACAAGAGATGTAATATGATCTATCCAAGAAAAGTCCCAAGTAAATGAAACCCCAAGCTTGTCACTCAATGTAAAACCACCTGTAAAGGAAAGAAAAGCAGTAAGAAGTGAAGGATAGATGGAAGAAATAGGAAGAGAGGAGGGCAGGCATAGAAAAAGAATGATAAAGGCAAAGGAAGAAGCAGGCAGCACTACATCAATTGAGTGGTTGATGGTCGCCACCACCTACCACTACGGAAAAGATGTTGGACTTATATGTCTCTGCAAGAAAGTTCTCATGAAAATTACATGTACCATGGGTATATATTTCATTTTTCCGTTTGACAACGCTAGTCCTGTTATAATACTTTACCATTCCTGTTTGGAGTGTGTTCATATATTTTTTTGCACAGCATCCCAGTGCAGAGAATGGAGAATGAAAGACTGATTAAGAGGGTGTATGTAGGTGAGGTGGAGGGAGAGAGAGGGAGAGGTAGACAGAGGATGAGGTGGAGGGATGGAGTTTAGAGGTATATGAGGGAGGTGGGAGTGAGTCGGGGGGAGGGTAGTCAAATGGTGGGTGAGAGCGACTTGGAGGCGTTTTGTCTACGGCCACCCTTTGCGGGATTAGGGGGTCGGGCTATAGATAGATAGATAGATAGATCCCAGTCACAGACATCAGTGGCATTATGTAAAATTTGACAGATTCCTTAGTTGCATTTGGTAGGAATAACTCTAAATCGTTTTTAATGGGTGAATGGATCTTAACCTATCGTGAAAGTATGGCTGGACTGTCTATGTCAGGCCCCTGAAGTCAAAAGGGTCGTCATCACAGGCAAATTTAAGACTAGTGAACTTATCCTTATAATCACGAGGATATCGTTAGGTATCCACATCACTGGATTTCCAAGGCTTCTTTATTCACTCGTCCTCCAAACACTTTTCAGCTTGATAAGCATTTATTAATTCTTCACCAATTTGCTTCAAACCTGGCACAATTGTTCCTTGGACAAGTACCACCAAACTGTTTCATTGCCACATATGCTTTCCAAGGGGATCAAATCATACAAAACCACATTTAAATCCAGTGTTTTTGTGCATTCATTAATCATCATGGCAGGTTGCAATGAAGTATATCAGTGCACTAGAAATGTGAGAAGACGACTATGTACTCCCTTGAAAATGTTCGACAATCTTAAATATATTCAATCTTTGTTACTACCACCAGATTGCTTTATTCAGCTAAAGAAAGAACCTCGGTAATAACAAGGTTTTTCAAGGATATATCTGACTACTCTATTTCAAAAACTCCCCACTGACATAAATATTATAGCCATGACATTGCAAGAATTAAAATATATATTGTCACAGCAGGAATGTATTACTAAAATGTGTTCTTTATTCAGTATGCCTCTCAGTAACCAACCATGAGATTTTCCATGAAATTTGTCTCCAAAAAGAACTTGATTCATAATAATATCTCGCATACCACCTGACGAATCACTTGCAACATGGAACACCAAAGCCGGTGATCCGTTGATTCTGTCGCGCATGGAACCCACAAGGCAGTGGATGGTTGATTCTCTTGCAACATGGGACTGGTTTGTTAATTATTTTGCAACATGGAACCCTAAATCCGGTGGCTGGTTGATTCTCTTGCAGCACTGAGCCCCAAATCCTGTGGTTGGCTGATTCGCCTTTCTAACTCCCAGGGTCTCAAATTATCCACCACCTCTACCCTCCTTCTCGTCCTCCTTTCAGACATTATCTGTTTCTTTTTTCCATCACACTATGAGCAACAGTAGTTTTCATTTTTCCCTGCATCCTGAGACACACATTCATTCTCGCCACATCATGTCAGTTCAGGTCGGTACAGAAACATTCAGGTCCTGTTAGGCCAGTTCAAGTTCCGTTACGTCTATTCCAGTTCAGTCTGGCTCATTTAGGTGTGTTCAGGTCTTTCATATGAATTCAGGCCAAATCAAGCCAATTCATGCTCTTTCAGAGCCATTCACGTCACTGCCCTCCAGAACTGTTTGCTTGCATCCTTCGCCCATTTCGTCTGTGTAGCAGCACTCGTCTCGTAACGCAGTCTCATCCATTTTACTGTCCAACTCTTTATTGGAAGAGTTAAGTGATGTTCTGTACTTCATATAATGGAAGATGTCATCTCTGGAGCCACCTTCCTCAGTCAGCATTTCCTTCTGTCTATGACACCCTATCTTTTAAAGGCTGTATATCCAGGCATATCGAAATGAAAGTTTGGCTGTATTTTGTTCAGTTTTAACTTTAAGAAAATCTTTTGTAACTTCACATCCTCTGGTTCTTTCTTTTTCCACACACACACACACACACACACACACACACACACACACACACACACATACTCACAAGCATGTTTTTGGTACCTCCAGGCAATTTTACAATGTTCTGGGAATATATCATGTATGGTGAATGGGGTTGAAAACAATCTTCGTCAGCCCCTTGATAACCAACTTTCTCTCCCCAGTCTGAATAAAATCGTCTGAAAGCAGCAGGAATAAGATACAAAATATTTCTGAAGAGATTACCTATGCCGATTTTTAACCCTTCCACCAGAGTACTCCTGCGTTCTATTTACTTTATTCATTCCACAGTCAGATGACTACATCTCACAAAGGGAAAACCACCAACAGGAAAGAAACTGAAGAATATTATGCTTAATTTGTCAAGCTGAAAAGTTCGCTAAAAACTGAAGAAAGAAAGGAAGAATGAAAAGAAAATGACGCCATCGTATTCCATAACAACTCTACTACCACTGAGTTTTTATTGACCAAGAATCCTTAATCACATTTAACTTTTTGATACTGTACTTATATATGTCGTCATCAAACGGTTCTGTGAATTCCTTACCCGACCTGGTCTTGTTCAGTTCCCTACAACAAATTGCTTAATCTTCTTCACCAGCAAAAGTTTGGTCACCGTACTCATAGTTTTGAAGTTAAAAAAGTAAAAGAAAAGCCAGACTCTGCTCGGAACCGCCTTCTCAGGAACATGGTTGGTCCCCGGTGCATGGCTTGGCAGGATGTGCAGTGGTGATGTGCTCTGTCAAGGAATAGGAAGAGATGATGTTTTTGTGTCATTCTATTGCCGAGCCTTCTAAGTATGTATTGGCAACGGATATAGCTTCAATGATCTCTGAATAATGGGAGACCTTATAGCAGCATCTAAAACAAAGAATAACAGTACACACACACACACACACACACACACACACACACACACACACACACACACACACACACACACACACATGTACACGGGTATTTTATTGACAAAAAATGTATAATACAGAATGAATCATACATAAATAGTTTTGGCATTCCACACAAAATTTTTTGTCCAGCAATATATGCAATTCCATTCCTTCATGAGAGAGGACAACTTAATAGAATTTTACTCGGTATCCTAAAAAACGACGACTCACACTTCTCGTACATACACAAGTCTCACCATATCACTATGTTTAAACTGCCAGTACATAAGAAGTCCTTATACATTTACAAACATATGTAAAGCACATGCAAGAAAAAAGTATTTGTACATGCTCATTCAACACATGAATTCATATGCATACACTACACTGATAAAATAAATAACTCATATGTGCATACTTACAAATATGAATATAAATATCCCAAGTGTGTGTGCAAATTAACCAGATAACACATATAAAATACTGTAAAAGAGTTCTGCTTGTTATTATACATTCAAATTAATTTATATGCAGACTAAACCACTATCTAGTTATGTTGAAGTTAACTTGTTGCATCATATTTACTTATACATGTGCAAAACATTATTAATAAAGTCACATAGGTCTCCAGGATTATCATCCACATTTAACTGACTCATCATGGAAGAAGAGTCCAACACTGAGAACCTACTACGACAGTCAGTAGACAGTGGACATTCTAACAGAACGTCTTTGATCTTGAATTTCTGTTCCGTCACACACACACACACACACACACACACACACACACACACACACACACACACACACACACACACACACACACACACACACACACACAAGTCCAGAAGCTGTGACTAAGACACTGAACTCGGAATCAAAATGCCCGTGATCAAGCCTGTAGCTAGCAATGCTGCTGATGTGAGGGAGGTGATAATCTCCCCTACCAAGTGTACCACAAGGAGCACCGCGCTAAAGACCAGAGAAGATTAATTTGTTTCCAAGCTGGGCCGAGGGCCTGGCTGGGCGCAGTAAACATTAGTAGGTGGATCTGTCCCATTGTGCCAACGCCGCACTCCCGGCTTAGCGATGAGGGTATATTGGATTCGCTTTCGTCTGAGAGAACTGAGTCATTCCAAAAGCTTAAATACTACATAGGGGTTACTTGAAATTCAGTAAGCCATAGTTACGAAGTAAGAATGAGTCTCCTTGGTTACTAGCTAATCCGACCCTCCGGCAAGGCTACACTTGGCCATCAACTGAGCTGAAAGGCGTTAGGGACCTTTATCAGTTTAAATATTGGATGGGATGTCAGACCATTTCATTAGCCGTCATGATAAGCTCAATGCCAATTAAGGTTAGAACATTTATGTTTGGATATATGTAGTGTGTGTCATTGAGTACAGTGAATAAATAAACTGAAAATTACGGCACACACACACACACACACACACACACACACACTCTCGAATTCACTTTCAATCCTACTCTCTCTCTCTCCTTCATAGTCTCACACACTTTCGCTAATCCTCACTTGTTCGCACTCACTCACTGTGACTGAGATGATTTTAAATGAAGGAGAGAGAGAGAGAGAGAGAGGGTGGGGGGAATTCTAATCTTTTCCAACAACATTAAAGATCTTTGTACTCATTTCCAAAAACCTGGTCTAGGCAACGTTTTCGTCTGACGCAACAATACCATCGAGGCAAAGTTGTAGGAAAAGAGGGTAGAGTTGTTTGTTGGAAATTCCACTTCGGCAACGATGCTACGTCACTTCAAGGTCGAATACAATGTCATTGTTGGCTATGGACATACGTGATGGGGTTAATCCCCGTGCTTGTCTGTGTCCCGGGATATATATACTGGTGGGTGGGACAGGTGGAGGCATCACACTCACTGAGCAGTAAGGACAACCAACATGCAGCGCTTCATGGTTCTCACTGTCTCTCCCTTCCTCCTGCTCCTACTCCTGGGCACGGCCTCCAGCCTGCCTCTAGTCGACTCACAGGATGAAGGAGTCGACGCTGAAATCATCCCAGTAGTCTTTGTAGTCGACCCATACTCGTCCCTTGAACTTGAAGAATCGACAGGAGGAAAGTCTCTAGAGGAAGGAGGTGTGAGGAGAAGGAGACAGACCACTGTGTCAGGAGACGTCAACAGGGAAGATCTGGGTGGCGGGTAAGGCGTCTGTTTGTGTCAAGTACTGAACAGTTATTAGCAGTACTAAATCATGCTTTTTTGTGCGTCATGGTTTGATTACATACAACGAAGCTATATCACATTGACACTTGATCTTGGTGAAATTAGTTTTCATTTAGTCGCTAAAATCGTATGCAGGAAATTTTTCTACTATTAATAGCAGTAACTACAAGGATACTGAAATGTGTAGCCTAATACTGTAGCATCACATAGTGTCACCTAATATGACGTTTTGGTTGCCCCCAGCGCTCATCGTGACAGCGGCAACATCAACATCAGCCATAAATCCAACAAACACACAGTCACGGGCGGCCTCTCCGTCGACCGAACCAAGGTCCCAGGGTGAGTCCGCTTACAGGGCTGAGTCCACATCAGTCTTGGCCGCTCCGGATAATAATTCCTACTTTTGTTATGACATGTTCTCGTATCACTAATCATTATTGTACACGCTTTATTCGTGTGTTTATTTGAACCGATGAAAATTTTACTGTCTTGACACAACTTTATTACTTATCTGTTCGTTTCCTCCATATACCATATTTCTTCCCCACCTGCTCACTACCTGTGTCTGTCCGTCTGGCCCCACACAGGCTGGGCAGCAGCAGGAACCTGGGAGTGAACGCAGGCTACGAGTTCAGACCCAACAAGAACACCGCCTTTAACATCGGTGTCTCTCACTCAAGAGGCAGCAGCGGCAGGTGAGTGGAAAAGGAGTTCTTGGAGGCCAGGGATGACTGTGATACAGTATAAAGGACTGTTTTACAATATGGGAAAAGGACTATGGTATCATTTATATACATTAGGACAGATGCTTCGGCAGGAATGTTATACCTTATGGGGAGGAGGCAGTGGTATGTCTATTATATACGCTATGAGTTGAGAGTGTATGATGGAGAGGCTATCCATTGTGGGAAAGGGACTATGGCTTTGCTGTTCTACTTTTGGGAGAGAGAATCATGATAGGACTACAATACTATACATAATGGGAAGGACACTATAATTACTGGATAATCAGTATCATTGGCAAAACGAAACGCACAGACAGCAACCCCAAATAAGGTCGTTGGTCAACCACCGAAAGTGAAATTTCATACTGTTCCGTTAAACACTTCCAATAGTAAATATTCTACAGGAATGTGGTGTGTCTGGGTCGTGAAGTAGCGTAAAGGACTTAGCATTCATTCTGGATGAAGCATACAGTTATCTACGCATAGGTTGTTTAAACTTTCAGAACCCTAACTTTGTCCTTCCATCTTTGTCGTACAGGGCTACCAACTTCGGCGTTGGATTCTCTCACACGTTCGGCAGGCGATAAGGGTGAGGGTGACGGCGACGTACAATAGGTCCCATTGACAGTGGGATTGGGAGAAAGAATGGCCATTATCATTATATCTAATTTTTTTTTCATGTCCATTTCTCTCTCTGCATCCCTTCTCTCTCACCTGTGCCATATTCCTAGAGTTGTTTTCCAAACCTTGTAACTCTTCGCTGATTCTTCCCAAGACTCAGGTAATAACTGTTTCATCCAAATCCACAAAGATGATTTCCAGTTTTTGTAATCTCTTTATGATTTACCAATTTAGCTGTTATTTTTATACGATGTGTAGGATGAAAAATAAATTATGATGCCCTTGAAATATTTGTTTACATCTCCCTGAAGAAATCTGGAGCTAACTTCATTAGAAATTGAACGCAATTATAGACCTGCATACAGTAGGCTTACTTGTAGATGTAGATGTAGAAAGAAGTCTCTCTACAGAAAAGATGCTGGAATTATATGTCTCTGCAAGAAAGTTCTCATGAAAATTACATGTACCATGGGTATGTGTTTCATTTTTCCATCTGACAACGATAGTCCTGTTATAATACATTACCATTCCTGTTTGGAGTGTGTTCATATATTTTTTGCTCAACATCGCAGTAACAAATGTCAGTGGCATTATATAAAATTTGACAGATTCCTTAGTCGTATGTGGTGGGTATAACTCGAAATCCTTTTTAATGGGTGAATGGATCTTAACCTATCGTGGATGTATGGCTGGACTGTCTATGTCAGGCCCCTGAAGTCAAAAGGGTCAGTCAACATAGGCAATATTAAGACTAGTGAACTTATCCTTATTTTCACGATATCGTTATGTATCCACATCACTGGATTTGCAAGGCTTCGGATTGATATCATTTCTTTATTAATTCTTCACCAATTTGCCTCAAACCTGGCACAGTTATTCCTTGGACAAGTACCACCAGACAACTGTTTCATTGTCACGTAGGCTTTCTAAGAGAATCAAATCATACAAAACCACATTTAAATCCAGTGTTTTTGTACATTCATTAATCATCAAGGCAGGTTGCAATGACGTATATCAGTGCACTAGAAATGTGAGAAGACGACTATGTACTCCCTTGATAATGTTCGACAATCATAAATAAATTCAATCTTTGTTACTACCACCAGATTGTTTTATTAGCTAAAGAAAGTACCTCAGTAATAACAAGGATTTTCGAGGATATATCTGACTACGTTATTTCGAAAACTCACCGCTGACCTAAACATTATACCCATGACACTGCAAGAATTAAAATATATAGTTTCAAAGCAGTACAACTCTCATGTGCGGGGAGGCTTCCCACATACAGCTCTTCTCAATAGGTTGGAGTCAAAGGCTTTTCGTCTCATTAACTCTCCTCCTCTTACTGGCTCCCTTCAACCTCTGTCTCTTCACAGCACTGCTGCATCTTTATCTCTTTTCTATCGCTACTTGAATAATCACTTCTCTGAACCGTCTGCTTGCATTCCTCCACCTCTACGACGGGCGCGTAGCACCCGTATAGCAGCAAACTCTCATCCCTTTTCTGTCCAAATCTCTAATGCAAGAGTTAAGCGTTACTCCCAATCCTTCACCTATGCAACAGGTCAACTTTGGAACTGTCTTCCTCTGTTTGTATTTCCTGCCAGCTATGACCTCCAGTCTTTCAAACGCAGTGTGTCCAGGCATCTCGAAATGATCGGATCTTGAATTTGGCTCTCTCTTGTATTTTGTTTTTCTCTTGGAAGGAACAGTTATTGCGGGCTCGTGGCCTTTGGTTCCGTCTTCCTAGCATTAAAAAAATAAAATGTGCTCTTTATTCAGTATGCCTCTCAATAACCAATCATGAGATTTTTCATGAAATTTGTCACCCAAAAGAACTTGATTCATAATAATATCTCGCATACCACCTGACGAATCACTTGCAACATGGAACACCAAAGCCGGTGATCCGTTGATTCTGTCGCGCATGGAACCCACAAGGCAGTGGATGGTTGATTCTCTTGCAACATGGGACTGGTTTGTTAATTATTTTGCAACATGGAACCCTAAATCCGGTGGCTGGTTGATTCTCTTGCAGCACTGAGCCCCAAATCCTGTGGTTGGCTGATTCGCCTTTCTAACTCCCAGGGTCTCAAATTATCCACCATCTCTACCCTCCTTCTCGTCCTCCTTTCAGACATTATCTGTTTCTTTTTTCCATCACACTATGAGCAACAGTAGTTTTCATTTTTCCCTGCATCCTGAGACACACATTCATTCCCGCCGCGTCATGTCAGTTCAGGTCGGTAAAGAAACATTCAGCTCCTGTTAGGCCAGTTCAAGTTCCGTTACGTCTATTCCAGTTCAGTCTGGCTCATTTAGGTGTGTTAAGGTCTTTCATATGAATTCAGGCCAAATCAAGCCAATTCATGCTCTTTCAGAGTCATTTAGGTCACTGTTTTATAGAGCTGTCTACTTACATCCTTCCTCCATTATGTCGCGTGGTTCGCACCACCCGGCTAGTTATGCACAGTATATATAAATAAATATATATATATATATATATATATATATATATATATATATATATATATATATATATATATATATATATATATATATATATATATATATATATATATATATATATATATAACTGTATGAGATAGAAATGGTAATTTGATGACTAAAGATTTGGATATAAAAGGAAGGTGGAAAGAGCACTTTGAATCTGTTCTAAATAGACCAATCCCAGCTGAAGAGGACATTTTGCCAGCCGAGAGAGATTTGCAGATAGAAACAGGGGATATAACCTTGGAAGAGGTAGCAAAATCTATAAAGGAGTTAAAGAATTTTAAGGCTCCAGGTGAGGATGGAATATTCCCTGAAATGCTTAAGATGGAAAATGACGAGTTGATGAATGCGCTTTTGAAACTTTTTAATGTGGATTGGGATAATGGTGGAATTCCAGAAGAGTGGAAAAATGGAGTGATTATAAAAATACAAAAAAGGGAGATTTAAGTGTGTGTGGCAATTGGAGGGGGATAACTTTGACGCCTGTAGTTGCAAAAGTCTTTTCCAAAATCTTGTTGAACAGAATAGAGCCAGTAATTGATAAAATTCTAAGAGAAGAACAAGCTGGCTTTAGAAAGGGTCGAGGTTGTAATGATCAGATTTTTATTGTAAGGCATCTAATGCAACAAGCAAATGAGATGAAAATGCCACTTAGTATGTGTTTTGTGGATTTTGAAAAGGCGTTTGATAGTGTTTCGCGTGGAGCCATGTTGAAAATTTTGAGATTCTATGGTATACCAGAAAAGTTTGTAAATATTATTAAAAGTCTGCATGAAGGTACTTTTTGTAAGGTAATGGTGGGTGGTTCTTTGATCCATTTCAATTTAGGTCAGGAGTGATTCAAGGAGGAGTTCTTTCGCCATTGTTGTTTGTTTTGGTTATGGATTATGTTATGAAAAAGGTTGCAAGGAGAACAGGTGCAGGAATTAACTGGAAAGAAAATAAGAAGCTGATGGATTTGGACTATGCTGATGATATTGTGCTTATTTGCGGAAGTATTTACGAGATGCAGAGGGTGCTTGATTGTCTGGTGGAGGAAGGAGAAAAAGTGGGATTGGTAATAAATTGTGGAAAGACTGAAATTATTAATATGAACGTGGAGAACCAAATCGATTGTGTAATTGGGAATAATGTGGTGAAGAATGTAGAAAACTTTAAATATCTGGGAACGATTGTATCATCTAATGGATCATTAAACAATGAAATTGAGGAGAGGATTAGACAGGCTTGGCGAGCTGTTGGAATGTTGAAATCTGTTTGGAATAATAATATGCTTTCGGTACATACTAAAGTGAAAATTTACAAGTCCATGGTTAGACCAATTTTAATTTACGGCCATGAGTCATGGTACAGTACAATTGCAACAGATCAGAAAGTATTAGGATTTGAGAATAAAATACTGAGAAGGATTCTTGGGGTAAAGTGGCAAGACAGAGTTACAAATGCAAGAGTAAGGGATATTACGAGAGTAGAACCAGTTAATGAATATGTGAGACTGTCTCGCTGGAAGTGGCTGGGGCACATATACAGAAAAGAAGGTAGTTTAATACAGGATGTGCCAGAGTGGACTGCTAGAGGAAGAAGAGGTAGAGGTAGGCCGAGGGAAACCTGGTTAAGGACAATAAAAAACGAAGCAGGAGAGGAGTGCTAGTGCGACCTGAAGGAGATGGCAAGAGACAAATATTGGTGAAGAGAGTTCATTGAGGCCCTATGCATCCCGTGGGGTGCCACAGGAAGTGATTGATTGATTGATATAAATATATATATATATATATATATATATATATATATATATATATATATATATATATATATATATGTATATATATATATATATATATATATATATATATATATATATATATATATGTATATATATATATATATATATATATATATATATATATATATATATATATATATATATATATATATATATAAATATATATATATATATATATATATATGCAAGTATGTGTGTGTGTGTGTGAGAGAGAGCTATATAGTTACATAAATCGACAGCCAGCACAATCCAGCCACATCCATTCAGGTCAGCTTAGATCCTGTCTAGCCATTGTAGTTCGTTTCAGCCATGCTTCACTGAAGTACATCAGCCGAGGATTGCTTCAATGAGTTAGATCGTTTCAGGTACTTTTAGGTCACTTCGCCTCGCAGCCCACCTAGATCAATAATTATCGTGTCATACGATGTTTATAAGTGCGTGTGCTAAAAATCAGGGAAAATAGCTATAACGTGTTTGAGAAGTGACACTTCAGGTATTTCAGCACTGATGGAGTGGGAAATGATGAGGGGGCAGGCTGGGTCGTGATGGCTCTGGTTGGAGAGCCATGACGGGATAGCACAGCTTGTGAAAATGGGCGTTACAACTGAGCTGGTAGTTGAAGCATTATTATCTGGGATATGCTATTTAACAGCTTAGTAGAAATAGAGGTGTGGGGAGGGAGCGGCCAGGATGGGCTGGGATGGATGGCAGTGAGTGTTCGTGCATGCCTTGATGAGAATCGAGTGGATCCTCACTAGATCTTTGTGAAACTTCAGATTATTTTAGGGCCTATTATTTTTTTTTTCTTTTATTAAAAAATGTTGTCTCGACATGGGCTCAAATCCCAACAACTCCGAAGCTATGATTACTGATGAACTTATGGACTAAGTACAAGGAAGGCCATTTTCAGCCCCCCTATCCCCCAAAAAATAGTAACTGCAGCTTTGTAACGACTGAAACTTTGACCCTTGTTAATATAGCATTTGTCACGCTACATTACCGTAAGGAAAACCTACTGCAGTTTTTCAAAGATCTCGCTGGTCACCAGCTATGCTGTGGATGTTGTAAGTGTCCGGGTAATTGCCGGGTTTAATTTGAAGGGAAAAAATGGGTGGGGTGGATGAACTGGGTTTGGATGTTGGGCTGGTGGTACAAGGCGGGACAGGCAGGTTACACCCAGTATGATGCGTGGCGCTGGGGTGGGAACACGTCTTTCAGCAACGGTCGGTGCTGGGAGGCAATAAAAAAGATGAAGTGGTTGTAATGTTGAGGCGGAATAGGCCGGCATAGTGGTGGGCGGTGAGGCAGGGCCAGGGAAAGACGCCCTGGGTAAATGGGTGTTGTACAGTGGGTTGGACGTTTGGGACGCGGAGATGATATTATATTGTAAAACTTTGTCCAAAAATAAGGGAACAATAGCAAGAAAGCTCATGCCTGTCGTCTCACGATGAAAAAAAAGAAAAAAAGAGAGAGAGAAAACTCAACCATTTGTGGTAATAAACGGCGGGGGGAAATGTGGGCTATGTGAGGAGGATTGGGGAGAGGAAGAAAGGATCTAGGACTGGCCATTTTTGTATGATAAGACTAATCAAGTTCCAGCCACAAATCTGGAAGGACTGCTTGCTACACATACGATAGACAGCGAGTAGATCTGTCACATCCTATATAATGCTTTGAAATCGATGGCATGATTAATTATATAATGAATGACCACCTCAAAAACCTTATCTATATGAAAGGAACTGTTCTGTAGCAAGGTTACAAAAGTCTACAGTATACAGTACATGTAAAAGGATCATGTACACAGGACACGTGTGGTTTTGATGACTACTTTGTTGTAGAGACATTTCATTCTGCCTCATTTCAACTGACCCGATTTCCATGATCTTTTACTATACAGTATAATTAAGTCATATTTAAAAACAAAGTAGTTGGTGTCAAAATGTTTCCAAAGAGTAGTAAACAATTCTAAGGGAGAAATAGTCTAGGTTTTCAGAACGTTATTAATTTATTTATTTGTATTTATTTATTTTTGCACACCATACACGGGCAGGAAGCTAGAATAACACACTGGGTAAAAAATTTTTTTTTTCATTCATTCATTGCCAGACGCCATGTATCCCAAACGGGGTGGCCAAGGGCTTAGAGTTAATTGTTTTACAGGGAGGGGCACTAATCCTCCACCAACCCCACTTGACACGTAGGGATGCCAACAGCATCTGGTGTTCCCAGGCGGTCACCCATCCAAGTACTAACCAGACCCAACGTTTCTTAACTTCGCTGATCGGACAGGAAGCGGTGTACTCAACGTGGTATGACCGTCATCACTGTTCAATTACGATAAATCAGTTGTAATAATACCAATATTTACAATGGATGTTCAGCCTAAATGTAGAAATTTTGTAAATGATGTACAGTACTATAATTTATATTTCACAACTTTCTGGCTAAGAATTTTGCAATATTTAATGGGCTGATATGGTGACTGCCAAACCAGCTAAGTAACTTTACAATACAGTAGTATATTTTCTTAACACTACAGATGTTGCCTGCTGCTTCTTCCCCTCTTGCGTACTGGTTAACAGACAAATAATAATAATTACTGAATTTTACACGACAGACAGACTAAATATATCTATCTATCTATTTACATACAATATTATGTGAACCAGCGTCATGAAATTGGATGGAGACATTAGCTGAGTCTTGGCAGGTTCAATTGAGATCTTAAGGGCTGGGATAACAGTTCGAAAAATAATTCCCAGGGGAGAGAGAACGGAAGAGTAAAAGAGGCAGAACACAAGAGCAAGAATTAAGGTGAGATACATAACAAATAATATCCATTGTCTGTCCCTGTCCCTCCGTCACTTGGACCCCCACCGCTATCACCCTCACTTTTGCTTAAACTGAAACTCTTCCCCTCGTTCTCGCTCATTCTTTAACACTCTCGATCCCCCTCCCCCTCCCCTTCCCCCTCCCTCTCCCTCTCGCCTTCGGAATAACTCTCGCCATCGCTCTTGCTCTCTCCTTCGCTCTTGCTCTCGCCTTCCCCCTTGCTCTCGCCTAAGCTCTTCTACTCGCCTTCGCTGTTGCTCTCGCCGACCGCCAAACGTGTGCAAGAGCCCAAAGCCAAAGTTCACAGACCTGTATGGAAAAGATGTATTTTGAAAGTTAATAAGTTCGTTCAACTATATGTAACATTTTGCATGCCTGCTACGCTGTACAATGTAATGAGCTTCATTATATTTTTCCTTAAGCTTCTACACCACCATGATAGATTAAAATAGTGTAGTACATTTGTTATTCCCTGTCTCCTGCCTCCTTGTAGGAACTTAGAAAACAGAGGAGGGGTCCCTAGTCCCCTCACCCCGCCCCTTTTAGTCGCCTTTTACGACACGCAGGGAATACGGTGGCAGAATTCTTCCTAACACAACCTGGCCGCAGAGTGAGAGTACCACCCCATAGTGCAGCCAGATTGTCCTCCCCCCTGCCACAGGGGGCTAAGATGAGAATGAATGTGTTTGTGTGGATGAGTAAATTGGCAGTGTGTCGTCCTGTCTCGGCTACCCCATTTCTTTGGGGGAAGCCGCCTAGGTATATAGATAGATAGACATTTATTATTTAAAGGACTTACATTAACCAAATCAAATCATTTCCTTCTTGGACTATGAAATGTTTACTTTCGGCGATTGGCCAGTTTTTCATGTGATAAAAACATTCTAGTCACCTCATACCCTTTCTTATAATGCAAAACAGTCGCACTATATTTTCTTTCCCCTGGTGCAAAACAGGCCTCTATATCACACTCTTGTCTGTTCTGCCAGTTCCTTTCCCTCCTTCTTTCACCCACCTGTCCTCCTTGCCTATGGTGTGGGAGACGCCGATGTTCAAAATGGTGTTCTTGTTGGGTTTGAATTCGTAGCCGGCGTTCACCACGTCGCTGCTGCTGTCCTGTCTGTGTGGGGCCAGAGGGACAGACACAGGTGGTAAGCAGGTGGGGAAGGAATGGTGTAAATGGTCGCTACATACTTATACTATGACTGAGCACCGCCAAATACAAGGGCTCCTATGAACAAACGACAAAAACTTATTCATGAACTATGACTGATACGAATATTTGATATAATGAAAATCAGCAATTATCAGCGGAAAAGCCGGGACTGAGATGGACACAACTTCTACAAGTGCACTCACCCTGGGATATTGGTTCGGCTGTAGGTGACGCCGCCCTTGACAGTGTGATTGCCGAAGGAGTGACTGATTTCGACGTTGCCTACGTCGCGGTGGCCCCTGGAGGCAGTGGAGAGTTTATGTTAGGTGACAGTATGAGCGGGTTTCGGTGCATTTTGGCTATCTGTCAGTCTGTCTATCCATATCTAAATATCTAGATAGATAGATAGATAGACAGATAGTAATGGGAATTATTAATGTGATCTTTCGTCTGGTTAAACTAGCTTTATGGCGACAATGCTACAGTTAGTTTCAGCAACAGCTTAAATTATACCCTAATGTTCAAAAACTATGGTATCATGATGTTTAGAAGACAAGAGTATGGTTCAGCATTACAGTCAGATGTGACTAACACAAGACACAGGCAGACGCCTTACCCGCCATCCAATTTCTCCCTGTTGATGCATCCTGTCACATTGGCCTGTCTCCCCCTCCTCACACCTCCTTCTTCCTGCTGATTCTTCCTCTAGTTCGAGGGACGAGTATGGATCGACTTCAAAGACTAATGGGGTGACTGGGACCCCCGAGTCGACATTCAGTACTTTATTATCGACTCCTTCGTCAGTTGAGTCAAGCATGCTGGGGTCGACTTGAGGCAGAGAGGAGGCCGTGCCCAGGAGCAGGAGCAGGACGAAAGGTGAGACGATGAGAGCCAGGAAGTCCTGCATGTTGACTCTCCCCAGTGCTGAGTGAGAGTGATGCTTTAACCTGCTCCACACACCATTTGTATAATTTCCGCAATATAGAGATAAACATGAGAAAACCACCAATAAAACAGGTCCCTCACTAGATTCAACTTTTTAATTCGTCCTTGTGACAGACGAGGAATTATTACCTTTGGGAATTTCGTGTACTGAAGTCTTGCTTATTTTCCTACTTTCGCTCATGTTCCTTTGCGTGCGTGGCAATGTTACGTCATATCAAAACGTTCGCTGCGCCAGTTCTAGGAAAATGGGTAAAAAATTCATTGTTGTGACTAGGAAAGGTTTGCTATCTCTTGTGTGTGTGTGTGTGTGTGTGTGTGTGTGTGTGTGTGTGTGTGTGTGTGAGAGAGAGAGAGAGAGAGAGAGAGAGAGAGAGAATTTATTAAAAGAATTAAACACAACTGTGACTCCCAGTTCTTACTTTGCGATTCATTCACGTCAGTATTAAATGAATTTATCTGTTTGTCTGTCTGCTCATCTCTGTCTATATATATCTGTCTCTATATCTGTACCTAAATATCTATCCATCTATATATTGTATCTATCTGTCCATTTAGCTAGCTAGCTTTGTCTATCTAACTCTGTCTCTCTAACTTTCACTCTGTTGAGCACCACCTCTCCTCCTCTAAACCTTACCTTCTCTTCCTTACTGAGACTCAGCTGTCTGAGGCAACTGACAGCAACCATTTTCTGTATCCTTCTTACTCATTTCAAAGCCAAAGGTGGTTGTTGTGTATACGTACTCAACGACTTATCTTACTCTCGTGTTCCTGAACTTGATTCTTCTGAATTCTCTGCTCTCTGGCTTCGGCTTTCCTGTCATTCTCCGACTAAATATATCTGCACTGTTTACTTATCCCCTAATTCTACTGACTATGAAAAATTCTTTGACTATCTTACTTCCACGATGGAACACATTCTATCCATTTCTCCTTTCTCTGAAATCTCCATTCTAGGAGATTTCAATGTTCACCATCACCTTTGGCTCTCCTCTCCTTTCACTGATCCACCTGGTAAACAAGCCTACAGTACATCTTTTCTATCCTTAATGACCTAGAGCAGTTTGTACAGCACCCTACCCATATCCCTGACCGCCTTGGAGAGAGCTTGACCTATTCCTTACAACTAATCCTTCTGCTTACACTGTTAATCTTTTCTCTCCGTTGGGCTCCTCCGATCACAACCTTATTATCTTAACCTGTTCTATCCCTCCAGTACGGCCTGTGGCCCCTCCAAAGAAACGTCGACTGTGGCACTCTGGAGCTGCAGACTAGGAGGCCTTCAGGCAGTATTTCTTTGATTTTCCCTGGAATGATTATTTCTTTCATGGCCAAGAGCCACCTGAGTGTGCTTTGCTCATTACGGAGGTTTTTCTCTCGGGCATGGAAGCATACATTCCTTTCTCACATCCTTTGACTAATGCAAGAAAGCCTTGGTTTAATCAGGCTTGTTCTAATGCTGTCCACAACAAGGAGAGGGCCTACAAAAGGCACCAGAGCCATACCACCCTTGAATCACATCTTGTGTATGTTTCTGCCAGGAATCGTGCTAAGTCTGTTCTTCGCTCTGAATATAATTTCATCCGAAGTAAATGCTCTCAGCTCTCCAACTCGAATTCTTCCCGTTTCTTCTGGCACCTTGCCAAAAGCCTACTTTACCTCATCATCCTTCCCTCCCCTTTTCTACTCTGATGGCTCTGTAGCTATTTCTTCTACTGATAAAGCAGATCTCTTCACTCAGACTTTCTCCTCCAATTCCACCTTAGACGATTCTGGTGCTGTTCCTCCATCACTTCCCCCTTCTGACTTCCTTATGGCTGACATTAAAATTTCCTCAGCTGATGTATTTTCTGCCATCATTGGCCTCAATACTAACAAGGCATATAGGGTTGATGGAGTACCTCCTGTTGTCCTTAAGAACTGTGCTTCTGTGCTTACACCCTGCCTTGGTAAACTCTTTCACCTCTGTCTGTCAACTTATACCTTTCCTTCTTGCTGGAAGTTTGCTCTCATTCAGCCAGTCTCAACGAAGGGTGACCATTCCCTACCCTCTAACTATAGTCCAGTTGCTTTAACATCTTATATCTCAAAAGTTTTCGAGTCAATTCTTAACAGAAAAATTTTAAAGCATCTTTCCTATCACAACCTTCTTTCTGATTATCAGTATTGGTTCCGTCAGGGATGCTCCACTGGCGATCTTCTCACCTACTTTTCATACTCCTGGTCATCCTCCTTTCGGGACTTTGACGAAAGCTTTGCCATTGCACTTAACATCTCAAAGGCTTTCGATTGAGTCTGGTATAAATCTTTAATTTCCAAATTGCCCTCTTACGGTTTCTGGCCATCGTTATTCTCCTAGATCTATCAACAGTGGTGTTCCACAGGGCCCTGCCCTATCACCAACTCTCTTCCTTTTATTCATCAGTGACCTAAGCTGTACATCTAACCCTTTCCACTCATATGCTCATGACTCCACCCTTCACCTTTCCATTCGGTTCCTGCAACGTCAATCTTAGCAGTTACTTCAACAAACAAGGGATGAGGCTGTGGCACACCTAATATCTGACTTGGCTCGTATCTCTGACTGGAGTAAAAATAATCTTGTTGCTTTTAATGTATCAAAGACTCAGTTCTTACACCTATCAACCCGACAAAAACTTCCACAGGTATACCCACTAATGTTTAACATCATTCCAGCCTGCTTTATTCCTTCCACCAGCAACATCATCATTATTATTATTATCCCAACATCTAATCCCACTTAGGAATGGACTTATATTTTGCTTAACGCCAAACAGTCTTATTCAGCTTAAAGAATTCACACTCATTTATCATAATAACCATGGTCATCATAACCCTGCTGCCCGATTATCTGAACCGGATGGGTAAGACACGGGAACAAGGAAACGTAAGAGGAGTGTCTAATAAAGTCACCAAAATTTCATTCACATTCATCATTCAGTCCCTACAATTTCCCGGATCCACCCCACCCCCCCACGAATAATTAACAAAGTTATCCTGCTTCAAAGCTCTCACAAGTTCCCCCCTGATTCTGATGATCTTTTCCATTTTTTTTATTTTCTTCGTGCCACTTACAGACGATTCAGTTACCTATGTAAAGGCACCTGCAGTGATGGGGTCAGAACTATTTTCCTTGAACCCCTGTATAATCTTATTTCTCTCCCTTAGCTGAATAAAATCGTCTGAAGTGACAAGGAATTAAAATACTGTATGTCATTGGATTGAAGGGAGTAAAAGCAGCGGATGCGACCAATGCAACGTGTATCATTCTTAATACGTACTTCATCTATCCAGTTCTGTTCTTCGTCAGTTCTTTTCCTTAGTTGTCATGCCCACACCTCGCGTCTTGTCACGATTACAGGGTATCACATCATGTCATCATCTTAGCCTCCCACACTACCTCCAACCTTCAATCTCACTCACATACACCATTTTCACTACGCTTGTCATATCCATTCTCTCTGTGTGACCATACCTTCAAAACACACACTAAACCCTTTCGTCAGCATACTTCCTTAATCTCTCGCGAATCTTTTTTTTTTTTTTTTCAGTTCCATACATTAGAACCATTTTCATTGCTCTCTCTCTCTCTCTCTCTCTCTCTCTCTCTCTCTCTCTCTCTCTCTCTCTCTCTCTCTCTCTCTCTCTCTCTCTCTCTCTCTCTCTCTCTCTCTCTTCACTTCTTCCACGGACCTCTGTTTATTATTACACATATTCCTTATCCTCTAGATTTACATGTACTCGTATTAATTACAATGAGGACGATTTTTTTTTTTTTTTTTTTTTTTATATGAAGGGTTTTTCTAAAGATGGCTGTATCTCAACCATCTAGTTGTACAAGTCTATGCTAAGCTTCATGAAATCCTTTGTTGGTGGGAAGACTTAGATACAGAAGACAGAATTGTAGTGTGGAGGTGAGCACTTGTATTTCTACTCATCAGTCCAGGTTTTTTATATCTTACGCAGGGAAGCCCATATAAAACGCTACAATTACACTCTGCCAGGCGCTTCCTACCCTCTTCCCTGCATCATCACTCATTTCCTACCCTCTGCCCTGCATCATCACTCATTTCCTACCCTCTACACTGCATCATCACTCATTTCCTACCCTCTACACTGCATCATCACTCATTTCCTACCCTCTGCCCTGCATCATCACTCATTTCCTACCCTCTGCCCTGCATCATCACTCATTTCCTACCCTCTGCCCTGCATCATTACTCATTTCCTACCCTCTACACTGCATCATTACACATTTCCTACCCTCTACACTGCATCATTACTCATTTCCTACCCTCTACACTGCATCATCACTCATTTCCTACCCTCTACACTGCATCATTACTCATTTCCTACCCTCTACACTGCATCATTACTCATTTCCTACCCTCTACCCTACATCATTACTCATTTCCTACCGTCTGCACTGCATCATTACTCATTTCCTACCCTCTACCCTACATCATTACTCATTTCCTACCCTCTACCCTACATCATTACTCATTTCCTACTCCCACTGCCACAGCCAAGCCCATACTAGCCGACTGACCCGTCCCCGCAACACGTTTGCATGTGCCTTCGTAAGTGTGAATATGTGTGTGTGTGTGTGTGTGTGTGTGTGTGTGTGTGTGTGTGTGTGTGTGTGTGTGTGTTTAAAGCATCCGGCTCAGTCCGACTGGAGTGCCGTAATTACCCACAAGGCGCCAGAATTTGGTTATATGGTTACCACCCAGCGTAGTAAATGGTTTCCTGGTGTACAGGAAACCATTTAGCTCGTCACTCAGTGTAGAGTCACCTACAGGCAGAAGTAAGAGGAAAAAATGAAGCAATGAAAGACAGAAGAGGGAGTGTAAAGTCACCCGTAGGCAGAAGGACGAGGAAAGAATTAAGGAAAGAAAGAAGAGGATGGAAGGAAAGAAGGATGGAGGAGAGGAAAGGGCAGACACCCGAGAGCAGCACTACATAGAGTGAGTGGATGGCAAGCGCCCCGCCATATATATATATATATATATATATATATATATATATAAATATATATATATATATATATATATATATATATATATATATATATATATAAATAAGAGAAAGTTTTTCTGTACGTCGAGTATGGAGATCGAGGAGGATACATACAGAACTTTAAGCAGCTCTAACAGGTGTAACTTTTTGCAAGGAATTTAGATGTTTAGGCTACATTGCAGTTCCTAAAGTGGCCCCGCTGACGTCCAAGATTAGAACTAGTCAGAAATAATCAACATGGTGGAAACATGGTAGTCATTTACCGTAGTGTTTTCTGCTTCTACAGTCTTATCATTATTAGCTACATCGGGTCGGTTTGGTGGTTGGATTGGTGTAGTGGGCGTGGCGGGTGGGGTAGGTGGGCAGTTTTGGTGGGTGCAGAGGGTAATGGAAAAATAGATCCATGGAAAATATTTCACTGAGGAAATAGGCTCAAGGAGGAACAAAAGTTTAATGGGTCAACTGGGACCTCGGTGGTCTTCTCCCACAGGAGTGGTCATCCAGGGTCTCTCTCTCTCTCACACACGCACACACACACACACACACACACACACACACACACACACACACACACACACACACACACACACACACAAGAATTTCCTCCCTTGGCTCAGTTCGTGAGGCCACCTCACTCAGACCAAGATAGGGATTCCGTGTGTGTGGGTACGTGACTATGCATGTGTATGAGTATGCATGTGTGTGTTCATGTGTATATGTGTGCGCATAACGTGTGCTTGTATGCATATACAGTATATGTATGTGTGTATTTGAATGTGGGTGCATGTTTGTGCATGCGTGAGCGTATGTATACATTTGTGTGTATGGACATATGTACGTGTGTATGTAGGAACATATGAATATGTGTACGAGCATGTGTTTATGTCAGTATGTGTGTATGCTTGCACGCACTGGTGTATGGATATATGTGTGGACAGTGTGTGCATGGATGTATGTGAACATAAGTGTGTGTTTGTATGTATACGTATAAGTATGTGCAGAAGATGTGTGTGTATGTATATGTTTGAATGTGTTTAATGTGTGTGTGCATGCTTGTGTGTATATTTATGTCTTGCATGCAACCAGACTACTGAACATCAGAAATAAGGATTCAACCCTTGTATGGAGTCTAAAAATGAGGAATGGTCGCTTTTTGCTATGTGAGTGGATTGCTATTGGATTTAAAGTTGTGTATCTAGCCGCTGTACGGAACTGAACTCTGAAAATGCACACTAGATTGTCAAAAATTATGGCAACTCAATATTCGAACTCACCTGCTAAATATTGCAATGAATTGCGGTTACTGTGGTAACATTAATATACAACTATCAAACAAGTTTTCGCTATTTCCTTCTGTTAACACCAAAACGGTGTAGTGACTCATGTTTTGCAGTGACGTGTACGAGTATCTTATTGTCAGGTGGCCCCATTCTCCGTTACCAAGAGTTTATCATTCTGCTGTGGCCGCGATATACGCATTTCAGTGCATACTTGTCCTGACTCAACTGCTGATCTTCAGTCCATGCCAATCTACCTTTTAGCTGTTGAAAAACTGATTGTGAGTGAATTTAACAGTATTTTCTTTCATTTTTTTCTGCATCAGGTAAAATCTATCCCTCCACCGCGGTGGCCCCCATCCCCTCCATGCACGTTCTGAATCACGTTCTTCCAATTTATCGCTGATCAACAGTGGTCTTTAATATAACTAATAAGTGGTGGGTGGTGGTGACCATCATCCACTCGATGTAGTGCTGCCTACTTTTTCTTTCACTTTTATTGTGTGTGTGTGTGTGTGTGTGTGTGTTCCTATTTCTATCTTCCATCCTGATACTTTTTAGTAACCTTTTTTGGCTCTGTAGTACACTGAATGACAAGGCTAATGGTTTTCTGTGATCCAAGAAACTATTTACAATGTTGGGCGGTAATCATGTTACAGAACAACGGGGTGATGTGGAGCGTACTACGGTGTCCCTGTTAACTGGGTGGAGAGACGCAAAGATGGTGTCCAGTCGGTAACCAAACTCTCTGCCACAGGGGAACATCAGTTCACCGTAAGGGACGGCCCTGCAGGGTCAGTTACTCAACAATAACAACATAACTATCTATTATCCGGCACCCTTCATCCACATCCTGGCCTACCTCCAATACTTCAGTCCATCAAAGTCCACTTTAAAGTGAATATTCTTCTATCTTATAATGGCTTAACTGATTTTCTTAATTCCAGCCACATAAAATCTATTTAATGCATTCTTCAACCTAATTCTTCCTCTACAGTGTCCTCCACGTACCCCGCCTAGTATTACACGCCTTTGAAGTGATCCTCTTTGCACTGAAATTGTTTACATTACTTCAGTCGTGGTGAGGAAACTGTTACTACTCAGCTCAAAACAACAATTTATAAAAAAAAAAACATAGGAACATATCCCACATAAACCCAAAATCCTCGAGCCAAGGAGCCTTATTCTCGAGAGCTTAGGAGGCTTCACTACACCTCTTCCTTATCTGTTTATTCTTTTTTATGGCACGTCAGTATTTCCTTGCCTGTTACTAATCTACGTCGGCATTAAAAGAATATAAATAGCATGACAGAGAATACTAAGGATAAATATTCAAGATACATTGCTAAGAAAGAGATGCTACAAAACCTCAGCTTGACAAGAATACTAGCCAAGGTGTCTCGTGTCTCGTGTAAGGACGTGGCACAGGTATGGTCACTCAAAAAATGTCTTGCGAGTTTGTGTGAGCGTAGGGGGGTCCAGCCCCCACCCCTTTCTAGATCGACGAGTTTGTGCATACTGGCAGGATGAAGTACACACGAATACACACAGCAGAACTGTTCGTGTGTGCGTTGTTACGTCGCCAGAGACTTGTCTATCGAGGAAAGGTGGGGACTGGATTCACCCACACTCACACAGACCCAATTATCTGTTATGAGTGACAGTTAAAAATTTATTACTCCAAAACTGCAGGTAATACTGCACATCCTACAGCAATCACACAAACCCTGAGCTAAGGTTTCTCGTGTAAGGGGGTGCACAGGTACAGTACAGTGTGATGTATTAAACCAGTACACTGTAATGAGTTGAACACCTGCAAATGAATGACTGGAGGGGAGAATGACTAGAATGATGCACGACTTGGCATTCAGCTGCATCGTTCGCATAACTGATGGCAGTTGGACTGATTGATGAATAAAGACTATAAAAAAAATGAAGGAAATGAGGGGTTGACCATGAATGAAATGAAGAGATAAACTACAAGAGACTCCGGTGGATGATGGATCAGGAAGGAATAACTGATTAGAAACAAGTTAGACCAGAACAAGATGGACAAATATCTGAGTGTTGTCTGGAATGGTATGAAAGGGATCATATAAATTCAGAATTTGCCCTGGAGGAATTTCGTGTGTGTCACCTTTGTGGAGGTTAGCGGGATGTGACGTTAAACAATAAACTGACTTTGTACGATAGCATCTTTAAAATGTACCTTTATCTGCTCAAGGCTGGCCGCCAGATTTTTTTTTTTCCTATCTAGGTCGGCCACACTTGTCCTTGGGCTGGGACTGGATCCTGACGTCTTCAAACACACACACACACACACACACACACACACACACACACACACACACACACACACACACACACACACACACAATCGGGGTATTCCAGATGGATCCAGTCACCTACAGTTCTCCAAAGTCCAAAGTACTTCCAGGTTTAGTCACCCGGCAGCACCGGGAGGGGCCGTAGCCAAGCTTACCTCATTTAGGGGAAGTCCACGGAGGCAAGCAAACCCAACAGTGACGAGAATGAATATTTAAATGCCATAAAATAAATTGGGGAAGTTGATATGGACTTCGCGCTATATGAACGAGCCATACTCTTGACATGTGAATAAAGTCTACAATTTTGCGAAAAGTGTGTAATTTTGACGGAGGTAAGATTGTTAACGATAAGGTATGTATTTATTTATATCAGCTTGGTAGTACATGTGATCATGTACGGCTACCAGACATTATGAATTATACTTCTAGTAACGGAAATGAATAGCCTAAGTACACAACTTTGACATGATTATTGCATTTAACTTTGAGATCAACAAGTATCTATCAGATATGCGATTAGTTTGGCTACCAGGTAAATGAATATTTTGTTGCGAATGGAACAACTGTTGATTCTACATACCTCTAATTTGTACAGCGATGCCGTGCACCACTAGTGGGCAAACATGTAGAGTATGTGAATAGCTTCGTATAATACTGTTATAAAGAGTACTTGAACCATTACCTATTACCTACGAGTATATGGCAAGTTATATGGTATACCAGTAATTTTCGCTTCTTAGCTCACATAATGCTGCATGCACTATAACCAGCGGTATTATTAAAGATTGCATCATTAGTCCACTACATAATTTTCCGGCCGCAGACACACACACTGGCGTACGCACGTATGTATGGCAGTGGTTCTTAAACTTTTTCGTGCAGCGGACCCCTTTTAAAACTAATCATGTGGCGGGCCCTTAATTATGAATAGATTTCCCTCCTACCCTACCTCTTGAGTTTAAAGGTGTTTGTAGGCTATAATATACTAAAATTGTTACTGAATACTGTATTAATAACTTAACTTGAACATAACTGGTGAAATTATACTACAAGATCGTGAAATTGTTTCCAGATACTATTATATGTTTTATCTGATACTCAAATTAGCCTGCGGACCCCTTGGAACGTTCCACACCTCCATGGGTCCGTGGACCACACTTTAAGAAACACTGATGTATAGTAAAACGTGTGATAAAACACATATGTTACGAGTCTGATCATATCCTGTAAAAATTAAAATGGGAATGAATACCAAGTGTAGGTTATTTAGAACAGCATATACGTACAGTCCGATCAGTTTTTCAGTTATATATATATATATATATATATATATATATATATATATATATATATATATATATATATACATATATATATATATATATATATATATATATATATATATATATATATATATATACAGTAGGTTCACACAGTGCGCGATTCGCATTGTGCGTGAGTGAACAAAAATCATAACCAAAAACCCTTCAATGCGCGAGTTTACCGCCCAGAACGTGAGGCAGAGGCAAGGAGTGGCTCAAAAATGCCACTTTCTACTAGTGCGCGACCACCCCTCACACAGCGCGTCACGTGTCATCATGTTGATGCGCAGAAATTCCCGGGCATTCTACTGTGCAGCTTGGGGTACAAGGGAGTGGGTGCACCATAACAGTCCTGGCTCGTGCACTGTGCGGATCTGCTCTCTACAGCTAACCTGTCGTGTACAACGTGTGGTGTTTTTTGTGCTGCCTGTACTTTGCCGCACCATGGTTCCAACCCCAAGAGTTAGAAACTTTTGACACACGCCACCAAGTTAAAGATCATTAAGATGAAGGAGGAGGGTCAAGGAAACACTGCTATCGGGAGAACCCTGGGACTGGCTGAATCTACAGTGAGAACTGTGGAAGAACCGTGAAGCCATAAAGGCTGTAGTGAAGACGTACGGTGCCTCTGACCTAGACGGCCGTTCGCGGATGGGAAATCGTGCTATGATACTAATGGAGCTCTATCTTGCCACCTTCATAATGAGGAAAGAAAAGGAAGGTGTTCCACTGAATGGAAGATTTATTCAGAACCAAGCCCAGCTCTTTTACAAGGCAACATCTCGCAGGTTAAAAGTGGAAAAACCTTTCAGGGCATCGGCTGGATGGCTGGACCGTTTTTTCAAGCGCAAGGAACTCCGTTACGTGAAAGTGTCTGGTGAACGTGCCTCTGCCGATGAGCTGGCCGCGAGAGACTATCCTGCGATATTTCGAGCGATTATTGAAGAGGGACAGTACACCAAGGACCAGATCTACAACACTGATGAAATGTCATTATATTACAAGGCCATGCCCAAATCAACTTACATCGCTAAAAGACAGAAGCAAGCCCCTGGTCACAAGCTCCAGAAGTGCAAAATGACGGTAATGTTCGCTGTAAACCTGTCTGGGAGCCATGAGATGAGGCCAGTTGTTGTACACACAACTTCACACCCAAGGTGCTACAAAAACCTCACGAACATGGATGCAAGTGGCGTGTATTGGTACAAGTCCGCAAATGGTTGGATGACCGGGCACATTATGGCAGACTGGTTAATGAGGCGGTGTGTCACTGATGCCAGGGCCAAGTGTCGGGAACTGGGCATTCCATTTAAGATGCTCCTTGTCTTGATAACGCACCAAGTCACCCTCCATACCTTGAAGACCTTCATAAGGATTGTCGTGTTGTGTTTCTGCCGCCCCGCATGACGCCACTAGTGCAGCCACTGGATGAAGAACTAATCGCCACAGTGAAGCATTTCTACCATAAGCAAATGTACAACTACCTACGCAGGAAGACTGACACACAAGAGGAGCTTCATGCCTTACAAGAAGATCACGACGAAGACCTTGATGAGGCATCTGCTCCCGTTCCATCTCCACCAGCACCAGTATCCCGGCCTGCTACAGATGCCATGACTGTTGATGCATTTTGGCGTAACTTTACGGTGAAGGACGCAGTTGAATTTCTCCTACAAGCCTGGCACCAGATTACACCTGCAACGGTGAACCATGCGTGGCGAATGCTCGTGCCTCACTTATGCATCACCCAGGAGACGGCCATTCAACCACTGGCCGAGGCTGAGGCAGCAACATTGACAGCAGCACAAGCTGTACCAGGTTTCGAGAACGTTACATTGGCGGACATACAAGAAGTGCACACTGCTACTGAGGAACAGCCTCCCGAGGAAGTGCTGCAACAGATAGATGAGGCTGACGCAGAGCCCGACGCCAGACAGAGTCAAGCTGAGCAGCCTAGCGTGATGGAAGGCAGGACTGAGCTGTGTATGTCAAACATTAGCAAGATCCTTGCTGCCGTGGATAAGCTCAAGGAAGAGGTGAAGGAACAGGAAATGAGCAACCTAAGAACGGAGGAACTTCTGGTGGTATTGCCAAACGCTTCCGTTTCTACATAGACAGGTACAGGGAAGAAATAAACAGGAGAAGACAGACACTCATAACAAGCTACACACAGCGGGCTCAAGTTGGTGAAATTGCGGAACCAGCGACATCGTCTGCTCCTGTTCCTGTTCAGGATGAAGAGGATGCAATGTCAGAAGTGTCAGCATTGGACTTGGAAGGGTTTGTGGCCGAAGTGAGTGACTTTGATGCTCCTGGGGAAGGTGACCAAGAGGAGTCTGCGGAGGGAAGTGTTGGTGCGGTGGGAGGTGCGGTGGGGAGTGTGGCACTGTAAGTGTTGCCGCACCTCGGAACCCCTGTTATTTAAGGTCATCAGGCCTGTTGTCTACTGTTGTTAAGGTGACTACCCATATTTTTGTTATTGTAGCTATAGCTTTAGTACAATGTCTGAAACATATGACCTTTATTATGTCTCTAAAGGCCAAAAAATGTCCAGGTATGAGGGAGTACTGTCCATATGTAATTATTCCCATAAGATTATGTATTCCTAGTACGCGAATTCCCAGTGCGCGAGCTCGTGCACCGCCCAATCTCTCGCGCACTGTGCGAGCCTACTATATATATATATATATATATATATATATATATATATATATATATATATATATATATATATATATACACACATATATATATATATATATATATATATATATATATATATATATATATATATATATATATAAGTGTGGATGGATACTTAGGCTGCTTCCCCCAGGGAAAGGGAGGTAGCCGAGACAGGACGACACACTCCCAATTTACTCATCCATTCAAAAACATTCATTCGCATCTTAGCCCCAAAGGGGAGAAGGGACAGATCCTCACCACACCACACCGCACGAGGGTCAACTGCACCATGCAATCAGTGACATCCACAACAGGGCCCGACAGCAGAGCTGGTTTACCCCTGCCACATCATAATAGACCCATCCCCTTACCCGCACGTGATCTGATTAGCTGATCAGACCAAATGCGGGAGAATATCCCCCCAGGGCTGCATCATCATTTATTCATTTACAATTTCTCTCCATTTATTTCTGTCATGCACAGCCACTCTTCCTTGCTCAACAGACATCCCTCTCGCATCCAACACTCTCGTCACACTGTCCATCCATCCTGTTCGTGGTCTCCCTCTCAGCCTTACACCTCTCACATCAGATCTAGTTATCTTTTTCGCCAAATGCTCATTATTCTCTCCATATGCCCAAACCTTCGTAACACCCTCTGCTCATCTCGATTAGCCATCTCCCGAACAGCTCCAGTTCTCCTTTGCACTTCATCATTTCTCACTCGATCCATACACGTCACTCCACACATACTCCTCAGACACCTCATCTCCATTACATTCAAACTTTTCCTCTCTGCTACACCCATATTCCATGTTTCAGCCCTGTATAACACAGTCGGCACCACAACACCCTCATACAGCCTTCTCTTTACATCCATTCTAAGTGAACGACATCTAAACACTTTCTTCATTCCTCCCAGCACCTTTCCTACTTCATTCATTCTAAACTTCACTTCTGCATCTATTCTTCCATCCACAGCAACATGTGACCCTAAATATTTAAAACACTCTACCTCCTTGAGCAACTCACCATTCAAAACTATATTCATCCCCCTACCATCTACTGACCTCGTACTCTTCATCAATTTACTCTTATTCTCATTTACTTTATCAATTTCCTCTTTTCACACACCCTTCCAAACTCCTCTATCAACTGTCTCAATCTCTCCTCTGAATCAGCCACCAGTGCAGTATCATCTGCAAACAGCAGCTGCTTCAGATTCCAATCTCTACCATCAACATTTACCAGACTCAGACCTCCACCTAAAACTCTTGAATTCACCTTCTTTACAACACCAACCATATAAATATTAAACAACCAAGGCGACATCACACATCCCTGCCGCAGCCCCACTCTCACGGGAAACCAATCACTCACAGTATTTTATCACTCTTACACACGCCCTACTATTCATATAAAAACTTTTCACCCCTTTTAGTAACCTACCATCAAATCCATACAATTTTAGAACAGTCCACAAAGCCTCCCTATCTATACTATCATACGCTTTCTCTAAATCCATGAATGCCTAAAACACATCCTTGCCTTTCGCAAAATACTTTTCACACACTTGTCTCACAGCAAACACCTGATCCACGCATCCCCTCCCTCTCCTAAAACCACACTGCTCATCACCAATTGCCCCTCTGTATCCTCTCTAACTCTCATAATTAACACTCTACCATACATCTTACCTACAACACTCAACAGACCTATTACCCCTAAATCTAGTACATTCATACTTATCACCCTTGCCTTTATACAATGGGACCACACAAGCACTTGCCCTGTCAATTGGCACCATACCTTTCACAAAGCACACATTCAACAATATTACTAACCAGTCAACAATAATCACTCCACCATCCTTCAGGTATTCCATTGCACACCCATCCATACCTGCAGCTTTCCCTGTTTTCATCTCCTTTACTGCCTCCTGCACTTCCCCCTTCGTGATCAAAGAATCATTCAACTCTCCCAACACATTTATTCCTTGCACCCTTCCATCTGCCACAATCTCAGCCACCCTTTCCTCCTCTACATTTAACAATCTTTCAAAATACTCTGCCCATCTCTTCCTTACTGCATCCATCTCAATTAACATCCTTCCATCCTCTGCTTTTACTTGCTTTTCCTTCCCAGACTCTCCCTTTCGCACCCTTTTCACCTCTTTCCAAAACATTTTCTTATTCTGTTGAAAATTCTCTGTCAACTGCCTACCCCACCTCTCATCTGCTGCCACTTTAGCATCACGCACAGCCCTTCTCGCCCTATTCCTCTTTTCCTTATATCTCTCATATGACACCTCATCCTTCCTCTGTAGCCACACTTCTCATGCACGTCTCTTCTCAGCCACAGCCATACTTACTTCCTCGCACCAACATTCACATCTTTTTCTTACACCACCACCCACACGTCTCACACCACACACCCCTTCCGCATGCCCCACCACAGCACTCTTGAACAACTGCCATTTCTCCTCCACACTGCCATTTTCCTGATCTTTCACTGCGTTCCACTCATCTTTCAATTTCTCCTGATACTCTATCATTTTCTCTCTTTTATCCAACTCACTCACTTTCAAAACCTCCCTGCCACACCTAACCCTCCTAGCTCTCACTCATCTCTTACCTACTCTTAACTTTCCCTCCACCAGGTAGTGGTCAGACATACCTCCACCCTCCCCTCTCAGAACTCTCACATCCAACAATCTTCCTATTACATTCCTAGACACAACCACATAGTCCATCAATGCTTTATCAACAACCCTTCCACCCTCCTGTCTCACCCACGTATACTTATAAATATCTTTCTTCTTGAACAGCGTATTTCCAATCACCATCTCTCGCTCAACACACATCCCTATCATTCGTTCCCCATTTTAACTTCTTCCAGGCACACCATACATACCAACTACACCTTCAGCTGCTACATTTCCCACTCTAGCATTCAGATCTCCCATCATTACCACATTCACATTAGCTCCAAAACTCTGCAGACACTCATCAACATAATTCCAGGAAGACTCCCTCTCTTCTTCATCCCTTTCACTACCAGGCCCATATGCACTCACAAACACCCACAACTCACATTCAAATTTCGATTTCACCCACATCAGTCTCGATGACACCTCCTTCCATTCAATCACATACTGCTGTACTTCTGGACTCACTAACAAGGCCACACCTTCTCTTGCCCTTCCTCTATCAACACCTGACAATCTTCCATTCACACTTCCAAACATAGACTCACCCTTCCCTTTCATCTTCGTTTCACTCAAAGCTAACACATCCAACTTTCTTCTCACAAACATTCTCCCAATCTCCTCCCTTTTAGCCTCAATCGTACTACATCCACGCACATTCATAGACCCAATCTTCAGGGTATGGGGATAACTTAATCCCCTATCCCATTCTCTGGTCTGTCTCTTTTTAGGACCTAAAAAACAGAGGAGGGGGTCCCTAGTCCCCTCACCCCGCCCTTTTCAGTCGCCTTTTACGACACGCAGGGAATACGGTGGCAGTATTCTTCCTAACACAACCTGGCCGCAGAGTAGTAGTACCACCCCATAGTACGGCCAGATTGTGTCCCCCCCTCCACAGGGGGGGATAGATAGATTGATAGATAGATGCACATGCCTATCAGTCGATGAATCTTTCTCTCTGCTTATCCATTAAGTAATGTGTTTGTCTGTTTCATATGGCTGTTGTTTGATGTGTATATGAACTGCACATATCCTTCTCACTATATTTTTATTGCTTTATCAGTCAGTATTTTTCCCTGTTTTTCCTTTTTTCCTTTTTTTTTTTTTTTTTTTTACAGAGTCTTAACATACTACAACCCCTATCCGTTCCTCTCCTAATCCAGTTACCACCACCACTGATCACTTTACCATATTTACTGTGCAATTCCCTCTGTCCACCTGGCCATTCCGGTTACCACTACGCTGTTCACGCCCTATTTGTTTACCCCACCGTTGGTATTTATTCTACCCATTTAAAAATGATCACCACGGGCTCTGAGAGGCACAGGGTCAGGATAGCGTTCTATCTGTCTGTCTAATTGACATTCTTGCATTCCATATCCATGTCGCTTATGTATTTCCATCTGTCTGCCTTTCTTTCAATATGCTCTGACATGCACTGAGCTAGGTCAGAGTTAACTAAGTCGTAGGGCCAAGTTCTCGTGAGGTTACGGCAATTGCTACATTCTACTTAATATAAACGAGTGCTTGTTCTGCTTGAGATTCAAGAGTATTTGTATGCAATGGGCGTTGGTCTAATGCACCTTTAAAAATTCCCGTAATAACCCAGTTAAGTGCTCAGTCTGGCACTTTTTTTTTTTTTTTCCAGCAATTGACTTAACTTTGAGAAAAGCCCCATAAATTAACATTATACTTTTCCGAAAACTTTTCAGCGGTGTCCGCTGTAAGCTTAATAATTTTGTAGACAGCTGATTATTGGCGTCCTGTTTGGCGATTCTGCTTTCTTAAAAAAAAATGTGGTGAAAATTTGTCATATATATAAATCACTTGAGTAACACTTACAAATGTTACTTTTCCTAAGCAGGTCTGTTGTAGCTTTATAAGTTTTCGAGATTAGTGAGTTTTGGAGCTCCATTTGGTAGTCTTTGGCTTCTCCTTTTCAGCAGCAGGTTGGAAATTTGCGAGAAAAGTCACTGATTTAACACCTGTTATTATTCCATAATCTTTCCAACACTGTGAGTAGTTACGCTAAAGGAATTTTGGTGCTATACTTAACCTCCTTAACATTTCTGACAGTGTTCTCGCTCACCTGTTGATTTTATTTATAACATCCTCGGGCTTAAATGGATATCTCTAGCAATAGTATTTACTGCATACATGTGCCATGAAGGCCTCCGTTGATTTTACACAGCATCCTGACTGCAACTATTTCGCCCTAAAAATACCTACCAGAAAACCGAATTGCTCAAAATTCCCCTTAAATGGCGTAGCAGAAATGTGAAGGTTCAGTACGTTACGTACTCGTACAACATACAAGTACCGTGAACACCTCGACCACTGTAAGTGTGTCAGGGAAACACTGGATACTTGAACACACAATGACGTCAAATACCTCTAAAATGGTTTGGCGTAGTTAAGTTTTGCTCTAGGCAATGGATGCTGTGCTACTGCTCCAGCCCGATCTATCTGGCAGAGCAGATTCGTCGATCACGGGCAAACAACTGCTTCTGAGGCTGCCCTACAGATAACAGCATAGCATACACACCTTGATGGGACCTGGCATCCCCTTGCGGTAGTCATTGACGTGGTGGCATCAGGGTTCTTCCCACGGTGAGTCAGATGAGATCGCCTCCCCCATTGCAATGGAAGGTGTATAATGCGAACAAAGTTATGCTGACAGTCTCCTGCCAATATTGTGTTCTACCTCCTATATTTATTATTGCTACCTGAACATGAAATAGTATCCCTTTTTCTCATATACTTCTGTTATGTGCTTCATATTGCTGCACATAAAAACTTTTCAGGTAAAACCATCCATCACTACAGACAGCAGGGGAGTATCTGCGATATTTTGATTGTAACTGTACAGCATACCGGTATAGCAAAATCCTCTGCTTTATATATTAGAGCACCACTTGTGTCATGGTGTCATTTCTGACAACACGATTAGTTTCCCTGAAATGGTTTGGCATTGCAGTTGTGTTTGGTCCCAGCAATGGTAGGTGTTAACTATTGTCTCCACTAATGTACACTGTTCGACCCACTTGTGAAATTTCTACCTCGTAAAGGGGAGAAAGGAGAGAGACATAATATAAAGCAACACACGAGAAAGACAGAGGCAGGCTCGACACGAAACTGCAAAACACAAATAAACTGGAGAAAGACGGAGACAGAAGAGAAAGACAGAAATACAGGACATGGGCAGAGAGAAGTGGGAAACGGACCCAGGAAGAAAAATCAAAGAGAAGAGAAGGACACGGAAAAGATGCAAAAGAAAGACATAACGGAACACGAAAATTAGAGACGGGTGGGATAAAACAGATGAGAAATACAGCCAGCGAGGAGGGGGATAACAGGGGAAAAGAATTGGGGAGAGAGAGAGAGAGAGAGAGAGAGAGAGAGAGAGAGAGAGAGAGAGAGAGAGAGACAGTAATCAGTTAACTCTCACTCAAACAAATACCAGTGCATTTATAACCGTGCCGTAGTGTCCATGGAAAATGGCACATGGGAATCGATGCCATATTTGCCCCACATTAAACCAACGCCACTCCCCCAACACACCAATGATCTCGCTGGAAAAAATAAAACAAAACAAAACTCTGTGTTGTTGTTATTGGAACCGTCGACGTGGAAAAAATGGTATTTAGGGTAATGGTTATTTGTATTTCACAGAAATAATATAATATTTTAGCTTCCGTTCCTGTGGTGCAAACAATGAGTTATTAATAAACCCCGTTCGCCCCCCCCCCCTCTCTCTCTCCGGTCAGTCAGTGGAGTTAAATAAATAAGAATGTGTCAGCTGCTTTCAGTAATTTAATTTACGTGTGTGTATTCGTGGATGTTTTTTGTCATACCTACAAGTCCGGCCAACTATAGAGCTTGCCGCTAACTGTACCGCTCACTCACTCACACACCTACTTATCTACATACGGTACTCAGCTACTCAGTTACTGAATATTTGTATCATTTATAAGGATGGGTTCTAGACCTTACGGAGTGTATTTTTGGATGACAATATATTGCACAGCGGCTAACGACCCGAGTCATTTGGGGCCCCAAAGAGCTGTTCCCCACTGTGGGCGGGGGGCACTGGAGTCCTTATTGAAGTGGATAATTATGTACTGTACAGTCATATTTCTTCTTTACCTATGTAGCAAGACGAAAATTTACACACTGGTAGACTGTCACTCACACCAGGGTTTAAGTAAGAAATGACAACGACTAAATAGATGTATAATGCGTTTTTCAATGCAAGTCTTGGGAACGCTAGGTTTATGACCGAAGGCTTGAGAGGAAGGATTGGATTGGAGTGTATTGGTGTTGGTGTTGTGATGAGATGAGGTAGATTTAGAGGGCTTGGGCATTTGGAGAGGATGGAGGATGGGTGTGGAAAGTGAGAAGTTTGAACGCTGGGGGTAGGGTTGCGAGTGGCAGACTGAAAATGTCCCCAGACTAGGTCATAGACTGTGACCTCAGAGATATGGGTCTGAATAAGGAGGCTGCCAGAAATCGAACAAGGTGAAGAGCCGCCATTAGCTGACCAAAGCCGACGCACTCAAGCATGTTGGAGTCTTTTCAACGATACGACGAACGATATGATATGCACATACCAAGTCACAGGTATGTCTGTCCGCTACTGATCATCATATCCACCTCCTTCATGACATATACATTCAGGTATAATCGTTTCGATGATATTACTCACTGGCTTTGTTCATACCAAACTTCGGGTCTGTTATTCCTGACTGGTGTGATGGTATTAGCAGACGTGTGTTTGTGACACGTCGGTGGGGTTCTGGAACATCAGGGATTCTGTCTTTTTTTTTTTCTTTCTTTCTTTTTTTTTTTAGGTCTAAATTCAGATTACCGAAATATTCCTTACTCCAGTCACTTACAAAAACTGCAGCCTACCACATCGCAGATTATTTTTCTAGCTCCTTGCCCACCAGATACATAAACACATGGACGTACTTTCCCCACCCACTCACCCACCGCCCACTCATCCCCAGCCCACCCCATTCACCAACCAATCCACCCTGCCCATCCACCCGCCTTGAGCACCCACACACCCAACCATCCACAGCGTTTATCCATTCATCTTCCCCAGCTGAAGATATAATCTGCTATCCATACAAGTACCAACTCCACCCACCCACCTACCCACCGCAGCCACCCTGCGCACCCACCCATCGAACCCATCCCACATACCCCACCCACCCATCCACCCTACTAACGCACCCCAGCCCACCCCAACCCATCTCACTCACCCCAACCCATCCTGTCCACCCACTGCACACGCACTGCACACTCTACATATCCACTCATCCACCCACCAACCTCCACCAGCAGAATGACTTAGCAATTCTCCACACATGCACACAAATACAAGAAAGAAGCACAGCATCTTTTATAGCAGAAGTAATTTGCAACCTTGTCCAGAATTTATTCCCCTGTGAACGCCAACTCTTTGGAGAGCTTCTTCCTCTTACTGCCTCCCTTCTACCTCTGTCTCTTCGCCACACTGTTGCACCTCACTTCAGTGGTCACTGTTCCTCTGAACTGTCTGCTTGCATCCCTTCCCCTCTACGACGGGCACGTAGCACCCGTCTAGCAACAAATTGTCATCCCTTTTCTGTCCAACTCTCTAATGCAAGAGGTAACCGTTACTCCCAGTCCTTCATTTATGCAACAAGTCAACTCTGGAACTGTCTCCCTCTGTCTGTATTTCCTACTTCCTGTGATCTCCAGTCTTTCAAACGCAGTGTGTCCAGGCATCTCGAAATGAATGGATCTTGAATTTGGCTCTGCTGTATTTTTTTTTTCTTGGCAGGAATGGTTTCCGGGCTCCTGTTCTTTGGTTCCTTCTTCCTTGCATAAGAAAAAAATACGGCTACAGTCCATCGTAGTGTACGGTTTCCTAGGAACAGGAAACCATACGGGTGGTCCCTCAGTGGTAAGTGACTATGTCAAATGAATAATGATTTTCCCACGTCATAATTGAAATGTATAATGCTCTTGAATCGTAACATGCTTTAACCATGGATAGCTTTCTTTTTTTAATATTTAGATAATAATCTTTAAGAATAACAGTGTAATCGACATGATAATTCTGATTAATTGTTTTGCCCCAAATAAGTCAGAATTATGTAACTTTGCAAGAAACTGTTTTTCTCTTGTAATTTTGTCCTTTGGCTTTGTGGATGCATTTTTCGGCCATCCTCATCTTCCAGAATATGGTCCAGATCCACGGCTTAGACTTCCTACTGTACGGTGACTTCGGAGAAATGCGACTGTGTACGATATTGACTGCGTGTTTCCTGGAACTCTATGTAGAGTTTTCATAATTCTCATTGCATTATTGCCACTCGTCGAAAATGTCGGGGTTTATACTATCTTTGTACACTGCCAGTCCTAAATACCAACACAAATTCTGCCTCACATTTGTATAGCCAGTCACTTCGTTTTACTCACCCACTTCATTCATATTATCTCATTTTTAACACCTCATTCATGCCAGCCTCGCCTTCTTCTCAAGACACCTCTTTTCCATCACATAATCCGTGTTCCTAGATTTACATTTTTTAATTCAACCCAGCTACCTCACTCTTAGTCGCACCACCTTAATCACAACAGTCACCTCTCACCCACACCACGTTACTCTCACTTACACCAGGTCAGTAACATTAGTTACCCCATTCTCATTCACTCCACCTTAATCACACCAGCCACGTCACCCTCACTCATACCACTTCAGTCACCCCAGCCACCTCATTCTCACTCACGTATGATCAACCACACCAGTCAACTCAATCGCACTCACGTCTCTTTAATTCACAACCACCTCACTCTCACTAACGTCATTTTAATAACACAAGCCCCCTTACTCTCACTTACATCAGGTCAATCACATTAGCCACCTCATCCTTACTCACGCCACTTTAATCACATCAGCCATCTCACTCACTCACACCAGTAAGTCACACCAGCCACCTCGCTCACTCACACAAGTCAGTCATACCAGCCTCCTCACCCACCCTCTCACGCGGGTTCAGTCACGTCAGCCACCTTACTCTCATTCACGCCACTTTAAAAACATCAGCCACCTCACTCACTCACACCAGGTCATTCATACCAGCCATCTCACTCACTCACACCAGTCAGTCACACCAGCCACCTCACTCACTCACACTAGTCATTCACACCAGCCACCCCACTCACTCACGCCAGTCATACCAGCCTCCTCACTCACTCTCTCACGCGGGGTCAGTCACGTCAACCACCTTACTCTCATTCACGTCACTTTATTACATCAGCCACCTCACTCACGCACTCACACCAGGTCATTCATACCAGCCATCTCACTCACACCAGGTCAATCACACTAGCCACTTCAGTCACACCAGCCACCTCACTCTCACTCACGTCACCTTAATCAAACAACCTGCCTCATTGAAACCACCTCGCCCATTACCTCCTTTACCGCTCATTACATATGGCCAGTTGCATATCCACTCAGACCCACCCAACATAAATGTCAACTTTATGCTTGAACAAACTTAAAATATCGCATCCAGCAGCAGTAAAGTGTCGTACAACCAGTCGATACCATTGTACTGTGCATTACTGTTCACCCTGTGATGTGGAGTTTGTGGTGTGGTGCGTGAGCCATTAAGTCACCTGAACCCACAGTGTGTGTAGGCCATACTCTCACTGCCATAGCAAATTTAATACCACTTCTTCGAACCATATTTTATGTATAAATCAATCGTCATTGTGTATGTTGCTTAGATCAATTTAATATCAATATATAATATATGAATTACATATAACTGTTTAGTTACGCACGATATCAAATAAACAGCAAAAGATTTGCTGGGGGTAAGTCACAGGAGTCCGGGACACAGTGATAATGTGCTGTATTCTGTGACAGACTTCGCACCACCTCTTCATTACCAGATTATTTATTACCAGTATAATGCACTCTTATGTTTTTAGATGAAGGAGCACCTCGATGAGTGGCCTTGTCCCTGTTTCACGCAGAGTATTATCACACGAGTCTCACTCCCATAGGTTTCATTGACTTTCGCATAGACACACCACATAACTCCACACCACGCCATACCACCATCGCACACCAAGCCACACAAAAATCATCTTCCACACCACACCACTTCAAGGGTATTAACTGAAGGGCACTGACGCGTTCTCACCTAGTACTTATATGCTTTTTTAATAGTTTATCCTTACTGTGAAAGTATTTGAAAAATGAAAATATCGATGAAGTTTATGTTAAAACATGGTATGCAAATAAACCAATGAGGGTGAGGTGGTTTTAAGGTTAACGAGCCAACATATATATCCAATTTCTTATTGGGCTGGGGTATTTAGCAACACCTCTTTTCAGCTTTATAGTCTGTCCGTCGCAGCTAAAATTCCTCTTGCACATTAAAGATGCGGTCTATGTCGGTATTAAAATGACATTAATAAGTCACAAGGAAATAGATGTAATATGCAACGTAAATCGTTTAGCAAGAAATTTCCCCTGCCGAAGAGAATGTTTCCTCACGATGCAACGCCGCCCCGGTCGATACCTTTCAACGGGAAAGCTTCCCCAGAACCACTGATGGTGTTTGTTCCAAAGTTTGGAGGTCCAACTGAAATGACTTCTTCAGGTACGTAATTTATCCCTGCTTAACCAGATAACTTTCAGGCCTGAGAGTCTGATGGGGCCATAGACGGAGCAGTTGTGCTGGCATACTCACGCTGCCAAGAGATGTCAGGATCAACCTTCGTCGTAGAGGACTCATAGTCAAGCAAGTCACCTTGAGGTTTACATCAAGGAGATTGGTAGAGAACTTGAACCAATATTACTTTTTGTCGGGAGGAGACATTCAGACCTGATTCAGCTGTGGTTTGCAACCTTCATCATCGTATTTTATGGCACAAGATGAATTATCATTTGCAAGAAACAAAACAATAAACTAACAATATCACCCATGTATTTGCCTTTGATATTGATGGGTTACAGTCGCACACATCTTTCTTAAAGTTTTTTACCTTGCCCGGACCGAGTCTGGTAAGGTATTGTGTTTGGTCGAGTTTCTTTGCTTATTTTTGTTTGTTTGCTTGTTTTATATTTGTTAACAACGGCTAAATGAAATTACATGAAACTTCCTATGCAACTATTCAAGCAGTAGGCATAATTATACGATTAAACAATGTACACTGTATACTAGAGAGAGAGAGAGAGAGAGAGAGAGTATATGTGTGTGTGTGTGTGTGTGTGTGTGTGTGTGTGTGTGTGTGTGTGTGTGTGTGTGTGTGTGTGTACCAAGAGTTGTAAAACCAGAGATAAAGCTGGAGGTTGAGTTTAAGAGCACTTAAGCAGATGCATGCAGCACAGTCATTGCCAAGAAGTTGGTAATACAAACTTAGGAGAGAAGTTTGCTTAGGGTAAGTACACGTGGCACTTATCACAAGGCAGAAGAGGAAATAACTACCATCACTGAGAAACGATAAGACTAATGCAGACAGCGGTACAGAACACAGTGGGGAGTTAACACGACACCAGCTACCGGATGATATGTTATTTCCCTCCAGATGGTGGCATGAGGGCGTTATGCTGGCTCGAAGAACATGAAAGGGAATGGAAGGGGAAGAAAGATGAGAGGGAAAAGGAGCACCGAAGAGATGGGAAGTAAGGTTAGGAGATTGTAGTGAATGCAATAGCACACCGAATAATGGTGGATATAAAGGAAACTGTACTGAGTGAGTGAGAGAGAGAGAGAGAGAGAGAGAGTAGGTATCATCTTTTTCGTAATATGGCACGCAAAATAATCCAGTATTTTTACGACACAACAACCCTTTTGTCATTAGAATATTAATGCCAAAGAGTTTGATAATTGAATAATAATAATAATAATAATATATATATATCTATATATATATATATATATATATATATATCTATATATATATATATATATTTGAGTGGAGTAGACTGTAGCACCAGTCGAGCAGGGCAGTACTCCCGAGGTGGATGGAAAGCTGATGACAGGGAGTGCTGGAGCTCCCGTTTTATCAGCCCTCAGGACTAGTTCCTGACCATCCCCCTTTGCTGAACTTTTTCAGTGTCTCAGTTACACAGAGAGTAGGCCAGCATGCTCTCCAGTACAAATTTCTCTAACTATCTACACAAAACTACATGCATAGTACACATTACACTTCCTATTCAAAATTTAACAAAAATGGCGTCTCTTCACCAGGCTTCGGAGTCCCCAGGAGGGGGGACCATAAATGCCCCCACCATCCGCCCCTCTCCCGGTGACGACTCGAGGTGCCTGGAACCACTGTCTGACTCTCTTCTTCTTCATTTCTGCAACATTCGCGGCCTTTCCTCTAACTTTCGCTCTGTTGAGCACCACCTCTAAACCTCACCTTCTTTTTCTATCTGAGACTCAGCTGTCTGAGGCAACTGACAGCAAACCCTTTTCTGTATCCTCCTACTTTCTCTATACTCATTTCAAAGCCAAAGGTGGCTGTTGTGTATATATAATCAACAACTTATCTTGATCTCGTGTTCCTGAACTCGATTCTTCTGAATTCTCTACACTCTGGCTTCGGCTTTCCTGTCATTCTCTGACTAAATATATCTGTGCTGTTTACTTATCCCCTAATTCTACTGACTATCAAAAATTCTTCAACTATCTTACTTCTACGATGGAACACATTCTATCCATTTCTCCTTTCTCTGAAATCTCCATTCTAGGAGATTTCAATGTTCACCACCACCTTTGGCTCTCCTCTCCTTTCACGGATCCACCTGGTGAACAAGCCTACATCTTTTCTATCCTTAATGACCTAGAGCAGCTTGTACAGCACCCTACCTGTATCCCTGACTGCCTTGGAGAGAGCTCCAACATACTTGACCTCTTCCTCACAACTAATCCTTCTGCTTACTTTGTTAATCTTTTCTCTCCGTTGGGCTCCTCCGATCACAACCTTATTACCTTAACCTGTCCTATCATTCCGGTACGGCCTGTGGACCCTCCAGGGAAACGTCGTCTGTGGCATTTTGGAGCCGCAGACTGGGAGGCCCTCAAGCAGTACTTTTTTTATTTTCCCTGGAATGATTATTGCTTCAATGGCCATGAGCCATCTGAGTGTGCCTTGCGCATTACGGATGTTATTCTCTCAGGCATGGAAGCATACATTCCTTTCTCATATCCTTTGACTAACGCAAGAAAGCCTTGGTTTAATCACGCTTGTTCTAATGCTGTCCGCAACAAGGAGAGGGCCTACAAAAGGTACCGGAGCCAACCCACCCCTGAATCACATCATCTTTACGTTTCTGCCTGGAATCGTGCTAAGTCTGTTCTTCGCGCTACTAAAAATAATTTCATCCATACTAAATGCTCTCAACTCTCCAACTCGAATTCTTCCCGTTCCTTCTGGCACCTTGCCAAAAATCTTTCTAACAACTTTACCTCATCATCCTTCCCTCCTCTTTTCTACTCTGATGGTTCTGTAGCTATTTCTTCTACTGATAAAGTACATCTCTTCGCACAGGCTTTCTCCTCCAATTCCACCTTAGACGATTCCGGTGTTGTTCCTCCATCACTTCCCCCGTCTGACTTCCTCATGGCTGACATTAAAATTTCCTCAGTTGATGTATTTTCTGCAATCACTGGCCTCAGTACTAACAAGGCATATGGGCCTGATGGGGTCCCTCCCGTTGTTCTCAAGAACTGTGCTTCTGTGCTTACACCCTGCCTAGGCAAACTCTTTCGCCTTTGTCTGTCAACTTGTACCTTTCCTTCTTGCTGGAAGTTTGCTCTCATTCAGCCAGTCCCAAAGAAGGGTGACCACTCCCAACCCTCCAACTATCGTCCAATTGCTTTAACGTTCTGTATTTCAAAAGTTTTCCAGTCAATTCTCAATAGAAAAATTTTAAGTCATCTTTCCTATCACAACCTTCTTTCCGATCGTCAGTACGGATTCCGTCAGGGACGCTCCACTGGCGATCTTCTCACCTACCTTTCAAACTCCTGATCATCCTCCTTTCGGGACTTTGGCGAAAGCTTTGCCATTGCACTTGACATCTCAAAGGCTTTCGATCGTGTCTGACACAAATCTTTAATTTCCAAACTACCCTCCTACGGTTTCTATCCTTCTATCTGTGCCTTCATCGCTAGCTTCCTTTCTGGTCGTTCTATAGCCGCTGTTGTAGACGGCCATCGTTCTTCTCCTAGATCTATCAACAGTGGTGTTCCTCAGGGCTCTGTCCTATCACCAACTCTCTTCCTTTTATTCATCAATGCTCTTCTAAACTGTACATCTAACCCTATCCACTCATACGCTGATGACTCCACCCTTCACCTTTCCATTCGGTTCCCTCAACGCCCATCTCAACAGTTACTTCAACAAACAAGGGATGAGGCTATGGCACACCTAATGTCTGACTTGGCTCGTATCTCTGACTGGGGTAAAAATAATATGGTTGTTTTTAATGCATCTAAGACTCAGTTCTTACACCTATCATCCCGACAAAATCTTCCACAGGTATACCCACTAATGTTTAATAATATTCAGCTTAATCCTGCATCATCCTTGAACATGCTTGGGGTTTCATTTACTCGGGACTTATCTTGGAAAGATCATATTACATCTCTTGTAAGATCTGCTTCCAAGAGATTGGGTGTGCTAAGCCGACTCCGCTCTTTCTTTACCCCTGCACAATTGTTGGCTCTATACAGGGGTTTTATCCGCCCCTGTGTGGAGTACAACTCTCATGTATGGGGAGGCTCTCCACATACAGCTCTTCTCAATAGGGTGGAGTCAAAGGCTTTTCGTCTCATTAACTCTCCTCCTCTTACTGACTCCCTTCAACCTCTGTCTCTTCGCCGCACTGTTGCATCTTTATCTCTTTTCTATCGTTACTTTAATGGTCACTGCTCCTCTGAACTGTCTGCTTGCATTCCTCCACCTCTACGACGGGCGCGTAGCACCCGTCTGGCAGCAAACTCTCATCCCTTTTCTGTCCAACTCCCTAATGCAAGAGTTAACCGTTACTCCCAGTCTTTCATTTATGCAACAGGTCAGCTCTGGAACTGTCTCCCTCTGTCTGTATTTCCTGCTGCCTATGATCTCCAGTCTTTCAAACGCAGTGTGTCCAGGCATCTCAAAATGATCGGATCTTGAATTTGGCTCTCTATTGTGTTTTTTTTTTTTTCTCTTGGAGGGAACTGTTACTGCGGGCTCATGGCCTTTGGTTCCTTCTTCCTCGCATAAAAAAAAAAACATACATACATACACACACACATTTTATATATATATATATATATATATTCATATATATATATATATATATATATATATATATATATATATATATATATATATATATATATATATATATGATAATGATGTTGATTAAAATGGATGCAGTGAGGAAAAGATGGGCAGAGTATTTTAAAAGATTGTTAAATGTAGAGGAGGAAAGGGAGGCTACGATTGTGGCAGATGGAAGGGTGCAAGTCTTGGGAGACTTGAAAGATTCTTTGATCACGATCGGGGAAGTGCAGGAGGCAGTAAAGGAGATGAAAACAGGGAAAGCTGCAGGTATGGATGGGTGTGCTGTGGAATGCCTGAAAGGTGGTGGACAGACTATTGTCGGCTGGTTAGTAAGATTGTTGAATGTGTGTTTTGTGAGAGGTATGGTGCCAATTGACTGGCCAAGTGCTTGTGTGGTTCCGTTGTATAAAAGTAAGGGTGATAAGTATGAATGTACTAGCTTTAGGGGTAGAAGTATGTTGAGTGTTTACGTCAGTTGTATGGTAGAGTGATAATTAAGAGAGAGAGAGGGTACCGGTACAGAGGGAGTGATTGGTGATGAGCAACGTGACCTTAGGAGAGGGAGGGGATGCGTGGATCAGGTGTTTGTTGTGAGACAGGTGTGCGAAAAGTATTTAGCGAAAGGTAAGGACGTGTTCTGGACGTTCATGGATTTAGAGAAGGCGTACGATAGAACTGATGGGGAGGCTTTGTGGACTACGGTATGTTAAGATTGTATGGACTGGATGGTAGATTGGTAGAAGGAGTAAAAAGTTTTTATGTAAATAGTAGAGCGTGTGTAAGAGTGGGAACTACTGTGAGTGATTGGTTTCCCGTGAGAGTGGGGCTGCGGCAGGGATGTGTGATGTCACCTTGGTTGTTTATTGTTGATATGGGTGGTGTTGTAAGGGAGGTGAATGCAAGAGTTAGGTGGAGGTTTGAGTCTGGTAAATGCTGATGGTAGAGAGTGGAATCTGAATCAGCTGCTGTTTGCAAATGATACTGCACTGGTGGCTGATTCAGAGGAGAGTTTGAGACAGTTGGTAGAGAACTTCAAAAGGGTGAGTGAAAGGAGAAAATTGAGAGTCAATAGAATAAGAGTAAAGTGATGAAGTGTACGAGGTTGATAGATGGTAGGAGGATGAATATAGTTTTAAATGGTGAGTTGCTTGAGGAGGTAAAGCGTTTTAAATATTTAGGGTCACATGTTGCTGTGGATGGAAGAATAGATGCAGAAGTGAAGTGTAGAATGAATGAAGTAGGAAAGGTGCTGGGAGGAAAGAAAAAAGTGTTTAGATGTCCTTCGCTTAGAATGGATGTAAAAACAAGGCTGTATGAGGGTATTGTGGTACCGACTGCGTTATTTTGGCTGAAACATGGAATATGGGTGTAGCAGAGAGGAAAAGTTGAAATGTAATGGAGATGAGGTGTCAGAGGAGTGACGCTTATGGAATGAGTGCGAAATGATGAAGTGCGAAGGAGAAATGAGTTGTGCGGGAGATGGCTGATTGAGCTGAGCAGAGGGTGTTGCGATGGTTTGGGCATATGGAGGGAATGGATGATGAGCGATTTATGAAAAAGATAATTGGATCGGATGTGAGAGGTGTTAGGCTGAGAGGAAGACCACGAATAGGATGAATGGACAGTGTGAAGAGAGCACTGGATGCTAGAGGGATGTCTTTTGAGCAAGGAAGAGTGGCTGCAATTGTTAGAAAAGAATGGAGAGAAATTGTGATTGAATAAATGATGATGCAGCCATGAGGGGATATTCTCCCGCAATTGGTCTGATCAGCTGATCTGGTCAGGTGCGGGTAAGGGGATGGGTCCATTATGATGCGGCAGGGGTAAAACTGCTCTGTTGTCAGGCCCTGTTGCGAATATCGTTTATTGCACTGCCCTGTGGACCCTTGTGCGGTGTGGTGCAGTGAGGATCTGTCCCTTCTCCCCTTGGGGCTAAGATGCGAATGAATGTGTTTCTGTGGATGAGTAAATTGGGAGTGTGTCATCCTGTCTCGGCTATCTCCCTTTCTTTTGGGGAAACATCCTAGGTATATAGATAGATAGACAGATATATGAAATCTATATTATTAGCAAAAACATGTCAGATTAGTGAGACACATTACGGTAGCTGGACTGGATTTGCATATCGCCTGTCTCTTAATAGGAATGCTTGACAAGCACACTATCATTACTTCTTTAACACATTGCAGTCTTGACATTTTATTTCCTTTTTGTTTTAGTAATCTTTCAGAATCTCAGTTCGCACACAAAAAATACTGCAGAAGCATTTGTATTTTTTTCGCTATGTGCAGGTAGTCGTCCTCATTGTGAACCCAAAAAGTTTCAAGTAACACTTCCATGAACTATACTAGAGTTTTAGAATGCTATTACCGCTGTCTGTTAGCCCATATATATATATATATATATATATATATATATATATATATATATATATCCATCATCCAATCCTACATTGTCCCATGAGGTGCGTAGGAGCCCAGGGCTAGGCAGTTGGTCCCAATATTTAAGATGAGAGTGACCAGCCTCATTCATCCCTGAGTGGCATTACATGAGCAATCAACCCCAACCATCCCTTGGATATAAACCTTCACTTGCTCAATCCGATTGGAGTGCGATAATTACTCACTAAACCACCAGGCGCCAAAATTTGGTTATATGGTTACCACCCACCATAGTAAAGGGTTTCCTGGTGTTCAGGAAACCATTTGGCTTGTCACTCAGTGTAGAGTCACCCACAGGCAGAGGGAAGAGGAAAGAATGAAGGAAAGAAAGACAGAAGTGAGAGTGTAAAGTCACCCGTAGGCAGAAGGACAAGGAAAGAATGAAGGAAAGAAAGACAGAAGAGGATGGAAGGAAAGAAGGATGGAGGAGAGGAAAGGGCAGACACCCAACAGCTGCACTACATCTAGTGAGTGGATGGTGAGCGCCCCCACCCACCACTATATATATATATATATATATATGGAGCCTCTGTGGTCCAGTGGTAGAGTGTGCGTTTCGTACACGGGTGAACCAGGGTTCGCGCCCCACCAGGGTAATAAACTTTGGGAGTGTTCACCGGGCAACGTACTGCATTGGCGGACACAAGGGGTGTTGTGGTTGAACCAGTGTCGCTTACTGTAAAGTATGCTTGCGCCCAGTCGGCTTGCACGGGCCGATTACACTTGGTTCACAGACTACACACACACACATCCAAAGCCACTCCAACACTATAATTACACTTACAAGCACTTCTCACCCTACATATAATCTCTACCAGACAGCCTAAGCCACTTGGTAGAGATACATTGGCTGTATCGTCCCGACGTTGGTCGGGATAGGCAGGTCCTGCAGTGGATATTCAAACGGCTGATGATATATATATATATATATATATATATATATATATATATATATATATATATATATATATATACTTGAGAAATAGTGTCCAGTGCTCCGATGTAGGTTTCCAAGATTCTCACATATCAGTGGAACAATGTCTTTGTTATTTGTCACCATTCTTTGTAAAGATATCTAAGTTGCCTCCTTACACTTGAATAATCTAGAGCATCGCCTTTTCTTCCAGAGCCTTACTTTCTCTGTAGAAGATTAAAAAAAAAAAAAAAATCTCCCTTGCAAACTGGTGTTCACTTTATTCATCAGAAATATCTACCAAATAACAAAACATGGCACACCAGGTTTCATTGGGTACTAATTCACAAAATTCAAGATTCTCCTCATGAGTAAAGAAGGTAAGCATTTCCTCCATCCGTTCATGTACTCGAGACAACATTTCTTATTCTTGATAACCATCTGACTTTTGTCATCAGGATAAAGGCAACACGACCCCATTTCTTCACAAAGTGGGGAAAATTATCGTAACTTTGCTGATCTGTTGTTGATACTGTTTACTGTTTTTACAGTGTAATCGAGAACAGATTTCAGTTTGTATCCCCGAATTCTGGCGACCAGCGCTTCACGGTGCAGAAAACAACGTGTCGTAATGAAGTCTGGGATTTCTTCTTTTTTTCTCAATAATGATTCAAGAACTTTCCCTTCTCTTATCATTGAAAGAACACTATCTGCAAATTCCTACACATGATTTCCATGTCAAACCAACGCTTTGCATGTAGCCACTCACTGCAATATACCGAATGAACAGTAGTTACTATACTTTTCCTCCAACATCTGTTGATTAATGTACAGTATATATGTTTCTTTCTTTTAGAAGTCCACATACATTTTTTTCGATATCAAGTGGCATTTCCTCGAATCGTCTACCAATAATATTATCTGAGAGGGGTATTTTTTTCTCACTTCCTTTTCAGCTTCAGCAGGAAGGAGTATTTTCACTATGGCATGGCAAGACGAAAGAATGAGAGATTCAGCAATTGTATGGGGGCTTCAAAATTTTTGTTATTAATCTTGCTACTAAATAGTTGGCTTTTTAAACCTTCTCTGCCACTTTCACTTTCTTCTTACAACCAAGCCTGTGTTGTTTGTTACCATTTACAAGTCGTTTGAGGTAATCCAAAGGTTTAGCAGAAAGGTGAATGTGTTATATCTCTTCATTTTTCTAAAGAGCATGGCTTCATTTGATAGTGCCGTACCACAAATAACACAAAATGGTTTACGACCAAATTCCTCATCACACCAAGTGAGCCCTTTTGCCAGGCAGCTGCCCTGGGATGGGCGACGTGGTTTACTTTTGCTAGCCCTTCCCCGTGTCTTTGTTACATTCCGGCCACCAGCACTTGGCTTATCATCAACTATCACTTCACTTCCAGTAGCTACTTCGACATATTTATGACAAACTTATCCATTATTTCCGGTTTTGGAACTCATTAATACTGATATACAGGGAGTAACTTCCCTCAGCCATAGTTAAGGCCACATTGGCTCATGCCCGCTTTACACAGTGCATGAATGCCGCTGCACCGCTTTGTGTAAAAAAAAAAAAAAATGCCTCTGAACTTCCATTAAGTGTGGATGCTGACTACCATATGTCAGAATTTCATGTACAATTATGTGAATCACAGATAAGTGTTAAATAACACAATGATTATTGTTTACAGTAATAATAAAACTGACACTACTGAGCTGGGAGCAACACAGCTATAGCTGCAGTGACAGACGCGTACTTGACTTGTATCACCTGTACCAGTGTACGTGTATGACTCCGTGAACCATGTGAGGTATGTGTGAAACGTAACATAATTATATTATATTCAGTAAATTAATGTAAGGTGTCCAGTATTTAGTTCTTCGCGAAGATTGTTTACCTTAAGTCCAATGTGAGGTTGTTTACAATAATGACAACGACAGACATTCATAATCAGTCACCCTAGATAAAGAGAAATGAAAATTTACAACAGTTCAATTCCACAGATCTACATCATCAGGAAATTTGTGCAGCACACTTGCAATGTAGCTGAGGGACAATAGTGTGACGCGGCACACAATTTGGGAATCACTGCCCTCATCTAAACTAACCTTCCCTTCCCTAACTTAATTCAGCTTAACATAACCTCTCATAGGATTATGTCATCTTAATCTTGCCAAACCAAGCTTTATTTAATATTATTTATCACAAGGTAATCTAACCTAATCTCACAAAACTATTCCAAACTAATACAGCTGACCATCCATCGCTTTAGCTTGTCTAGGACAACTTAACCTAACCCCAAACACAATCAAGCTAAACTAACTTAAACCAGAGTACCTAACCTACCTAAACCTAATCTAGTTTTATATGTTGCATCCTAACCTAACTTAATCTAATCAAGTCGAACACAAATTAGTTTAATATATCCTAATATAACCGAAGCTAAACTAACTAAAGACATTAATTCGCCTTACATAATCCAAAGTAAACTTACTTAATCAACCTTAATTTAACCTAACCTAATTTAAGGAAATCTCACTTACTCTCCGCCTTATCTACAATCTCCCCTCTTTCATCTAACATCCCATCTCACCTTCACACCCTCAGTTTAAAGCAAGCAGTGAATCGCTGGGAATGAGAGGCTCAGGCGGGGAGAAAGAGGAAGACAAAATGGGATATAGTAGATGTGGGGTACGTGGATGAAAAAGGGAAACAGAAAGGGATGAAAAGGAGGGCTTGTGTGTGTGTGTGTGTGTGTGTGTGTGTGAGAGAGAGAGAGAGAGAGAGAGAGAGAGAGAGAGAGAGAGAGGAAAAAAAAAGAAGAGAAGGAAAACTCAGCTAATTCATGAACAAGACCGATTACATTCACACCCCGCTGGACTGGTGCACAGTGGTTGAGAATTTGACTTTCATCAACGCGTCGTGGTATATCGTGAAAGAAGGAATGTTAATCCTCTTTATGTGAACGTTTCCTGTTTCACATAATGGTGTTTTTGGATTGCTAATTTTAGTACCCGGGATCCTCTAACTCATTCTTAGCTGAATAAAATTATTTGGTGGGAATATAAGACCACTGTAGAGCTTTAGCAACACCATCAACAACAATGCAGCCGTAAGGGGGTTAACCTAATAGCGATACACTTAAGGTCCTCTACCTCACACTCACTTGTATAAATGTTTGGCATTATCATTAACTGCATACCTGAGTTGCCTCAACCATGAAAGGGCACTTCATGTCAAGCCAGCATCAATCGCCTCAGTATGGTTATCTTTTTCTTTCTCATTTTTCTCTTTACTCCTCGACACGATTTTTTTTTTTTTCGCTTCGAAAACACTTTTCCAGCTGCAGGGGTCTGGTATAGCCTTCGTCAGTCCCGTTAATTACAAAATTCACCCAAATCTTTGAATAACAAATTCATCTAATGTTAGTGCGATTAAAGTAAAAAATGCGTCGTCGTACTGAAGAGATTCTCTAGTTCAAATAAAGAATGCTAATTTTATGTTTTTTCTTTCTCCAAGCGATTTTATTAATCTCAGGAGAGGCTTTCCGAACTGTACAGGATAGATGTAACCATCATGAACAGTGTCACTAATAGACGTCCTTCCTGTGTCGAGTTTTCTGGTATTCGTCCGATTTATAAAAAAAAAAAAAAAAAAAAAGCCATCGTACTGCAATATGTTATTGATTCATGGAAAGTGTGTGACAGGACACAAACAGAGCTGAGATTGCCTGAGAATCTGTGTAAGAGTGTGGTACTAACGCAATGTTGGTGAAGTGAACGAGAGAATACAAATACTATGATAGCAAAGTGTTCTTGTGTGTAACGAAAAAACTTTGAGAAATGTATCACTGTGACCCGTCAGCACGAAAATGCTAATGGGTGGCATTGTTATTACATCGATCTTGTTGCTTCCAGATGATAATCAGTCTGCATCATAAAATACAATAGTGATGGCTGGAAACCACAACTAGGATGAAGTCTGATTCTCTCCTCCCGGCAAAAAGTAATATGGGTTGAAGCTCTGGACCAATATCCTCGATGAAAACTTCAAGGTGACCTGCTTGGTAATGTGTCCTCCATGACGAAGGTTGATCATGACATATTTGGTGGCGTGATTATCCCAGCACAACTGCACCATCACGGTCCCCAACAGACTCCCAGGCCTGAAAGTTAACTGATTTAAACCCGTGATAATTAAGCACCTGAAGGCGAAATTCTTGGACCTCTGAACTGAGGAACTAACACCATCAGTGATTCTGGTGAAGCCTTCCCACAAACAGGTATCGACCAGGGCGACAGTTGCTTCATGATTCCATATTATTTTTGGAAGAGATGGCTTCTTCCTTAGCGGTTTGTCTTGCTTATAACACTTTTTTTTTTTTTTCGTGTTATTTGTATCCATTTAATACTGATAACGATTTATCCTGCATATTACACTTATTTTCTTATGTCTTACGTATATCATTTTAATCCCGACATGGTCTGCGTCACTGACGTACGAGAGTATTTCAGTCTGCAACAGTCAGAACAAAACGCTGAAGAGGTGTTGCTAAATACCCCAACCCAACAAGAATTTCAATATCATGTTGGCTTGATAAACCTAACCCACCTCATCTCAGTGATATATTTCACATATTACGTTTAGATATTAATTTCATCGATATTCATATTTTCCAAATACTTTGTCAATCAGAATGAAATATTAAATAAGTAGCCTAAACAAGCAGGCCTACTGGCCTAGAGAACGTCAGCGCCTTTCGATTAATACCTTTGAAATGGTATGGTGTGAAAGATGATTTTTGTATGGCTTGGTGTGAGATGGTGGTGTGGTGTGGTGTGGTGTGAGATGGTGGTGTGGTGTGGTGTGGTGTGAGATGGTGGTGTGGTGTGGTGTGGTGTGGTGTGGTGTGAGATGGTGGTGTGGTGTGGTGTGGTGTGGTGTGGTGTGGTGTGGTGTGGTGTGGTGTGGTGTGGTATGTCTATGCACAAGTCGGCAAAGTCTGTGGGAGTGAAACACCTCGTTTGAAAATCGTTAGTGAGGGAAAGAGGGGCAAAGCTCCTCCTACAGATGCTGCCTCATCTAAAAACATAGGAGTGTATATTACTGCAATTATATTAGCTTGTGAGACAAATGTGCCATGGAGTCTACCAGGCCAATGAGACTACAACCCAGAAAGACGGTGGCCCGGACTCTTGTTGTTAACAAGGCTTCCAGCACCTCTTCATTAACATCATGTTTTGGCATTGGAAGTACTTAATTAATTGTACTTAATTATATATGTATATATCTCATCTCATCTCATTAGCCGTTTGAGTGTCCACTGCAGGACCGGCCTATCCCAACCGAAGTGGGGACGATACAGCAAATGTATCTCTACTAAGTGGCTTAGGCTGTCTGGTAGAGATTGTATGTAGGGTGAGAAGTGCTTGTAAGTGTAATTGTAGTGTTGTTGTGGCTTTGGATGTGTGTGTAGTCTGTGAACCAAGTGCAATCGGGCCGCGCAAGCCGACTGGATGCAAGCATACTTTATAGTATGCGATACTGGTTCAACCACAGCACCCTTGATGTCCGCCAAGCAGTACGTGGTCAGAAGAACGCTCCCAAAGTTTATTACCCTGGCGGGGCGCGAACCCTCGTTCTTCAGTGTACGAAAACGCACACTTTACCACTGTGGCTCCATATATATATATATATATATATATATATATATATATATATATATATATGTGTATACGGTATACATATCATATTTAAATGACAGAAGCAACGTACACGAGGACAGTTGTTATATTCAAGGTGGTAGTGAATCTGCAATGGCGATGATAATATGGTTCGTTCGTTCGTTTAAAGGTTTCCTCCTCCTATAGTGCAGGCCGGGCCATATACTAGCCCGGTCAGTGGGGTGTGGGTTGACTTAAAAAATAGCAAGGGAGAAGACAGGACCTGGGGATTGCCCAGCACACACGCCCTGTCTCCTGGCTGGCTTTGTGGTGTGTGTGATAATATGGTGAATAGACATTGTACATTTAGTGTACAGTAACTGCTGACGCATCAGAGCACAAACTCCATATTATTTGACTCAGCAGTAATGCACAGTAAAATGGCGTGGACTGGCTGTACGTCACTTTTATTGCTGGTGGATGCGATATTTTAAGCTTGTTCTGGCATAAAGTTGACATTTATGTTGGGCGAGTCTCAGTGAATGTGCAGCTGGCTGTATTTAAAGCGCGGTAAACGAGGTAGTGGGCGAGGTGGTGTCAGTGGGGATGGTGGTGTGAGTTAAGTGGCCTGAGTAAGAGTGGGGAAGCTGGCGTGATTCTGGTAGCGTGAGCGAGAGTGAGGTGATTGACGTGACTGTGGTGGTGTGAGAATGAGGTGGTGGTGTGATTGTGGTGGTGTGAGTGTGAGTGAGATGGTGGTGTGATTGTGGTGGTGTGAGTGAGAATGAGGTGGTGGTGTGATTGTGGTGGTGTGAGTGACAGTGAGGTGGTGGTGTGAGTGTGGTGGTACGAGTGAGAGTGAGGTGGCTGGTGTGATTCTGGTGGTGTGAGTGACAGTGAGGTGGCTGGTGTAATTAAAGTGGTGAGAGTGAGGTGGCTGGTGTGACTGAGGTGATATGAATGAGAGTGAGAGGACTGGTGTGATGAAGGTGGTGTGAGTGAGAGTGAGGTGACTGGTGTAACAGAGGCGGTGTGAGTGAGAGTGAGGTGGCTGGTTTAAGGTGGTGTCAGTGAGGGTGAGGTGCCTGGTGTAAATAACGTGGTGTGAGTGAGAGTGAGGTGGCTGGTGTAAGTAAGGTGGTGTGAGGGAGAGTGAGGTGGCTGGTGTAAGTAAGGTGGTGTGAGGGAGAGTGAGGTGGCTGGTGTAAGTAAGGTGGTGTGAGTGAGGTAGGTGGCTGGTGTAAGTAAGGTGGTGTAAGGGAGAATGAGGTGGCTGGTGTAAGTAAGGTGGTGTGAGGGAGAGTGAGGTGGCTGGTGTAAGTAAGGTGGTGTGAGGGAGAGTGAGGTGGCTGGTGTAAGTAAGGTGGTGTGAGTGAGAGTGAGGTGGCTGGTGTAAGTAAGGTGGTGTGAGTGAGAGTGAGGTGGCTGGTGTAAGTAAGGTGGTGTGAGTGAGGTAGGTGGCTGGTTTAATTAAGGTGGTGTGAGTGAGAGTGAGGTGGCTGGTGTAAGTAAGGTGGTGTGAGTGAGAGTGAGGTGGCTGGTGTAACTGAGAGGGTTTCAATGAAGTATCATACACTGTTTCATGTGAAAGAGGCAGCTTGTGTAAAAGTGATGTTGATGTGAATGAGGTGCTAAAAAGTGACTGTGTGAAGGATTCGGTGTGAGGAAGATGAAGTGACTGATTAAGCCCATGGGAGTTAAGACTGGTATAGTATTGGGGAGTGTTAGTGTGCACAGATCAATGAGTGGGATGGCGTGAGTGATGAAATCTGAGATGAATTATTTAAACCATGCTGATAGAGTGAAGTGATATATGCGTGGTATTAGGTGATATTTACATAGGGAAAGTGAATATTGTGAAATGTGTGAACGAAGTGATGATAACATGACAGATGGGAGATGATGTACAGTGAGTTAGGTGATGTGACTATAGAAGACTAGGGAAATGAAATATATCAGATGAGATGTGCTAGGACAGTGTTGATAAGGCTGTTTATCGGTAATAAGCGGCAGGAAATAGACCGATGCGAAACAGATAGACAAACAGGTAGGTAGAGGATAGTTTACAGCGTGATAATTATATATATATATATATATATATATATATATATATATATATATATATATATATATATATATATATATATATATATATGCAGAGAGAGAGAGAGAGAGTTGTGAGGCGGGGTTAAAGGCTTGTGAGGGAAATGGAAAGACAGTTGAGACGATCCAAATAATACGGATTCAGGTGGCAAAAGCAAAGCAAGGTTGTATGCGGGAAGAGTAAAGCCAGCCTAGCCCAGCCTACCTTCCTTTCTCCCACCTAAAAGCTGCCACACCCCATGAATCCAGTATGTAAAAGAGAAGGACTACACCTATCCACATTTCATGCCTCCATAAAATAAAACAAAATGGGGGGGGGGGGAGGCGTAGGCTACACTGGAATACAACAGCAGGCAAAATATAATCATAGCCCACCAACCTCCCACCATCCCCAGTCCCCCTCCCCAGTCTTTTGTGTTGGGCAGGAGAGTTACAGGGGAAAAATGAAAACTTTATATAAAGGCACAGAAAACATGCAAGGGATTATGGTCCTACACAGACACATTTTTCTCGGGTTCGCTGCAGGGTAGGATGTGTAAGTCGTGGATTTGGGTCATCCTCTTAAAGATGAGGAAGGCAGAGGACAGCACGCACGACAGGAAAGGAGAAAAAATACGTATGAATATTATTTTGCTGAATAAGCTGCTCGAATTGGATTGGTTTAAATGGAAATTGTATTTCAGCATTATCATACAGAATATGCTGAATATATCTATATATATATATATATATATATATATATATATATATATATATATATATATATATATATATCATAACTTTTTGCTGAATTTCTTGAGATGCATCGAGGTAATCTATGCGTCATATTACCATCTTTAAAAATTACAGTTGTCCTCTGAATTTTGTCGTTTCCTGTGGCAAAGCTATTAACTAAAAAGTAATAACTCCCATACACACTCCAGTAGCACAATAAATAATTATGAGTTAGTAGTACGATTCATTTTACTAGTAAAGGAAAAGTCATTTTCATTCTGAATTATCCTTCTTTTTACCCACAATTATTAAATAATTATTATATAAGTTCTCAGACCATAGAAGCCAGTATGGCAGGAAACTGTGGCTCCACACTAATAAAGTGTTTTGTTTGTGGGGTAAAACAATAATTATAATGATTTTGTAATTTTTACCTTACAATTGATTATCACTAAATCACAAGAATGTCATAGTCAGTATCAGAAGAAGTTATGAATCGGCAATACACACTTTGCAAATACAAAAGCATTTATAAAAGCATTTATAGAAGAAAAGTCATTATAGTATAGCGAAAAATCCTGGTCTTCTCCCTGGCAATGGTTGCGTGGTATTGGCGGCAGCACCGCGGCCTTTGTGTCTGGCCGTTTGTTTACCTCACAGCCCAGGAATGGAATCTTGCTGCTGAAGGTAATGGCTAATGAAAGTGATTGGATGAATGTGGTAAGTACCAGTATTATTTGCACACTTGACACTTTCTTGGTCGGTACAACTTCAGTATAATATTCCAACCGACGCCAAATGATTTATTTCCGCTAAGAGTGAGAATAGGGACCAGAGAGCTGTATTGGGACTCCATATTGTAGTTACAAATCATAATAGATAGATAGATAAATAGATAGATAGACAGCTCTATGCGAGCCTGGGAATGGGAAATGAGCTTGCAAATTACACTGAGGAAAGCTGACGACAGTGGCCAGTAAGGAGATGATGCAGTTAGTTGTCAGCAATCCACCGGTGAACAAAGCCTTAGTGACCATACACACATACTCACACACAGGCTTCTAGAACTTTCCACCCACAAGGAACACACGTGATACGTCTCCTGTTTCACCAGAATTTAGGAAAGAGAGGGCAGAAAGAAGCTAGCCTTACAACAGACAGGTCGCAGGGAGAAGGGCTTAGCAACTTGAGAGAGAGACAGAGAGAGCGAGACAGAGAGATAGCTAGCGGGACTCTACTTATTACTCCGCTCTGTGTGAGAGACTTGTTAATATTTCCAAGACAAATAAAATAGTCCCATACTATTCTTTACCTCTCCTGTCACTACATGACAAATGGGAAAGAAGATTATCTACTTACAAGCTACTCTAATATAACAACCGCTCGCCCACAAGTCTAATATATATATATATAAAACTCTACTACAAGTAACTACAAAGTCTTTTATGACATTTGGTGGCAGCGGTGGGATACGAACCTCGTCTACGAATCAACAGTGAATTCCTACAAAATATCAAGATTGAAAACAAGAATACCTCTCACAACCAACAACTTACAACCAGCTCCTGACAGTTCTTTCCAACCAGCCCCTCTGTCTCCCCGATCATCATGCTGATGCAGAGGTGAAGAGGTCACAGGACGCCTTGCAAGTAGTTTAACAAAATATTGATATGATCTTGCAACTTCTAGGACGAATCAACAAACTACAACCATCTACAATCAACAAAAAGTAACAACTCTACGAGTCGTCTGTATAATCTTCTACACGCACCTACAAGTAGCGGCAGTCTTCATCCTACAACGAGTAAATCACAAGGAAAAAGGACCGAGAAAACATCGAGGAAGAAAAACGGAACAAACAAACGAAGAGTGAGACACGACTCATAACCACCAGACCTCACCCTCCTCTCTCTGCTACATCCACCCAACCCCCAACGCTTACGCAGGAGTGAAGAGGTCAAGACGACAAAGCAAACACCAAGTCCATATTCACAACTCATCTTACTCACTCGTCTTCACTCAAGTTACTCATCGCTACTCATTCACTCACCACAGCTACCAGTGTGGGAAGCCGACGTCACCATGTGCTGAGATGACATCACAACGCGAGTCTGCCATGCCAAGCAACGTGTGACTGACACCAGGCACTTCTCACCCACTACTCATTACTCATTATTCACATAGCTCCTACTCATAATCATTTATTTTCACAGTTAAGTTGGAAATTCGACGTTCTATGCTGAGGTTTGCCTGGGACAGCTGTTAACCACCACAAGCACCAGGCCATGGAATTTCCTGAGTAATATCGTCCATCAACACACCACTAGAATTATCAAGAGATCTTCAGTCAAACCTGTATTTTTCTTCCGAGATCGACTTTTGTATCGACACACCTCTACGATCTGTATCAAGTGGGTAAAATTATACTTACTCATTTCTTAGTGCTAAAATTAGCTATATTCAACTTATTTACTCATCTACTTTATTATGACGTAAATAAACAAGAGGCATATTTCATAACACCATATGTTAATGACAGGAATATTTTCGCCACCACTCACGTTAATACCAGATGACACACAATTTGCCACAACAACAGACTCACAATTAAGAGAGCCCCAAGACATCACACCAGATGACACACAAATTGCCACAACAACAGACTCACAATTAAGAGAGCCTCAAGGCAGCCCACCCCTTGTACAAACCTCACCACACACTAAAGATCAAGAAACAAATACGGCAGTTTCAGATGATGAGTGGGAAACCACCTCTGACGTAGAAAGTGAGGACTTTGCCGCTGCCTTGCACACGTATGCCAATACACTTAACAGGGTTCACCGGTCCGGTCGTACCTATTCCACCATTCCCTCACACAACGATAAACATGTCCAAGTTGAATTAACAGGGCAAACAGTAAAAATGAATTAAGAAACAAATACCGCTGATCTAACAACCACACCTCACGTGTTTGTGTATCACGAGGATAAAACTGCCGAAGAAACAAATACCGCTGATCTAACAACCACACCTCACGTGTTTGTGTATCACGAGGATAAAACTGCCCCAAAATTCTCTGGCACAGACAAAGATCGCATTGATGTCATTTCATTAGTCAGTCAGTGCGAACAAATGTTCATCAAGCGCCACATACTAGATGAACAAGAGAAAATTGCTATTTTTTTCATCTTGCATAAGCCAGGAAAGATGTCCAGCGAGCAACTTGCTTCGCTCCAACAAGCTCCATCGTGCTAGGACATATGATGAATTTAAAACTGAATTTCTGAAGAAATTTTCTGGAGGTATGAACTTCTTGCCAGGTATAATTCTGGAATTACATAAAATTGTAGATCTTGTAAGGGAGCACACTACAAACCATGTGCTCAGTGAAATAACTGCTGATGTCTCCACAATCAAGAGAACACTATTAGCTACTTTGGAAAATTCTAATTGGATAACAGATGATGGAAAGATGTCCCCAGACCTCGTCGTGGACATCATTGGTTATGTAGCTGCCTTGTGTAAATTACCTGATAGGACCCTTAAGATCGCCAAGACGATCGCGTACACCCCAAGAATGTGCTTGCTAGACTTAATGAACGAGGTAGAGATGCAGTGCAGTAAAGCAGGTATGGTCGACACACATGCACATTCTGGTAGAATGAGGGTACCTGAGACAGTATCAGCTGTGAAAACATCTACACCGACCCCAAACAGAGAACAAAATCGATCGCAACCAGAAATCAGGCAGACCAAACAAGCAAACGTGACAAGGCCTCGTTCACAGACGCCTTCCTACAGGCAGTTTCATAAGTTTTCGCGCAGCCCGAGCAGGTCTCGCGCCATAAACAACACTTTTTATGGGAAATCACTTCGTAGGTCACAGTCAAGGGATAGGTCCATTCTATGTCATTATTGTGCAAAACCAGGACACACAAGGTATGAATGCTTTATCAAGACAAAAGAGGACAAACAAAAGACACAAGGATTTGGTCCTTACTGTAGGCATCATAGATACCAAGGGCACTGGACCAGTGATTGGAAAACAGTAGAAAAAATTGTGTCTATGTTCAAATCGGGGGAAGACCAAGTCATGACAAAAAACGAACAAACGTAAAGAAAAACAAGGCTAAACTTCACATAGGAGGCATGTTGGGAAATGAGTGTATCTTGATACCAGCTGTATGTGAGGATCAAAACGTTTCCTTATTTTTAGATACAGGCTCTCCAGTGACCTTAATAACACATGAAGAACTAAATAGAATTCTTAAAAATAATAAGAAAGTAACTTTTCTGGATGAAGCTCGTTTAGATTTATACACAGTAGATAGACAAGAGATTACAGTGAAAGGTATGATAAGATTAAATATCAGTTTCACAGAAACTACAAGACCATTCTCTGCATTTTTCTATATCGTTGAAAACTTAGCAATTAAAGCTCATATGTTACTGGGCTTAAGATCCATGAGAGATGAGAACATAACTATACTCGCACAAATGAATGGAATAGACTTTGATAATGAATTCATAGAGGAAATAACTTCAGAGCCCTCACCGATTGGTAGAAGAGAGCCAAAAAGAATTGGTAATATTAAAGGCTTAAACAAACATAAACAAACAGATGAGTGTATAGATCCACTCCCACCACCAACCCCATCCTCCAGAATTAGTGACCCAGATAACGGTACTGATTTATCAATTTTTCCAGCCCATCTCACTAATGATTTAGTTATACCACCTAATTCATACATGAAGGTTACCATAAAGAGCAAATTACGGAATAGTACTGTTCTTGTCTTAGAAGAATTATGTAAAGTAAAGGGATTGTCAGTAGAAAACGCATTATGTCATACGAACGACGAAGGGCAAACTCAGATATTCATAATTAATCACATGAATGGGGAAGTTCAGTTGAAAAAGGGAACTTGCATAGTTAATATTGAAAAATGTCCCGCCCCTGTGAAGGAAATAGTTATAGCTGGAGTAACAAGTGAGATAAACTCTACGGATAGAGAAAGAATAAAAGAGAATTTAATTCACTCAGGTGAATTTGATGAAGAAAATGATTTGTTAATCCTGCTGGAAACACACAAGGACACCGTAGCATTGCCCGGAGAACAATTAGGGTGTACTAACCTGATTAATCACAAGATTAATGTGCACCCAGAAACACCACCAATTTTCGTACCAGCTTACCGCATACCACACTCCCAACGTACACTTGCAAATCAGTATGTCGATGAAATGTTAAAACTTGGTATTATTGAGCCTTCAGTCTCCCCGTGGAATGCCCCCTTATTCTTCGTGCCCAAACGAAATGGAGAAATGCGTGCGGTAGTAGATTACCGTAAATTAAATAATCACACAATCCCAGACAGATTTCCCATGCCATTGCTAAGCGATGTTCTACAGAATATTGGTCCTGAGAATAATATATTCTCGACCATCGATCTCCTAAACGGCTACTATCAGATTCCGGTATCTAAGGAGTCACGTAAATTCACTGCTTTTTCAACAGAGGCCATTACCAATATACAAGAATGCCAATGGGACTGAGGACAGCCCCAGGTACATTCCAGCGTCTTATGAATTACGTATTGTCCGGAATTTTAGGACAAGGAATATTTGTTTATCTTGACGATATTATAATCGCAACGAAGAATATTAAGGATCACCTCAGGAAATTAGACTTACTCTTACAAAAACTTAGTGATGCTGGTTTAAAAATTAAACTTTCTAAATGCAAATTTTGCTTTAAGGAAATAAATTTCTTAGGCCACAAATTAAGTTCTGATGGTATTCACACCACTGATGACAAAATACAGGCAGTGAGAGATTTTCCTGAACCCACTACGACTGACGAAGTTAGACAATTTTTAGGTCTGGCTGGGTACTATAGGTCATTCGTACCACAGTTCTTTCATATAGCCTTTCCTCTGTTCCAACTACTCAAAAAAGATGCTGTATTCCAATGGGAAGAAGAACAAAAAAGGGCATTTAACAATCTAAAAATTAAACTAACAAATGCACCTTGTTTAGCATATCAAGATTTCACAAAATCATTTCTTATTTGTACAGACGCATCAGTTAAAGGATTAGGGGCTGTACTGATGCAGGAAGATAAAAGAGGACAGAATCAACCAATTGCATTTGCCAGCAGACAAACAAGAGGTGCGGAGAAAAATCATTGCACTACAGACTTAGAGGCACTTGCAGTGGTTTTTGCATTACAAAAGTTTCGAGATTTAGTATATGGTTACGAAATCCACTTATTCACCGACCATAAACCACTGGTGGGTATGTTTAAAGAAAAACTCCTTTCTGGGAGGAGAGCAAGATGGAAATGTACAGTTGAAAACTACAATGTACAAATTCATTATATACAAGGTAAAATGAACATAGTAGCTGACGCATTATCTAGGAATCCGAACACAATTCAGGTCGCAGCGTTAGATCTCAAAGAAAATATCCCAAACCACGAGGATATCGCAAAGGCACAAAGACTTGACCCAATATGGTCTACAGTAATATACAAGTTAGAAAGTGGAGATGACATACAATTACCCAAACTGCATGTCCCACTTGAACAATTCACAATGGTCAATAATACATTATACAAAATTAACTCTAAACAACCAAAACGCCAAAGAAATACTAACCAGTTGGTAGTACCTAATGACATGATACCCCAAGTATTACGATTGATACACGACAGCCCACATGCAGGACATTCTGGAAAGGATAAGACATTCAACCAAGCCCAGCTATTATATTACTGGCCTTCATTACGAAAAGATATAAACAATCATAGAGACAGATGCGAATCATGTGCGAAACACAAAGGATACCTAATCACACCTGCACCGATGGGTAATTACCCTGTACCACATCAACCATGGGACGTTGTCGCTGTTGATTTACTCAAGATGCCATTATCATACAATAATAACCTATACTTATTCGTAGCAACGGATCATTTTTCCCGTTATGTCATTTTAGCTCCAATTAAAGATAAGACAGCAGAGACAGTAGCAAAGGCAATAACAGATAATGTAATATGTCGCTTTACTACCCCAAAGGTACTGATAAGTGATAATGGAGGAGAATTTAATTCTGAGATCTTACAAGAAATATGTAAACAATACAACATCAAAAAGGTTAACGTTTTGGCCTATCACCCAGCATCGAATGGGTTGGTAGAGAGACAAAATAAAAAAGTATTAGATGTGCTACGACACATTCTCAGTGAAAATTATGCAAGCTGGGATGATTGGATTCCCAGAGTAGAAGCCTCAATTAATGGGTCTATAAATAAATCTATCGGTGACACACCACATTTCATTATATATGGCACAGATAAAAAATTACCATATGAGCTCCTAGAAGGTGACAGCATGCCTATATACAATTACGATGATTACTCTAAACTCCGTTTACGTGAATTCCAGGACATTCACAAACGAGTCAAAAAACAATTAACGATGTCCAAGGAAGAAATGACGGAGGCATTTAACAAGAAGGCAAAAGATTCACCTATCAGCTTAGGAGACATTGTTTACGGTGTCATTCATACGAGAGAATAAATTATCCCCAAAATTTGAGGGCCCATACAGAGTAATTAACATAAAAGCAAACATAGTTTTAATTAAGTCACTTTTAAGTGGCGAGGAGAAACAAGTTTATATTGACCATTTAAAACGAGTTTCAAGGGAATTATCCCATAATTATTCAGCCTCGGATACAACCGAACAGGCGAACGTACCTCAAGAAACAAAGCAAGAACACAACAATGATTACAAAAAGAAATTAAGGTCATATACCAAACAATCGAGCATAGGTGTAACTGTTCCAATCAAATCTACAGTACATCATTCACGAGAATTAAATATCGATTTAAACTCCTTCTATAAATGAAATAACAATCAACCGTAACGCACATCATCACTATCATCGACCACAGCATGATAGGAAATTAATAGATTTTTTTTTTCGGTAGGTTACGATGAAGGGACTTATGCTATGGATTCTCCTCTACGTAGCAAGAGGATATGCGCAATTAGACCCCAAACATATAGTACGACAAGGATGCCTCATAGCTCCAACGGCCACGACTACAATCGTTAAGGACGTCATGAGTACTGAAATAAGTCTAGATTACTTGTATGAATTACCTACTTATCTAGACAGACTTGCAACGCCGATGCAAACTCTGGACTTCATGATAGGAAATTATGTTTCACAAGCACATAACACCAAGGAGGTGAATGAAATGGTAAAGTTAGCGAAATGGAAACTAGAACAGGCGAAGTCAACTATGCTCGTCATGATCCAAGATCTCCCATCTTATGGAACGGAGGTACTGAGCGACAGGAACAACATCACACGTACTCGCCAAAAGCGCGGTTTGTTCGACCTGGGTGGCGCAGTTCTTGGGAACATCTTTGGATTGGCTACAGAGGATGACCTTAAATAATAAACAACAAATTTAATAAGATAGCTCAGGTACTAACATACCAAGATAAATTCATCACAGGACAGAACTCAGCAATGAAGACAATTGTGAAAAATCTGAAACAAGCAGAAAACATAGCTCTCGAGAGTGTAGATAAAATAAATGAATTGGAGGGAAACGTTACACTTTTCCAACCTTCTCCATCATCACAGAACATATTGACACGATTCTACTACAATTAGAGAACACTAGAGATCGTTTCAGGGCACTTATGCAAGGAATTTCGAATGCTGGTGATGGCAAGATCACAACTGACTTACTCCCAGTTCATGAGCTACGTCAGATAGTTAGTCAAGGCATACATAAACATAAATTGAAGCCGTTGTTCCGCAGTAGGGAATTTATGCAATATTACCCGTATTTAGAAGCAACACTAACACCAACATCAGTGGTAGTTCATGTACCATTCATCACTGAAGACCTGTTCACAGTATACCAAATACACCCCTTCCCCTATAAAAATAACAACACTTTGGTCATCATCAACATCAACACAGACACCGAACTCATCATGGTCTCCAAGAGACGGGACACTGTCACTTTCGCAAGTGAATCAACGATTGAACGAAAGTGCCGCACATCCTTACATGCTGTTCATCTTTGTCCTGCGTACATTTTCATGTTTCAGCCTACTGATACAGTCCCTTGTGAAATGGCTATCATCAGAAATGACAATATTCATCATCATTGCAACTTCACTTTTGCTCCAGATAAACTTGTACACCATCAACGCATTGGACACTCACAGTTTTTTTTTTTCCCTCATAACACATCAGTTTACGTCATAGTCTGTCCAGATATACCACCATCTCATACATCAGCATCAGGATTATACATAGCACCAGACTACTGTGCGGTATTTACACCAGCCATATCTACTTTATCCACCATCAATCACTACGCCATTCTCAATCATACACACAAACATTTCCACCCACTGCCTGATATGAACTTAAACATGAGCACAAGTATTAAGCTGACTTCACCTAAGTTTGAAACTATGCAGCTGATCAATGAAACAATGAAGCCCTGGGAAGATTTGAGTTTGAGTATGTTCAACCCATATTATGTGTATAGCCCAGCACCTACTGTCTTTATAATCGTCTGCATTGTATTTGCAATACTGCTGTTCGCAATGCACAGAATGCATGCAAGAATTGCTAATTTGGAGTCATTATTTAGTGGGGGGAGAGTTAACATCCAAGTTAACCCCCCTGAATGAAGTGTATATATTTTGTATATAGTATTAATTATATAAAAAAAAATACAAAGAAGAATGGCCCATGTATGGCATACCAGTACCATTATCTTTAAATGAAATATTAATAACTCTTACCATAATCTTAATTTTAAACTATTTTTTTTTCTTGCATGTATGCATTTCACTACAATAACCCAAGTACATACTGTATTACAGTTAAATAATTTACTTTAATGCATTTATTCAAATATGTATACAACTTGTTTAAAATGTAATATTACTGAATAATCACTATTTACTATAAATATTATACGTATACAATATTCATACAATTATGTTACTTTTACAATATTATGTATTTCACTTAATTAGCTTATAAGTTCATTATAATGTGTATATAATATGTATTAATATGTTAGGACTATTAACTGTCGATGGTACGCCATTTTCGCGTGACCGAGCAATGTATTGGGACTCCATATTGTAGTTACAAATCATAATAGATAGATTGATAAATAGATAGATAGACAGCTCTATGCGAGCCTGGGAATGGGAAATGAGCTTGCAAATTACACTGAGGAAAGCTGACGACAGTGGCCAGTAAGGAGATGATGCAGTTAGTTGTCAGCAATCCACCGGTGAACAAAGCCTTAGTGACCATACACACTCATACACACATACTCACACACAGGCTTCTAGAACTTTCCACCCACAAGGAACACACGTGATACGTCTCCTGTTTCACCAGAATTTAGGAAAGAGAGGGCAGAAAGAAGCTACCCTTACAACAGACAGGTCGCAGGGAGAAGGGCTTAGCAACTTGAGAGAGAGACAGAGAGAGCGAGACAGAGAGATAGCTAGCGGGACTCTACTTATTACTCCGCTCTGTGTGAGAGACTTGTTAATATTTCTAAGACAAATAAAATAGTCCCATACTATTCTTTACCTCTCCTGTCACTACATGACAAATGGGAAAGAAGATTATCTACTTACAAGCTACTCTAATATAACAACCGCTCGCCCACAAGTCTAATATATATATATAAAACTCCACTACAAGTAACTACAAAGTCTTTTATGACAGAGCTAATGCTTCATTAATTAAGCCTTTCCTTATATTCCAATTACTGCCAAACGGTTATATTCAGCTGTAAGTACACATTATTATTGTCGCCAATAACCTTGTCATAATCAGACTAACGCAAGTATCCTATACCACACAGCGCCAGATGATGCTGGTCAGCAGAGTGAGTATAGCAGCCTCAGAGTGTTAATCATGTTTGCTATTAAATCTCTCATGGCCGAACAACTCTACCAGTCTATTGCAGTTAGTGTCAGTGAGTCACAGGAGCCTGAGTGTTAAACCTTTGAATCCGAGGAAGAGTTTCTTAGGAAATGTCTTTTGTACTGAAAGGTGGTGATGAATGCTACGCTATCCCAAACTGTCCCAGTTAGAAATTTCAATACTACTGTAAGCTTAATGAAATATGCTGAAATTACCAACTATAAAATTAAAACAAAAGGAACACTCAATGAATGGAATACACTCCTAAGGCCATTGACCCAAAGACCAAACATTGAACTTGGCCCTGTGACCTTGACCTTTGACCGATTGATCAAAAAATCCAATTATTTCACATTTACCTGACCCTTTATACTTCCACCAAGATTCGTTCAAATCGGATCAGAACTGTTCTCTTGACCTTGCTTTGTGACGCTGTCATAAGGTCTTTCCCTGTAGCCATAATACAGCATTTGACTGATTGTCCTCAAATCCAAGTCTGTTTATTTTTGCCTTACACTGAAGCCGTCCATAAAGTTTAGCATATATCGGACAAAAACAAAGTTAATCTTTCCATTTGACCCTGATGTGTACTTCACCCTCTCGCGCACGATAAGTTTCAATAAGTTTTCTGGCTCACGGTTTTTTTTGACGGAGCCGCCCGGCCCGGGAGCCCGCGCATGGCAAATTTCGGCAAATGAAACACATTCTTGCCTTATTTTTGCCACCCAAAAATCCATTTATTCCCATCCAACCTTTCTCAAGGTAGACAGCGATGTTTGTTCTATCTGATAAATAGGACCAAAACACAGGAAAACGCCCCCCCCCCAAAAAAAAAAAAGTTATTAGCCCTGGAAGCATGATAGAGTGAACCGTTTTTCACTTCCCAACATCGCCGTTTGAATGCTTTCCATCATACAGGAAAATGATCTAATAAGTTTTTATAGAGAATTTCATCAGCTTTCTAACGAAACAAATCCGGTTGTGATACGATGTATACTTTTCGAGAAAATGGCCAAAAACTGAAAGCCATTTTCGGAAAAAATTCACGGACCTCTCAAAGCTAAATTTTCCCAGACACGTTATGTTTTTATTACATAGTAATATGCCCAAATTCACCAGCTTTCCCCATCTCCAAGAAGAACCCCATACGCCTCATAGTTCTCGAGTAAATCGAAAGAAAGTACTAGGCACTCCGTCCGTGATTGACTTTCGTGATGCACGCACGGCATATGCAATGTTCCCGCCTACGTAACAACGAATTCTTATCACAAATATTACATAGTTATGTATTGTACATACGTAGAATGTACTGCTCTTTATCATGGTTCAAACGTGAAATCGATACGTCCAATAGCTTTCGAGTAATTGGCCGACAAAGTGAGAGTATTACTACGAGCGTTTTTCAATGGTAACAGCCGCGAAGAGACACTCATTTCCACCGCCTTTTCTCGCCAAAACGTAACACAATGCTTACATTTTGGTATTGATCATACGTAGAATTTAGTGGTATAGATCATGGTTGTTACAGAAAATCGATGTCTAATAGTTTTCGAGTAATTGGCCGACAAAGTGAGGTTAGTACTCCGAGCGCTTGTCACTGATAACAACCGCGAGGGAAAAAAAAATTTCCCTCGCCTTTTACCCCCCAAAACGCTACCAAAGGCTTACATTCTGGTATTGATCATACGTAGAATTTAGTGGTATTGATGATGGTTGTAACAGAAAATCGATGTCTAATAGTTTTCGAGTAATTGGCCGACAAATTGAGGTTACTCTTCCGATCGCTAACAACTTTTACACACACTGTTTCCTTGCACACCTGCCTGAAGACTATGCTACCAACTTTTTTTCCCCCTATCTGTACAGACTATTACATCTTCCATGGATGTTTTCCTATTGTTATAACCTACTACACATAAACATAACTCTTCTATAGTTACTGGTGTGGAGATTTATTTTCTTTCATATGTGTAATCTGTAGGAGAAAATGGTTATATGTCTGAAAATTGGAGAGGTAATGGTAATAGATTATTTTATATATATCAACAAAATTTGCAGAACTCACTTCCTCCAGGGGTGTTGATCCAGTTAGACCAGGGATTTGAAGATGAGGAGTTATGTAGTGTGTGTGTGTGTGTGTGTGTGTGTGTGTGTGTGTGTGTGTGTGTGTTCTTACCTAATTGTTCTTACCTAATTGTATCTTTACAGGAATGAGTCAAGCTCGTACTGTCCCGTGTCTTAAACCATATTTATCGTACATATCCTTAAATTTGTGAATTGTTTTGGCACACACTATTTCATTCGGTAGTGCATTCCATTGATCAATTGCTCTGTTTGGGAAACTGAATTTCCTTACGTCTTTATTACCTCTCTTCTTGTGCAGTTTTTTGCAGTGTCCTCTTGCTGATGCTTCTCCATATGTTAAGTAATCATTTATGTCTATTTTCTCCTTTCCTGATATGCATTTATATAGCATTATCATGTCACCTCTTTTCCTTCTCTCCTGTAGTGTTGGTAGATTCAGTTTATTTAGTCTTTCTTCGTAGCTTAGGTCCCTTAAGCTTGGTATCCATCTGGTAGCGGCCCTTTGAACTTTTTCAATCTTGTCTATGTGCTTTTTGAGATGAGGACTCCAGACTACTGATGCATATTCCAGGGTTGGTCTAATGAATGATGTTATTATCCTTCTTAGCATGTCTTCATTTATGTATGTGAATGCTATTCTCATATTTGCAAGCAGTGTATACATGTTCCGTACCTTCTCGCTGATGTGGTCAGCCGGAGATAGTCTGTTATTGATAATCACACCTAGGTCTTTCTCTCTTTCTGATGTATATAGGGTTTTATTTCCTAACTTATAATCCCAATCAGGTCTTTTTCCACTTTTACCAAACTTGATTACATGACACTTGTCCACATTGAATTCCATTTGCCATGTATTACTCCATTCATGAAGTTTATTTAATTCTTCTTGTAGCTCTTTACAAGAGTCTGTGTTAGTAATTCTCCTTTGTATTTTTGCATCATCTGCAAATATATTCAGATAGCTCTCATTTCCAGTGTTACTGTTTATATCATTCATATACACTAAAAACATGATTGGTGCCAGCACTGAACCCTGTGGTACTCCACTAGTCACTTCTTTCCATGATGAGTAGTTTCCTCTTAGTACTGTCCTCATTTCTCTTTTTATGAGAAAGTCTTGCATCCAACAAAACAGTTTGCCTCGAATTCCTCCTTGATGGTACAGTTTCCATAAAAGTCTTTGGTGTGGTACTGTGTCAAAAGCTTTCTTGAAATCTAAATAGATACTGTCCACCCATCCTTCCCTTTCCTGTATTGTGTTTGTTACTATGTCATAGTAGCTTAACAGATTAGTAACACATGATTTTCCTTTTCTGAAACCAAACTGTCTTTCTGTTATCATACTGTGTTCTTCTAGATGATTTACCCAAGCTTTTCTTATAAGTTTTTCTAATACCTTGCTTACAACACTGGTCAGTGATACTGGTCGGTAGTTGAGTGGATTTTGTCTATTTCCTTTCTTGAATAAGGGGACAATATTTGCTTTTTTCCAAATATCTGGTAGTTTACCTTGACTCAAGGATTTCTTGAAAATTAAAAATAATGGTTTACATAACTCCTTTGCACATTCTCGTAATACCCAACATGAAATTTCATCAGGACCACTTGCTTTTCCTCTGTCTAATCTACTTAACTCCTCCTGTATTACTTTTTCTGCTATTTGTATATCTGGTAGTATGTGTGGACATGCGTGTTCCACATAGTCCCTCTCAAAATTCTTTTCTTCTGTAAAAACTAATTGGAAATTCTTATTTAGTGCTTCACAAATATCTTTCTCTTGTGTATAAGTGATTCCCTCGTCCGTAATGGATTGTATTATATCTTTTACTTTAGTTTTGCTTCTGATATAGCTGTAAAACAGCTTTGGTTGATCATTACTTTTATTTATTATATCCTCCTCAAACTGTTTTTGGGCTTCCCTCCTTATTCTTGTATAGTCGTTTTTTGCATGTTTGTAATTATTGTACGCCCTTTCACTATTGTGTCTTCTGTATCTATTCCACAACAAATCTCTTCTTTCTTTTGATTTTTTACATTCTGTATTGAACCATTTCTGTATTTTCTTATCTGCTTCTTTGTGCTGTGGGATGTACTTCTGGACTCCTATTTCATAAAATTCACAAAAATTTTTATATACAGCATTTAAATCTTGTCCTCTAAGCTCATTTTCCCAATCAACTTCTAAGAAATACTTCTTTAGGTCTTGATAATTTCCCTTTTTATAGTTTAGGCTCTTTTTGTAACTATCATTGCTGTTTACTATGTCATATGCTATCGTGAAGTTATAATTTAGTACTGCATGATCGCTTTTGCCGAGTGGAGGGTGATATATTAAACTGTCAATATCATTTTCTTGCCTTGTAAATATTAGATCTAGCACTGAAGGTACATCAAGTCCTCTTTTTCTGGTGGTTTCCCTCACATGTTGCGTTAAGAAAAACTCTTGTACGAGATCCAGGAGCTTTTGGTCCCAACAGCTTTCTTGGCTATTTATATCTAGAGTATTCCAATTTATATTTGTATTGAAGTCCCAAGTTAGTATAATTCTTTCCGATTTCTCTTCCATTTTATGTAGCAATGATCTTACACTCTGAATTGTACTCTCTGCCAGGTCCTCATATTCGTCTTTTTCCCATGTGTTTGATCTGGGTGGCATGTACAAATTTGCTACAATTACTTTACCTTCAGATGTGTCGATCTCTACTGCAATCAGTTCTACTTGTGATGGTATATCTAGTTTTATTTCCTTGACTTTTAGATTTTTCTTAGTTAATATTATAATTCCTCCTCCTTTTTTTAAATATCTGTCTCTTCTCCATATATTGTATTCCTCTAAGTTTAGTATGTCATTTGATATCCTTGGTAATATATTGTTTCAGTTAGGCATATTATTTGTGGTTCATTTTCTCTGACATAATCATTCATCTCTAGTAATTTAGATACCATTCCATCCACATTTGAGTACATCAACTTTATCATCTTGTTTATATACTTGTCCTGACATGGTTCTACTACCTTCCTCCTTTTTCTTCCATCCTGTTTGTATACCACTTTCGTACCTGCAATCCTATTACTTTGTAAAAAAAAAATTCTTCTAGTCCTCTTCTGATCTTCCCTCATTTTTTGTTTTTGCTTCCTCCCTTTTCTCTTTCAGTAATTCCATTTCCTCTTGTGTTAGACATCTTTTTATCCATACATTTTTGAACTCCTCTTTTTCCTTAAGATTCTTTGCATTTTTTAGTATCTCTTCCACAGTGTTTACACTCTGGAAAGTCACCTTTAGAGGTCTTGTCTTGCTTTTCTCGTATTTCCCTAACCTTTTGTGTTCCTCTATGTCTTTACTACAGATTTCCTCTGATACTTCTTTCAGTAAGCTCATTACATTTGCCATCTCCTTTTTGTCTCTTGTGATCTTGTTTTTAACTTCATCCTCTTCTATACCAGTGATTACTATTGATCTGTTTATCTCTACTGAATCTCTGACTAACTTTGGATTGTTTTGGATTATTCTTTTCACCTCCTTTTTAATGCTTTTTTCCTCCACCCTTGTTTCTAAGTCTTTCTTTACTTTCACCATTTCTGCATACGTGGTTTCTACATCATTTTTGTAGCTTTGCACAGCTTCATTCACCTGTGTTATCTTCTCCTCAATATCACTGCTCTGGTCAATAAGACTGCTAACTTGCCTAATTGTCTCTGTGTCATTTTTGAACTCTTCCATAACACTCTCGTGATTGACTACTGTACTTGCCATTTCACTAATTTTCTTCCTAAGTGTACTCAATTCCACGGTTAGTTCACTGATGGTTGTGTCTTTCTTATTGGCCTCCCTTCCTAGTTTTTCTATTTCTTCCTTTTGCAAGTGCATCTGCTTCTTTATTTCATCAATTTCATTTTTGAAAGCCATTTCTAGTTTGTTTACACGTTCAACCAGTCTATTGTGGGTCTCTACTTCAACCAGTTCTTGGTAGAAGTCATCGTTTTGCTTTTTACCTTTATCCCTTTTCTTTTCCAAATTTGTTTTACTGAAGTATGTATCCATTTTGCAATACTTAAAGTGCAAAGCATATACTTACAATTTCCGTCTTGTTGTAAACAAACCTCAGAGATGACTCAGCGTATTCTTTCGTCTTGGTTCTATTTCCTGTTTTTACAAGTCTTGTTGAAACTTATTATTTTTTTCCTTTTTATAATTAACAATCATTTAGTCTAACCTGGTACTGAGCTTGACTCATACAACGATACTATTTAGGTAATGCCACTGGCCGTGATTGGTATGGAGCGCCGGTGTCGCACGTCCACCTAGCTTGAATCCCTCTGTGTGTGTGTGTGTGTGTGTGTGTGAGTGTGTGTGTGTGTGTGTGTGTGTGTGTGTGTGTGTGTGTGTGTGTGTGTGTGTGTACACTCCACTAGGGAATACTTTGCTCGGTATGGAACCGTTCAAAGCAATCCCCTACACAAAGTGGCACATCACAAACAGGACACATGTGACTTGTGTCCCTCCTCATCTTGCCCAGGGAACACAGGGTGCACCGCAGCCTCCTCTTGTTAGGGATCCTCTCCCGTTGGTGCCCCAGTGTGTTGTCCAGCCACGGTCTGTGGTCAACAAAGCAACGTCGCTTGCTTGGCTGGAGTCCTGGGTGTCCCTGGTCCTGTCGTCCTGGAGGTGCAGCTGCAGGCCCGGGCATGGCAGCGACAGCAGGTTCTCCCGTCAGACCAGGAACTGGTGATGGCTCCCTCGCCACCTGTGCTGCTCGCTGAAGTGATGGTGGTGGTGGCTCCTGTGCTGGGACTCCTCCTGCAGGTGGTGGTCCAAGAAGGTCCCCTCTGGGTGGTGCAGGAGCCAGTGGTGTTGGCACCTGTGCTGGTGCTGCAGCAGGTGCCACAGGTGCTGGGAGTCTTGCTGGCCGTCGGGCTGGAAGATCAGGGGCATGGTGGATGATGTGCCCAGACAGAGGCCACTCTGCTTCGTCGAAGTAGAGGAGCTTGTCGACGATGTCCTCGATGAACTCCAGCAGAGTGATTTGCCTCCGTGAGCATTTCTTGTAGAGGATGAACGCGTTAAACATCGCCATCTGGATGAGGTAGAAGGTCACCTTCTTGGTCCACTTGACGGTCCTCCGATAGATGGGGTAATATTGGACCATTTGGTCAAAGTGATCTACCCCACCCATATGGCGATTGTAGTCATCCACCATGACGGGCTTGTCCACGGTCTTCTGGACATAGGTAGTCGTCCCGTCACGTGCCCTGGTCTTCCCTCGAACCTGCTTTGGGATGGTGCTTGCACTGTGGAAGGTGGAGATCATGTTGACGATGCACTTGTCCTTCCACAGAAACACCATCACATGATCTTTGTGCATCGCTGTGATGCCCGCCTCTGGTAGGTGCTTGGTCCTGGCAATGTCCTGCAGCTGCCTAGGTGCTCCTCTAGCCAGGCGTAGGGTCCCACACACGTAGGTTCCTGCACTGAAGAGGAGTTCGCACAGGGATACAGAGTTGTGGTAATTGTCCATGAAACTTTATATCCCTGATCCCTCAGCGGCTCTACAAGGCTCCATACTGTCTGCTCCAAGGTCCTCTTCTGCCCCGTGTACACCTCGAAGTTCCAGATGTAACCCGAAGAAGCCTCAGCCAGGATGTAAAACTTGATGGAATACTTGGCGGGCTTCACTGGGTTGTAGACGCGGAAGCTGAGCCTCCCCTTCCAATCCAATGAGCCCTCATCCAGGCTGAGGTGTTCCTCGGGTTGATAGGTGTTCTGGAACAGCTGAAGGAGGTACTGCAGTACCGTGCGAACCCTGATGAGCCGGTCTTGATTGTCCCGGGGGATTGCAAGTGAGTTGAATGCATGGAAGTGTTTCAGGATGGCCCTGAAACGCCTTCCACTCATCACTTGCGAAAAAAGGGGGTAGTTATGGAGGCGGGACCGATGCCAGTAATGCCTGATGGTCGGCAGTGACATCACCCCCATAAAAAAGTAAATCCCCAGGAACTTGGCCATCATCTCTTCACTGCAGATCAACCATGAGTCCAAACCAGCCCCCACGAATGCTGCGTAGTTGTTGGTCTCGCAGGTGAAGTACATCAACAACTCCCTGGTGAAAAATAGCTGGAAAAACTGCAGAGGAGTTTTTGGCGCATCCACCCTCATCCCCGGGGATCCGGTGAAGGGCCCATTTGCTGGCGTGAATGGGCCACTGCTCCAACCCTCGTCACGTGCGTCAACACCTCCCGCACGGGTCGCAGTGGGTCAGGGTACCGACACCCTTGTGCCTCCTTGTCGACCCCTTGCCCGACCTCCATGGCTGCGCTGAGGACCGCGGAGCCCTCGTGGAGGTGAAGGTGGTGATGATGAGGAGGATGATGATACTGTCTCCTCGTCGGGGGTGGTGACGGACGTTGGTCTTGTGGACCGGCCAGGGGAGGACGACACAGTCGCATCCTGCACCAGTTGCAATGCAGAAACTGCACTGCGTGCAGGTGCCAGTGTCGCGTAACTAGGCCCTGCCGGTGACGTCGGGCCGGCCAAGGGGTAACTGGAGGCAAGAGGAGGAGAGACAGCGATTGCTCTTGGTGCGAGAGGTCCGAGTGGAGACGATGCCTGTTCTGTAAGTGGGGACAACGGCTGGGTTGAACGTTCTGACACCGGTGGTGTTGGTGTCCGCTCCCGTGTTATACGTGTAAGCAAAGATGCCCGAGGGCAGCGCTCTTCTACCTCAACCCAGTCCTCCTCACTGGAAGCACCGCTAAGCTCCTCCTCCTCCTCACTTGACGTCTCCTCCTCGAACAGAACCTTCTGCCACTCATCAGATGAAAGCCCCTTCTTGTCCATGCTGTGATGGTGATCCTTGGCAGGTACGTTATTGAAAATTTAGGTAAATGTCTTTTTAGGTTCTGTGCTGTAAAACAAGAGATATTATCCACCCTCATGCAACACCTTCCATTGAGAGTATCGCTACACAGGTGAAGTTATATTTTTCCAAAGGACCAATCGCTGCACCATTTACGAACATTTCACATGAACAATACCTGTTCAATGTCTTTTCATGGTCTCATAACTGTTCATTGTCGTCCGTGGGTGTGTGCCATACACATATAAATATATATATATATATATATATATATATATATATATATATATATATATAGAGAGAGAGAGAGAGAGAGAGAGAGAGAGAGATAATATTTTTTTTATTTTCTTTCTATGTTTTAGGCCCTCCTTCTCCTAAGGTTTCCCCCAACTACGATATACTTCAAAAAAATAATATATATATATATATATATATATTTTACTTCCTATGGCCGCCTTCCCTAACTTTCATCCCACACATGAATAACACTCCCTCTCTCTCTCTCTCTCTCTCTCTCTCTCTCTCTCTATATATATATATATATATATATATTTTTTAATTATAATTTTTTTTTTATTTTCTTTCTATGTTTTCGGCTTTCCTTCTCCTAAGGTTCCCCCCAACTACGATATACTCCAAAAAAATTATATATATATATATATATATATATATATATATATATATATATATTTTACTATAATTTTTTTTTAATTTTCTTTCTAGATTTTCGGCCCTCCTTCTCCTAAGGTTCCCCCCAACTACGATGTACTAAAAAAAAAATTATATATATAATATTATATATATATATATATATATATATATATATATATATATATATATTTACTTCCTATGGCCGCCTTCCCTAACTTTCATCCCACACATGAATAACACTCCCCCTCTCTCTCTCTCTCTCTCTCTCTCTCTCTATATATATATATATATATATATATATATATATATATATATATATACATATATATATATATATATATATATATATATATATATATATATATATATATATATATATATACAGTATATACCGGTATATATATATTTTTCCAACTTCCCCAAAACTTATATATATATATATATATATATATATTTTCCCAACTTCCCCCAAACTTCCCCCAACACATGATACAATATTTTCCACGAACACTCGTGGGACATATCACAAGCATTTTATGCAGAAATTATATATGTGAAGAATTGTCTTTGCAAGGTACAGTACCTCGTCCACCGACGTCCTTGGTTGCCCGGCGTTGCAAGGTACAGTACCTGTCCACCGACGTCCTTGGTTGCCCGGCGTTGCAAGGTACAGTACCTGTCCACCGACGTCCGTCGTTGCCCGGCGTTGCAAGGTACAGTACCTTGTCCACCGACGTCCTTGGTTGCCCGGCATTGCAAGGTACAGTACCTTGTCCACCGACGTCCTTGGTGTCCCGGCGTTGCAAGGTACAGTACCTGCCCACTGACGTCCCTGGTTCCTTGGTGTCCTTACCTTTCCCAGCACACGTTCCTCTAAACTATCGCTAATCAAGGATACGCACGTACGCTAATACTCGCGGCACACTTCACGTACATTATATAATAAGCATAAGTTATTACTAAAGGTCACATCAACGTACAGTACCTGTGCAATTACCTCACGTGTTCGTAGGCGTCCATACCTTGCCCAGTTCACCTATCTCTGAACTAACGCTAATCAACGATACGCACGAACACTATAGTCCTTTCCCAGGAAGAAGTCCGATCAGGCTGTGGCCCACGTGGTGAATCACCTTTAGACATACTGCCAAATCAACCGTACTACATGCCTCTCTCTCTCTTATTTCCCATCTATGTGCTATTTGAAATTTTTTTTAATATTCTGTATATAGTAAAGGAAGCTATATAGTACATTGAGTGTCACTTTTTAGGATTATATATATATATATATATATATATATATATATAGAGAGAGAGAGAGAGAGAGAGAGAGAGAGAGAGAGAGAAACACGTGGGATGTGGGTAGGTAGGAAGAGTCATAATCCGATAATTGGTGAGTCGCTTCCAGAAATATATATATATATATATATAGAGAGAGAGAGAGAGAGAGAGAGAGAGCGAGCGAAACACGTTGGATGTGGATAGGTAGGAAGAGTCATAATCCGATAATTGGTGAGTCGCTTCCAGTCTAACCACCACCGACGATTGAAGGTACCACAACTCTCACACACATACATATATATATATATATATATATATATATATATAGAGAGAGAGAGAGAGAGAGAGAGAGAGAGAGAGAAACAGGTGGGATGGTGGTGAAGAGGTAGACAAAGTGATAATCCTAAAATTGGTGGTCAAATTTACAACGTCACACTTGGGGAATTTCCACATTCTCTCACACCCTGAACAGAATTCTTGCTGCGAGAGTACTAAAGTCGGAATCCCGGCCGTTTGCGGGTGAGGTGTGGCCCGCACCTGTGTACAGTGTTGCCACGTTTTCTATACCGTTATCTCTCTCTCTCTCTCTCTCTCTCTCTCTCTCTCCTGGCGGGAAATGAGCCACCCTGAGTACTTTTGATTCTTTTATAAGTTATTTATAATTGTGCTTTCATTTGTTAATTTGGTTTTGTTATATTTAGTAGTAGATGGAGTGTCAAAGTTACTGTCTGCTGAGAGGTTTGTTACGTTACTGATTCATACACCCCGACGTAGTGGGGTGTGGGTGTAGGTGTGGGTGGGAGTGTGGATGTGGGTTTGTTGGGGTGGTGGTCCAGGGGGGAGGGGAAGTGTGTTGGGGGATTTGACCTGAGACACCCAGGAGGGATTAAGAAGGGAGGGAAGGGGAAGGGGGGGCTGGATTCACCTACCACGTGGTCAGTATTAGAAGAGAGAGAGAGAGAGAGAGAGAGAGAGAGAGAGAGAAATTACGTGTATAGATATATGTGCATCAATAGGAACAATGTATATCAGTGTGTGCAGTATGTACAAAGGAACAAATGAATACAAAGAAGGCAGTGACAGACCTCTCTCTCTCTCTCTCTCTCTCTCTCTCTCTCTCTCTCTCTCTCTCCTGGGTGTGTAAGTATTGCCACTCACAAGAATTACATGAATTATTTCTTTTACTTTGGATATTGGCATATTTCTTCTTTTTTCAGGCTCATTATCTTATATCCATAACTGTGATATTATTACCCACCCTAAAACTACGCTAAAAACCATTAAAAGTGACTACAATATCTTTTAGCAACACTGTACAATATGTATGCCATGTTTCTGTGTTACTGTATAAATATTTTATGCATAATAAGATTACTGTTGATTCATCCATCAAAATACACAAGTGTAAGTTTTATTCATCTGAATTTATCGAATTTGTGATGCCTTGTACATAAATAGCTTCCGTTTCACATCGCAAGTTGGGGAAACGTGGCACCATTGTACACAGGTGCGGGCCACACCTCACCCGCAAACGGCCGGGATTCCGACTATATAACACTCGCGGCACAGTTCACGTACATAATATAATAAGCATAAGTTATTACTAAAGGTCACATCAATGTACATTACCTGTGCAATTACCTCCTGCATTCGTAGGCGTCCATACCTCGCCCAGCTCACCTTCCTCTGAACTATCGCTAATCAAGGATACGCACGTACGCTAAAACTCGCGGCACATTTCACGTACATTATATAATAAGCATAAGTTATTACTAAAGGTCACATCAATGTACAGTACCTGTGCAATTACCTCACGTGTTCGTAGGCGTCCATACCTTCCCCTCCACACCTGACGCTAAACTATTGCTAACCTCCGTTACACACCCTAACTTTTAAGCCTTCACGAGCACATACGGCACATTTCACATGCATTTCACACGATATCAGACACAAATACATGCCTAAAACAATGCATCAACCACAACCTCGGCAAATATTCCGCTCGTGACTGCACTATACCGTCAGTTTCTCCCTGAGAGTATGAGGCAACGCTATTTTTGGCACACACCACACTCGTTCACAGAAACTCGCAGCATGTTTGACGTATATTTCATACAATTCCATACGCATTTACACTATCAGAATCACAATAATTCCAGCTCTAAAACACCGCTAATTCTCCCCTCCCGACTTCCGGGTTGCCCCTTCACAGCACTGTTTCATGCCGTACGCTTGCTGGCTCCATAATTTCACCAAGCCATCCACAGTATCTTTCACACAATATATATTTAGGCCTTGGCTTCATTTATATACATATTTCCACTCACGCCATACGGCCTACGGGGGGGCGGAGTGGTGAAACCCCGCTACACTGACCATGCGTCTGGCTCCAAGGCCCAACGATTGCTAACGGCCAGAATTGCTTTTCAATACATATATGTATGTTCCATCGACAATATCACGTCAGTATATGTTCACATACAATGTATTATCTCACTGAGTCAATAGGGCCTTTGCCTTGGGCGAGAGGGAGAGAATTATTGACCTAGAGCAGCTTGTGCTGCACTCAACCCGTATCCCTGACTGCCTGGGAGAGAGCTCCAACATACTTGACCTCTTCCTTACAACTAATCCTTCTACTTACACAGTCAATCTATTCTCTTTGTTAGTTTCAGCCACAACCTTATCACCTTAACGTGTAATACTGCTCCAATAAGACCTGTGGCCCATCCCAAGAAGTGGCGGCTGTGGCATTTTGGTGCTGCTGATTGGGATGCCCTCAGGTAGGACTTCTTAGATTTTCACTGGATTAGTGGTGTTCCTCAGGGCTCTATCCTATACCCAACTCTCTTTCTTCTGTTCATCAGTTACTTTCTGGGCTGTACATCTAACCCTATCCATTAATACACTGATGACTCCACTCTTCACCTTTCCATCTATTTTTTTTTCTTTTATGAATAACAGAACAGAGGAAGGAAAAACAAATGGGTAAAAAAAAAATAATCCATACACCAGATTACTGGTGTCCTCTGTTCATAAAATATCTGTGACAGTTAGACTTGAACAGTTGTGGGTTGAAATTTAGAGGAAAACAACTCTGGGGAAGCGAGTTCCAGAGAGATGCAGTTCGGGGAATGAAAGAATTCTGATAGGCAGAAGTTCTGCAATATGGTTGAGTGACATTCCAGTCATGAGCGCTACCAGATGCCCAAATAGCACGAGGGAAGGCATGGAGAGATGGCCCCATGGACGCAACTTCGTCTGAGCATTTGCCAAAAAAAATATCTGTAAAATAATGCAAGGGAGGCAACATTCCTTCTTATTTGCAGGGGAGGTAGTTTATATGTAATGGCAGGGTTGTTAATGATTCTAACAGCTTTATTCTGAATTTTGTCTAGTTGTCTTAATGCAACCTCTCCACAACCATCCCACAAGGGTGAGCAATATTCAAGCTGAGAGCGCACATGACTCTTATAAATTATAGCTAACTGCTTATCGGCGAAGAAGTTACGGACTCTGTACAATAATCCAAGTTTCTTTGAGGCGGCTTTAGCAAGTGATCTGACATGAGAGGTCCAGCTGAGGGCACTGTTAAGTGAGACACCAAGAATTTCAATACTTTTGGAGATGGGAATATTAGTAGCACTGAAGGTAATGTACGAATCTGGCAATATCTGTCTATTAGTAAACTGTATATATTTAGTTTTACTAGCATTAAAAGAGACAAGGTTGTTTTGTCCCCATTCACTGATTGTAGATAGATCTTGATTTATGGAGATGGCTGTGCTGAGTTGAGAGGTAGAGATATGATACTTTGTAAATGGATGTCTGAGTGTGAATGAACTATGTAGTGTTGAGTCATCTGCATATGAGTGAATGGGATTGTGAGTGACAGATAAGAGATTATTATTATGGACCAGAAATAGGGTTGGCGCCAGAAAAGATCCCTGCGGCACGCCAGCGTTAATTGAGTGGAAATTCGAATATACATCATCTACTTTTACTCTTATTTTCCTGTCACTAAGATAAGAAGAAATCAAAGGAACAAAAGACGTTAGTCCATAGCAAGGGAGTTTGGACAGCAGGGAACGGTGCCATACTCTGTCGAAAGCTTTAGAGATATCAAGAGCTACTGCATGAGTTTCTCCAAAAAGATCAATTGATTGATGGATGGTATGAGTTAAGAGGTTGAGTATGTCAATGGTGGATCTTTCGTGGCGAAAATCGTATTGTCTATCACTAATTAAGTTGTTGGATTCAAAATGTTTAACAATATGCTTATTAATTAAAGTTTCAAATACCTTACCAAGAGAAGATGTGACAGCTATTGGTCTGTAATTGGAGGGGTCAGACGAACTTCCCTTCTTCGGAACTGGGTGGATATTGGCTTCTTTCCATGAATCTGGGAATAAAGAAGTACATATGCATAGTCTGAATAATTTAGCTAGGACAGAGGCAAGTTCAGGGGAACACTTTTTCAAAATAATTGGCGGAACTCCATCTGGGCCCGGAGCCTTGTTGGTAGGTAAATTGTCTAGGATGGATTTTACGTATCTTGTCTGTATTTTAAGTGGGGCAATTTCGGGAGAATCAAGTTCCAGTACAGCGTCCATCTCAACAGTTACTTGAATGAACATGGGGCGGGATTCATGGAAGACAGGAAATCAGTCCATGAGGTAATGAGGCTGGACAAAGTAATCATAGTAATCAATGTACGAAAACTGAAAGCATTCGTGCACACACACACACACACACACACACACACACACACACACACACACACACAAGGTGGTATGTGAGTATTTTGCATTAGTACTTAACATTATCGTCCTAAACATTTTCCACAGCTAAGAATGGGATGAAGCACTAAAGAACAATTCGTTGTTGTATGTTATGAACACAAGTGTTCCATAGACAAAATCAGCATGTGGAAGACAGCTCCTTAATTCCCTTCCACACAACAACACAAGCACAGGGACAAACACATGCCTAAATTGAATTCAGTCACATAAATACACCCTCTCTCTCTCTCTCTCTCTCTCTCTCTCTCTCTCTCCAACACACACACACACACACACACACACACACACACACACACACACACAGGTAGAGGTGGAAAACAATACTCCAGACACACAACTGTTCTGGCAGGTGTTGTACACAACACCGCCGTCTAAACGTTCAGCACCTTTTGCCCCTTGTGACATTGTGGTGGCCTGCACTGTGTGACCCACAGCATCTGCAGCCAACACTATTTTGTACAAAACATTGTTGTCTTAGTAGTACAAGGAACTCAAGACACTTCTGTCAGTATTCAGCAACACCTCCCCCTCCTATATCACGCTAGGCTACCTCCTTCATACACCTTCCCGGCCTGTCTCTTCCACTTTGTTTTTAGAATCTATAACATGAAAATCGAATCCAGAATATTTTACTCGCTACTGACAGAAATAAAGGATGAAAAGGATCTAGGAGTAACGATTAGCATTGTCCTGAAAAGCTTTTAGCAATAAACTGAATCACAATAATAATAATAATAAGAAGAAAAAGAAGAAGAAGAAGAAGAAAAAGAAGAAGAAGAAAAAGAAGAATAAGAAGAAGAATCAAGCCCCATGACAGGCAACTGTGATTGCAAAACAGCTTGTAAACTCCAAACCCTGTGTATATTTGACCCTAGGTATATGACATGCAGAGTTTTGTCTCTGAATCATATAAGCCTTGTCTTGGTGGAGTCTGCGTGTTTGTTTCAGCTGACACCAGACCATATTATCCGGCTGAGGAAGTGTCACTGGAACACAGAGTTGATTCTGCACACCTAACCTTTGTATTTCTAGGAATGGTAGGTAAATATGACTCTCTCTCTCTCTCTCTCTCTCTCTCTCTCTCTCTCTCTCTCTCTCTCGAAAATTGGTTGCAATTAGTCAGTCCTCAAGGAAATACTAATTTATAAATATAATGATAACAATTTTATAATTTTGCATAGTAACAAGGGAAGCACACATCAGTCTCAGGTACATTTTACTGATGACACATATCCCGTCAGATCAGAGCAAATTAATCAGTCTGTACGAACGCTTACAGATTAGTCAGAGAAAGTACTTGTACTGGTAAAGGCTCAGTCGTAGCCAGGTATAAACATTCTCACAACGGACAATTGTTGCGAGGTTCTTCACTTTTTGTACAAATTATGTAAATACAGTATACCATCTTGTTTAAGTTATTCTAATTAGGGACGACAGTTGATGTATATGGAAATGTTCCTGACTCGTCTGGTTCCATGTCCCATATATTAGGTTGTGCCTCGACTGACAGTCACCAGGTGATGAGTGCAGGTATGTAATGTAGAAAGGCATTACATATCTGCAGTCGATGGTGTTCTCTTGGTCGAGGCTTTTTTAACATTAGTGTAGGTCTAGTTATTTGTCTCTTTAGGATTTAGTATAGGTTAGTGATTTGTCTGTTAGGTGGTTAATTTTAGGGTATTTAGATTAGGCATTTTAGTTTATAAGTAATATAAGGTTAAAAATAAAAAAAAAGAAAATAAATAAAAATAAAAATACAAAAAAATAATAAAATAAAATTATTATATATATATATGTACGTGTGCATGAAAGTGTGTATGTTCATATGCATGGATGTGTATGTATGTATGTATGTATATATATGTTTGTATATATATGTATATATGTATTAATGTATGTACATTGTTACACAGCCTATGATTTCATCATCCTTTGTATAATTCTAACGTACTTAGATAAATTTACTCTTGCTCACGATTCGCCTCGTGGCTTCCATAGTGACCAGGCTCGCGTGTTCTACATCACTCTCCCTTCTCCCCCTTATAGTAGAGTAAGTCGTTCTTTCTGTTGTTCAGAGCAGGAGTGTCAACTCTTCGTCCTCTGTGCCCTCATTTGCGCATCCTTCTTGCTAGTTGAATCAAGCTCTGCCGGCCCCTATATAATGAGCTCAGTCTCTGCATTAATTGCCACTTAGATCTACTCCTCATTTTGTTCACATCTCTGTCCTCACCTGTACAGTTATTATTTTTGTGAGTGCTCAGGAAGTCTCCAACCATCTAGCTGCTGTGTAATTTGAGTATAAGTGTTATTACATTTTTTCTTGTACTGTATAGCATAAGGTGTTAATTCGTAGGCCTGGTGAGGTTTTTGTGATTCATGTGGAGTTTTTGATGTCAGCCATTATTGATAATATTTTGTATCTGTAATAATATATCTTGCATTAACTGAGCATTATCCGGTTTTCTCATTTTATCAGGGCTGACTTAGATAAATTTACTCTCGCTAATTTCGTGTTAATAGAGGCTATTGCAGTTAACCATATATTTAACCTGTTTCTTGCCATTACATTATCCTTATGAGTCCTGAATGTTTAGTTGTTAGTTTGAGCATTAAACTTTAACTTGTAATTTTACCTAACTCTTTTGTTTTGAACCTGGAACTTTGTGGGACAGTAGTGATTTTAGTGTTCTCACTTGAAGTGTTCATTATCTCTCTCTGTTCCGTAACATAAATTTGGCGACCTCTTATCAGGATATTCAGGATATTATCATAAGGATATTGCTTGATATTTTGTGACTGATTTATTCATGATGTCTACTATTACTACGCTTGAGGAAGCCAAAAAAATTTTGTCAAATGTGCAAACAGTGTGTGATGTAGAAAACAGAACAAAGAATGAACTTAAGCTTGTTGCTCAACAATTGGGAATTGCTGTTCGCTCTCATCATTCTAAAGATCAAATTGTTGACATGATTAATGAAAGCTCGTTTAATGTAACTCCTCCATATGAGCAAACACAGATAGAAATAGCTAAGTTACAGCTAGCCCTGCAGGAGGCTTGTGCTAAGGAGGCTGAGTTTCAGGCACGTTCTAAGGAGGCTGAGTCTCAGGCTCGTATTCAGGAGGCACAGGCTCAGGCACAAATTGAACTTGCTAGGATTCAGGCAGACCATGAGTATCGCATGACACAAGGTGGAACTGGATCATCTAGCTCTGATGATTTTGATGTGGCTAAAAATGTTAAACTTGTCCCTCCTTTTAATGAAACTGATTTAACAAAGTATTTTCAGTTGTTTGAGAGGGTAGCTACAGGTTTTAATTGGCCCAAAAAGTATTGGCCAGTACTCCTTCAAACCGTTCTCACCGGTAAAGCTCAAGTAACTTATGCATCTTTGCCTCAGGATCAATCTGATAATTATGATGTAGTTATGAGCTTGATTCTTAAGGCCTATGAGCTTGTTCCTGAAGCCTATAGAGTAAAATTAAGGACAACTTATAAGCAAGATAAGCAATCCCATGTTGAGTATGCAAAAATCAAAGAAGATCTGTTAGAGCAGTGGTTAAACTCTAAGAATGTAAATTCTGATTTTGTTAAATTTAAGCAGATGATTTTGCTGGAGGACTTCAAAAGGTGTATTAATAAAGATGTAAGCCTATATCTTGATGAGAAAAGAATAGATAATTTGTCTGATGCTGCAGTTTTAGCAGATGAATATGTTCTCACTCACAAGAGATATTCTAAAGAAAAAAGGAAAGCTGAGAGTAAGTACGTTGCCTCTACTCAGAGTACAGGTAACAGGAAAGAGAATAAAGATGATGTTTTTCAGGAAGTAAATACCAGCTCCACCTCTAGATTTCAGAAAAATAAATGTACTTATTGTAGTAAGCTTGGTCATACTACGGAGAAATGTTTCAGGAGACGGCGTGATGTGAACAAAAAGGAGTCTTTAAATATTCAGTCAATTGGTCTAGTGTCCACCCTTGAGAGTTCCCAGAATTCATTAACCAAGTTAACTGAACCTGCTTTGAGGGGTAAATTAAATTCTCATGATGGAGCTCCTCTTTTGAGCAGTAACGTGGGTGACACTCTCAAGAGTTCATGTGCTAATTTCCTGTCTGATGGTTTTGTCAGTCCTCTGCACAGTACTGACAGGAAATCAGTTAAAATATATCTTGATACAGGTGCTTGACAATCCCTTATGTTGACCAGTGTTCTAGGCTCTAATGTTAATTCCTCTGATGAAACTGTAATCTTACAAGGTGTAGGGAATAATTACTCCTCTGTCCCTCTGTGCAGTGAATTTAGAGTCTGGTTTTGTTCATGGTTCCGTTATGGTTGGGTTGGTTGAGACACTCCCAATGTCAGGTGTAACTTTCTTACTTGGAAATGATATTGGTGGAAGTCAAGTGTGTCCAGCTCCTCAGTTGTCTAGTGAACCAGTGACTGCAACCCAGGATTGTGATGTCCCTGATGTGTTCTCTGCATGTGCTGTCACTAGGGCTAAGTCTAAAGTTACTGGTGACTTAGAGGATAATGATGATGATGATGTTATCCTAGCTGACACTTTTCTTGCTAATTTGGACCACTCACCAGATGAGGCAGTACCCCATAGTGTTGATAATTTGTCTCGTCAAGAGTTGGTTGAGTTGCAGGTTGCTGACCCTAAGTTGGAAGGTCTAGCTAACTCTGCTTGCAGTGAGGAAGAGTCAGCTGGTGCTTCTACTTGTTATTATATAAAGTCAGGAGTACTTATGAGGAAGTGGAGACCCCCAGCAGCATCAGCCGACTGTGAATGGGAGGTTGTACATCAAGTTGTCATCCCTTGTGTTTGTAGGCAGGATATCATTAGGGTGGCTCATGATTCCAATTTGGCAGGACACCTTGGAGTGAGGAAGACTGTGGCACGCATTTTGAAACACTTTTACTGGCCAGGTATCTTCAGAGATGTTTCCTGGTATTGTAAGTCTGTTCACACCTGTCAAGTTGTGGGGAAGTGTAATCAGACCGAAAAGGTTGCACCTCTATAGTAGGACTCGCCTAAGTTTGCGGCTGTGGTGTGGCCCACACCTGTGTACAATGGTGCCACGTTTTCCCAACTTGCGATGTGAAACGGAAGCTATTTATGTACAAGGCAACACAAGTACGATAAATTCAGATGAATAAAACTTACACTTGTGTATTTTGATGGATGAATCAACAGTAATCTTATTATGCATAAAATATTTATGCAGTAACACAGAAACATGGCATACATATTGTACAGTGTTGCCAAAAGAAATTGTAGTCACTTTTAATGTTTTTTAGCGTAGTTTTAGGGTGGGTAATAATATTACAGTTATGGATATAAGAGAATGAGCCTGAAAAAAGAAGAAATATGCCAATATCCGAAGTAAAAGAAATAATTCATATAATTCTTGTGAGTGGCAATACTGACACACCTAGTCTGGCCTAAGGTAAAGTGCATACCCGTCCGTAGACCCAAACATAGCTTGTACAGGTGTTGTTAGGGAAAAATGCTCACATTTACTGGCTTTTACCATAATTTTAAGGGCGAGGAATAATCACATTTATAATCATAAACTAATATGTAGGACAAAATAGTAGGCATATGCCAATACTGAAGTAAAAAAAAAAAAAACATTATTCACTCGCGAGCGGCAACACTTCCACACCCAGTCGGTGGCCTTGATCTCAGGGGTGGTGTGGAAATGATGTGGAGGCATTGTCAGGCTGAGAGAGAGATGGAGGAAGGGGAAAGAGAATGAATGAATGAAAATCAATCATGGTACTGCAATAACGGGTCATCTGTCGCCGTATACAAGAAATGATAAATATCACTAAATATAACAAAACCAAATTAACAAATGAAAGCACAATTATAAACAACTTATAAAAGAATCAAAAGTACTCAGGGTGGCTCACATCTCCCGCCAGGAGAGAGAGAGAGAGAGAGAGAGAGAGAGAGAGATAAAGGTATAGAAAACGTGGCAACACTGTACACAGGTGCGGGTCACACCACAGCCACAAACTTAGGCGAGTCCTACTATAGTTCCCATTCCTCCTTTTGAGGCGCCATTCACCCGTGTGTTGGTGGATATTATAGACCCTTTCCTAAGACTTCTTCAGGATTTTCTTATGTGTTCACCCTGATTGATATGGCTACTCGTTATCCTGAAGCCATTCCACTTAGAAATATCTCAGCAAAGAACGTGGTTAATTGAAATGTTAGGGTTCTTCACCAAGTTTGGTCTGCCCAAGGAGGTACAGTCGGACCGGGGAAGTAATTTCATGTCAGATGTTTTCAAGCAGTCTCTGAAAGAGTTGGGCATAACCCAGATCACGTCTTCAGCTTACCATCCCCAGACCCAAGGAGCGTTGGAGAGATATCATCAAACACTCAAATCGATGCTCAGGAAATACTGTTCGGAACATCAGAAAGACTGGGATAAAGGTCTTCCATTCGTTGTATTTGCCGCAAGAGAATCTCCAAATGAATCACTGGGCTTCTCATCCTTTGAACTACTGTTTGGCCATGATGTAAGAGGACCCCTTAAGCTACTCACGGAATGCTGGCTGTCGGAGGAAGATGACGTCAACCTGCTGGAGTATGTGATGAAGTTCAAAGAACGGCTGTCCACTGCTTTACAGCTGGTGAGAGAGAATTTAGGAGCTGCTCAGGAGAAGATGAAGACTTGTTATGATAAGAAGTCCAGGTTACGCCACTTTCAGCCAGGAGATCAGGTTTTGATTCTGCTACCGGTGCATGGGCAACCTCTTCAAGCCAAGTTAAGTGGTTCTTATTTCGTGGAGAAGAAACTCAGTGATGTCAACTATGTCATCGTCACACCAGATCATAGAAAGAACAACCAACTTTGTCACATCAACATGCTAAAGTTATATCACAGCCGGGACGAAAATAACCCAGTCTGCACTGTAGCTGTTCCACCCGAGTCTGCAAGTGAAGTTCTCCCATGCAGCATGAGCCTGAGTGATAGTTTGGGGAAGAATCCTGATATCATGAATGATCTCCAGACTAAGCTTTCTCATCTACCTCCCGAGGAAAGGCAGGAGTTTTCGGCATTACTGCAGGAGTACCCGCAAGTGTTCCTTGCCACTCCAGGAAGAACCACTGTGTTGATGCATGATGTTGATGCTGGAGACACAAAGCCAATTAAACTGCCTCCTTACCATGTGAACCCAGTGAAAGTTCCTCTCATCGAGAAGGAGCTTGGCTACCTGTTGGACCACAAGATGATTGAGCCGTGTCAGAGCGAGTGGAGTTCTCCTGTCACTCTAGTCCCTAAGCCAGGTGGATCACAGAGGCTTTGCATCGACAACAGACGTGTTAATCAGATAACCAAAACAGACACTTACCCTCTCCCTCGTGTGGAAGATTGCATAGACAAGATCGGAAAGGCTAGGTACATAAGTAAGTTTGATTTGTTAAAGGGATACTGGCAAGTACCTATGACTGAACGTGCTAGGAAGATCTCGTTTTGTAACACTAGGAAAGACTTTTGCATGTTCTGTAATGCCATATGGTATGAAGAACGCACCAGCCACATTTCAGAAGCTCATGAATGTTGTAACATAGGGTTTGGCAGGGTGTGTTGTTTATATTGATGATGTATTAATCTTCAGTGACAACTGGAAAGATCACCTATGCCATGTCAGTAAATTTCTTGATCGTTTGGTTCAGGCTAATCTTGTAGCTAATTTATCAAAGTGTGAGTTTGGTCAAGCTAAAGTTCAGTACCTTGGGTACGTAATTGGGGATGGACACGTTGCACCACCAGCAGCTAAGGTTCAGGTTATAAGTGATCTTCCCAGACCTAAAACTTTTAGTAGGAAAGAGCTACAAAGATTTTTGGGAATGGTAGGTTATTACAGGAGATTTGTTCTTAACTTTTCAATTCTTGTATCACCACTTACAGACCTACTGAAAAAGGGAGTTAAATTTGTCTGGACCGATAACTGTGAATCCTGTTTCAGCAAACTTAAAGCTATCCTATTAAGTCAGCCAGTGCTCGCTACTCCAAATTTTGCTAAGCCTTTTAAGATGGCTGTTGATGCAAGTGATACAGGAGCTGGGGCTGTTTTGCTGCAAGAGGATGATCAGGGTATTGAACACCCTGTATCTTATTACAGTAAGAAGTTCACTCCACCTCAAAAGAACTACTCCACTATTGAAAAAGAGCTTTTGGCCTTGATTTTGGGTTTACAGCATTTTTCATTTTATTTGTGTTCTGGTTTTGACCCCATAGTCATTTATACCGATCATAACCCACTGAAATTCCTTAGTAAGTTTAAAGAAAAAAATCAGAGATTGACAAGATGGAGTCTACTTCGTCAGGAGTATTCATTAGACATACAACATGTCAAGGGGAAAGAAAATGTTATTGCAGATTGATTATCTAGACTTTAAACAGATTGTTTTAGAGTAATAAGAAATTTCCTTTGTAAATTTCTTTTTTTTTTTTTTGTGGGGAGGTGTTACATAGCCTATGATTTCATCATCCTTTGTATGATTCTAACGTACAGTATGCTGCATGTTTGATCACAATTCGCCTCGTGGCTTCCATAGTGACCAGGCTCGCGTGTTCTACATCACTCCCCCTTCTCCCCCTTATAGTAGAGTAAGTCGTTCTTTCTGTTGTTCAGAGCAGGAGTGTCAACTCTTCGTCCTCTGTGCCCTCATTTGCGTGTCCTTCTTGCAAGTTGAATCAAGCTCTGCCGGCCCCTATATAATGAGCTCAGTCTCTGCATTAATTGCCACTTAGATCTACTCCTCATTTTGTTCACATCTCTGTCCTCTCCTGCACAGTTGTTATTATTTTTGTGAGTGCTCAGGAAGTCTCCAACCATCTAGCTGCTGTGTAATTTGAGTATAAGTGTTATTACATTTTTCCTTGTACTGTATAGCATAAGGTGTTAATTCGTAGGCCTGGTGAGATTTTTGTGATTCATGTGAAGTTTTTGATGTCAGCCATTATTGATAATATTTTGTATCTGTAATAATATATCTTGCATTAACTGAGCATTATCCGGTTTTCTCATTTTATCAGGGCTGACTTAGATAAATTTACTCTCGCTAATTTCGTGTTAATAGAGGCTATTGCAGTTAACCATATATTTAACCTGTTTTTTGCCATTACATTATCCTTATGAGTTCTGAATGTTTAGTTGTTAGTTTGAGCATTAAACTTTAACTTGTAATTTTACCTAACTCTTTTGTTTTGAACCTGGAACTTTGCGGGACAGTAGTGATTTTAGTGTTCTCATTTGAAGTGTTCATTCTCTCTCTCTGTTCCGTAACAACATATATATATTTTTGCCTTAATGACCAGGGGCTCCGGCCCCAATGGTCGTTAGGCAAAAAAAAAAAAAAAAAAAAAAAAAAAAATGGTTTTCCCGTTTAACCTCTCATAACAGCGACATCTTTTATTTATGTTCGTGCTGTCCTGAGTTAATCTGAACTGGCTTAGGAGAAAGTTTTCTAATTGGACTGGTTAACACTACATGCAGTCATCAATTAACCATGAGCTATTTCCAGCTGGCAGAGTAATACCGTTTGGTCATTGCTACAGTGAAATTATTAAATACTTGACAGCATCGAAGGATTTTTATAATATTTCCTGATCGCATGTAAGTTAGTATATAGAAAAATAAGTTTCTGAATATCCACGCGACCATTAAGGAATGCAGTTAAAATGTGAGAAAATTGTATGACACTGAGAAAATGATGAGTTCGACTGACTACAGGAATATTTATTGTTGTTCCTACTTTTCTATCTAGTTTTCAACTCCTAGTGTGTATTGGCCACGAAATTAGTCTCACTCTCTCTCCATTTGTGTGTGTGTGTGTGTGTGTGTGTGTGTGTGTGTGTGTGTGTGTGTGTGTGTGTGTGTGTGTGTGTGTGCGTGCGCGCGCGCGAGCACGCGTGAGCGCCAATCTCGGTATTGGAATCTAAGACTTAATGTCGGGATGTTAGCAAGAGAGGGAGAGAGTGGTCTGGGGAAGCACCATAATAGAACTGAGAAGTTGAAAAAAAAATAAATAAATAAATAAAGGATAGAAGCCTGGGATTAGGGTGAAGCCATGAATACGGAATGTGGTGGAAGGGATGGCACTGGGTGGTTTTGAAGGCAGAGGGAAAAGCAAAACATGGACGGCAATAGATTCACGGAAAAAAGAGGGAAATTCGAACTGTGGGGTAAAAAAAAAAAAAGTGGCAGCGTTTATGATACAGCAGTGAGTAGGAGTGAATGAAGGCAGGAAAGAAGGAAGAGAGTGAACAGGAAGACACTGGATGGGAAAGCAAAAGAAGGGGAAAGAATGCGCCCACAAACGGGGGTAGTGGGGGTGGGGAAAGGAATTGTTTCAGAAAAAGAGAAGAATAGAAAGGAGTGGAGTAATGGACGGAGTAAAGGATGAAGGAGCAAAGCTGACTGAAAGAAATGGGTTGGGAAGGAAGCAAAATTACGATCTGCTGTTGATTTAATCTCTTTATTTTCCTGTATGTTAGGATAGTTAAGATTAGGTTGTGCTAATATGGTTTAGATCAGAATAGGTTAGACTGAGTTAGGTTAGATAAAGATTGTTAGATTAGTCTGCAGGCAGATAGTCAAGGTAGGTTGTGCGAGGTAATGTGAGTGTGTTTGGATTAAGTCAGGTTAAGATTTTGGGGTTATAAAGTAAAAAGGTTCATACTGGTGAAATAGCACATAGTAAAGAAATATAAGCGGGTGGGTGGGAAGGCACTGGATGGCCTGAAATTCGGGGGGGGTAGGGATCGGATGAGGGCAAACGAAGGGGCAAGAAGATGGCTGCAGGTCACACATACCTTATGGTCATCAAGTGATGGTGCAAGTTCAATAACTCACTTTTTTGTAGATGAAGAGGCAACAAAACACTTCCCGACTCCAGTCATTTGTGGTCGATGAAACGAATATAACATATATTTTTATACAAAGGAAAATATCGCGGAGGACATTTGTATAATATCCGAACTGCCACCATTTTATTCTTTACATATAGATATATATATATATATATATATATATATATATATAGTTATAGATAGATAGATAAATAAATATATATATATATATATATATATATATATAGATAGATAGATAGATAAATAGATATATATATATATATATATATATATATAATATATATATATATATATATATATATATATATATATAATATATATAATTATATATATATATATATATATATATATATATATATATATATATATATATATATATATATATATATATATATATATAAACAGTCTCATCTAACAGTCAATACCAAACTACAAGCACGTAACACACTGCACTTCTTTTTCAAAATTCTGGTAAAAATGGCATCGCCACAGCAAGGCTCGGGGTTTAAGGGGGGGGGGGAAGGCATAAAAACCCCAGCCATCCGCCCATCTCCCGGTGACGACCAACCGGGATGCCTGGAAGCACTGTGTGACTCATTTCTTCTCTATTTCTGCAACATTCACGGTCTTTCCTCTAACTTTCTGATGAACACCACCTCTCCTCTTCTAAGCCTCATATTCCCTTCCTCACAGAGACTCAACTGTCTGAGGCAACTGACAACAAACCCATCTCTGTATCCTCCTACTTCTTATACACTCGTTTCAAGGCCAAAGGTGGTTGATGTGTATATGTAGGCAACAACATATCTTGCTCTCGTGTTCCTGAACAAGAATCTTTTGAATTCTCTGCTTTATGGCTTCGGCTTTCTTGTCATTCTCTGACTAACTATATCTGTGCTGTTTACTTATCCCCTGATTTTACTGACTTCAAAATTTTCTTCGCCTATCTTACTTCTATGATGGAATGCATCTTATCAATTTCTCTTTTCTCTGTAATCACATTCTTGGTTATATCATTGTTCACCACCACCTTTGGCTCTCCTCTACTTTCACTGATCCACCTGGTGAACAAGTCCACATCTTTCCAATCTTTGGTGACCTAGAGCAGCTTGTACAGCACCCTATCCGTAACCCTGACCGCCTTGGAAAGAGTTCCAAAATACTTGACCTCTTCCTTACTACTAATCCCTCTGCTTATGCTGTTAATCTTCTATCTCTGTTGGGCTCCTTCAATCATAACCTTAGCACCTTAACCTGTCCTATTACTCCAGTAAGACCTATGGATTCTCTCAAGAAGCATCGGCTGTGGCACTTTGTGGCTGCTGATCGCAAGGCCCTCAGGCAGTATGTCTTTGATTTTCCCTGAAATTATTATTGCTTCCATGGCAGAGGGCCATCTGAGTGTGCCTTGCGTAATACGGAGGTTTTTTTCTCGAACATGGACACATACATTCCTTTCTCTTATCCATATGATAAATGAAGAAAAAATGGATTGTGATAAATGAAAAAATAATGGTTTAATCACGCTTGTTCTAATGTACTACCTGTAAGTTTTATCACCCCCGGTTGACACCAATGTAATACTAGAGATTTATAATCTTACCGATTGTTGGTACTGGTCAACTTACCCATTGATAATACAGGTGGTACTCGACTTAGTCTCCCCTCCTTGGTTAATAGAAAAAAAAAATCACTTCAATAAAACAAAAGGGGGGAGGGGGTGGTATTTTGGCTTGGTATGGTAGATGATAAATGTTTAAGAAAATTTTGGTAGCGTTTGTAGTTTTTGGCCGAGTCTAGATTAAGTCAGTACCACAGGTGGTCGTCGTTCCCTCAGCGAAGGAATCTTGAATTGGAAGGGGAGTGAATTAGGCGTGAGGACATAATTCCCTTGATTAGGGACACCAAGAAAGAAAATGACATATACTTTACTCTACTTTGATCATTTTTATGCTGGTTTTCAAAAGACATTTTTAATTACATGACCCTTTGTCATATGAAAGAAGATTGTACATTAAAACCATGGTTTGGGTGATCATTCCTCCAACATTGTCACCAGGCGAAAACAATTTGGTACATACAAGCAAATTCTGAGGTCATTGTACCTTACTTTCTTTTTGTCAGTTATTCTTGGGCTCGACAATAGCCTCAAGACAGGGACCTTTTTACGAGCTTGGGTTGTCTTTTCGGGCTGGCATAGCCTCGAACCAATAAAAATAATTACTCGTGTTCTCTTTCGTCCGTATAGTATACTCTCATCATGTAATTCTCTATAATTCACAAACACCATCAATTCAGAATTATTAATAGTTGAAAATCGTCATTACTATATAATCACCAAAAATGCATAATCACTTGGGCTTGTGTAGCCTCGAGGAACAATTCAAAATCGCAAAATCACCAAGAATACATAATCACTCGGGCTTGTTTAGCCTCTAGGTACAATTCAAAAATTACATTATTGCTCACAACCACTAAGTTCCCTTCCACGCTCCTAATTTTCTAACATTAATTTGAGAGAAAGAAAATGGTTAATGGATTTGAATTACGCCTTTCCGTTACCAGATCACATCACTTTTAAATTTCTAATCCTTATCTACAAAAAAAAGTTCACTTGATAGATCAATGATACTATTTCAATTACATTTGGTTTATAAAATAATTCATGGGTAGTGTAATGTGTGTATGTAAGAGTCTATGGACAATACCATGGGAAGGCCTCGTGCTCACTCTGACGTCGCCGGTGTCTAGGGACTGAACCAACGTCCATTATACACGACGTCTGGGCAGCAAGTCTACGTTAAACTTTCAACAATATTACTCCATATGGTCCATGCCAAGTAAGGATTAAACAAGGAAAAGGGGGGGGGAAAGGAGAAATGTGGACAGCTCACCTGAACCAACGTCCATTATACACGACGTCTGGGCAGCAAGTGCGGCTTCCCAGGTACGCCCGAGACGCCACTGCTAGGTCAAATGAGGTGGTGTTTTTGAAATATGGTGGGTTTCAATTCTCTTCACAATTTGTTTAGCAGTGTACCCATGACGCCAGGACTTTTGACTGAATTGGGGAAAATTTGGGATTCAATCCTTACTTAATTTAGATACTGATTTTACCACTATCCCACCTTGAATTTTGGGGCAGCTTATGCCATCTATTGACGGTTAAGGTAAGCGGGACTATTAAATCCTCACAAATGACATTATTTAGGCCTTTTTGACTGTTAATCTTACATATTTGGGTTCTAGCAGCTTCATTAGTAAGCATTTCACAACTAGGATACGGAAAGAATTGTATACTCATCATTACTCTGTTTAAGGTTTAAACTCAGCGCCCAACAACGACAAGGAGAAAAGCTGCGCACATCTGTTATTCATTACTCAATCAGACGGAGGAATTCCTGTAGCTCAACATCCACAATTACATCACCCAATGCATAGATACAGAGATACATACTTATAAAAATAAAGTTAACCCTACATTAATCATTAACATATGAATTACTACTTAGGATAGGAATTTATAGACTAGTATTCAGGTTACACCTTATCTAACTTAAAAATTACAGTACCTCTAAACACATACATGAATACTAAATTTGTGGCACTACACGGCTCCCACATTCGGAAGACAAATTTTACCCAAGTCAATCTTCTATGACATGTGCATGGATGGAATGTTGTTACTCTGATAATTGCTATGAATACTTTGAATTGGAATACTTTTCCCCACAATCGGTGGCACCTGTTGGTCCACATTAAACACCTGATGCGTACCTCGGAAGGTCGCTTACTCACTTCATTAGGAGGTATGATCACTCCTTACACGGGATGTTATGAGGGAATTTATGCCCCAGTCAGCCTCAGGTTTTGGAGGATGGCTTGTCACTCACCTGAGCTCGACAGGGTCTCTCGAGAGTGAGATCACCACGGGAGGCGCTTCCTTCCACTCTTCCATTCGCAATCACATTCACTCTGTCCTTTTGTTTCCAGTTTTCTGCCCGCAAGAGGTGAGCGCTCATTCTGTCCTGAAGACTCCACTACCTCACAAACCGTGCTAACTGTAAGGTGAGGGGATTAATTACTCCCCTCGAAGTAAGGCACTTCCCGGTTCCAACAGGAACTCTTCTCTCTTTTCCTTTTTACACCCTCTCCTCGGGGATGAGTCCACCCGGAACATAACTTTAAGCAGTTATGTTTCACAACATTCGTCTCATGCACTTATCTACTTTCCTAACTAACACTCCTCTATGAGCCTCCGAGGGGCATTCCTCACTCACGGTGGTAATCGCTCATCTTCGGGCTCCAGGCGAGCTCCTGTTGCAATGGTTCTAAGAGCCATTCCTCGGTACCATAATATGGTTTTACCTTTTCAGCAGCTCTTTGTATTTTTTTTTTCCACTAAATACATTTTCAATGATATAAACACTTCCATCTAGCAGCACTTCGATCACTTTATACGGGCCGTCCCATTTGGCATTCAGTTTCCTACAGGTACCCGGCTGTATGGTCTCTTTTTTCGCCCACACCAAGCTATTGACTCCAACCTTCTGTGCTCTCCTCTGCCTGTTGGCCACCTCTCGGTATCGCCTAGTCATTTTTTGGTTGGTACCTTTGATGAGCGTGTGTGCTATTGCCAGGTCGTCCTCCTCTGCATCCACGGAAGGTAATAAGGTACCAATGAGGCGAGGGGGATGGCGTGAGAAGAAGGCATAATAGGGCTGTTGTCCCGTGCTCGAGTGCACCGCTTGATTTGTGACGGTTTGGCACGATTGGAGCAGCTGAGTCCAACGCAAGGGGTGTCCATTGTAGAGAGATGCTAGGATGCTTTTCATAGTCCTATGCATCCTTTCAGTGGTGGAATTTCCCTGGGGATGATAAGGGGTGACGTAGAACAGGTCCACCTGGTTCCTCAGGCAGAATTTCTTGAACTCTCCACTCGTGAACTCTCTGCCGTTGTCCAGCACGATTCCTCGTGGTGTCCCAAAGTCGGTGAAGTATTGCCCAAGACAGTGTATGATGTGTTGTGTAAGTTTATCTCTGAGTGGGTAATATTTCACAAACCTACTGTAATGATCTATCACAGTAAGGACATAGCGGTAGCCCTGAGCTCCATCAACCATATCAGTCAAGTCGATCCCGATACGTTCCAATGGTTTACTTACGGGCGGGAAACCTTTCCAAGGTTGCTGCAGCCCAGTTTCACCCTTGAATCTTTGACAAGTGGGACACTGTTTCACATACTCGCATACATCTACCTTTAGATTTGGCCAATAGAATAGTTCTTCGGCTTTCTTAATGGATTTTTTCTGGCCTAGATGCCCTGAGTTTTCATGAGCGTGATTTATAGCTTCTTTAGTGACTGTCTTAGGAATCACCAAACAATATTGGATGCTACCATCATTTGTTTCACGAGCAAAATATAATAGTTCGTCAATCAATGCGAACTGGCTCAACATAGCTTTTGGTAGTCTTTTAGCAGGGAGCTTCTCACTACGCAAGTACTTAGCTAACTCATCCCACATGGGTTCTTCTCGTTGCTTATCTCTCATTTCGTCTCGACTAAATCCAAGCCAGTTGGTTTCTGACTGGTGGAATATCACTCTGACAGGTCTAGAAAGTTGATCGGCGACTACATTATATTTACCCTTGACATATTGCACGTTGTGGTCGTACTCACTCATCTCGAGAATCCATCAGTTCATTCGTGGGGATTTGGTCTTTCGCTTAAAAATGCTGGTAAGCGGTTGATGGTCTGTCAAGATAGTAAAGTGGGAACCCCACAAGTAATGGTGAAAGTTCCGGCATGTGAGAACGACTGCCAATGCTTCTTTGTCAGTTGCGGAATATTTTCTCTCACAAGGATTGAGCTTTTTGGAAAAGTAACCAATAGGCAAGTTGGAGTTGTCTGGTTGTATCTGGCTCAATACACCACCAATATGGGTGTTGCTCGCGTCGATGGTTACAATGAATGGTCGAGTCACGTTGGCTTTTACCAATACTGGCGCATTATCTAAGCTCGACTTCAATTGATCAAACGCGGATTGGCACTCATCTGACCATTCGAACGCTACTCTGGATCTGGTTAAGTTAGTTAGGGGAGCTGCTATTTTTGTGAACGAAGGTACGTGTTTTCGGTAGAATCTGCACATTCCAAGGAATCTCCGGACTTCTTTTACTTTTGTGGGTCTTTTCATTTTGTTGATAGCCTCTATGTTTTTTGGGTCCGGCGTACTCCCGGCCGCTGAGATTTTATGGCCAAGAAAGGTTACTTCTTTTAACCCAAAAGTACATTTGCTTAAATTTAACTTGGCCCCTTCCTGTGTGAGTAAAGTGAATAGTTACTGTAAGCGACTCAACAACATGGGGAAGTCATCAGCCCAAATTATCAAATCGTCCAAATAAGTTTTTACCCAGCCTTGTTTCAACAATGGAGTAAGAATGTCCTGCATTCGTCGGGAAAATATGGCTGGCGAACATTTTAGTCCGAATGGTAAGCACCTAAATCTGTAAAGTGTGACTCTATCACTGAATGTGGTTAAATCACGACTTTCCTCGTCCAGCATGATTTGAAAATATGCCTCACGCATATCAAGAGTCACATAGTAATTATGACCTGCGGCCTGCTCGACTAATTCTTCCAGTCTGGGCAGTGAATAGATATCCGTGGCTAGATGTTGATTCACGTGGCGATAATCTAAACACATGCGCTTGCTGCCATCCGGCTTGTTAACTAATACGATAGGAGATAACCAGGCAGCTGTTGATCTTTCAATAATTTCTCTCTCTTCCATGTCTTGCAACATTTCAGCAATCACCTGTTTAGCTTGTTCAGGGCATCGATAGATCGGTCCACGGCTGGGCTGTGGATCTGCTACTTTAATGTGAATGGGGGGACCGCTGATGGTTCCTAGTTCTCCTTTTTCCAAAATGAAGAGGGGATCGTGTTGCAGAATTACGATAGCTAATTCTTCTTGTTGAGCTAAAGCTAAGTGTGGCCATGTCTGTTCGTCAATTAGCTTTCGGAGTCGCTGAACACGAGTTCCGCTTTCATCAGTTCGATCACTGGTAGGGATCAGGTCATTATGAATTTTGGTAACTGAGTTGACTGTACTTACAGGAGGGTCGTCAATGATTTCATATGAGCCTAGAATGGTACCTATCCGAAACAGTTTATCTTGTTTGGCTCTATTATTGAGGGGCAAATAGACTAGGCCCTCTGAATTCACCTGTAATATGTAAGGGTAACTATTATGACTGAAATGCGCTTGTGGGTAAAACAGTAAAGTGGTTTTAGGCTTCTCACTCACTGGCACGGCAATGAATTTGGTTTGATATGGGGTGAGTCTCTCTACTGTTATGAGATTAATTTACTTCAACTGTTGAGGGTTCCTGATGGCTCTGATAGGTGTGGCCTGGACTCGCTGAACTTTTCCTTTCTGCCGCGGAACATAGTTCACGACGTACGGGGCTCCTCCCCACATTAGTGCACGTTGCACACCATTCCAGATCAACGGAGATTGTCCGAGGACATCACATCCCAACAACATTTCAGTAGTCAAGTAGGCGTTCGGGACGACTGGACACCACTGTTGATGAACTCTCTCATCTCCCACTCTGATATCTACTTTGACCATACCCAGGATACAGAGTGGCGCTCCTGTGACTCCCTGTAATCTCGGTGGATTTCTCCTCGTGTTTATTTCTGTTCCTAACCGCTTCGTGGTGGCCTCTTTAAGTAAGGTATATCCACTCCCTGTATCAACTACTGTTTCCACTATCTTGTTATTCATGCTGACACTTATTGTGGGCGATGTTATACCTGCGGTTAGTCAAATAGACTGATGGGGAAACTTTGTTTGAGTGGCGGTCTGCCTCGCACTTGGACTGGGTGGGTGAAATCTGTTATTGCTCCGCGTCACTGCGCTGTGGTTTATGCGACCTGGGCACTCATTACTGCCTCTACGACATCCCAACCTACGGCAATCAAAACAGTGGCCTGGTGGTGGTTTGGCCCAACATTCTTGCAACGTGTGTGAACTCTTCAGACAGTGACTACAGTATTTTTGCCTCGGTGTTACAGGAGATTGTTTTTGATTGAGTTGTTCTAAGTTTGTTTTCAAGTCCCTTAATTGAGCTCTCAATTCAGTCAATTCCTTGTCTGACTCGGGTTGACGGTTATCATGGGATGGTCTTGGTGGAGTATCAGCTACATTTGTATTTGAGGGATCTTCACTTTTATTGTCTCTATCCGGCATTGCATTAACTCTGGTGGTGTACCTCTCTTCGAGAAGCTGCCTTTCATTTTCGATCCTGTCAATGAATTTACGGAGTGGATATCCGTCATCAAGGTAACCCTCCAATTTTTCCCTAGACTCGAGTGGAAGACTATAACACAGTTTCTTCTTGATCCGTTTATCTCGCGATGGAAACTTTTCTTTTGGGAACTTTGTTTCGAGAGCCGCATGCTTACACATGAACCTATGTACAAACGCCTGGGGTGATTCTTCCCAGTCATAGGTCATGCTCTCTAGCTCTTGCCAAGCTCGATCTACACTCAACTCGATGGTAAACTCCGCACTCAAGAATTTTTTTAGCTCAGGCCATGACAGTGCAAAATTCTTCTTTTGATAATTATGAATGAACGTGGCCAACTCGGAACCCATTCGACTTTTGGCAACCTGGATTCTGGTTGCGTTACTGGTATGAGTTTGTTCCACCGCCTCACAAAATATTTCGAGGCGAGATGTAGCTTCTATCCCTTGAAGCTGATTTAATTCCAAAACTGGGATATTGGGTGGTTTTGTGAGAAAGTGATGTGAATTCATAATGTGTGAACAACGGGTCGAGTGTGAAAGCAGCGTTCTGTTAGTAGTACTGAACTGTTCCTCCGCCTCATCCAATTGAATGGTTACATGATCTCTCCCCACTTGTGACGGACGATCAGCTTCCGGCTGCGACTGAGCAAACAACTGTCCATAGAGAGACATGGTGACCCTGATTTACTATTCTTACTCACAAAAAAAGGAAATTAAATTTTGAAATGTTGTCTCTCTTTATAATACTCTCTTTGCTATTCACTTCCCTTCACTTTCTCACCAACGCCACTAATTTGGGAACGATGAATATCCCACCGCTATTGCCACCAGTGTAATACCTGTAAGTTTTATCCCCCCCGGTTGACACCAATGTAATACTAGAGATTTATAATCTTACCGATTGTTGGTACTGGTCAACTTATCCATTGATAATACAGGTGGTAATCGACTTAGTCTCCCCTCCTTGGTTAATAGAAAAAAAAAATCACTTCAATAAAACAAAAGGGGGGAGGGGGTGGTATTTTGGCTTGGTATGGTAGATGATAATTGTTTAAGAATATTTGGGTAGCGTTTGTAGTTTTTGGCCGAGTCTAGATTAAGTCAGTACCACAGGTGGTCGTCGTTCCCTCAATGAAGGAATCTTGAATTGGAAGGGGAGTGAATTAGGCGTGAGGACATAATTCCCTTGATTAGGTACACCAGGAAAGAAAATGACACATACCTTACTCTACTTTAATAATTTTTATGCTGGTTTTCAAAAGACATTTTTAATTATATGACCCTTTGTCATATGAAAGAAGATTGTACATTAAAACCATGGTTTGGGTGATCATTCCTCCAACAATGTCACCAGGCGAAAACAATTTGGTACATACAAGCGAATTCTGAGGTCATTGTACCTTACTTTCTTTTTGTCAGTTATTCTTGGGTTCGACAATAGCCTCAAGACAGGGACCTTTTTACGAGCTTGGGTTGTCTTTTCGGGCTGGCGTAGCCTCGAACAAATAAAAATAATTACTCATGTTCTATTTTGTCCGTATAGTATACTCTCATCATGTAATTCTCTATAATTCACAAGCACCATCAATTCAGAATTATTAATAGTTCAAAATCGTCATTACTATATAATCACCAAAAATGCATAATCACTCAGGCTTGTGTAGCCTCGAGGAACAATTCAAAACCGCATGATCACCAAGAATACATAATCACTCGGGCTTGTTTAGCCTCGAGGAACAATTCAAAATCGCATAATCACCAAGAATACATAATCACTCGGGCTTGTTTAGCCTCGAGGTACAATTCAAAAATTACATTATTGCTCACAACCACTAAGTTCCCTTCCACGCTCCTAATTTTCTAACATTAATTTGAGAGAAAGAAAATGGTTAATGGATTTGAATTACGCCTTTCCGTTACCAGATCACATCACTTTTAAATTTCTAATCCTTATCTACAAAAAAAAGTTCACTTGATAGATCAATGATACTATTTCAATTACATTTGGTTTATAAAATAATTCATGGGTAGTGTAATGTGTGTATGTAAGAGTCTATGGACAATACCATGGGAAGGCCTCGTGCTCACTCTGACGTCGCCGGTGTCTAGGGACTGAACCAACGTCCATTATACACAACGTCTGGGCAGCAAGTCTACGTTAAACTTTCAACAATATTACTCCATATGGTCCATGCCAAGTAAGGATTAAACAAGGAAAAGGGGGGGGGAAAGGAGAAATGTGGACAGCTCACCTGAACCAACGTCCATTATACACGACGTCTGGGCAGCAAGTGCGGCTTCCCAGGTACGCCCGAGACGCCACTGCTAGGTCAAATGAGGTGGTGTTTTTGAAATATGGTGGGTTTCAATTCTCTTCACAATTTGTTTAGCAGTGTACCCATGACGCCAGGACTTTTGACTGAATTGGGGAAAATTTGGGATTCAATCCTTACTTAATTTAGATACTGATTTTACCACTATCCCACCTTGAATTTTGGGGCAGCTTATGCCATCTATTGACGGTTAAGGTAAGCGGGACTATTAAATCCTCACAAATGACATTATTTAGGCCTTTTTGACTGTTAATCTTACATATTTGGGTTCTAGCAGCTTCATTAGTAAGCATTTCACAACTAGGATACGGAAAGAATTGTATACTCATCATTACTCTGTTTAAGGTTTAAACTCAGCGCCCAACAACGACAAGGAGAAAAGCTGCGCACATCTGTTATTCATTACTCAATCAGACGGAGGAATTCCTGTAGCTCAACATCCACAATTACATCACCCAATGCATAGATACAGAGATACATACTTATAAAAATAAAGTTAACCCTACATTAATCATTAACATATGAATTACTACTTAGGATAGGAATTTATAGACTAGTATTCAGGTTACACCTTATCTAACTTAAAAATTACAGTACCTCTAAACACATACATGAATACTAAATTTGTGGCACTACACGGCTCCCACATTCGGAAGACAAATTTTACCCAAGTCAATCTTCTATGACATGTGCATGGATGGAATGTTGTTACTCTGATAATTGCTATGAATACTTTGAATTGGAATACTTTTCCCCACAATCGGTGGCACCTGTTGGTCCACATTAAACACCTGATGCGTACCTCGGAAGGTCGCTTACTCACTTCATTAGGAGGTATGATCACTCCTTACACGGGATGTTATGAGGGAATTTATGCCCCAGTCAGCCTCAGGTTTTGGAGGATGGCTTGTCACTCACCTGAGCTCGACAGGGTCTCTCGAGAGTGAGATCACCACGGGAGGCGCTTCCTTCCACTCTTCCATTCGCAATCACATTCACTCTGTCCTTTTGTTTCCAGTTTTCTGCCCGCAAGAGGTGAGCGCTCATTCTGTCCTGAAGACTCCACTACCTCACAAACCGTGCTAACTGTAAGGTGAGGGGATTAATTACTCCCCTCGAAGTAAGGCACTTCCCGGTTCCAACAGGAACTCTTCTCTCTTTTCCTTTTTACACCCTCTCCTCGGGGATGAGTCCACCCGGAACATAACTTTAAGCAGTTATGTTTCACAACATTCGTCTCATGCACTTATCTACTTTCCTAACTAACACTCCTCTATGAGCCTCCGAGGGGCATTCCTCACTCACGGTGGTAATCGCTCATCTTCGGGCTCCGGGGCGAGCTCCTGTTGCAACGGTTCTAAGAGCCATTCCTCGGTACCGTAATATGGTTTTACCTTTTCAGCAGCCCTTTGTATTTTTTTTCCCACTAAATACATTTTCAATTATATAAACACTTCCATCTAGCAGCACTTCGATCACTTTATACGGGCCGTCCCATTTGGCATTCAGTTTCCTACAGGTACCCGGCTGTATGGTCTCTTTTTTCGCCCACACCAAGCTATTGACTCCAACCTTCTGTGCTCTCCTCTGCCTGTTGGCCACCTCTCGGTATCGCCTAGTCATTTTTTGGTTGGTACCTTTGATGAGCGTGTGTGCTATTGCCAGGTCGTCCTCCTCTGCATCCACGGAAGGTAATAAGGTACCAATGAGGCGAGGGGGATGGCGTGAGAAGAAGGCATAATAGGGCTGTTGTCCCGTGCTCGAGTGCACCGCTTGATTTGTGACGGTTTGGCACGATTGGAGCAGCTGAGTCCAACGCAAGGGGTGTCCATTGTAGAGAGATGCTAGGATGCTTTTCATAGTCCTATGCATCCTTTCAGTGGTGGAATTTCCCTGGGGATGATAAGGGGTGACGTAGAACAGGTCCACCTGGTTCCTCAGGCAGAATTTCTTGAACTCTCCACTCGTGAACTCTCTGCCGTTGTCCAGCACGATTCCTCGTGGTGTCCCAAAGTCGGTGAAGTATTGCCCAAGACAGTGTATGATGTGTTGTGTAAGTTTATCTCTGAGTGGGTAATATTTCACAAACCTACTGTAATGATCTATCACAGTAAGGACATAGCGGTAGCCCTGAGCTCCATCAACCATATCAGTCAAGTCGATCCCGATACGTTCCAATGGTTTACTTACGGGCGGGAAACCTTTCCAAGGTTGCTGCAGCCCAGTTTCACCCTTGAATCTTTGACAAGTGGGACACTGTTTCACATACTCGCATACATCTACCTTTAGATTTGGCCAATAGAATAGTTCTTCGGCTTTCTTAATGGATTTTTTCTGGCCTAGATGCCCTGAGTTTTCATGAGCGTGATTTATAGCTTCTTTAGTGACTGTCTTAGGAATCACCAAACAATATTGGATGCTACCATCATTTGTTTCACGAGCAAAATATAATAGTTCGTCAATCAATGCGAACTGGCTCAACATAGCTTTTGGTAGTCTTTTAGCAGGGAGCTTCTCACTACGCAAGTACTTAGCTAACTCATCCCACATGGGTTCTTCTCGTTGCTTATCTCTCATTTCGTCTCGACTAAATCCAAGCCAGTTGGTTTCTGACTGGTGGAATATCACTCTGACAGGTCTAGAAAGTTGATCGGCGACTACATTATATTTACCCTTGACATATTGCACGTTGTGGTCATACTCACTCATCTCGAGAATCCATCAGTTCATTCGTGGGGATTTGGTCTTTCGCTTAAAAATGCTGGTAAGCGGTTGATGGTCTGTCAAGATAGTAAAGTGGGAACCCCACAAGTAATGGTGAAAGTTCCGGCATGTGAGAACGACTGCCAATGCTTCTTTGTCAGTTGCGGAATATTTTCTCTCACAAGGATTGAGCTTTTTGGAAAAGTAACCAATAGGCAAGTTGGAGTTGTCTGGTTGTATCTGGCTCAATACACCACCAATATGGGTGTTGCTCGCGTCGATGGTTACAATGAATGGTCGAGTCACGTTGGCTTTTACCAATACTGGCGCATTATCTAAGCTCGACTTCAATTGATCAAACGCGGATTGGCACTCATCTGACCATTCGAACGCTACTCTGGATCTGGTTAAGTTAGTTAGGGGAGCTGCTATTTTTGTGAACGAAGGTACGTGTTTTCGGTAGAATCTGCACATTCCAAGGAATCTCCGGACTTCTTTTACTTTTGTGGGTCTTTTCATTTTGTTGATAGCCTCTATGTTTTTTGGGTCCGGCGTACTCCCGGCCGCTGAGATTTTATGGCCAAGAAAGGTTACTTCTTTTAACCCAAAAGTACATTTGCTTAAATTTAACTTGGCCCCTTCCTGTGTGAGTAAAGTGAATAGTTACTGTAAGCGACTCAACAACATGGGGAAGTCATCAGCCCAAATTATCAAATCGTCCAAATAAGTTTTTACCCAGCCTTGTTTCAACAATGGAGTAAGAATGTCCTGCATTCGTCGGGAAAATATGGCTGGCGAACATTTTAGTCCGAATGGTAAGCACCTAAATCTGTAAAGTGTGACTCTATCACTGAATGTGGTTAAATCACGACTTTCCTCGTCCAGCATGATTTGAAAATATGCCTCACGCATATCAAGAGTCACATAGTAATTATGACCTGCGGCCTGCTCGACTAATTCTTCCAGTCTGGGCAGTGAATAGATATCCGTGGCTAGATGTTGATTCACGTGGCGATAATCTAAACACATGCGCTTGCTGCCATCCGGCTTGTTAACTAATACGATAGGAGATAACCAGGCAGCTGTTGATCTTTCAATAATTTCTCTCTCTTCCATGTCTTGCAACATTTCAGCAATCACCTGTTTAGCTTGTTCAGGGCATCGATAGATCGGTCCACGGCTGGGCTGTGGATCTGCTACTTTAATGTGAATGGGGGGACCGCTGATGGTTCCTAGTTCTCCTTTTTCCAAAATGAAGAGGGGATCGTGTTGCAGAATTACGTTAGCTAATTCTTCTTGTTGAGCTAAAGCTAAGTGTGGCCATGTCTGTTCGTCAATTAGCTTTCGGAGTCGCTGAACACGAGTTCCGCTTTCATCAGTTCGATCACTGGTAGGGATCAGGTCATTATGAATTTTGGTAACTGAGTTGACTGTACTTACAGGAGGGTCGTCAATGATTTCATATGAGCCTAGAATGGTACCTATCCGAAACAGTTTATCTTGTTTGGCTCTATTATTGAGGGCAAATAGACTAGGCCCTCTGAATTCACCTGTAATATGTAAGGGTAACTATTATGACTGAAATGCGCTTGTGGGTAAAACAGTAAAGTGGTTTTAGGCTTCTCACTCACTGGCACGGCAATGAATTTGGTTTGATATGGGGTGAGTCTCTCTACTGTTATGAGATTAATTTACTTCAACTGTTGAGGGTTCCTGATGGCTCTGATAGGTGTGGCCTGGACTCGCTGAACTTTTCCTTTCTGCCGCGGAACATAGTTCACGACGTACGGGGCTCCTCCCCACATTAGTGCACGTTGCACACCATTCCAGATCAACGGAGATTGTCCGAGGACATCACATCCCAACAACATTTCAGTAGTCAAGTAGGCGTTCGGGACGACTGGACACCACTGTTGATGAACTCTCTCATCTCCCACTCTGATATCTACTTTGACCATACCCAGGATACAGAGTGGCGCTCCTGTGACTCCCTGTAATCTCGGTGGATTTCTCCTCGTGTTTATTTCTGTTCCTAACCGCTTCGTGGTGGCCTCTTTAAGTAAGGTATATCCACTCCCTGTATCAACTACTGTTTCCACTATCTTGTTATTCATGCTGACACTTATTGTGGGCGATGTTATACCTGCGGTTAGTCAAATAGACTGATGGGGAAACTTTGTTTGAGTGGCGGTCTGCCTCGCACTTGGACTGGGTGGGTGAAATCTGTTATTGCTCCGCGTCACTGCGCTGTGGTTTATGCGACCTGGGCACTCATTACTGCCTCTACGACATCCCAACCTACGGCAATCAAAACAGTGGCCTGGTGGTGGTTTGGCCCAACATTCTTGCAACGTGTGTGAACTCTTCAGACAGTGACTACAGTATTTTTGCCTCGGTGTTACAGGAGATTGTTTTTGATTGAGTTGTTCTAAGTTTGTTTTCAAGTCCCTTAATTGAGCTCTCAATTCAGTCAATTCCTTGTCTGACTCGGGTTGACGGTTATCATGGGATGGTCTTGGTGGAGTATCAGCTACATTTGTATTTGAGGGATCTTCACTTTTATTGTCTCTATCCGGCATTGCATTAACTCTGGTGGTGTACCTCTCTTCGAGAAGCTGCCTTTCATTTTCGATCCTGTCAATGAATTTACGGAGTGGATATCCGTCATCAAGGTAACCCTCCAATTTTTCCCTAGACTCGAGTGGAAGACTATAACACAGTTTCTTCTTGATCCGTTTATCTCGCGATGGAAACTTTTCTTTTGGGAACTTTGTTTCGAGAGCCGCATGCTTACACATGAACCTATGTACAAACGCCTGGGGTGATTCTTCCCAGTCATAGGTCATGCTCTCTAGCTCTTGCCAAGCTCGATCTACACTCAACTCGATGGTAAACTCCGCACTCAAGAATTTTTTTAGCTCAGGCCATGACAGTGCAAAATTCTTCTTTTGATAATTATGAATGAACGTGGCCAACTCGGAACCCATTCGACTTTTGGCAACCTGGATTCTGGTTGCGTTACTGGTATGAGTTTGTTCCACCGCCTCACAAAATATTTCGAGGCGAGATGTAGCTTCTATCCCTTGAAGCTGATTTAATTCCAAAACTGGGATATTGGGTGGTTTTGTGAGAAAGTGATGTGAATTCATAATGTGTGAACAACGGGTCGAGTGTGAAAGCAGCGTTCTGTTAGTAGTACTGAACTGTTCCTCCGCCTCATCCAATTGAATGGTTACATGATCTCTCCCCACTTGTGACGGACGATCAGCTTCCGGCTGCGACTGAGCAAACAACTGTCCATAGAGAGACATGGTGACCCTGATTTACTATTCTTACTCACAAAAAAAGGAAATTAAATTTTGAAATGTTGTCTCTCTTTATAATACTCTCTTTGCTATTCACTTCCCTTCACTTTCTCACCAACGCCACTAATTTGGGAACGATGAATATCCCACCGCTATTGCCACCAGTGTAATACCTGTAAGTTTTATCCCCCCCGGTTGACACCAATGTAATACTAGAGATTTATAATCTTACCGATTGTTGGTACTGGTCAACTTATCCATTGATAATCCAGGTGGTAATCGACTTAGTCTCCCCTCCTTGGTTAATAGAAAAAAAAATCACTTCAATAAAACAAAAGGGGGGAGGGGGTGGTATTTTGGCTTGGTATGGTAGATGATAATTGTTTAAGAATATTTGGGTAGCGTTTGTAGTTTTTGGCCGAGTCTAGATTAAGTCAGTACCACAGGTGGTCGTCGTTCCCTCAATGAAGGAATCTTGAATTGGAAGAGGAGTGAATTAGGCGTGAGGACATAATTCCCTTGATTAGGTACACCAGGAAAGAAAATGACACATACCTTACTCTACTTTAATAATTTTTATGCTGGTTTTCAAAAGACATTTTTAATTATATGACCCTTTGTCATATGAAAGAAGATTGTACATTAAAACCATGGTTTGGGTGATCATTCCTCCAACAATGTCACCAGGCGAAAACAATTTGGTACATACAAGCGAATTCTGAGGTCATTGTACCTTACTTTCTTTTTGTCAGTTATTCTTGGGTTCGACAATAGCCTCAAGACAGGGACCTTTTTACGAGCTTGGGTTGTCTTTTCGGGCTGGCGTAGCCTCGAACAAATAAAAATAATTACTCATGTTCTATTTTGTCCGTATAGTATACTCTCATCATGTAATTCTCTATAATTCACAAGCACCATCAATTCAGAATTATTAATAGTTCAAAATCGTCATTACTATATAATCACCAAAAATGCATAATCACTCAGGCTTGTGTAGCCTCGAGGAACAATTCAAAACCGCATGATCACCAAGAATACATAATCACTCGGGCTTGTTTAGCCTCGAGGAACAATTCAAAACCGCATGATCACCAAGAATACATAATCACTCAGGCTTGTGTAGCCTCGAGGAACAATTCAAAACCGCATCATCACCAAGAATTCATAATCACTCGGGCTTGTTTAGCCTCGAGGAACAATTCAAAATCGAATAATCACCAAGAATACATAATCACTCGGGCTTGTTTAGCCTCGAGGTACAATTCAAAAATTACATTATTGCTCACAACCACTAAGTTCCCTTCCACGCTCCTAATTTTCTAACATTAATTTGAGAGAAAGAAAATGGTTAATGGATTTGAATTACGCCTTTCCGTTACCAGATCACATCACTTTTAAATTTCTAATCCTTATCTACAAAAAAAAGTTCACTTGATAGATCAATGATACTATTTCAATTACATTTGGTTTATAAAATAATTCATGGGTAGTGTAATGTGTGTATGTAAGAGTCTATGGACAATACCATGGGAAGGCCTCGTGCTCACTCTGACGTCGCCGGTGTCTAGAGGCTGAACCAACGTCCATTATACACAACGTCTGGGCAGCAAGTCTACGTTAAACTTTCAACAATATTACTCCATATGGTCCATGCCAAGTAAGGATTAAACAAGGAAAAGGGGGGGGGAAAGGAGAAATGTGGACAGCTCACCTGAACCAACGTCCATTATACATGACGTCTGGGCAGCAACTGCGGCTTCCCAGATACGCCCGAGACGCCACTGCTAGGTCAAATGAGGTGGTGTTTTTGAAATATGGTGGGTTTCAATTCTCTTCACAATTTGTTTAGCAGTGTACCCATGACGCCAGGACTTTTGACTGAATTGGGGAAAATTTGGGATTCAATCCTTACTTAATTTAGATACTGATTTTACCACTATCCCACCTTGAATTTTGGGGCAGCTTATGCCATCTATTGACGGTTAAGGTAAGCGGGACTATTAAATCCTCACAAATGACATTATTTAGGCCTTTTTGACTGTTAATCTTACATATTTGGGTTCTAGCAGCTTCATTAGTAAGCATTTCACAACTAGGATACGGAAAGAATTGTATACTCATCATTACTCTGTTTAAGGTTTAAACTCAGCGCCCAACAACGACAAGGAGAAAAGCTGCGCACATCTGTTATTCATTACTCAATCAGACGGAGGAATTCCCGTAGCTCAACATCCACATCACCCAATGCATAGATACAGAGATACATACTTATAAAAATAAAGTTAACCCTACATTAATCATTAACATATGAATTACTACTTAGGATAGGAATTTATAGACTAGTATTCAGGTTACACCTTATCTAACTTAAAAATTACAGTACCTCTAAACACATACATGAATACTAAATTTGTGGCACTACACGGCTCCCACATTCGGAAGACAAATTTTACCCAAGTCAATCTTCTATGACATGTGCATGGATGGAATGTTGTTACTCTGATAATTGCTATGAATACTTTGAATTGGAATACTTTTCCCCACAATCGGTGGCACCTGTTGGTCCACATTAAACACCTGATGCGTACCTCGGAAGGTCGCTTACTCACTTCATTAGGAGGTATGATCACTCCTTACACGGGATGTTATGAGGGAATTTATGCCCCAGTCAGCCTCAGGTTTTGGAGGATGGCTTGTCACTCACCTGAGCTCGACAGGGTCTCTCGAGAGTGAGATCACCACGGGAGGCGCTTCCTTCCACTCTTCCATTCGCAATCACATTCACTCTGTCCTTTTGTTTCCAGTTTTCTGTCCGCAAGAGGTGAGCGCTCATTCTGTCCTGAAGACTCCACTACCTCACAAACCGTGCTAACTGTAAGGTGAGGGGATTAATTACTCCCCTCGAAGTAAGGCACTTCCCGGTTCCAACAGGAACTCTTCTCTCTTTTCCTTTTTACACCCTCTCCTCAGGGATGAGTCCACCCGGAACATAACTTTAAGCAGTTATGTTTCACAACATTCGTCTCATGCACTTATCTACTTTCCTAACTAACACTCCTCTATGAGCCTCCGAGGGGCATTCCTCACTCACGGTGGTAATCGCTCATCTTCGGGCTCCGGGGCGAGCTCCTGTTGCAACGGTTCTAAGAGCCATTCCTCGGTACCGTAATATGGTTTTACCTTTTCAGCAGCCCTTTGTATTTTTTTTCCACTAAATACATTTTCAATGATATAAACACTTCCATCTAGCAGCACTTCGATCACTTTATACGGGCCGTCCCATTTGGCATTCAGTTTCCTACAGGTACCCAGCTGTATGGTCTCTTTTTTCGCCCACACCAAGCTATTGACTCCAACCTTCTGTGCTCTCCTCTGCCTGTTGGCCACCTCTCGGTATCGCCTAGTCATTTTTTGGTTGGTACCTTTGATGAGCGTGTGTGCTATTGCCAGGTCGTCCTCCTCTGCATCCACGGAAGGTAATAAGGTACCAATGAGGCGAGGGGGATGGCGTGAGAAGAAGGCATAATATGGCTGTTGTCCCGTGCTCGAGTGCACCGCTTGATTTGTGACGGTTTGGCACGATTGGAGCAGCTGAGTCCAACGCAAGGGGTGTCCATTGTAGAGAGATGCTAGGATGCTTTTCATAGTCCTATGCATCCTTTCAGTGGTGGAATTTCCCTGGGGATGATAAGGGGTGACGTAGAACAGGTCCACCTGGTTCCTCAGGCAGAATTTCTTGAACTCTCCACTCGTGAACTCTCTGCCGTTGTCCAGCACGATTCCTCGTGGTGTCCCAAAGTCGGTGAAGTATTGCCCAAGACAGTGTATGATGTGTTGTGTAAGTTTATCTCTGAGTGGGTAATATTTCACAAACCTACTGTAATGATCTATCACAGTAAGGACATAGCGGTAGCCCTGAGCTCCATCAACCATATCAGTCAAGTCGATCCCGATACGTTCCAATGGTTTACTTACGGGCGGGAAACCTTTCCAAGGTTGCTGCAGCCCAGTTTCACCCTTGAATCTTTGACAAGTGGGACACTGTTTCACATACTCGCATACATCTACCTTTAGATTTGGCCAATAGAATAGTTCTTCGGCTTTCTTAATGGATTTTTTCTGGCCTAGATGCCCTGAGTTTTCATGAGCGTGATTTATAGCTTCTTTAGTGACTGTCTTAGGAATCACCAAACAATATTGGATGCTACCATCATTTGTTTCACGAGCAAAATATAATAGTTCGTCAATCAATGCGAACTGGCTCAACATAGCTTTTGGTAGTCTTTTAGCAGGGAGCTTCTCACTACGCAAGTACTTAGCTAACTCATCCCACTTGGGTTCTTCTCGTTGCTTATCTCTCATTTCGTCTCGACTAAATCCAAGCCAGTTGGTTTCTGACTGGTGGAATATCACTCTGACAGGTCTAGAAAGTTGATCGGCGACTACATTATATTTACCCTTGACATATTGCACGTTGTGGTCGTACTCACTCATCTCGAGAATCCATCAGTTCATTCGTGGGGATTTGGTCTTTCGCTTAAAAATGCTGGTAAGCGGTTGATGGTCTGTCAAGATAGTAAAGTGGGAACCCCACAAGTAATGGTGAAAGTTCCGGCATGTGAGAACGACTGCCAATGCTTCTTTGTCAGTTGCGGAATATTTTCTCTCACAAGGATTGAGCTTTTTGGAAAAGTAACCAATAGGCAAGTTGGAGTTGTCTGGTTGTATCTGGCTCAATACACCACCAATATGGGTGTTGCTCGCGTCGATGGTTACAATGAATGGTCGAGTCACGTTGGCTTTTACCAATACTGGCGCATTATCTAAGCTCGACTTCAATTGATCAAACGCGGATTGGCACTCATCTGACCATTCGAACGCTACTCTGGATCTGGTTAAGTTAGTTAGGGGAGCTGCTATTTTTGTGAACGAAGGTACGTGTTTTCGGTAGAATCTGCACATTCCAAGGAATCTCCGGACTTCTTTTACTTTTGTGGGTCTTTTCATTTTGTTGATAGCCTCTATGTTTTTTGGGTCCGGCGTACTCCCGGCCGCTGAGATTTTATGGCCAAGAAAGGTTACTTCTTTTAACCCAAAAGTACATTTGCTTAAATTTAACTTGGCCCCTTCCTGTGTGAGTAAAGTGAATAGTTACTGTAAACGACTCAACAACATGGGGAAGTCATCAGCCCAAATTATCAAATCGTCCAAATAAGTTTTTACCCAGCCTTGTTTCAACAATGGAGTAAGAATGTCCTGCATTCGTTGGGAAAATATGGCTGGCGAACATTTTAGTCCGAATGGTAAGCACCTGAATCTGTAAAGTGTGACTCTATCACTGAATGTGGTTAAATCACGACTTTCCTCGTCCAGCATGATTTGAAAATATGCCTCACGCATATCAAGAGTCACATAGTAATTATGACCTGCGGCCTGCTCGACTAATTCTTCCAGTCTGGGCAGTGAATAGATATCCGTGGCTAGATGTTGATTCACGTGGCGGTAATCTAAACACATGCGCTTGCTGCCATCCGGCTTGTTAACTAATACGATAGGAGATAACCAGGCAGCTGTTGATCTTTCAATAATTTCTCTCTCTTCCATGTCTTGCAACATTTCAGCAATCACCTGTTTAGCTTGTTCAGGGCATCGATAGATCGGTCCACGGCTGGGCTGTGGATCTGCTACTTTAATGTGAATGGGGGGACCGCTGATGGTTCCTAGTTCTCCTTTTTCCAAAATGAAGAGGGGATCGTGTTGCAGAATTACGTTAGCTAATTCTTCTTGTTGAGCTAAAGCTAAGTGTGGCCATGTCTGTTCGTCAATTAGCTTTCGGAGTCGCTGAACACGAGTTCCGCTTTCATCAGTTCGATCACTGGTAGGGATCAGGTCATTATGAATTTTGGTAACTGAGTTGACTGTACTTACAGGAGGGTCGTCAATGATTTCATATGAGCCTAGAATGGTACCTATCCGAAACAGTTTATCTTGTTTGGCTCTATTATTGAGGGGCAAATAGACTAGGCCCTCTGAATTCACCTGTAATATGTAAGGGTAACTATTATGACTGAAATGCGCTTGTGGGTAAAACAGTAAAGTGGTTTTAGGCGTCTCACTCACTGGCACGGCAATGAATTTGGTTTGATATGGGGTGAGTCTCTCTACTGTTATGAGATTAATTTACTTCAACTGTTGAGGGTTCCTGATGGCTCTGATAGGTGTGGCCTGGACTCGCTCAACTTTTCCTTTCTGCCGCGGAACATAGTTCACGACGTACGGGGCTCCTCCCCACATTAGTGCACGTTGCACGCCATTCCAGATCAACGGAGATTGTCCGAGGACATCACATCCCAACAACATTTCAGTAGTCAAGTAGGCGTTCGGGACGACTGGACACCACTGTTGATGAACTCTCTCATCTCCCACTCTGATATCTACTTTGACCATACCCAGGATACAGAGTGGCGCTCCTGTGACTCCCTGTAATCTCGGTGGATTTCTCCTCGTGTTTATTTCTGTTCCTAACCGCTTCGTGGTGGCCTCTTTAAGTAAGGTATATCCACTCCCTGTATCAACTACTGTTTCCACTATCTTGTTATTCATGCTGACACTTATTGTGGGCGATGTTATACCTGCGGTTAGTCAAATAGACTGATGGGGAAACTTTGTTTGAGTGGCGGTCTGCCTCGCACTTGGACTGGGTGGGTGAAATCTGTTATTGCTCCGCGTCACTGCGCTGTGGTTTATGCGACCTGGGCACTCATTACTGCCTCTACGACATCCCAACCTACGGCAATCAAAACAGTGGCCTGGTGGTGGTTTGGCCCAACATTCTTGCAACGTGTGTGAACTCTTCAGACAGTGACTACAGTATTTTTGCCTCGGTGTTACAGGAGATTGTTTTTGATTGAGTTGTTCTAAGTTTGTTTTCAAGTCCCTTAATTGAGCTCTCAATTCAGTCAATTCCTTGTCTGACTCGGGTTGACGGTTATCATGGGATGGTCTTGGTGGAGTATCAGCTACATTTGTATTTGAGGGATCTTCACTTTTATTGTCTCTATCCGGCATTGCATTAACTCTGGTGGTGTACCTCTCTTCGAGAAGCTGCCTTTCATTTTCGATCCTGTCAATGAATTTACGGAGTGGATATCCGTCATCAAGGTAACCCTCCAATTTTTCCCTAGACTCGAGTGGAAGACTATAACACAGTTTCTTCTTGATCCGTTTATCTCGCGATGGAAACTTTTCTTTTGGGAACTTTGTTTCGAGAGCCTCATGCTTACACATGAACCTATGTACAAACGCCTGGGGTGATTCTTCCCAGTCATAGGTCATGCTCTCTAGCTCTTGCCAAGCTCGATCTACACTCAACTCGATGGTAAACTCCGCACTCAAGAATTTTTTTAGCTCAGGCCATGACAGTGCAAAATTCTTCTTTTGATAATTATGAATGAATGTGGCCAACTCGGAACCCATTCGACCTTTGGCAACCTGGATTCTGGTTGCGTTACTGGTATGAGTTTGTTCCACCGCCTCACGAAATATTTCGAGGCGAGATGTAGCTTCTATCCCTTGAAGCTGATTTAATTCCAAAACTGGGATATTGGGTGGTTTTGTGAGAAAGTGATGTGAATTCATAATGTGTGAACAACGGGTCGAGTGTGAAAGCAGCGTTCTGTTAGTAGTACTGAACTGTTCCTCCGCCTCATCCAATTGAATGGTTACATGATCTCTCCCCACTTGTGACGGACGATCAGCTTCCAGCTGCGACTGAGCAAACAACTGTCCATAGAGAGACATGGTGACCCTGATTTACTATTCTTACTCACAAAAAAGGAAATTAAATTTTGAAATGTTGTCTCTCTTTATAATACTCTCTTTGCTATTCACTTCCCTTCACTTTCTCACCAACGCCACTAATTTGGGAACGATGAATATCCCACCGCTATTGCCACCAGTGTAATACCTGTAAGTTTTATCCCCCCCAGTTGACACCAATGTAATACTAGAGATTTATAATCTTACCGATTGTTGGTACTGGTCAACTTATCCATTGATAATACAGGTGGTACTCGACTTAGTCTCCCCTCCTTGGTTAATAGAAAAAAAAAATCACTTCAATAAAACAAAAGGGGGGAGGGGGTGGTATTTTGGCTTGGTATGGTAGATGATAATTGTTTAACCCCTACACCGCGGGCTTGTTTACCAATGACTTGCGTGTGCCGCGGGGTTATTTGGGCTCCGACAGACTCTCAAAAAATATTTGCCAAAAATCAGTTATTAGTCCTAGAATAATAAAATTACATATGCTTATGGCACATACCTTCAGCTTACTCCTGGAATGATTGTTGAGCCTTCGTCGGTTACCGTAGGACTTGTGGAGACCTCTGAAGTAGGGTAACGAAGTCTCCACTTTACACTTCCCGACAACCCGTAATATGATTACCACAGCCAGGTACAAACACTATAAACACTATTCTACAATTTTCACGTAGTTTGGGATCCATACTCAAAAAAAAAAACATTGTGAAAGCAATGGAAATTACGAGCGCGTCTGATCGTCGCACTGGCACTAGTTCGCTCATGGTAGTCTGTCATTTATTATTCATAAAACCCCTCACACTTTATATTTCTATTACTATATAACGCTTATATATATCTACAGTCTTTATCCATAAGTTTCCTTCAGTAGTATTAGTTTATTGTCACTGTAGGGATTCAATTTCTTTCAGTAAAATACGTAGCATTCACTTTCTCGTCCTGTATACTGGCACTGAGAGTGAATGTCACTTTCATCTTCACTCTCATAACTCATAGCATTCAGACATGCTAGAGTGAAACTTTCACTTTCATTACTCCTAGTATATATACTCGTATTCTTATAATACTACTCATTTACATTTCTATTTACGTTCTCTATTTTATTTACGTTATTTACATTTCTATTTTATTTACTCTGTGTTGTGCACTGTCACTTGAAATAACTTATAAAACTATTTTCCATTGTTCACGTATATTTACATTCATTACTTTCACTTGCTGTTTACACATTATTTACACATTATTTACAATTCCACTTGCACTGTTTTACTCAATAGAAAGATCGTAGTCACTCTTTTATCAATTGTCAGCCCTTTACCTCTTTCCACACGAGGTTTAGTAAGGGGTAAAGGTCACAGGGCCCTTGCATGGGGGTGAAAAAAGGCCCTGAAGTCAGCAAGAGGATGAGCCGTACCTCCTCTTCGGAATCTGAGAGAGAACTGCTAGGAGGGCCGGCCCGGGTTGAGAGGCCTACTTGAGGGTTATTCAGCACTACCAACGTAGCTCTTGAAACAGCTAAGCCTAGCACTGATATGATTGGCAGGAAATCTAGACAATACATTATAAATTTGGTAGTTCCAAGTGAATGTAAATATCATTTAGGCTTCTCCCTTCCCTTCTTACATGTATATTTATTACGAAAATAGATTAGAGGCCTACTTAGGAGATATATAATCAGAGCTACCAATGTTAAATCTTGAAACAGCTTTGTGTAGCACTGATATGATTGGCAGGAAATCTAGACAATACATTATAAATTAGGTAGTTCCAGGTGAATGTAAATATCACTTAGGCTTCTCCCTTCTCTCCTTACATGTATATTTATTACGAAAATAGATTATACGGCATATTTCAAGGGGAAAAAAACAGCGAAAATTAGCAAACGAGTGCACGTGAGGTGTTGTCAGGTGATAATTAGCCAATTCCAGGTGTATGGCACTCTCACTTACCTGATTTCTTTCTTGTATATATTATTTGGTATAAGAATACGACATAGGGCTTATTTCAATGGATGAAATCAGTGAAAAATTCCAGGGAAGATTTACTTAGCGTAGCATGGCCGGGCAGGCGAGAGGATAGGGTAATGGAGTGGGGGTAGGGAGGGGAGTCAAGAACGGGGAGAAATGGCTAAATTGTCAACAATGGATGGGAGTACAGATGAGATTAGGAGTGCTGACTAGTGTTGGACATTGTCAGTACTGATAGATGATACAAGCCCCCACTTGAAAGCCAGGGTGAATTCAAAATAACACAGAATCACAAAAGCGACGCCCCGCGGTATGATCCCTTGCTCCCAAGCGTCACGAAAGTGACGCCCCGCGGTTAAGGGGTTAAGAATATTTTGGTAGCGTTTGTAGTTTTTGGCCGAGTCTAGATTAAGTCAGTACCACAGGTGGTCGTCGTTCCCTCAATGAAGGAATCTTGAATTGGAAGGGGAGTGAATTAGGTGTGAGGACATAATTCCCTTGATTAGGTACACCAGGAAAGAAAATGACACATACCTTACTCTACTTTAATAATTTTTATGCTGGTTTTCAAAAGACATTTTTAATTATATGACCCTTTGTCATATGAAAGAAGATTGTACATTAAAACCATGGTTTGGGTGATCATTCCTCCAACAATGTCACCAGGCGAAAACAATTTGGTACATACAAGCGAATTCTGAGGTCATTGTACCTTACTTTCTTTTTGTCAGTTATTCTTGGGTTCGACAATAGCCTCAAGACAGGGACCTTTTTACGAGCTTGGGTTGTCTTTTCGGGCTGGCGTAGCCTCGAACAAATAAAAATAATTACTCATGTTCTATTTTGTCCGTATAGTATACTCTCATCATGTAATTCTCTATAATTCACAAGCACCATCAATTCAGAATTATTAATAGTTCAAAATCGTCATTACTATATAATCACCAAAAATGCATAATCACTCAGAATTCAAAACCGCATAATCACCAAGAATACATAATCACTCGGGCTTGTTTAGCCTCGAGGAACAATTCAAAATCGCATAATCACCAAGAATACATAATCACTCGGGCTTGTTTAGCCTCGAGGTACAATTCAAAAATTACATTATTGCTCACAACCACTAAGTTCCCTTCCACGCTCCTAATTTTCTAACATTAATTTGAGAGAAAGAAAACGGTTAATAATTTGAATTACGCCTTTCCGTTACCAGATCACATCACTTTTAACCCGCGGCGTCCCATCGACGTACTTCCACGTCCTCACGTTATGTCACTGCCAATCCCGTTGACGTACTTCAACGTCCTGCAATTGCAAGGTTCATAATTTCCACAATTTTCAAAATTCGCGCGAGATTTTCGATTCACCCATGTACCCAAGCCTCCCCTACCTGCCCCCAGGCGGGCAGCGTCCCAGACCCCGCGTGACCTGTGCTCGCCCTTGTCTCGGTCACTCACCTGTTAGCAGTGACCCAAGTCAGACATGGCACGTGAAGGTCTCTCAGACGACGAAATACAATCCGCCCTGGATGCCTTCACTGGAGATAGTGATTCTCCACTTGATGATGATGTGGTGGATCAAGATTATGTGCAGCCTGAGGAGGAAATAACAAGCAGTGATGAGGAGGTCCCTTCGCCCCGGAAAAAGCAGTATGTCACGTATCGTGAGGCAAGGGAAGGCCAGCCTGCACCCAAAACACCTGCATGGACCTCTCTCCATCCCCTAGAGAGAGATTCTGATGAGGACGAGGATGAGGACGATGACGATGACGGCGGCTTAGGACGTGATGTTGCCTCGTGGTTGGAGAAGGAAAAAATCTCACCCCGAGGATCAGAAGGTGGGGCGAGAAGGCAAATAAAGTATGGCCTAGTGTTTTGTCTGGGGAAGGCGAAAGTGGTGTGGTGGGAGTGCGGGGGAAAGGGAAGTGGTGTGAGGGAGGCAGCACGAGCACGTGGTTCACGTAGGCCTAGGGGAGAGGAGGTGGAGCCACTCCCCAGCACGTCTTTCGCCATACAATATTCCCAAACTTCCTCCACACAGCCCCAGGATGTGGGGAAAGGAAGGAAAGGGAAGGGAAAGGGTAAAGGAAAAGGGAGAGGGAAGAGAAGTGCGAGTGATGAAAGGCGCCTCTCTCCACCTCCCCCACCACCACCAATGTTGCGTTGTGCCTTCAGCCATGTTTCAGAGAGTACCATAACTTCCTACACTACTGAAACTGTGTGGGATGGCGATATGACGCTCAGTATAATGGTAAGGCCAGTCAATATGTGCCAAGTCTTATATAAACTTGAAACGGGTGTAATGTTTGCAGGAAAGTAATGTATAAGTTGAGAAATAGTGTAAGTTGAACGAAGTGATATGAAAACTACACCCACTGTATAAATCTGCGAAAATATGATGCTCAGTATAACACTCTGGTCAGTAAATGTGTGATAGCAAGAATATAAAGTGGAAACGGGTGTAATGTTAGCATGAATAAAACGTATAAGTTGAAAAATAGTGTAAGTTGTAATAATTGATGTCACGAGTACACCCACATTCTGGTCAGTAAGTATGTGATAGGAATTATATAAAGTGGAATTTGTTGTAATGTTAGTAGTAAGGTATTTTATAAGTTGAATACTAGTGTAAGATGAAACAAATGATATCGCGATAACACTCCCTGTGTAAGTACGCACTAATATGACGCTCAGTTGCATCGTAAGTTCTGAAATTATGTGATATCAATTATATCAAGTGTAAACATGTGCAATGTTAGTGAAGAATTATTATATAAGTACAAAAATAGGTTGTAAGTTGAAATAGTAGTCATAGCGACTTCACCGTGTGTGTTATTATGCGCTATTATTACGCTATATATTTACGTAAGGCCTGAAATTATCTCAAAACAGTTCTATAAAGTTGAAAAGTGTATAATGTTATTAGAAAAGTATTATGTAAGTAGAAAAAACACAATACGAGTTGAAACAACGGTCACAGCGAGTTCACTCACTACGTAAATAAGCGCTAACATTACGCTAAATGTTATCAAAAGGCCTGTGAATACGTAAAAACAGTTCAATAAAATGTAAAATGGTATAATGTTATTGTAGAAGTATTATGTAAGTAAAAAAAATGATATGTATCATGATTTTCGAATGTTAGCGATTCATCGTGACTAAGTTGCCCGATTTTGCTCGTTTCTCACGATGGTACAGTGCTTATTTCTGCTCTATTTTTGTATAAAATCCAATATACTCTTTTATCACATGTTTTTATGTTTGTAATAAATACATATCTACTTACTTTCATTGGTTTCCCAGACTTATAATACCATAGAAAACGTTAGAGGCTCAGACCGCCTACGGAGAACATGGGGCCAGGTGGGACCAAGGCATACCTGTTTAAGGTAATTATGGACCCCGGGGAACAATTTCTTTGTCACTGACCATTGTTTCTGATCAAAAGCAAAAGTTTTAGCAAAAAAAAAAAAAAAAAAAAGGGTCGAAAAATGGTCGGGATTAGGGGGTACCAGTGGTCGAAAAGTGGTCGGGACGGGGCGGGTTAAATTTCTATTCCTTATCTACAAAAAAAGAAGTTCACTTGATAGATCAATAATACCATTTCAATTACATTTGGTTTATAAAATAATTCATGGGTAGTGTAATGTGTGTATGTAAGAGTCTATGGACAATACCATGGGAAGGCCTCGTGCTCACTCTGACGTCGCCGGTGTCTAGGGACTGAACCAACGTCCATTATACACAACGTCTGGGCAGCAAATCTATGTTAAACTTTCAACAATATTACTCCATATGGTCCATGCCAAGTAAGGATTAAACAAGGAAAAGGGGGGGGGGAAAGGAGAAATGTGGACAGCTCACCTGAACCAACATCCATTATACACGACGTCTGGGCAGCAAGTGAGGCTTCCCGGGTACGCCCGAGTCACCACTGCTAGGTCAAATGAGGTGGTGTTTTTGAAATATGGTGGGTTTCAATTCTCTTCACAATTTATTTAGCAGTGTACCCATGACGCCAGGACTTTTGATTGAACTGGGGAAAATTTGGGATTCAATCCTTACTTAATTTAGATACTGATTTTACCACTATCCTGCCTTGAATTTTGGGCCAGCTTATGCCATCTATTGACGGTTAAGGTAAGCGGGACTATTAAATCCTCACAAATGACATTATTTAGGCCTTTTTGACTGTTAATCTTACATATTTGGGTTCTAGCAGCTTCATTAGTAAGCATTTCACAACTAGGATACGGAAGGAATTGTATACTCATCATTACTCTGTTAAAGGTTTAAACCCGGCATCCAACAACGACAAGGAGAAAAGCTGCGCACATCTGTTATTCATTACTCGACCAGACGGAGGAATTCCCGTAGCTCAACATCCACAATTACATCACCCAATGCATAGATACAGAGGTACATACATATAAAAATAAAGTTAACCCTACATTAATCATTAACATATGAATTACTACTTAGGATAGGAATTTATAGACTAGTATTCAGGTTACACCCTATCTAACTTAAAAATTACAGTACCTCTAAACACATACATGAATACTAAATTTGTGGCACTACACTAATGCTGTCCACGACAAGAAGAAGGCCTAAGAAAGGTAGCGGAGCCAACCCACCTTTGAATCTCATCTCTTTTATGTTACTGTCTGGAAAGGTGCTATGTATGATCTTCGCTCTGCTAAAAATAAACTCATCTGTACTAATTGCTCTGAACTCTCCAACACAAATTCTCCTTTCTCCTTCTGGCACCTTGCCAAAGATCTTTCTAACGCAATACCTTATCATCCCTCCCTCCTCTTTTCCACTCTGATGGTTCTGTAGGTGTTTCTTTTACTGATACAGCAGAAATATTCGCTCAGACTTTCTCCCTCAATTTCCACCTTTGAGGATTCCGGTGCTGTTCCTCCATCACTTCCCCCCTCTTATTTCCTCATAGCTGACATTGAATTTTCTTCAACTGACTCATCTCCAGCCATCATTGGCCTCAATATTAACAAGGCATAGGGGTCTGATGGAGTCCCTCCTGTTGTGCTCAAGAACTGTATTTCTGTGCTTACACCCTGCCTAGGCAAATTCGTTCACCTTTGTCCGTCAACTTGCACCTTCCATTCTTGCTGGGAGTTTGCCTTCATTCAGTTTGTCCCAAAGAAGGGTGACAATTCACTGCCCTCATACTATCTCACAATTACTTGAACATTCTGTTCTTCAAAAATTTTTAAATCAATTTGTAATAAAAAAAAAAATAAAACACCTTTCCTTCTTGTTATATGGGTTCTGCCAGGGGCGCTCCACTGGTGATCTTCTCACCTACATTTCAGACTTCTGGTCATCCTCCTTTCGGGACTTTGGCGAAAGCTTTGCAGTTACACTTGACATCTGAAAGGCTTTTGATCGAGTATGGCCCTCTTACTGTTCTATCCTTCTATCTGTGCCTTCATCTCTATCTTCCTTTCTGGTCGTTCTACTGTATAGCTGCTGTTGTAAACGACCACTGTTCTTCTCTTAGAGCTATCAATAGTGGTGTTCCTCAGGTTCCGTTCTTTTCCTAGAGCTAACAATAATGGTGTTCCTCCGGGTTCTGTTCTGTCACCATCCTTCTTCCTTCTATTCATCACTGACCTTCTGTGCTGTACATCTAACCCTATCCACTCGTATGGTGATGACTCCACCCTTCACCTTTCCATTCGCTTCCTGCAGCATCCATCTCAGCAGTTACTTCAACAATCAAGGAAAGAGGCTATGGCACACCTAATGTCTGACATGGCTTATATCTCTGATTGAAATAAAAGTAATCTTGTTGTTTTTAAAGCTTCAGAAACACAGTTCTACATCTTTCAACGTGTCAAAATCTTCCACAGAAGTGTCCTCTAAAATTTAACAGTAGCCAGCTCAATCTTGCATCATCTTAAAACATACTTGGGGTTACATTCTCTCTGGATTTATCTTGTATAGATATTACCTCTATTGTAAAATCTGCTTCCAAGATTTTAGGTGTGTTAAGCCGACTCTGTGCCCTTTTTACCCTGCACAATTGTTGACTTTATACACACAAGTTATATTCGCCTCGGTGTAGAGTACAAGTCTCATGTGCCTGGAAGCTCCCCACTTAACAACTCATTTGAACAAGGTGGAGTCAAAGGCTTTTCGTCTCATGAACTCTCATCCTCTTACTGGTTTCCTTCAACCTCTGTCTCTTTGCTGCACTGTTGCATCTTTATCTCTTTTCTGTCGCTACTTTAGTGGTCACTGCACCTCTGAAATGACTGCTAGCACCCATCCACTGCAGTGGTGGGAGCGTAGCACCCATCTAGCAACAAACTCTCTTTCTTTTCCTGTCCAGCTCTCTAATGCAGAAGTTAACCATTACTTCCAGTCCTTTATGTATGCAACAGGTCAACTCTGGAACTGTCATCCACTATCTGTATTTCCTACTGTCTATGACCTATCTTTCAAACGCAGTGTGTCCAAGCATTTCGAAGTGAACAACTGGAATTTGGCCATCTGTTATATTGTCTTTTTTTTTTTCCTTGATGGGAACAATCTAATGGACTTTTGGCCTTTGATTCCTTCATCCATGCATAATATATATATATATATATATAGCCTAAGGTGATTAGAGAAGATACGACGAGTACACCCTGTCAAGTTAAATGTTGTATAAGGGTGGTGTTGGCAGCAACAAGTCACCAAATGTTCTTTGGGGTTCGATGTTGGGAAGACTGGAGGAGTGGGCAGGATGGGTTGTGTCAGTGTTGGTGTGTGGCCAGGTAGAGAGTAATAAATCCTGTATGGGATGGTGCACTGGGTTAACCAGCACAGATGTCTTTAGTATTTAACTGAAAGCTTTTTATAACAACAGCAACAACTACAACAACAACTACTACTACTATTACTACTACTACTACTACTACTACTACTACTACTACTACTACTACTACTACTACTACTACTACTAATACTAATACTACCACCACCACTACCACTACTACTGCTACTACTACTACTACTACCACCACCACCACCACCACCACCAATACTGCTACTACTACTACTATTACTACTGCTCTTATATAGGGTACTTGCCATTTCACGAAGCAAGGAAATATGTTAAACCAAATAACAATGTCTTTTTACGTGACTTTTTTTTTTCTTCTTCTTTTTTTTGCCGTGGTTAAAATGACCTCTCTAAATTCAACTCTCTAATTTATCTTGAAATGGCTCCCGCATTAGTGTTCAAGAAAGTGTGTGTGTGTGTGTGTGTGTGTGTGTTTTCAATGCGTTATACTGATTTATTGTTACCAAATCGCTTTCCTTGTTTCACATGAACTGAACAGAGATGGAGCAAACTTCTGCGTTACGTTAAGTTCTTTATAGTTGGTGTGTTTTCACCCGGGGCTTCATCCTCCAGGCTACGGTAAGCCCAACGGGCGTCCCGGGTCTTCCAGACGAGCTACCAGTATCTGGATTTCAGTTATGGCTTCCCTGCGTCTGGGTAACGTGGCGACTCCCTTGCTAATGGATGAAAGTCCTTAATGACTGATCAGTTATGTCAGTAGTCAGGGTGGAAGATAACCATTGTCTGAGGTGATGAATGAGGCAGTGGTTCATGTCTGGCAAAATGCGAAAGGCAGCAGAATTGACAATATTCACATGATTGTATTTTTTTCCCAGATTCTGTACCGCTAAAACATGCAGAGGGATGAGGCTGACTGATTAATGAAATATCGGACAGGTCAAAGCCCTCCATTTTTCTGTTTCTCTTATACCTAACTGTCATGAACGTTTTTCTCCTTTATGCTTTCCTGTTCGTATAAGCGGATCTTTTATTTGGTGGGGAAGAAAATTAGAAGTGTGGCAGTGTTCGTTTTTCCACTTTATTTTTTGAAATCTTGCTATAACCAGGATTGGAAAGTGTCCCTACAGAAATATGATTCACTGGTTATATATGCCTTCATCTGTTAGGCTTTGATTTAGCTTAATAAATTCATAATGTGACAGGCTAAGTGAAATAATCCATACGGCATCCAAGCCTTTGCAATGGTGTCTGCATCTCACAGACAGAAACTCCCCGGCATTTTTCCCTTTAGTTGTGTTTTACTGTTACCTGTAGGATAATCATTCCATTGACTGCAAGTTTAAACATAGGCAATGCTACGCGGTTGCAACCCTCCATCTGACCAAGCACATACCCCCACCTCCTTGCACACCTGACCAAGCGCAAAACGCCCCCCCCCCATCTTTTAAAGATATGCGTAAGGACATTGCTGTGAGGACACATAACCTCGGCCTTTCAGATTCTTTGCGCAGATCACATTGAAATCTCTGGAAAAAGAATATCATTTAAAATTTGTCTTTACTTTAAAACATTCTTAGGACAAGAATTCTACCTATCAAAAGGCACCAGTTCATTATAAGACACATACTGCAACTATGTGAAATTTCATGACTCTGATGAAAACTTTCTGAGTTCTGGCTCGGAAACTAAATTTCTTCATCCGGCCAGCCGCTCTGCCACCCAGCTCTACAAATGGACACCTATTGATCCCAGTGATAACAACAACCTCCTCTAACTTTGTCAGGGGGAGGGTAAAATGTGGGTACAACGCTGGTCATGTTCACCTCCGTACATACCCCATTCATTTTGATCCCTTGTCAGTTCCTTACCTTCATCAGCTTTCGTTCCTTGCTTTCTCACACACTCATGTACAATATCCACCCTGGCCTATCATGCCTCCTCCCACTGTCAATGTAACTCACATATACCCTTTTTACCACCCTGTATACGGGTAATCTCTTGATGTCATTGTCCAAACACATTCTCTTGTACCCTTTTTATCATTAGACTTCAGTACTCTACATCTTTCATGATTATCAAAGCTTCTTGACCTATTCAGTCAACGCAGTCCACACATGTTCTCCAAGAGTACCATTTCCACTACTATACTATTGACTTTTCACATTCGGCATACCAGGATCTCGCTTCATAGTGCCGTCTCGTTGCCTTCATACTCTGTCCTTTGTTTTGTGCCAGTACAGAACCTTCGAGCATCAGCATCATCAGTCACTTTCTATGCTTGAGCCATTCTACACTACACTTCCTTTACAAATTTTACCTCTATTTCTGACTGCACCGAGGTACTTAAACTCTGCCACCAATTCAAATATTCTCTTCATTCGTCTGCACATCATACAAGGAGTCATGTTCGTTATAAGCAAGAATTATTTTCCTTTTACATACACGCGCTTTTATTCACCGTACCTCACAATTATTAAATCTGGGATAGCTCTGAATCTGTGTCCAAAGCTTTCGTTCACTATGAGCAGTCAGCGTCACATCATCTGCATACATCATAAATGTAATCCTCTGCCCCTTAAATACACCTTTTTTGTTTTTGTTTTAAAAAATAAATAAGTACAAATGTAAGTATACAAAATGACAGAATGCGACATACTTGGAAGAATAAAAAAAAAAAACTGATATAAAGAAGTCATAATTTTGTAATAACGGGAATTAAAAAAAAAAAAAAAATAGGAATGCTGGTGAGGAAGCATTGGTATTTTTAAGTAATGATAAAATGTATCAATGCTTACTTCTCAAATAATAGTTTTCTTTTCATTTAGGAAATGTAAAATTATCTGGAAGTATAAAAGAAACGTGTTTCTGTAATTATTATATGGAACAATATTTCGACCCTAGAGTTTAGGTTTGATTTTCAACTGATTAACTGGTGATAGAGAAAGGAGGCTTTAAATGACGCAATGTGAAAATGAAAATATAATTTATGAAAGCTGTGTACCGAACATCAGTATGATGTCATGGACACATTATCCACTTCCAGGGTTTGTGGTAAAATAACGATTGTACGGAAATGATTGCTGAGCCCAGGTATACTTTGCATATCCCCCTCAGCTCTATTATTTGGGGAACTGAGATGGGGGCTTGACCTAAGTACTGTACGTTCATAAAAACGAAAGGATTAAGATGAGCGTGAGCGTAGCAGAACTAAATGAACTAAATGAGGTCAAAGGAATAGGATGAGGCTTTTGTTTGACCCATACTGCTTACGCCATGGTACACGACAGTTACGTCTGGGGCCAGAACAGTAGCTGGGTGAGCTGATCATCATCCACTCCACCAGCCAATGATCAAAGCCAGGCCGATGGGGTGGTAGTGCCGAAAGGGCTGTTGGCACGCTGGTTGGTCGTATGACATAGCTGGAAGAGAGGCAGTGTTACATTTGTGATATTGCTGTGCTGATGACCATTGTTCCTTGGTTATGTTGGTGGTGATGGTGCTGCTAACGGGGGAATATTGCCATCCCTACCAATCTAGTGTTCCTGCATTACTTCCTGGCTTGTCCTTTCTAAAGCAACGTAGAATTAGACTTTACTGGGGAAAGATTCTACTTAAACTAAGATCGTGTGAATACAGGAAGAATCACCATCACCAACATCACCATCACCACCACAACTGCTGTCCTATCATCATCATCATATTACTTCTCTCGCCAGTAGGACCCAGGAATATGAACAGAAAGGTGGTGTACGGTAAGAAGGAGAACTGTTAACGGAAAATAAAATGTTAAAATCGTCATTGTGGTAAGGAAATTACTGAAGACTATTTCTAACCCTTGCACAATGAATCGTTTTACCCCCTCTAAAAAGATAAATAAATAAATAAATAAGTATATCATCCAAGAATGTCCCTGATGAAATAAAGATGGCATCGTACTGAATGGGTGGGGCACATGATGCCCAGCCATTTGATGCAAATGTCTACAAAGTTCAGGAGTTACTATGGTAAAAGTAATTAATGTTGAAGGATGGAGTATCTCAAATCTCATGTATACAATTGATATTGTGCGGCTTCCAAATAGCAAACAAGAGCTTAGAAGACTGGTACAAAGGTCTGTAGGTCTGTTAACGTCGTTTCTTGAAAGTAAATGTAGATAAGTGTACAGTGATGGTTGTTGGGAAAGAAGGTGGCTCCTAGTATGATGTTAAAGGGAATGGAGATAAACTTGAACTGGTGAGAGAATTTAAGTACCGGGGTCCAGCAATGCAAAAGAGAGGTAAATGTGTAAATGATGTGGAAAGATGAGTGGTACAGGGGAGGGAAGTGGCTGGTGCTATGAAGGCACTGATAAGAAATATAAGTCTGACAGTGGTGGCTGCGAGATGCTTGCATGTGGTTCTTTCAGTGCCTACTCCTGCATACAGCTGTGAGACTAAGGTGTGTCAGGAAAGTGAAGAGTCAAGTGTACGAGCATTGGAAAATAAACTGCTAAAAAATGTGTGTGGAATGCAGAGAGTGGATAGGATGAGGAACAATGTGATTAATGTAAGATGCCGCGTAAGGAAGTCTGTGAACAACAGTGTTGAAGAGAGTGTGCTCAGAATATCAGTGTTTCTTAACCTTTTTGCCACTGTTAACCCCTTGACACACCGAGATAGGCTGTTACTATCCCCATTCTGCTGAAATCTGAAGATAGAGTAGAAAAAAATGACGGTACTGGTAATTGTTTATTTCCAAGTGATTATACAAGCTACAGAAATAATACAATGTTCTCGAGTACATTAGACAAAGGCTTGCATTCTTGTCGCTTAAAGAAGCTCCTCAACTCCTCTTCCTTAGCGATTTATTTTAGTATATGGTTGGTTGATATCATTTTTACTCGTTATTTATATAGAAAATGGCGATACTGGAAGGATTTGTGTAACACAGAAGAGCACAGTAAGGTGAAATAAATAAAATGAATTGCTTAGGGAACGGTGTTAGGGAGCTTAACCTACGAGAATTCGGGCCAAAGTGTATTCAGCAGGATACACACTTGGTTGTATTGGTAGAGTGATGGTTCAAACTGTATTTCTTTAAGGGTTATACCCGAAGCCTATGGTTCAAACTGTATTTCTTTAAGGGTTATACCCGAAGCCTGTGGTTCAAACTGTATTTCTTTAAGGGTTATACCCGAAGCCTGTGGTTCAGACAGTCTAACTGAAATGGCTGGATGGTGTTTAAAACATGAGAGACTCTTTAGCTCAGTGGGTTAAAGCCAAATAACTTATATTTTTCTGCAGTATCCGATATTTGTTTACCATATGGGCTGAGGGTGTTGTACTGGAACGAAAACTCCACTGATATATAAGAAAATATATTAATTAGAATTTGTTCAGAAATTTATATCTCACAAAACCGTGATACCTGACCGACGTATTTTCCAATATTAGGAAAGATCTCAGTGGCTAGAAAAGTCATCAGAGTTTATGATGAATGAAAATTAGAAATATAAAATATTTACAAAGCATACATTTCTGAGAAACCATACAGTTCTTTAATAAAAGTAAACCTTCACTCCTTATAACCAAAATTTATCTAATGGAACGGGGCTACACTTACGCTAAACTGTGCTGTAAAACTTACTGCTCTCTCTATACACTAAACAGTATTGTTTAAATCAAACTCTGAGAAAATTTTCAAGTTCATTCATAGCCGCCAAGCCACTGATTCTGGTGCTGATAAGTTGACCTCCCACGTCAGCACTGATCCAGGTAAACACCTGTTGCTGGAACCCTGTTGAAAACAAAAACAATGTTATGAAGTTACGTTTAAAGCATGAAGCAAGAGAAAGTTAAGGATAAAAATCTATCTACCGGTACCTGTCTATTGCCAGACGCGTTAATCCCGTAAGGGGTGGCCACAAACAAATCGCCTCTATGTCGTTCTGTGCCACACCATTTCACTACCTTCCCCCCAGCCCACACCCTCGTCTCTCATACCTCTCCATTCTTCCCTCCATCTAATCCTCGGCCTCCCCCTCCCTCCTCCCTTCCACCTTACTCATATACACTCTCCTCCTTAGTCACTCGCTCTCCATCCTCTCCACATGGCCAAACCACCTCCTACCGCATTCTATCACATCCACATCCACACCAAAACGCTCCTTCACTTCCTCATTTGTCAGTCTGTTTCCCCATGTAGCTCCACAAGCTCCCTTCAGATAACTGATAATCCATCCATCCATCCATCATCCAATCCTACATTGCCCCATGAGGAACGTAGGAGCCCGGGGCTAGGCAGTTGGTCCCGACATTTAAGATGAGAGTGACCAGCCTCACTCATCCCTGAGTGGCATTACATGAGCAATCAACCCCAACCATCCCTTGGATATAAACCTTCACCGGCTCAATCCAACTGGAGCGCAATAACTACCCACTAAACCACCAGGCGCCAAAATTTGGTTGTATGGTTACCACCCAGCGTAGTAAATGGTTTCCTGGTGCACAGGAAACCATTTGGCTTGTCACTCAGTGTAGAGTCACCCACAGGCTGAAGGAAGTGGAAAGAATGAAGGAAAGAAAGACAGAAGAGGGAGTGTAAAGTCACCCGTAGGCAGAAGGAGAAGGAAAGAATGAAGGAAAGAAAGACAGAAGAGAATGGAAGGAAAGAAGGATGGAGAGGAAAGGGCAGACACCCGAGCGCAGCACTATATCGAGTGAGTGGATGGTGAGCGCCCCCACACAGTGCATTATTCTTGGAATAAGGAGACGAGTCTGTCTGTCTGTCTGTCTGTCTGTCAGTCTCTCTCTCTCTCTCTCTCTCTCTCTCTCTCTCTGACTTTGTCTACACACACACACACACACACACACACACATACAATTTATATAAATAAAGTTTTATATATATATATATATATATATATATATAGATAGATAGATAGATAGATAGATAGATAGATTCTTGGCCTCTCACTTGAACATTAACTCAGTTCACCAGTGTAAACTATTTACGCTGAAAAAAAAAAAAAAAAAAAACTACTTACATCATCCTCTTCTCGGTCCATGTGTCATCACTGTCAGTCGTCCAGTCGTACACGTTGGGGGTTATGCCTGCCAGCATGAAAGATGTTGCGCTCAGTGTCCTCAACCACCGCCTCGGTGTCAACCACCCTGCATCAGTCGTATAGCACATCGCAGGACAGCACATGTGCTAAAAATGGAATGTACATTACCATGTCATTAGCTACTGGTGCAAGGACAGACTTAATACCGGCTAATGTTATTTACTTTACCCATATACTCTTGCCATTTTTAGATTTATTTTTATCTTACAGGTGACATCAACCAGGGTGAACAGACATAACCTTAATTAACCTCTTCACTACTGCAGTTCCTAACTTGGCAATTGTCTGGAGATGGCAAGACCTAACCATTAATATAATGTGTAACTGGGCTCAGTGTATTAATACTATAAGCACTGATGAATAAGTAGATAACAAAAGCTACTAATAACAGCAGGTAACCTTGTCACGGTCATAACATATAATCTATTCGATCTTACACGGGACGAAATCAGTTTTCTTCGAGCCATGGGAGCCCAGGAGTACCTAAAACCCTAAGGGGAGACAAATGTACTAAACTGACCCACCTTACACCTGCTGTGTATGATAACCGTAAGGGTCCATTATGGGTGATGGTGGTGGTGGTGGTGGCGGTAATTTTACCTGAGGTATTCGTTAACGAATGATATAGCTAACCCATATGTATGTACTGCACTCTACCTGACTGTAAGATGGCTCCATGCAAAAAGTTATGGTCGACAGGTCTGCTCGGCCAGACACTCCAGGGTTAAGCAACAACATCAATAACAATTTTAGCTCAAAACATCGTTTCCAAGATGGATGAAATCGTAAGAAGAATGTCAGAGAAAAATTTAACAAGACATCACTTTCGTGAAGTAGTTAATACTTCAAGCACTGTTTTGACTTCATGATAAAGAGAGAGAGGTGGTGATCAAGTGGCAGAGCATTAAACCGAGGGTCGGAAGGACGTGAGACTGATTTCAGGTTGCTGAGGGACAGAACTTTAAGTTTATTTATTTTTTTTAAGTCTTAACATATTCCATCTTTTATGACAGCCACGTGTTATACAAATATCTTCACCCGACTAATGCCATCATACCAGTCTGGAATGAAACCCCTAATATGTGGTCAGTATGGGCGCTGGGTGTCGTCAGGTGTAAGAAAAAGATAAAACTGATATGCTGAATGAAGTAATAAGGATAAACAATTCATTTTAACATTTAATGTACGATGGTTTCATTTTAATGTTGTTGTGACTCACACGACTGTGTCCAGCTTAGGTGAACTGAAGGTCACTGTTATTCCCTATACTAGTGGACGAGGAACACACCAAATGGTTAGAGAAGTTGTTGGCTGACTGAACTGCCGACCTCAGGCTGGGGCAGGGAACAGTTTGATGGAATGGATTTATTTGTAAAAATATTTTCTTGATGTACATGACCTACCGACACGTCCTGAATACACATCCGATAATACAACCCATTTCAATATTCCTAAAAGAGACAGTTTGGATGGTGAGTTTTAAGTCCAAAATGGTGGTATGTGAAGGTGTGTGACAGGAGGCATGCCGGGTTTATGGAATTGGATCTCACTTCTTTACCCAAAGTCGATCACTTAAAAAAAAAAAAAAAAAAAAAAAGGAAAAGAGGATAAACGAAATAAAGAAAATATGGCATAAAAATGAGGTGCAAATGGGTAGCTGTACTCTACGTATAAGACAGATAAAACTCCATGTCAGTAACATACTATGCTCAGCACCACAGCACTTCCGCAGCACCTCGGCTGTGGACTAACTAAATGGTGTGGTTCAGGACAGGACACACTGGCACAGCAGTATTGCTGAGAGGCTGAGCACAGTAGGTGTGGCTGGGTGGAAGCTCAGGCTGCTGCTTGAGTGCTGCATGGCCGCTGTCTCCTCGTCTCCTGAGATAGAACATTATTATTACACTAAGAAAAATAGTAAAGTGGTGCTTTTTATTCATTTATTTTTTTTACAGATCAACAAAGGAACGAAAAAAAAGGTACATGAAAATATAATCCATATATCAGATTACAGGTGTCCTCCATTCATAACAAATTCTATAACAATTGGACTTGAACTGCTGTAGGGTGAAGTTTGAGGAGGAAACTATTCTGCGGAGGCAAGTTCCAAAGAGAAGTAGTTCGGGGAATAAAAGACTTCTGATAGGCAGAAGTTTTGCAATATGACAGTGGGACAGTCCAGTCATAAGCGCCACCAGACGCTCGTGTAGCACGGGGGAAGGCGTGGAGAAGTGGTACAATGAATGCACTTTGCCTGAGCATTTGCCATAAAAGTATCTGTAAAATAATATGGGAGGCAGCATTCCATATCATTGTGTTTCACCTAACGCTTCCTATCACATCCACATCCACACCACAATGCTCCTTCACTTCCTCATTTGTCAGACTCTCTCTCCATGTGACTCCACATGCTCCTCTCAGATAACTCATTTCCACTGCCTTCACTTTTGATCTGTGTCCGTTCAACAAGGTGGAGAGGATGGAGAGCAAGTGTCATAAAGACTTTGTAGTTACTTGTAGAGAAGTATATTTTAGACTTGTGGTCGAGCGGCTTTTATATCTTGTAGTAGTTTCCCCACCAGATGTCATGTAGTGACGGGAGAGGTAAAGAATAGTATGGGACTATTTTTATTTGTCTTGGAAATATTAAACAGGTATAATAGTATAAGTCCTGGGTAGCTACCTCCCTGTCTCGCTATCTCTCTCTCTCTCTCTCTCTCTAAGGCTAATCTCCGTCTCGACCTCTCTCTAGGGTCGCTTGTCTCCTTCTAAACTCTCTTTCCTAAAATCTGGTGTAGTAGGGTGTGTGTGTCACGTATGTTCCTCATGGCAACAGAACTTTCTCACGAGAGGACTGCTGACAGCTAACTGCATCATCTCCTTACTGGCCGCTGTCGTCAGCTTTCCTCCGTGTAAGCGTTTAGCGCTGCTCGCTTCTCGCAAACACAACACCTTCTCATCATTTGACTTCCTGCTTCTATCTGTCTCTCTATCTATCTATTTATTTATCTATCTATTATGTAGTCCTATATTTGCTCGGCCGTCATGAAAAATGGCGTACCATCGACATTTAATAGTTATAATATATTAATACATACTACATACACATTATAATGAACTTATAAGCTAATTAAGTGAAATACATAATATTGTAAAGTAACATAATTGTATGAATATTGTATACATATATTATTCATAGTAAATAGTGATTATTCAGTAATATTACATTTTAAATAAGTTGAATACATATTGGAATAAATGCATTAAAGTAAATTATTTAACTGTAATACAGTATGTACTTGGGTTATTATAGTGAATTGCATACATGCAAGAATAAAAATAGTTTAAAATTAAGATTATTGTAAGAGTTATTAATATTTCATTCAAAGATAATGGTACTGGTTTGTCATATATGGGTCATTCTTCTTTGTGTTATTATTATTATTATTATTATTTTTTTTTTATTTTTTTTTTTTTATATATAATTAATACTATATACAAAATATATACACTTCATTCAGGGTGGTTAACTGTGATGTTAACTCTCCCCCCACTAAACAATGACTCCAAATTAGCAATTCTTGCATGCATTCTGTGCATGGCCAACAGCAATACTGCAACCACAATGCAGATAATTATAAAGACAGAAGGTGCTTGGCTATACACATAATATGGGTTGAACATACTCAAACTCAAATCTTCCCAGGGCTTCATTGTTTCATTGATTAGCTGCATAGTTTCAAACTTAGGTGAAGTCAGCTTAATACTTGTGCTCATGTTTAAGTCCATATCAGGCAGTGGGTGGAAATGTTTGTGTGTATGGTTGATAATGGCGTAGTGATTGATGGTGGAAAAAGTAGACATGGATGGTGTAAATACCGCACAGTAGTCTGGTGCTATGTATAATCCTGAGGCTGATGTATGAGATGGTGGTATATCTGGACAGACTATGTAAACTGATGTGTTATGAGGGAAATAAAAAAACTGCGAGTGTCCAATGCGTTGATGGTGTACAAGTTTATCTGGAGCAAAAGTGAAGTTGCAATGATGATGAATATTGTTATTGCTGATGATAGCCATTTCACAAGGGACCGTATCAGTAGGCTGAAACGTGAAAATGTACGCAGGACAAAGATGAACAGCATGTAAGGATGTGCGGCACTTTCGCTCAATCGTTGACTCACTTGCGAAAGTGACAGTGTCTCGTCTCTTGGAGACCATGATGAGTTCGGTGTCTGTGTTGATGTTGATGATGACTAAAGTGTTGTTGTTTCTATAGGGGAAGGGGGTGTATTTGGTATACTGTGAACAGGTCTTCCGTGATGAATGGTACATGAACTATCACTGATGTTGGTGTTAGTGTTGCTTCCAAGTACGGGTAATATTGCATAAATTCGCTACTGCGGAACAATGGCTTCAATTTATGTTTATGTATGCCTTGACTAACTATCTGACGTAGCTCATGAACTGGGAGTAAGTCATTTGTGATCTTGCCATCACCAGCATTCGAAATTCCTTGCATAAGTGCCCGGAAATGATCTCTAGTGTTCTCTAATTGTAGTAGAATCGTGTCAATATGTTCTGTGATGATGGAGAAGTGCTGCAAAAAGGGTAACGTTACCCTCCAAGTCATTTATTTTATCTATACTCTCGAGAGCTACGTTTTCTGCTTGTTTCAGATTTTTCACAATTGTTTTCATTGCCGAGTTCTGTCCTGTGATGAATTTATCTTGGTATGTTAGTACCTGAGCTATCTTATTAAATTTTTTGTTTATTTCTTTAAGGTCATCCTCTGTAGCCAATCCAAAGATGTTCCCAAGAATTGCGCTGCCCAGATCGAACAAACCGCGCTTTTGGCGAGTACGTGTGATGTTGTTCCTGTCGCTCAGCACCTCTGTTCCATAAGATGGGAGATCTTGGATCATGACGAGCATAGTTGACTTCGCCTGTTCTAGTTTCCATTTCGCTAACTTCACCATTTCATCCACTTCCTTGGTGATATGTGATTGTGAAACATAATTCCCTATCTTGAAGTCCAGAGTTCGTGATCGGCGTCGCAAGTCTTTCTATATAAGTAGGTAAGTCATACAAGTAATCTAGACTTATTTCAGTACTCATGACGTCCTTGACGATTGTAGTCGTGGCCGTTGGAGCTATGAGGCATCCTTGTCGTACTATATGCTTGGGGTCTAGGTGCGCATATACCCTTACTATGTATAGGAGAATCCATAGCATAAGTCCCTTCATCGTAACCTACCGAAAAAAAAATCTATTAATTTCCTATAAAGCTGTGGTTGATGATAGTGATGATGTGCGTTACGGTTGGCTGTTATTTCATTTATAGAAGGAGTTGAAATCGATATTTAATTCTCGTAAATGATGTACTGTAGATTTCATTGGAATAGTTGCACCTATGTTCGATTGTTTGGTATATGACCTTAATTTCTTTTTGTAATCATTGTTGTGTTCTTGCTTGGTTTCTTGAGGTACGTTCACCTGTTCGGTTGTATCCGAGGCTGAATAATTATGTGATAATTCCCTTGAAACTCGTTTTAAATGGTCAATATGAACTTGTTTTTCCTCGCCACTTGAAAGTGACTTAATTAAAACTTTGTTTGCCTTTATGTTAATTACTCTGTATGGGCCCTCAAATTTAGGGGATAATTTATTGTCTCTCGTATGAATGACTCCGTAAACAATGTCTCCTAAGCTGATAGGTGAATCTTTTTGCCTTTTGTTAAATGCCTCCGTCATTTCTTCCTTGGACATCGTTAATTGTTTTTGCACTCTTTTGTGAATGTCCTGGAATTCACGTAAACGGAGTTTAGAGTAATCATCGTAATTGTATATAGGCATGCTGTCACCTTCTAGGAGCTCATATGGTAATTTTTTATCTGTGCCATATATAATGAAATGTGGTGTGTCACCAATGGATTTATTTATAGACCCATTAATGGAGGCCTCTACTCTGGGAATCCAATCATCCCAGCTTGCATAATTTTCACTGAGAATGTGTCGTAGCACATCTAATACCTTTTTATTTTGTCTCTCTACCAACCCATTCGATGCTGGGTGATAGGCCAAAACGTTAACCTTTTTGATGTTGTATTGTTTACATATTTCTTGTAAGATCTCAGAATTAAATTCTCCTCCATTATCACTTATTAGTACCTTAGGGGTAGTAAAGCGACATATTACATTATCTGTTATTGCCTTTGCTACTGTCTCTGCTGTCTTATCTTTAATTGGAGCTAAAATGACATAACGGGAAAAATGATCCGTTGCTACGAATAAGTATAGGTTATTATTGTATGATAATGGCATCTTGAGTAAATCAACAGCGACAACGTCCCATGGTTGATGTGGTACTGCAACTACCCATCGGTGCAGGTGTGATTGGGTATCCTTTGTGTTTCGCACATGATTCGCATCTGTCTATATGATTGTGTATATCTCTTCGTAATGAAGGCCAGTAATATAATAGCTGGGCTTGGTTGAATGTCTTATCCTTTCCAGGGTGTCCTGCATGTGGGCTGTCGTGTATCATTCGTAATACTTGGGGTATCATGTCATTAGGTACTACCAACTGGTTAGTATTTCTTTGGCGTTTTGGTTGTTTAGAGTTAATTTGTATAATGTATTATTGACCATTGTGAATTGTTCAAGTGGGACATGCAGTTTGGGTAATTGTATGTCATCTCCACTTTCTAACTTGTATATTACTTTTGACCATACTGGGTCAAGTCTTTGTGCCTTTGCGATATCTTCGTGGTTTGGAATATTTCCTTTGAGATCTAACGCCGCGACCTGAATTGTGTTCGGGTTCCTAGATAATGCGTCAGCTACTATATTCATTTTACCTTGTATATAATGTATTTGTACATTGTAGTTTTCAACTGTACATTTCCATCTTGCTCTCCTCCCAGAAAGGAGTTTTCTTTAAACATACCCACCAGTGGTTTATGGTCGGTGAATAAGTGGATTTCGTAACCATATACCAAATCTCGAAACTTTTGTAATGCAAAAATCACTGCAAGTGCCTCTAAGTCTGTAGTGCTATAATTTTTCTCTGCACCTCTTGTCTGTCTGCTGGCAAATGCAATTGGTTGATTCTTTCCTCTTTTATCCTCCTGCATCAGTACAGCCCCTAATCCTTTAACTGATGCGTCTGTACAAATAAGAAATGATTTCGTGTAATTCGGATATGCTAAACAAGGTGCATTTGTTAGTTTAATTTTTAGATTGTTAAATGCCCTTTTTTGTTCTTCTTCCCATTGGAATACAGCATCTTTTGAGTAGTTGGAATAGAGGGAAGGCTATATGAGAGAACCGTGGTACGAAGGACCTATAGTACCCAGCCAGACCTAAAAATTGTCTAACTTCGTCAGTCGTAGTGGGTTCAGGAAAATCTCTCACTGCCTGTATTTTGTCATCAGTGGTGTGAATACCATCAGAACTTAATTTGTGGCCTAAGAAATTTATTTCCTTAAAGCAAAATTTGCATTTAGAAAGTTTAATTTTTAATCCAGCATCACTAAGCTTTTGTAAGAGTAAGTCTAATTTCCTGAGATGATCCTTAATATTCTTCGCGATAATAATATCGTCAAGATAAACAAATATTCCTTGTCCTAAAATTCCGGACAATACGTAATTCATAAGACGCTGGAACGTACCGGGGCTGTCCTCAGTCCCATTGGCATTCTTGTATATTGATAATGGCCTCTGTTTGTTGAAAAGGCAGTGTATTTACGTGACTCCTGAGATACCGGAATCTGATAGTATCCGTTTAGGAGATCGATGGTCGAGAATATATTATTCTCAGGACCAATATTCTGTAGAACATCACTTAGCAATGGCATGGGAAATCTGTCAGGGATTGTGTGATTATTTAGTTTACGGTAATCTACTACCGCACGCATTTCTCCATTTCTCTTGGGCACAAAGAAAAGGGGAGCGTTCCACGGAGAAACTGAAGGCTCAATAATTCCAAGCTTTAACATTTCATCGACATACTGATTTGCAAGTGTACGTTGGGAGTGTGGTATGCGATAAGCTGGTACGAAAATTGGTGGTGTTTTCTGGGTGCACATTAATCATGTGATTAATCAAGTTAGTACACCCTAATTGTTCTCCGGGCAAGGCTACGGTGTCCCTGTGTGTTTCCAGCAGGGTTAACAAATCATTTTCTTCGTCAAATTCACCTGAGTGAATTAAATTTCTTTTATTCTTTCTCTATCCGTAGATTTGATCTCACTTGTTACTCCACAAATATTTATTTCCTTCACAGGGGCGAAACATTTTTCAATATTAACTATGCAAGTTCCCTTCTTCAACTGAACTTCCCCATTCATGTGATTAATAATGAATATCTGAGTTAGCCCTTCGTCGTTCGTATGACATAATGCGTTTTCTACTGACAATCCCTTTACTTTACATAATTCTTCTAAGACAAGAACAGTACTATTCCGTAATTTGCTCTTTATGGTAACCTTCATGTATGAATTAGGTGGTATAACCAAATCATTAGTGAGATGGGCTGGAAAAATTGATAAATCAGTACTGTTAGCTGGGTCACTAATTCTGGAGGATGGGGTTGCTGGTGTAAGTGGATCTATACACTCATCTGTTTGTGTATGTTTGTTAAAGCCTTTAATATTACCAATTCTTTTGGCTCTCTTCTACCAATCGGTGAGGGCTCTGAAAGTATTTCCTCTATAAATTCATTATCAAAGTCTATTCCATTCATTTGTGGGAGTATAGTTATGTTCTCAGTTCTCATGGATCTTAAGCCCAGTAACATATGAGCTTTAATTGCTAAGTTTTCAACGATATAGAACAATGCAGAGAATGGTCTTGTAGTTTCTGTGAAACTGAGATTTAATCTTATCATACCTTTTACTGTAATCTCTTGACCATCTACTGTGTTTAATTCTAAATCAGCTTCATCCAGAAAAGTTACTTTCTTTTTATTTTTAAGAATTCTATTTAGTTCTTCATGTGTTATTAAGTTCACTGGAGAGCCTGTATCTAAAAATAAGGAAACGTTTTGATCCTCACATACAGCTGGTATCAAGATACACTCATTTCCCAACATGCCTCCTATGTGAAGTTTAACCTTGTTCTTCTTTACGTTTGTTCGTTTTTTGTCATGACTTGGTCTTCTCCGATTTGAACATAGACACAATTTTTTCTACTGTTTTGCAATCACTAGTCCAGTGCCCTTGGTATCTATGATGCCTACAGTAAGGACCAAACCCTTGTGTCTTTTGATTATCCTCTTTGCCTTGATAAAGCATTCATACCTTGTGTGTCCTGGTTTTGCACAGTAATGACACAGAATGGACCTATCCCTTGACTGTGACCTACGAGGTGATTTCCCATAAAAAGTGTTGTTTATAGCGCGAGACCTGCTCGGGCTGCGGAAAACTTATGAAACTGCCTGTAGGAAGGCGTGGGGAACGAGGTCTAGGCGTCTTTGTTTGTTTGGGCTGCCTCATTTCAGGTCGCGATCGATTTTGTTCTCTGTTTGGGGTCGGTGTTGATGTTTTCACAGCTGATACTGTCTCAGGTACCCTGATTCTACCAGAATGTGCATGTGTGTCGACCACACCTGCTTTACTGCACTGCATCTCTACCTCGTTCATTAAGTCTAGTAAGCACATTCCAGGGATGTACGCGATTGTTTTGGCGATCTTAAGGGTTCTATCAGGTAATTTACACAAGGCAGCTACATAACCAATGATGTCCACGACGAGGTCTGGGGACATCTTTCCATCATCTGTTATCCACTTAGAATTCTCCAGAGTAGCTAATAGGGTTCTCTTGATTGTGGAGACATCAGCAGTTATTTCACTGAGCACATGGTTTGTAGTGTGCTCCCTTACAAGATCTACAATTTTATGTAATTCTGGAATTATACCTGGCAAGAAGTTCATACCTCCAGAAAATTTCTTCAGAAATTCAGTTTTAAATTCATCATATGTCCTAGCACGATGTAGCTTTATCGGAGCGCAATAAATTGCTTGCTGGACATCTTTCCTGGCTTATGCAAGATGAAAAAATAGCAATTTTCTCTTGTTCATCTAGTATGTGGCGCTTGATGAACATTTGTTCGCACTGACTGATTAATGAAAATGACATCAATGCGATCCTTGTCTGTGCCAGAGAATTTTGGGGCAGTCTTATCCTCGTGATACACAAAAACGTGAGGTGTGGTTTTTAGATCAGCAGTATTTGTTTCTTGATTCATATTTAATGATTGCCCTGTTAATTCAACTTGTACGAGTTTATCGTTATGTGAGGGAATGGTAGAATATGTATGACCGGACCGGTGAACCCTGTTAAGTATATTGGCATACGTATTTAAGGCAGCTGCGAAGTCGATACTCTCAACACCTGAAGGGGTTTCCCACTCATCATCCGAAACTCCCGTATTTGTTTCCTTATCTATAACGTGTGGTGTGGGTTGTACAATGGGTGGGCTGTCTCTTAATTGTGAGTCTGATGTTGTGGCAATTTGTGTGTCATCTGGTATTAACGTGGGTGGTTGCGAAAATATTCCTGTCATTAAGATATGATGTTATGAAATACGCCTCTTGTTTATTTATGTCCTAGCAAACTAGATGATTAAATAAGTTGAATATAGCTAATTTTAGCACTGAGAAGAAATGAGCAAGTATAATTTTACCCACTTGATACAGATCGTAGAGGTGTGTCGATACAAAAGTCGATCTCGGAAGAAAATACAGGTTTGATTGAAGATCTCTTGATAATTCTAGTGGTGTGTTGATGGACGATATTACTCAGGAAACTCCATGGCCTGGTATTTGTAGTGGTTAACGGCTGTCCCAGGCAAACCTCAACATAGAACGTCGAATTTCCAACTTAACTGTGAAAATAAGTGAATATGAGTAGGAGCTATGTGAATAATGAGTAATGAGTAGTGGGTGAGAAGTGCCTGGTGTCAGTCACACGTTGCTTGGCATGGCAGACTCGCGTTGTGATGTCATCTCAGCACATGGTGACGTCGGCTTCCCACACTGGTAGCTGTGGTGAGTGAATGAGTAGCGATGAGTAACTTGAGTGAAGACGAGTGAGTAAGATGAGTTGTAAATATGGACTTGGTGTTTTGCTGCGTGCATTGACCTCTTCACACCTGCGTAAGCGTTGGGGGTTTGGTGGATGTAGCAGAGAGAGGAGGGTGAGGTCTGGTGGTTATGAGTTGTGAGTCGTCTCTCACTCTTCGTTTGTTTGTTTGTTTTCTTCTTTCTTGATGTATTCTTGGTCCTTTTTTCTTGTGATTTACTCGTTGTGGGATGAAGACTGCCGCTTCTTGTAGGTGCGTGTAGAAGATTATACAGACGACGTAGAGTTGTTAATTGTAGTTGATTGTAGATGGCTGTAGTTGATTGTAGATGGCTGTAGACTTTGTAGAACTGAAGCTAATCTTGTAGTCTCGGTTGCTTTTGTAGAAATTTGCTTTTAATTCGGAGACGATGTCCGCAGATTTGCTGGTTTGTCGTTAAGCTACCTGCAAGGCGTCGAGTGATCTCTTGACCTCTGCATCAGCGTAATGATCTGGGAGACGGAGGGGGCAGGAGCTGATATTGTTGGTTGTTGTCAATCTTGATATTTTGTAGGAATTTAATGTTGATTCGTAGACGAGGTTCGTATACGTTCGCTGCTACCAAATGTCATAAAGACTTTGTAGTTACTTGTAGAGAAGTATATTTTAGACTTGTGGTCGAGCGGCTTTTATATCTTGTAGTAGTTTCCCCACCAGATGTCATGTAGTGACGGGAGAGGTAAAGAATAGTATGGGACTATTTTTATTTGTCTTGGAAATATTAAACAGGTATAATAGTATAAGTCCTGGGTAGCTACCTCCCTGTCTCGCTATCTCTCTCTCTCTCTCTCTCTCTCTAAGGCTAATCTCCGTCTCGACCTCTCTCTAGGGTCGCTTGTCTCCTTCTAAACTCTCTTTCCTAAAATCTGGTGTAGTAGGGTGTGTGTGTCACGTATGTTCCTCATGGCAACAGAACTTTCTCACGAGAGGACTGCTGACAGCTAACTGCATCATCTCCTTACTGGCCGCTGTCGTCAGCTTTCCTCCGTGTAAGCGTTTAGCGCTGCTCGCTTCTCGCAAACACAACACCTTCTCATCATTTGACTTCCTGCTTCTATCTGTCTCTCTATCTATCTATTTATTTATCTATCTATTATGTAGTCCTATACAAGAGATTGATGAGGAGAGTGTATGTGAGTGAGGTGGAGGGGGGGAGAGGGAGGGGGAGGCCATGGATGAGATGGAGGGATGGAGTGGAGAGGTATATGAGAGAAGGGGGTGTGAGCTGGGAGCAAGGCAGTGAAATCGCAGGGGACAGGGCGACATGGAGGCGATTTGCTTATGGCCACCCCTTACGGGATTAAGGCGTCTGGCAATAGACAGATAGATAAATAGAACATTCCGCCTTACTTGTAGGGGAGGTAGTTCATTTGCGATTGCAGGGTTAGTAATCAGTCTTATAACTTTTTTTTAATTTTGTCCACTTGCCTTAGTGCAACCTCTCCACATCCACTCCACAAGGGTAACCAATACTCCAGCTGAGAGCACGCATGACTCTTGTAAATTTTAACCAACTGCTCGTCAGTGGAGAAGTTACGGATTCTGTACAGTAAGTTTCTCTGAAGCAGTTTTAGCAAGTGATGTAATATGAGAGGTCCGAATGAGGGTATTGTTAAGTGAAACACCGAGAATTTCAGTATTTTTTGAGGTAGGGATATTGGCTGCACCGAAGGTAATATATGAATCAGGCAATATCTGTCTATTAGTAAACTGTATATAACTGCTTTCCTAGCATTAAATGAGACAATGTTGTATGTCACTATTCAGTGATATTAGATGTCTTGATTTATGGAGATTGCTGTACTGAGTTGGGAATTAGAGACATCAAACTTTGTGAATGGGTGTATAAGTGTAAAGGAACTGTGAAGCATTGAGTCATCTGCATATGAGTGAATGAGATTATGGGTGATAGACTAGAGATCATTTATATGGATTAGGAATAGGGTTGGAGCCAGGACTGATCCTTGTGGCACACCAGCATTAATCAAGTGGATTTTGGAATATACATCATTTACTTCAACTCTTATCTTTCTGTCACTGAAATATAAGGAAATTAGTGGAACAAACGATGATAGGCCGTAGCATGGGAGTTTGGATAGCAGGGAACGGTGCCACACCGTCAAAAACTTTAGAAATATAAAGGGCTACTGCATGGATTTCTCCATGTAGGGCAGTTGACTGATGGATGGTATGACAAGAAACTGAGTATATCAACAGTGGATCTTTCGTGAAGAAAACCATACTGTCTGTTACTAAGTTGTTGGATTCAACATATTTAACAATATGTTTATTAATTACAATCTCAAATACTTTACCAAGAGAATATGTGATAGATATTTGCCTGTAATCTGAGGGATCAGGGTAACGTCCTTCCTTTCTTTAGACTTGGGTGGATATTTGCTTCTTTTCAGCAATTATATTTAAGCCAGGAGTTTGTTATGGGACAGAAACAGAACTATGGGCCATAATGTCCTTGGTGTAGAATCGTATGTAATGTAGTTATTGATATAATTTGCCTGCTACATATAACGTCCTCTATAATGTTACCGAAGCAGATCGTCAATGCCTTTTCTGTTTTTTGAAACACCAGTACAGATTGGCAAGACCCAGTCCGATGGTAGTTTTGGCGAGACAAAGCGACAGGTCACGGTTAGTCGAGATCCAGTGCGGGATTTGACTGGTCTTGCTTTCTCCACGTGCTTAACACTTGGCGGTAACACAATGACAAGGGCAGCCACGAGTTTCCCATGGCAGAGGATAGTGCAAATGTCAACGACGTAATGACACTGCAAACATCAGATTCTGCACAGGTATCAGATAAAACGTGTATGCCAAATTATATGAACAATCATTTTGACCTTAAGTGAAAACCAGTAATTCAGTTGTGCCTGATTTACGGAAGTAGCTATGTTTACGGAGATATGTAGTGATTGTGAATCTGTATGGATTACCGTAAAAGTAAAGTAGGTACAGGAAAATATTTTCCAGTAACAATTTCTAAGAAATTTGTTCTGTAACCTTGGGTTAAGGTAATTACTTTTCCATTTTCGGAACAGCTTAAGCTAATGTTTTACTTCACTGTATAATATATATATATATATATATATATATATATATACACGAGTATATTACTTTTGATTACCTGCCTCTCATTTCGTCAGTTTACATAAATCAACAGATATCTCCATCGTTACATCCACTCGATCCATCCGTCACTGGGAGAAGGATTCAGTGCGGTACCAGTGCCAGGTCATTTTCCGGCATCCAGAAGGGTTCAGTACCTTTGATCAGTTTAAGCTGATGCAAAAATGACGTGAAAATTTGCAATATGTAGATATTACAATTATTAACAGCACAGTAAAAACTAGCAAGCATCGAAGAACGCTTATCTCGGGCGACGCCAATAATATACTCGTATATGCTTTACTGCCCATGCCTGAAGAATAATTTTAGGGTGTGATGCAGTCACTTAATTTGATGGTCTTAACCTGCCCTGTTATACAGAATCAGGGAGCGAATACATCCTCTTACGCCAGTAAAATACAGATTAGGATTCGAATCCACCGCAAAATTAAATACGCTCTTCCTTGACCTACTGCCCATTAACACATTATATTACACTGAAATCTTAAAACAACTTTCTGAGATGACTTGCATATTAACAAAGAAACAGACAGACGCAGGAGACTACATAACATTCGTCCTACTTTGTTGGGAGAGGTAAATATCAAGGGGTAATGATGGAATATAAGAGAGAAGTGGAGGAACGATGGGGTAAATATGAATTGGAGTAGATAGGGGACATGGAAGGTGTGTACAAGATATACACAGAAGAAATATGTGCAGCATGTGAGGTGGTGTGTGAGGTGATGAGAAGATGAAAGGGGGACCAAGGAACAGCATGGTGGAATGAAGAGGTGAGACAGGCTGTGGCACAAAAGAAGAAAGCATACAGTGAGTGGATGAGAAATAGGGGCATGGAAGAAGTTGAGAGACGGAAGAGAGAGTTATATGAAGAAAGGAAGAGAGAGGTGAAAAGATTAGTAAGAGAGAGTAAGAAGAGAGTGGATGAGGAATTTGGAAGGAATCCGAGTAACAAATGGAGGGATTGTAAGAAAATGTTCTGGAAAGAGGTAAAAAGAGTTAGACAGGGTGGCAATGAAGTTAGCTGAGGGGTGAAAGATAAAAATGGTAGATTACTACTGGAGAAGGGAGAAAAAGTGAGCAGATGGAGAGAACACTTTAAGGAATTGCTGAACATAGAGAATGAAAGTAATGCGAGTATAAGTGGCTGGGAGAAGGAGGGAGGTGAGAAGACGAGAAAAAATCAGTAGGATGGAAGTTGTGGAAGCAATGAAGAAAGTCAAAATGAGGAAAGCCCCAGGAATTGATGGAGTGTGTGGTGAAATGCTGATGCATGGGGGAGAGATACTAGTAGAATGGATGTGGAAGATATGCAGAGTGGCCTGAGAGGAAGGTAGAGTCCCAGAGGATTGGAAGCCAGGTGTAATTATTCCCTTGTACAAAGGGAAAGGGGAAAGAGAAGTGTGTGGTAATCATAGGGGCATCTGTCTTCTTTGTGTAACATGAAAATTGTATGGCAGGATACTTATTGACAGAGTTAGGGAAATAACAGAAAAATTAGTGGAGAAGAACAGGGAGGCTTAAGGAAGGGAAGAGGTTGTGAAGATCAGATATTCATTCTTAGATCTTTAGGGGAAAAGTGTCTACAGAAGGGAAAGAAGTTGTATGCGACCTTCATGGATTTGGAGAAAGCATATGACAGGATGGATAGATAAGGATTGTGGAAAGTATTAAGAATATATAGAGTAAATGGTAAGTTGATGAATGCTGTGAAGAGAATGTATGAGGTTTCTAAGGCTGCAGTGCATGTGGATAGTGAACTGGGTGAATTTTTCTATTTGAAGGTTGGGTTGAAACAGGGATGTGTCATGTCTCCATGGTTGTTCAACATGTATATAGATGGGGTTATAAAAGAGATACAAGGTAGGGCAGTGGATGTTGGAGTGGCCCTAATGAGAGAGGCCAGTGTTTGGAAACTTCCTGTCCTGTTCTATGCAGATGATACTGTGTTGTTAAGGGAAGACGAAAGGGAGCTGCAGGGCTTGGTAGATGAGTTTAGGAGAGTGTGTAAGAAACGGAATTTAAAGGTGAATGTAGGGAAAAGTAAAGTGATGGTCTTCGAGAGAAGTGAAACCAGTGAACTTACAGTGAGGTTGGATGATGAGGTAATAGAAAATGTGAGTACGTTTAAGTACTTGGGTAGTGTGATGAGTAAGGATGGAAGTTTGGAGTGTGAAGTGCTTGAAAGGGTACAACAAGGAAGAAAGGTTGCCGGTTCTTTGAAAGCAGTGATAAGAAACAGGGAAGTGAGCATGGAAGTGAAAAAGTTACAACATGACAGTATTGTGATACCAACTCTAACGTATGGAAGTGAAGCTTGGACGTTGTTGGAGGGACACAAGTCAAGAGTGACAGCAGTGGAAATGAGTTATTTGAGAGGAGCCTGTGGAGTCACATGGAGAGACCGACTGACGAATGAGGAAGTGGAGGAGCGTTGTTGTGTGGATGTGGATGTGATAGGAAGCGTTAGGAGAAACACATTGAGGTGGTTTGGGCATGTCGAGAGGATGGAGAGTGAGAGACTGACGAGGAGAGTGTATGTGAGTGAGGTGGAGGTGGAGAGAGGGAGGGGGAGGCCAAGGATGAGATGGAGGGTTGGAGTGGAGAGGTATATGAGAGAGGGGTGTGTGAAATGGGAGCATGGCAGTGAAATGGCGGGGGACAGGGCGACATGGAGGCGATTTATTTGTGGCCATCCCGTGTGGGATTAAGGCGTCTGGCAATAGATAGACAGATAGATAGACATCACTAAGGAAGAAGTGCTAGGAAGTCTGCCAGGCCTTCGGGAAATGACTGTATACCTAAGGTGGCAAAGTCTTGGCCAGTTTATCCTGGGATCATCCCACTGGCCACGGGGACCATATTTCCCTGGCCATAAGAGGCTTCCTATGTATTTCTCTGACATGTTAAGTTCTACATTGGGACGCTGATATTCTCTTCCATGTTATTAATGAGAAGTATGACCCTTACACACCCATTCACAGAGTGTAATATCTGAAACCCACAACTTAGTACAGCAATTTCCGTAAATCAAGACTTACATAAGATCACGGAATGGAGACAAAATAATACTGCATCATTTAACGCCAGGAAACTAAATATATACAATTTATTAATAGACATATATTGTCTGATTCCTATATTACCATCAGTGCTACTAATATTCCCATCGTTGAAAGTATTGAAATTCTCGGCGTTTCACTTAACAATGCCCTCAGCTTGGCCTCTCATGTTAGATCACTTGCTAAAACTGCTTCCAAGAAACTTGGGTTATTTTAAAGAATCCGTAACTTCTTCACTGACGAGCAGTTAACTATAAGTCACAAGTGCCACGTGTGGTCTCAGCTGGAATATTGCTCACCCCTGTGGGATGGATGTGGAGAGGTTGCACTAAAACAACTGGATAAAATTCAGAACCAAGCCATTAGAATGAGTCGCACTTGACAATAATTTGATATACTTTATTTAAACAAATTGTGAAATCCACGTTTCTTGGATGACATACTGTGCAGTCTCAGTGCAAAAAATGCTTGGAAGAAATGTGCAACCTAAGGTTCTTCACATTCGTTATCAGATAGGAATAATATAGTGATATGCAAAAAAAAAAAAAAGTGTTTTTGTACTGTCACATTTACCATTCTCACCCGGTGCCACAACTGGACTAAGTATACCAGCAAATCGTGAAATTCACTTGTGCAGCGCGCTGATTCCACAGCTATGGAATGCAAAATTTTTGTCTAAGCATTCGACCATGAGTGTCAATCTGTATATGAAGCACTTATTAGATAGGATGAAATGTTGTAGTGTCATTAAATAAATCATGTTCGTATCATTTGGCACCTAGTGGTGTACAAAATTATAACCACAAGAAATGAAACTATGGCTCAAGGTATATATATATTGTTACATAGCCTATGATTTCATCATCCTTTGTGTAATTCTAACGTACAGTGTGCTGCCTGTTTGATCACGAGCGTGTTCTACCTCACTCCCCCCTTCTACCGTTATAGTAGAGTAAGTTGTTCTTTCTGTTGTTCAGAGCGGGATTGTCAACTCTTTGTCCCCATGGCTTCATTTGCACGTCCTTCTTACAAGTTGTATCAAGCTCTGCTGGCCCCTATATAATGAGCTCAGTCTCTGCATTATTGCCACTTAGATCTACTCCTCATTTTGTTCACATCTCTGTCCTCCCCTGTACAGTTATTATTGTGAGTGCTCAGGAAGTCTCCAACCATCTAGCAGCTGTGTAATTTGAGTATAAGTGTTATTGCATTTTGTTCTTGTACTGTATAGCATAAGTTGTTAATTTGTAGGCCTAGTGAGGTTTTTGTAATTCATGTAAGGTTCTTATTGTCAGCCATCATTAATATTATTTTGTATCTGTAATAATTTATCTTGCATTAACTGAGCATTACCCAGTGTATTTTCATTTTATCAGGGCTGACTTAGGTAAATTTACTCTTGCTAATTTCGTGTTAATAGAGGCTATTGCAGTTAACCATATATTTAACCTGTTTTTTTGCCATTACATTATCCTTATGAGTCCTGAATGTTTTGTTGTTAGTTTGAGCATTAAACTTTAACTTGTAATTTTACCTAACTCTTTTGTTTTGAACCTGGAACTTTACGGGACAGTAGTGATTTTTTAGTATTCTCACTTGGAGTGTACATTATCTTTCTCTGTTCCGTAACAATATATATATATATATATATATATATATATATATATATATATATATATATATATATATATATATATATATATACAATTAGACCTCTACTTAAGAAGTATCGACTTAAGAAAAATCCGTAGATACGAAAGAAATAATTTTCAGGGGTAAAAAAAAAAAAAAAAGTATTACACGATTCAAACCGCGCACCAAGTACAAGTCCGTGGTCACCAACAGATGCCAATTGTGCACTCCCGCCTTCTTCCCGTTTGGGAGCCCAGAGCATTGTTATCAACGCAAGTAACATCAGCTGCGATTTTTGTCATTTTGACTTGATTATATCCCCAAAAATGTCTCAGAAACGGAAAAGTGGTGAAAATGCTGATGGTAGCATGAGAAAACGGCATGCAATTACAATGGAAACCAAAGTGGACGTAATTAAGAGAGTGGAGAGAGGAGAGAGGCTGTGATGTGGCACGTGTGTTGAAACTGAATCCCTCACTGTAGGAACAATTTTAAAGGACAAGGAACTATTCTTATGCAGTACTGTACAGAATACGTAAATATATCACAGTTTTTGTATTTATGTTTGTTTATATTAACCACACATTCATGAAAATAAGGGCCACTAAGACTGATAGAAGTTTAAGGGTAAAAGTAACGACTTACGAAAAAAACGACTTACGAAAAACCTTCAGGAACCAATTATTTTCTTAAGTTGAGGACTCTCTCTCTCTCTCTCTCTCTCTTTATATATATATATATATATATATATATATATATATATATATATATATATATATATATATATATATATATATATATATATATATATATATATATATATATATATATATATATATATATATATATATATATATATATATATATATGAAGTAATAACAATCGGCTTTTCTGTTGTTAATGTGATGTGAGGTTGAGGTACTGCCAACAATAAGGTGACCAGATTTATTGGAGCTATACTGCGACTCTGCAAGTGACAGAGACTGCTGCTGTGCCACACCTCACCCTGAGGCTGCTAATCAAACACTAACCTAACGTCTCAGACTCCGAATATACCGTACAGTATGGTGAATGGGCCAGCCGAAGTTACCAGCTAGTCACTAGTGAGTAAAAGATATATATTAATAATTCGGTATTTCATTTGCATTGGATTATGCATAATTTTACTAATTCATCATAATTTCATTAAATGCCATATTATATCTGATGTAATATTAATTTTGTAAAATCGGGACATTTAAGATAGTTTGCTAAAAAAACGGGACATTTAGTTAAAATTAAAGAAAGCGGGACGGACGTCAAAAAAGCTGGACTCTCCCGTCTAAGAGCAGGACTCTGGTCTCCTTAGCCATCAAGAGGCCCGGACACGAAAAGGGCTTCCCAAGGCAAAAAATATTTAAAATGTAAATCTGTTTATGAATCATAATGTGACATCTTTCAAAGTTATTTTGGCCAAATGTACAGAGGATGTTACCTGGCACTGTTACCTTACTGGTTTATTCCTGATTATGACACCAACACTCTTTACCATTCTTATGCAAACAATGTCTAAAGTAAAATGATATATTAACAAGAAGGAACACTCAGAGAGAGTGAAACATCCGCAACCACCAAGTGATCAAAGATCGAATATTTCACTTTGAATTGTGACCTTGACTTTCTTCTGATTACTCTTAAAAGCAAACTATTTTTCTTGGCTTACCCTTAACACTTCCACCAACATTGGCTTAAATCACATCAGATTTCTCTGACGACTTTGCCCAGTGACCTCAAGTTTTGACTTTATCCTGTGACTTTGACATAGGACTGACTTCTCCAAATCCAGTCTCTCCATCCAGGTGTTAACCTGAACACTTCTACATAGTTTAGTTTACATGGAATATATCTGTTTAACCCAGGGCGTCCCATCAACGTGAATTAACGTCCACACGTTTTGTCACTGCCAATCCCGTCGACGTACATAAACACGAATCACTTGCAAGGTCCCTAATTTGCACAATTTTCAATTTTCGCGAGTGATTTTTGGCACGTTTACATGGGACACCTTCCTCTACAAGATGCCAGGCAGGGACAATGCCTTACCCAGCATGACCTCCTCCCCCCCCTGCATGCCCTTTTCTCAGCAATTCACCTGTTATCAGTGACCTGGCCAGTAAAGCTATGTCATGCCACGGTATGAAATTCAGGGCCAGAGTGATTCCCCAATTGATGACATTGTGGAGGACAAACATTAGAGGAAGAAACAGTCAGAAATGATGATCAGGTAATGTGGCAAAAAAAGGTCAGGAATGGTGATGAGTTAGTGAGTAAAACAATGTTTGTAATGCCTATATTACCGTTTGAAAACCAATATACTCATGTACTACATATAAATTCGTACCAAGTAAATAAATAAATACTGTTTATGAGTGGATAAAATAGTTTCCCTCCCATAGAACTCGTTTTCTTTGGTGCCAGCCTGTTCGAAAACCCAGTCAGGTAAGGAGGTACTCGTACCTGGATCGAGTATTTTAAACTTCAGGTGAGCGATTTCTCTATGAATTTTCAATGTTTCTCACCAAAAGCGAATGTTTGAGCCTATTAAAAAAAGGTCCAAAAATATCGGGACTGGGGCGTACCACTGCCCAGAAAACGTCGGGATGTGGCGGGTTAAGGAGAATTTGCACTGTGATGAAGATCCCTAACTTTGATCTTTGACCTGTTGATCTTGAAAACAATGTCACCCTTTTGAATGATCCTCAGCTCAGCCACCAAGTTGGATCCGAATCAGATCAAATCTGTTTTGTTTTATTTTATTTTTATTTTTCATTCACAGATACACGAGTGAAGCTTAGACCTTCCACTTATAACCTTGACCTTTGACTGATAATGATCACAACTGAATGCCTTCATTCTTGCCTTACCTCTAACACTTCCACCAAGTTTGGTTCAAATCATACCAAAACTGTTTGAGTGGACCATGCCCTGTAACACTGGCCTTTCACCTTTACCTGTGACTTTCACATTTAACTGAAAGCCCTAAAATCGAACAAATGTTCCCATTCCTGGTTATTAAACCTCGCCTGATTTTTAAACCTTCTATAATGATCTTGTTTTATAACCTTACCCTTGCAAATGTTTATCTAAAAATAAATAAATAAATAAATAAATGAAAGAAAGAAAGACAGTGAGAGAAAAGCGTTCATGTTGGAGAGTTTTTTTACTGGGTGCAAGGGCTGAAAAAGTGTGCATGATTGAGGACATCTTGGCTGCAAGGGCTGATAAAGTGTGCAACAGCAAAGCTTAATAAAGTCGCTTTGGGTAGTATGGATAACTTAAACATGAGTCCTCGTGATTAGGGGATGAATTTAGGTCTTGAGAAACCTGTAATCAGTTTATTTTCATCCGGGATGTGATGTACTCCCACGACTGGAATACTAAATTGTAGCTGCAGGGAATTTGGTGAGCCTTATGCATGTACTATGAGGTCGGAACGACTCTGCAATTACTAGCTGTATTTGCCATCCAGTCTAACTAAAGCTGGTCACCAGCCAGTCTCGTTGATGCTAGGGTCTTTCGTCTGGTTAAAGGATAAAATGCACTACAGTAGTGAAGGAATTAATCAGGCGAATACAATGGTATCACAGAGACGACGCTTCAACTGATCCTAGAGTTGCCATCTCTCCATTTTGAATGCTGATCTAACTAGAATAAGGTGCTAGTTACAAATGTGCGATATAGGAAGGTTATAGTATTGTCCTTTTTTGATAATGATCTCTGGGAAATTAGCTGCAAAAGGACAAAAATCACCGCTAAACTAAGATCGAGGAACAACAGCCCACCTGACAGTACGTGTAGGGTGAGGTTGATGTTGGGTGTGCAGGTGTTGGTACATGTGTAGAGGCCAGAGTGGTGGGAGGAGGCTTTATGACAACCCACCTGATAGTACATGCAGGGTGAGGTTGATGTTGGGTGTGCAGGTGTTGGTACAGGTGTAGAGGCCAGAGTGGTGGGAGGAGGCTTTATGGCGCTTCAGGGTCACTCTGGCTATGGGCAGACTGATGGGTGTGGGGGTGGTGGTACCAGGCATGGGTGGGGTTGGGTTCGTCCCCCTCCTGCCTACAGTTACGGTAGGCATGACTTGGTGTTGGTGTGTGCGTCGCTTGGGTGGAGTGAGTGTGGGGGAGGGCGGGAGGGAAGTGATCGCCGGAGAGGAGTGGCTGCCAGACTTCTCACTCACACCACCCTCGTATAGTGTCGTGCCTTCCGTCACCTGAGAGAGAATTAGAAAGAACATTAATGAAAATTGTCAAACTCATAGGGGTGAACACTCAGTCATATGTATCCCGCGGCACCAGTTGATCTGAAGGCCAAATCTTTGATCTGGCTAACAGACCTTGATCTATGACGGATTGTTCTCAAAATCGATTCCCTTTCTTCTTGCTCTATCCTGAACACTTCCACACAACTTCCACTGCATACGTGTAAGAAAAAAAAAGTTGATCTTGCCATGTGACCCAGTCCATGAACGTATTCTGCTCAAACACAAAAGGTCAGTCCCTTGGCCGACCCTTATTCCATTAATTTTGGGGCAAATAAGGTCAGAACTGTTGCAGTTACTTTGTTCCCACACAGACACACACAAAAGTCCATCTTTGACCTTATATTGTGACCTTGACCAGTGACTGATTGATCTTAAAATCTAATCCATTTGCTCTTGCCTTACCCTCACCCCTTTCATCAAATACAGCTTGTATTGGATAGCGTATAATTTCACAGTACTAGGTGACCTTAACCCGTCACATCCCAAGGTTTTCTGCACCTCCAACATCCCCCAATCCCGAGCTATTTTGGAAAAAAATTTTTTAGCTAAAACTTCCGCTTTTGTTGAGAAACAAAGGAAAATCACCAAGAAAGGGCTTACATTGGTCCATAAGTGGTCGGAACAGGTGAGGTCCCCCATGCCAGGTATCATATTCTATCATTGACTGGTGAAGCGCTCACGTTTTCTATGGTAGGAAATATTGGGAGAAACAACAAACAACACCTCAACATTTATTGAATTTGAACTAATAAACAATAAGAGTAACACTATAATGAATTTCAAACACATATATATGAAAAATAAGCATTGTACCTTCGCGCGAGCACAGCGAGTTAGGTCCGAGTGGTAACATGCTATGTGCTAAGTTTCTTCTATCAGTCAACATATAATTTTTTCTACTTGTATACGTCTGTTTCATTGACATTTTACCTATTTTTACTGTTTGTGAATGTTTTCAGATGTTTTCATTCATTACAATGACATGCAGCATAAGTATAGCACACATCGGCTTACTAAGCGCACTCGCTATGACTCATATTTCAACATACCCAATTGTTTTATCACTTTCCTATTATTTTTTCCTTTACATAGAACCTTTCCTCCACCACTGTAAATGTTTTCAATTATTTACATTCATTACAAGGGCATTTAGCGAATACGAGCGCATATTCACGTAGCAAGCACAATCTCAAACACTCATGTTTCATCTTCTACTTTATTTTTTCACTCCAATTATACTTTCCCACTTACATTACACACTTTTACACCCCTATACTGCACTATACATAGTTACTGGCATTATTTATTCAAGTGAGCGTCAGAATATCACATAAAAATACCCTCGCAATGAATGTTTCGACCAACATAATACTCAAACACTTATATACAAATTCTTCACATATATTACACACTTTCCAACTTGTTGACTTTTATTTTCATAATTACGGGCCTTATTCATTCCACTGAGCATCAGGATATCACATCTCTATACACACGCTAGGAATATTTTGACTTAGAATATATTTCAGCACTTACAATAGTTTGAACTTATATTATACCCGTTTGCATTTCCAATAATAATATTTACATATTTATGGGCCTTATTTATTGCACTGGCAACAGAATATCGCATAAAAAAACCCTCGCTAGGTATATTTCCACTTACAACATATTTATACACTTGCATACTATTTTTGCACTTGTGTTATACCCGTATGCACTTTATACTAAAATTTTCAGATCAACAGGACTGATAATTTCACTGAGCATCTGCTTGTTGCATTTACTTCATAGTTTCAGCGTCCTATCGCATTCATACCATATTAGAATTGCATCAAGGTGTGATATTCGCTGAAACATGGGTGAATACAGAGACCCACGTCACTCTTGACGCACTCATAACGGGTGTCCTTCCTCTGTGTGGTGAGTCTCACCCTGGAATTGCTACACACGTGACACCTGCGTTGGTGCCTAGGTCTGTTTGGCTGGGGAGGGATAGGAGTTGGGAAATGGCGGCCGGATATTCTCAGGGGAGTCTGGGCAATAGGGGTAGTGCGGGTGCGATGTTGGGGCCTTTCAACAGCATACCGTGCAAACATCTCTCTCGTGAGCTCCCTCACAAACCCTTCAAAGGTTTCCTGAACTCCTGTTGTCATGGCGTGAAGGTGGTGGCAATTCAGAGCAGTGATGTCTAGCAAGTGAAAGAACAGTTTCTTATACCACTTCATCGTGGTCCTGGCACACTTTACCGTCGATATCATGGAGTCTGACTGGTCCACCAGGTGCATGTTCATGTTATGGTCCATGACACACTCAGGTTTCCAAATGTGACGCCTGTTCTCGCTCCAGTAATCAATGGAATCAGTACTGCGCATCAAGCGGCGGTGAACCGTTGACAAGAGGCTTACTTCTCTATTATGGTTCCACACAGTTGCAAGGGTGTTGTTGGCTTTGAAGAAGAAAACCTCATTCCTGTCAAGTTTCCACCCTACCTTGACCATGTGACGCCGGTTCACCTTCACGGTTCCACAGATTCCCGTTTTATGCATGTGTAGATAACGAGCGAGAAGAGGGCTAGTGTACCAATTGTCCAGGTAGAGGACGTGACCACGATGAAGGTAGTCTTCTATCATTGTCTTTACCACTGCTCCCGACAGTCCAATACTCCGATCTTCTGTTATGTCTGTCTGTGCACCAGTGTACAAGACTATGTCTTGCACGTATCCAGTCCTACAGTCGCACATAACAAAGATCCTGAACCCAAAACGGTGCCTTTTGCTGGGTATATACTGCCTAAATGAAATATTACCTCTCCACAACACGAGACTCTCGTCTATGACGAGGTCACTATAGGGATAAAATGATGAACGAAAGGTTTGCCTCAGGTGATCAAAGACCAACCTAATTCACCTCATCTTATCTGTGTCGTTCGCATTTGCAGGATCATGAGCATTATAGAAATGGAGGCAACTTAGAATTTGTTGGAAGCAATTACGGCTCATGACTTGGCCAAATATTTGTGTAAGCATAACAGGGTCCCTTGTCCAGTAAGCCGGAATTCTGTTCTTTCGTATAATACCCATCAAAAGGACCAGGGGAAAAAATAGGAACATTTCTGAAAGGGAGACAGGGTAATCATATATGATAGAATGCCTGCTCCTTGTTCCCAATCTTTCACTCTCACGGCGCTGGGTTCTTGCAAAACGGTTGGTTTGGTCAACAATCTGCTCCACGAATGCCTCACTAAAAAACAGGTGGAAAAAATCCATCCTGGTGGAATTACGGTGAATTCCGGGAGCAATGCAGCCAGCGCGCCCATGCTCAGTGAAGGGGTGAATGAGGGGAGAAAAATGACTCCCATCCTCCCAATTCCATCCCACAAATCCCTCGTCCCCATCATCCCCATCACTGCCTTCGTCTGGGTTGGGAGGAAATGCTGGTGGGGGAGGTTGGGGAGAAGGAATGCGGAGGGCTTCCCCACTCTCACTCCTCTTCCCTCTGCCTTTACCCTTTCCCTTTCCCTTACCCTTACGGCCTTGAGGAACATTAGGGGGCTGTGGGGATGAAGTTCGGGAATATTGGGGAGCATAAGACGTGCTGGGGAGTGGTTCCTCCCCACCTTCCCCCTCCATCACAACACCACGTGATACAGAATGCACCTGCACTCGCCCACGTGATACACCCCGCCGCCTCACACTACCTAGGGAGAATGATGACTCACTCACGCCACTCTCACTTTCCATACTCCTCCCTGCACTTTCCCTTTCACTCTCCACTCCCTCCACGGCACTTCCTACCTCCCCAAACAAAATACTAGGCCCATACCTGCTCGTCTGACGTGGTGTGCTCTCGGGGCCATGATGAGTAATCACCTCACGTCCATACCACATGGCAGCACGTCCCACGGTTTCGTCCTCATCCTTGTCCTCATCCTTGTCATCAAATTCGGGTTCCACATCACGTTGGGGCTGGGCATAGGATGTTGGACGTGGTTTTTTTGCTGGCTGCCCCTCTCTAGCAGCACGGTAAGTCACGTACTGCCGCTTCCTGGGGGACGGGACTTCTTCATCACTGCTGGTGGTTTCCTCCTCCTCTGGCTGCACATAATCTTTGTCAACAACCTCGTCGTCCAGTGGGGAATCACTGTTGCCTGTAAAGGCGTCCAGGGTGGCTTGAATTTCGACCTCTGAGAGACCTCTCGTCGCCATGTCTGAGCAGGACTGTTGCAAACAGGTGAGTGAACAAGCCGCAGATGAGTGCGGGTCGTGTGGGGTCGCCGAGTGTCCCCGCCTGATGGCAGGTAGGGGAAGGTCAAGCGACAATATGTACCGAAAATGAAGTATGAAATTTGAAAATTGTGGAAAGTATGCACTTTGCAATTGCACGACGTACTGGTATGTTGCCGGGACTGGCAAATGCAAAACGTTGCAACATACCCATACGTCGACGGGACGGGGCGGGTTAAAACTTTATTTTTCCTGCTGACCCTGCATTATGACTGAGTGTCACTAAATCGAAAACCTTTATCCTTATCTTACCCTGAACCCTTCCCAAAGCTTAATCAGTATAGGATCAAACTTGCTAAATTTGACCTTGTCATGTGGCAAGATGTTGTCAACAGCAAGAGGTCACTGCCTAGGCTGATGTTCAGTGCTTCCTGTAAGTTTCGTCAAATCAAGGCAATACTGTCTTAAATATTATGTTCATTCACAGACACACGAGTCAAAATTTGACCTTCCCTGTCGCGGCAACTTTTGCGGTGATGACTATGACATTCCAAGTAAGTTTTTGTTCAGCCTGTGAAAATAGTTCTGAGCAGAGTAAGTTAAAGATGTCTGTGGACAATACATTAGCTTGTGATGGATTTTAACACTAACAAGAATTTTCTAAATGTGGCAGTCATTCTTGTACTGACAAGACAGTGAAAAAAAGAAAAAATGGATATATGATTTTTGTTCGGTAGGAGGGTAACATAACAAAGGAAATGACTTTTTGGTCAGTAGGAATAAATGGCATATTCCTCTGGATTAGAGGACACTAGGGAAATATTACCACCAAAAAAGGGGCATCAAGTGTTGAAACAAGAGAATGGAGATCGTTTTCCGTGTACTGACATCAGCACATAATGCAAGTAAGCTAGTATTACTAACGATATTAAAAGAAGTGTAAACAACGAGCAATGAGAGAGATATTTTTATAAGTTCAGATAATAATAATAATAATAAGAGTAATAATAATAATAATAATAATAATAATAATAACGCAAAGATTTGTAATTCTGTAGTACGTAGTTCATTACTCTGTTTCAGTTGTACCCCATAACCTTGAACACTAACCTCGTAACTCTGACTGCTGGACCTTTTATCTTCAGTGTTTTCCGTAAGGATGTGGTAATAATCAAGAAATTCTTAGAAATGGGTATAAATTCTTGCCTGAACGAAGGATGAAATGCAGAGAAACAAATTCAAATCAAAACAGTGAAAAGAACGACTGTGCTGGCATTTGTTGCCTGCTGATGCGGTGACACAGTACTGAAGTGTGAGGGTTACCTACGAAGAACAATGTATACCATTATGTATGAACCAACATGAACTGTTCAGGTGGTAGGCTACTGGTGTGAGAGTTACTTCATGATAGTCAGATCTCTCTCTCACTCTCTCTCTCTCTCTCTCTCTCTCTCTCTCTCAATAAAAAAAAAAAAAAAAGTAAAATATTTCCCCCAGAATGTAGCAGGGGGATGGGATGGGAGGGGGGAGTTCTGCCCAGCCTCCCATTAGCTGTGCCAGGGGTAAGTCGGCTACAGAAATATAAAGCTTCACAAACTGACAAAACATCAACTGTGGTAACTTACACTGACATTGTAAATTATATATATTACCTGTGAAGCCAAGGTATGCTGTGGTAGGCTGCGTGTCTCTGCCTGTGCCATCAGTCTGGGGCTGGAATCTAAGTTTTGGTTGACTTTTAAAGCGGTGCCTTCATATGCTTGCACATGTTCACATCCTTTCTGTTATATCGATGACACTAACACTTCTGTACAAACAAATATTACCATTACATCATCCTGACTTTAACATGCATCGATCTCACTACGGACAATGCTTCCCTGTTTCTACTTCACCAGCATGGAGCAGAGTCATTTCTAGCCATCACTCTTCCGCTGTATGCATTTTTTTTTTCCCTCAGAGACCCTCATACGGACTGTTAGAATCAAAGTTACTCCAGTTCATATCGTAGACACTGATTCGCTCGAATCTGAATTATCCATTCACCAATTGACGTTCATATCTATCTATCTATATATCTATTTATTCATATATATATATATATATACAGTATGTGTATATATATAATGATTTTTGACAAAAGTTTCAAAGAGTTTTTCAGTCATGCCATATTGCCATGAACTGTACTAGTCTGGTGGTGACAAGAGCGACATGCAGTGCGTGATAGATAACGGTCGGCAATTTACACACACACACACACACACACACACACACACACACACACACACACACACACACAGTCCAATTTAAATTTGATCCTATATGGGATATACGCGTCGGAGGCAAGGCTACCGTAGCATGGGACATACTTTATTTGTATTATAAGATCGTCAAACCTGTAGTCACATCTTGGGAATCGATCCTACGGAAGACCGTCTGGGTATTTCTAACCACTAGGCCACCTGGTGCCCTATCATGAAAACAGAGGGTTTGAAAGTGTGGCGGCGCGGCAAAAAACAAACTGGACAAGTGGTGCCAGGCACAACAAATCCCGCCTGACAGCAGTTGTTTTATTGCCGTTAATACTGAAAATGGACTGCCACTTAGTGTCAATACGGTACACAATTAAAGGCCAAGGTAATGGTGTAAATTTTTTCAAGTTACGCCCCTAAAAATCCGTGATCCTGAGTTTGACCTTTCAAAGTCACTCAGTGTCAAAGGTCATGCTGCCAAATAAAAGCCCATATGAGACATCCCTATCTTCAACGAGTTTCGAGTTATAGGCCATTTAATATCCGTGACCTTGAGTTGGACCTTTCAAGTTCACTTACGGTCAAAGGTCATGGTACCAATTAAAAATTCATATGGGACTTCCTATATGTTGATAATAGTAAATATCTCTATCTTCAACCAGTTTCGAGTTATAGCCCCCTGAATATCCGTGACCTTGAGTTTGACCTTTCAAGATTATTCAAGGTCAAAGGTCTTGGTGCCAAATGAAACCCCATATTACGAGTTCCTGTATGTTACTAAGAGTAAAAATCTCAAACTTTAACCGTTATCTAGTGATAGCCCTCTGAAAATCCGTGGCCTTGATTTTGACCTTTCAAGATCATTCGATTACCTCCAAAATTTAATCACTTTCTTTGGGGACCAGTGCCCACTTATCCTGAAAGTTTCATGACATTTCATTCAGCCGTTTCTCCGTAGTGTTTACGAACAATCAAACAAACAAAACCATAAACAATACCTCGTCGGACTCCTTCTGGGCAAGGGAAAATCTTAATGCAGGACTTTGCCGTATTAAAGAAGATTTGGGAGAGAAGGGGAGAGGGTGGATAGGGGAACGAAGAAAAGCAAAAAGTGGATGAAAGCTGAGGAAAATGGAGGGAAAGGGAATGGCGTGGAAGCAAGAGGAAAAGATGAGTTGAGATGCGAGAGGACACACGAAGGGAAGGGAGGGGATGGGGGGTGTAAACCGGAGAGGCGGGAGGTGTGAGGGGTAGGGGGATGGAATGAGACAAGGATTAAACTCTGACTGACTACAAAGGAAACAATCTTTGTCTATTTTGTAAGCGACACATGTTACTATTAAATGATGGATTAATTCAGGTCCATTAGAAAACTGTGGCGACTACCCGAATCATTACCATTATGATAATAAGCTACAGATTTGATGATCTGAATAATGATATGTAAACAAATGACACCCTCTTCTCTCACCTCCCCCTCCCCTTCCATCCTATTGGCCTAATTTCACTTAGCGCTTCACATTCATAATCAACCCCTCCCTCTCCCTTCACTATACACGTCACTCTCCTTTGACTTCCCCTTCTTTCCTTAAAGCAATCTTTGACTAACTATAGACAAAGGCATGGCACTAAAATTGTGGCCACAATGAGAGCCAGAGTGCTGATTTACTAGGAGCCAGAATGCAGACTATATGAAAGTATTAGGGGTTCACAGATGAAATTCAGGAACGTGTTTGAGCGAGCAAGATCTCTAATATTATTATTTTAGTTAAAAGAAGAGTCCTGCCATCTCACCTCATATTAATGCACACTTTGTCTCACTGAAACTCGCTTCCCCGGAGTTGTTTCCCCCCAAACTTCAACCTACTGCTATTCAAGTCCAACTGTTACAGATTTTTTTATGAATGGTGGACTCCAGTAATCTGGTGTATGGCTTATTTCTGTATTCATTTGTTTTTCCTTGCTCTGTTCTGTTATTAAAAAAAAAATGAAATGATCCCATACAGCTGAAGTGAGTTAAGAGTAAGTCTGCTTTTACCTATACTGTCTGATTACCCTCCATCCGTATCCCAGGCCGAAAGTCGTAGCCAGGGCTTCACGCCCAACCAAAACCTATTCTAACTTCTAAGCAGCATGAAACTTGTCTATACTACACATGTAACAAAGTCATCGCCAGCTGTTCCTTGCTTACTTGAACCATCCTTATCTCTGGATGACAGGTGTTCATTTAGAGTTCTACTGACTGAGACTTCACTCCAGTCACTGGTGTGGGTAGAGGGTGAGCAGGAACTATGGCTCTCGGTTGTACATACAAAATACTGACGTTAGCTTTAAGAACAGATGTAGGTATATCATAGCTCCCGTTTATGGTGTGCTGTAATGATCAACTTTTCTTTAGAAATGCTTTATTTAGTATCAGTCTCTGTTTCCTGTCCCGTTAAAACTGAAAAGACCAAAACTTGGCCAGGGTCAAGAAGGTAAAAGAAAATGTGGACCTAATAACTGATACGAATAAAAACGTAATGGTAACCTAACAACACAGCAATACCATATCACATGTAAACCAAACAGTATCCTTACTATTGTACTTAAAGGTATAACAAAACAACCACATCTAACAACAAGAGGTTCCTTACACGCCTGATGCCCTCAATACACTGTGATAAAACCCGACAGTGCAGGTGCCATGGAATTACATCCTGTTATTACACTAGATAACATGGTATTTTTTTTGTTTTTGTCTTTTTGCAAGGAAGAAGGAACCAAAGGACAGGAGCCCGCAAACCGTTCCTTCTAAGAATAACAAAAACAATACAAATGAGAGCCAAATTCAAGATCCATTCATTTCGAGACACATTTAGTTATGTCTCACATGACAGATCAGAACAAAAGTCGGACTAATTCTTTCAGTCTGATGATGTATTCTTTATTCTTATTATATCACATGAGGTTGTTCTACTCAGAAGAGAATTTTGGAAGTGGAGAGAAGGCAAACAGACTCCATTAACCCTCTGAATTCTTTAAGCCGTAGAAATTAACTGGAGGTAGCCAGGAAAAAAAAATGATATCGTCCTTTGGGTGAAACATTTCCAGGACATACCCTTAGTACATATCTTACTGTGTGAAGGTAACCTGGTATCGTGTGTAAGCAGCGTGTCACATACCTGGTGTTGGCGCTTGTACCATGTTGGGTGTGCGGGGAAGGGACAAAACCTGGTATCGTGTGTAAGCAGCGTGTCACATACCTGGTGTTGGCGCTTGTACCATGTTGGGTGTGCGGGGAAGGGACAAAACCTGGTATCGTGTGTAAGCAGCGTGTCACATACCTGGTGTTGGCGCTTGTACCATGTTGGGTGTGCGGGGAAGGGACAAAACCTGGTATCTTGTGTAAGCAGCGTGTCACATACCTGGTGTTGGCGCTTGTACCATGTTGGGTGTGCGGGGAAGGGGCAGCCCCTTACCTCACACACCAGCACCACCTTGCTGCTCTCACGCAGGAACACCTCACCACCAGGATACACCCTCGCTGTCGCCTCTGTAGGCAGGGAGAGAAGGCAATTGTTTGAACTGTGGGGATATCCAAAATGCAGCATTAAACGCCAAAGATGATGTGTCACTAAATCACCTAAGCCAGCGACGATACAGCCCGTTAACGCCTCCCGTGCAAGGATGTTTTTACCTTTTTTCTTTTTAGATGTATGACCAGTTAATTTTGATAACTTCTAATGTATATTCAAAACCCAGCTTAGGAGGGACCTCTCAGACTGGAAGGGTAAAATTGCTCCTATACACATAAATAATATAAGCGTAAATGGTGGCGACCATCATCCACTCATTTGATGTGATGCTGCCTACTTCTTTCATCTTTATTATTCTTTTTCTGTGTCTGCCCTCCTCCCTTCCTATTTATCCCGTCTTTCCTGTGGCTTTTTTTTACTATCTTTCCTTTTCAGATGGATTTTTTTTTTGAGTGACAAGCCTAATGGTTTCCTGTAAGCCAGGAAACCATTTACAACGCTGGGTGGTAACCGTATAACCAACCCATACGTGTTTCCCTACGTGTCACAAGTGGGTTGGCGGAGGGTTAGTGCCGCTCCTCGTAAAACAACAAAGTAAAAATCAAACGGCCACCTCTTATGGGGTTGTGACGTCAGACTACAGATAGATGGATAGATTAACTAATACCACATAAAAGCGATGTCACAGATAATTTCAACCACACACTGAATGAGTAAATACACAAACCAGCTCCTCGGAACATTTTCCCGTCTTACAGTAATTTTCTAGCTGTCAACCATAGTCACCTCTCAATGAATTTCATACACTGTGATCTTCACCCTTCACCCTCAACCCAGTCACTACTATGCGTTACCCATGAAGTTGCAACTCTGCTATTAGATTTACCCTTATTCATACAAAGCGTCAGCACTTTGCACACTGTCTTGCAAAATAAATATGATATATTTCCTGATAATTTTGTTTCGCTGGCACCTTTGTCACCGTTACTCTCCGTCACGTCTCTCCTCCCATTCACTCTACTACCTTTTCCACTTATTCCATCATAAAAATCTGAACAAAGCCATTGAAATTATTAATGACCCTGTTAATATAAATAAACTACCTCCCCTGCAAGTAAGAGTGAGTGTTGCCTCCCTTGCAATATTTTACAGATGCATTTATGGCAAATGCTCAGACGAAGCTGCATCCATTGTGCCACCTATCCATGCCTTCCGCCATGCTACACGGGCATCTGGTAGCACTTATGACTGGACTGTCACACTGCCATATTGCAGAACATTTGCCTATCAGAATTCTTTTATTCCTCGAACTGCATCTCTTTGGAACTCGCTTACTCAGAGTTGTTTCCCACTAAACTTTAACCTAGAGCTGTTCAAGTTCAACTGCTACAGATTTTTTTATGAATGGAGGACACCTATAATCTGGTGCACGGATTATTTTTTTCTATTTATATGTTTTGCCTTCCTCTGTTCTGTTATTTATAAAAGAAATTTTCTACACGATCAGGCTACTCTGTTTTTGGCATCTCTTCATCGTTCTTTCCACCAAAATTCTCCACCGTTTCTTTCCACCTTCATCCACTTATTCTTTCCTTCATTTCCCTTTACTAATTCACAGCACAGTCTACCTTACGCACTTTTCTTCACAACTTATCTCCACGCTTCCTCTCCATAACTTCCGTTCACTATAAAGTCCAACCAAGTTGTTTCCTAGGAGAAATGTTAATGGCTTCAGCCCCAAGACATCTTTTCCATTTTGTTCCTGCTTACGATCAACTATTTCCTTTAGCTTATTAGACCCTCCCTTATAATACAAGGATAATTAATTCAGTTAATTTACAGAAATTGAAAAGTTCTTCCAAAGACGAATAAATTCGTTTGTAAATAGTAAGAAATAATACAAAAGAAGTCATTGTAACGGAGGTGTTAAGGACTGGCCATTATGGCCTCATACGAGGCGCTTTATCATTGGGTATAATACTGCAACATTTACCTCGTCAATACACCTGTTATTTAATAGTCTATTCATAACAGTACCACATGAAAGATAGACATTAATTACAGGATTATTCACCACCTTCAGCACGAGTGACCTTTTGAAGGTGAAACAAGTCGCCTGCAAGTAGCAATATTGTCCAAAAAATAGTAATCTCATTCAAAGGCTGAAAGATGTTAACGTCATGATGATTATATATATATATATATATATATATATATATATATATATATATATATATATATATATATATATATATATATATATATATATATATATATATATATATATATATATATATATGGAATTACTAACGTAAGGCGATTTCAGACAACCTTGATTAAGTTGCAAGGTCAACAACAAACAGTTCGATCGACAAGGACTTAATTCAGTTCACAGTGCTAGTACATATCTGCTGGTGATCGCAAGCCGAATTCTGAGTAAGGCAGAAAAAAAATGGGAGAAATGGCGTCCCACCGAACTAGACCCTGTATTGGATCATATAGCCCCGCTAGGTTACAGGAGCGCGCTACCACTCCCGGCACGGCAGTCCCTGGCGAGGCTCGAAAGTAAGGCAGAAAGAACCCTACCAAATTGTCGGAAAAAAAAAAAAAAAGTGATGAATGTGAGCAACAAGTTGGCAATCCCTGGTGAATGGGATTTACAAGCTTGGATATAAGATGGGACGTGGGGAGCGTGTGCCCCCCTCCCCGCTATTGCAAACCAGTGGTTACTTATAAATAAATATTATTTACGAAAAATTATGAATAAATATCATACACTTCCACATATTTGTATTACTGTAGCCCTATGATACAGAGAGAGGGAGAGAGAGAGAGAGAGAGAGAGAGAAATATTTATATATATATATAGAGAGTGATATATATATAAATATATATAAAAAAAATTGGTATAGATATATATATATATATATATATATATATATATATATATATATATATATATCCATACATACTTCCCTCCACAACCCTTGCTTACCTGTGACGAGTAGCGTGACAGGGGTGGATATGGGTGGAGACAGAGACACCTGGCAGAGGTAGGTGCCGGCGTCACTGGCCCGGGCGTGGTGGATTCGAAGCAGCCACCGAGACCCGCCACCAGGATTCACTGACACGAACCTGTGCGAGTCCAGAGGTGGAAAGGAGGACTGAATGTTTTCTTTGTGTGCCATGTCTCTGATATGCATATAATTGGCATTAATATATACATAAGAACGTTAACGTGTTTTCATACAGAAATATATTGTTACTGAAATGGTGTTTGGCAACCTTTGCATCTGAAAAGAGTATGGCACAAAAAGGTGAAGTGAGATGTAGAAAGACAGGGCTTACAAGGAGGCAAGCGACAGAAAAACAGTAACAGTAAAACAGTACCTATATATATATACTGAAGGAGGCATTTCTTTTATACACACAATCCCAGGTTGCTATCGGATCTCCAAAGAAACAATGCAGTTTTATACAGGCATCTATTAACGGTTAAGTGGTTGAAACTGTGCCCTGTTGTTTGAAAGTACACTAGTTCGTTCCCAGGTTATGTTATAACATGATGCTTGAATTTCGCTACAATACGCTTCGCTGACCTTTTCACAAGACACACCAACCTGTCATAAAGAGGCCACCGACGATATTATTACCAGTCCGAAATGAGACAACGAAGAATGCTCAGTTACTAATATTTGCGATGACATGGCATGCGAAATAGTGTGGCACGTACGACAACTACTAGGCCTCAGGAACAGGTTTCTCACACGTATGCCCCAAGTGGGACACATTAAATAAAGAAGATGATGAAGAAGCCCTCAAAGAATGCAACACCCACACCCCACTCCCTACCCCCCAACTAATCTAAGGGTCGAATAATTGACTATGGTATGTGTCCTTGATCTTCGACTGATTACTTTCAACAACTATTTGCATCAATCTTGCCTAACCATTATTCATTCCACCATTTATGTCAGATGATCTATTTGAGTTGACTTTGCCCAGCGACCTTCACCTTTGACCTTCCCCTATATTGACCGACTGTAAAAAAAAAAAATGAATATCTTCTTCCAGTTTCTCGTGAACTCCTCCACAGATGTTAGGTTAAAATGGATAAAACCTTGTTTCTTCACCTGGCAATGTGACCTTCACCTTTGACCTATTTTTCTGACAATCAGATGGTCAGTCTGTTATGATCCCCACTTAATTCTCCAAGTTTTATCCAAATCAAATCAAAACTGATTTAGTTATTTTGTTAATACACAGACGGCTCGAGCTTTAACCTTGCCTTTTGATTTTGACCTTTGACTGATTGTTCTCGGTACTGCAACCCTTCAATCTTGCAGTGGGCAATACAGACAGATGACAAATCCAGAGGTGACCTGTTGCATACATGAAGGACTGGGATCAACTGCTAACTCCTGCATTAGAGAGTTGCACAGAAAAGGGATGAGAGTTTGCTGCTAGGCGAGTGCTACGCGCCCGCCCCAGTGGTGGAGGGATGCAGGCAGACAGTTCAGAGGAGCAGTGACCATTGAAATAGCAATAAGAAATGGATTAAAATGTAACAGTGCTGTGAAGAGACAGAGGCTGAAGGGAGCCAGTAAGATTAGGAGAGTTAATGAGACGAAAAGCCTTTGATTCCACCTTGTTCAGAAGAGCTGTTGGAAGGATTATACGGGCGGTTGTAAATTTGGCGACAGTTTTAAGGTAAAGTTTTCTCCTAACTGTAAAAATGGTATGAAACCGTAAAGAAACCAAGTTTAGTGTCAACAAAATCGAACATTACTGAAAGATAGATAAGGTGATGATAGGGAGGATGAAGATGGATATAAAGATCAGGCGAGTAAGGAGGAAGGGGAGGAGGAGAGTGGTAAGGAGAGGAGGAAACTGGGGAGGGAACGAGGGGGTGAGGGGGAAAGATAAGTAGGTGGGAGATAACGAGGTGTGCGGGGGCCTGAGGGACGGGACAGTCATGTTAAACTCCTAGTGAACTATTGCGGCGTGTCCTTTTGGTGGTGAGCCTGAGTCAGGGTGAGAGGGAAAGACTACGCATGAAAGAGCAGCAAATTCAAACGGACGATTGGAGGAAAGACACAAACGTCTAGTAATGTAGGAGTAAAAGGGGTGGGGAAAAAACAAAGAGGGGATTGGTTTCGGGAAGGGGCGGGGGGGCGATTTAATAGACTGACAAGAAATTGGTTAGACATACGGAAGAAAGTTGATTAAAGATCGAGTGGATAGAGTGCAGAAGTGATTTAGGAAAAAAAAAAAAAGAGGAAAGTGAGATTGTAAGAGAAAGGATGGGATGGAAGGGGAGGACACACTTAGGGGTAAAGAAAGGAAGAATAGGATTGATAAAATGATAGGAAGAGTGAACGATGGAAGAGAGATAAAGAAAGAAAATCGAGGCAACGACTGGAGGGAGAAACAGAGAGGAGTAGCAAGGGAGGAAGGAAGAAGGAGTATAAGGAAGCTGAAAAGTATACTGAAGGGATAAGCATGATCCGAAATGTAATGAAGGAAAGAGAAAGAAAGTTGAAGGTGGGTTTGTTATGAGGGGAAAAACAATAAAAGCAAGAGATGGAAGAGTTCAGGAGGGAAAAAAGGATGAGGTATGACATTTACTGAGATGGTAGGAAGGTAAGACAAATACACGGAATGAGCTGAGATGGTATTGGGTTGCGCACCAAGATGTAAACAATACTTACTGTGTATACAGGCATGTACTGTATGTCAGCTGGTAACTGAGGTAATGGTTTATATGATACTTATCCCATCAAACCAGAAATATGTGGGATGGTGGAAAGATGGGAGCAGATTGGGTTGTATCAGCGGCAGAAGGTTGTCACTTTAAGTGAAGTTGATATGGGAACTGTTGTTTGGCTAGGAAGATGCATGTTAATTACGAGGGATGAATGAAATGATGAGCGTGGGTAGAAAGAAGTGGGTGGGATGGACTGAAATGTGGAAGAGCAGAGTGCCGCGAGCATACTCGGTGAAAAGTAGCATTGTATGACGCGCGACATTAGCAGTACAATCAGATATCTCTTAAAAATCGATGCCTGGGAGGGAGTAGGAGGGTGTACCAAAGTGTGGGATGGGTGGAGAGGGATGGGCGAGACGAATGGAAATAATGGCAGCTGGTGCGTCAGGACGGAGGTATAAATCCCTGTCAAGATGGCCATTGCAAGTTGTCCAGTTTGGATGTGACGATGGTTTGTTTCTGAAGTTTCCCCTGGAGAAGAAGGAGGAGGAGGAGGAGGAGAACAACAGCAGCAACAATAGCGACAACGATGACGATGACGATGGAGTAAAAAAAGTAATAAATTAAAATGACGGGGGGATCATGAAATCGATAATTAATCAGAAAAACTATATACTGTATACGTAAAGCATTAAATGGAATGGACGTGAAGAGATGAGCACAAGGGACAACGAGAGTATAATATGACAGCTGAAGTAACACGAGTATGTAGAGAATTGGCTGAATTGTCATGAAACAGTAGTAAATTAAAGCAAGCAGGACAGGACGACACTGAAAAGATAAATAGGCGGTAGAAAATTGCACAGGAGTAGTTCAAGATTCTCTGTCGGCGCAAAATGGGAAAAACCAGAATGAAATTGTGTTGGAGAGAGAGAGAGAGAGAGAGAGAGAGAGAGAGAGAGAGAGAGAATTTCTATGCAATCTGAGGTTGGGTAGTGTAACTATCACAACGCACTTCCAACCGTGGCTTGCACTAAATTGCACTGTCTATCAAAAGTTTCAAGAGCATAGGCTATTGTGAAACTCTCTCCACTCGGTGTCAGGTAACCACAAACTGTAGCCTATAGCTTTCACAATGTCCCTTTTTTTTTTTTTTTTCAATGTGTAAATTAACTCTCCAGAAAACCGACATTACTGCCGTTAAATACATACAATTAGAGGTCCCCAGTTAAGTGTCAGCCTCATATCTCCAGTGTACCACCAGCGACAGCTAGTAATTGAGGGATATCTGTACTCTCATCCAGCCCCAGTAACAACATCTATAAGCGTCATCACGTCACTGTCAGCATTTACCTAAAAACAATGCATTTTGTATTATCGCCCAAATGTTACTTTACAAAAAAAAAAAAAAAAATCATACAGATATTTCCTCTGTACTATTGAGTTATTTTACTGGCTTACAACAGGGTTAAGGTTGTAGGTGTCGGGAAGGAGAGGCCACAACGGGTGAACTGGTCTGATGGCAATCATACACAGTGGGACTGGCCACAGAGACGACTTCACATTATTTTAGTCATGTCACTAAGACTATAAGTAAAACAATATTCTAGTCCAATTAGTTACGCAGTATTACAAGATGTATTGAAGCCTATGAAGAAACATCAGCCAACCAAGCAATTCCTCATATTTAACCCCTTGAAACAACGGGTGTAAATCTAACTTATTCCTGCTATCTCTGGATAATTACTTTATCTTTGAAGGAATGTTTTGTAATGATTGGATAAGTATGAGATAAATTAAATTACCGTGTTCTATAAGTCTCTTTCATACTAAATAAAATCGTTTGGAGATGGAAAGAATTGCTCAAGACCTGAATCACTGAACTGAAGTCGTAAACGAGGAGAAATAAAATGATTCAGTATTTCATATGAAGAGATGTTTTTTCACTTGTACAGAAACTGAATCAGACCACTAAAGTACCAACTTGGCCAATTATTAGTAAGTAGACAGTTATGTAGACAGTAAGGTACAGTGACACAGGCAATGACACATGTGGACATGAAGGGAGCGAGAGCCAGACAGTGAGAGAAAATAACAGGAGGTAAGATGGATGCTAGCATAGACGGTATGGCTGAAAGTAAGACAGAGAGATAGGCAGTAGGGCAGACAGGCAAACAGCAAAATTCAGAGGCAAACAGGCGGACATAAAAATTGATAGGCAGATGAGTAAGACAATAAATCAGATAGTCATAGTGAGGCAGACAGGTAGGTAGAGGGGCAGACAAGTACGATTTGCATGCAGGCAGACAGTAAAACAGGCAGACTGCCAGTAAGCCAGAAACAGCAGACGAACAGGAAAGAGACAGTGACGGGGCAAGCAGATAGAAAGGTAAAGAGACAAATAATTAAGGTAAACAGATATTTAGACAAACAGGCAGTACCGGTACTGTAATATGCTGACAGGCATAAAGGCTAAAAGCTATTACATAATGTAAAGATAAAACCAGACAGACAATTGTTACTGTTGATAACCCTGATCTTTTTGGCCTAGCAGACCAGTTGGCCACAGGTAAACTTCTTCTGTGGGGCTGTCGAACAGGTTCGGTACAATACAGTACATACACCGACAGGGAACTGGTGCTCCCTTGTGGTAGACAGTGCCACGCCAGGGTCTGACCAGGGTCCTTCTCCACGGTGAGGTGCAGAAACGCATGAAGAAGTTTGGCTCCTGGGTGAACACCACAGCCTCCTCGCTCCACCTAGGGCACACAGCGCCACGACGCGTAGGCTCCTTCAGCACAAGACAGACAGTACAGCAGCCAAGTAAACAATACGGACAGGAAAGCAGGTAGGGTGGTAGTAAGGCAGAAGGGTTGACAGCAAAGCAGTGATGCATACAGTAAGGCAAACGTGCAAACAGGCAGATAGGTAAAACTGGTCATAGTGAGAGAGACAGGGAGGAACAAATTAAGACAATAGGGTAGAAAGGAAGACAGCAAGACACACAGAAAAATGGACAGACAGACAGAGAAACAAAGTAGAAAATAAATTTCAGAGAAAAACGTTACGGATGAGAGGTAGTCAGTAAATTACATCATCATCATCATCGTCATCATCATCATCCAGATCTCCTTTCCCACCCTAGGGCAAGGTGAGGAGTGGCAATGTCCAGACAGCCCAGATTTGCCCAATCTAATGGGCCACGCTTCCATTCACTCATCATTCAAGCCCCCGGAAATTACAAATACGAATAAAACGTTATGGAAGCAGAGGCATTAAGACACAATAAAGGCTGGCCGCCAGATAACTAAGTCACACACTATAGGAGACAGACAGATAAATAAGACATACATTAAAGCAGACAGGCAGACACTAGGATAAGAAAAGAACAGTTAGGTAGAATGGTTGTTGTGCGGAACATTAAGATGTAATGTTAAGCAAGTAGTAAGACACAGTGACAAACAGTAAGTTAAGAGGTCGATATTACGGCACACAATAAGACAGACAGGTACACAGTATAGCAGACAAGTCGGTAGTAACGACGGTATGCAAAAGTAAGGTTGGCAGTAATGCAGAAAATATAGTGGAGAGGCAGATAGTAGGGAAATCGGATTATACAGTGAAGCAGACAGTACTGTAGAGACAATGACAAAAAAAAAAAAAAAAAAAAAAAACAGACAGACAGGCAGATATTAGAGCAAACGGACAGACGCAAGTAAAGAAGTAGAGGTAAAAGAGATATTAAAGCAACCAGAAATGTATACATACAGGTAAATATTAAATCCACCAGGCTAGCAGACCTAGGAACTTTACCCACCTGTCACCCAGTAGTGTGAGGTGCATGTGGTAAGGCGGCTGTCAGTTGGTGTATATACCTCCCCCTCATGTAAGTCAAACAAATAGGCATGGAGACAGCCAAAGAGACAGCAGAAAACAGAGAGGCAGTCAGATAAACAGGCAGACAGGCAAAGCGTGAAACTTAGAGAATATAAAAAAACGTATCTGTCGTATGTGGTGTAGGTGGTTAGGTCAACTGTTAGGGGTTGAATGTCCTTCACTCGTACTCAGTGACATACAGAGAAACAGACAGTAAGGTACGCCAGACAGACAGGAAGTGATACACAGAGCTAGATTGAGAGGCAGACAGCAAATAGGGAAGCATAAGCTAGACAGACAGACAATCAGATTGTAAAACAAACAGATAATAATAAAAAAGAGACAAATAACCTGGGGAATTTACCTGTCATCGGAGGTGTAGGTGGTAAGTCCAGCTGTCAGCAGGTGAATATCCCTCGCCCTCACCCACGACACCTGCCACCACCACAGACAGTACACATTTACTTATATTATTATTACCATTACTTTTTACTGTATGATGATGATGATGATGATGATGATTATCATTTTCTCTCCGAGAACGAGAATACGTTTCCACCCCTGTTTGTAAATTTGTTAGTTTGTTTGCCTGTTAGCAGGATTACTAAAAAACAAAAAGAGAGATTTGGGCCAAATATGGTGGGTAGATAGCCCATGTCCCCGGGAACAATCGATTAACTTTTGGGACAGATCCGGATCGTATTACAGATTCTGGATCCGAAAAACATTTTTCTGTGGAACCCTAATCAATGATAAGAAAACCTAACCCATTATGAAGAATGTTTTGGAAGTTACGTTGCCCTTGTCGGAGAAATGCGCTCCACTGAGTGCCCCTCTACTTATCATCATTGTTGTTGTTGTCGTTGTTCTTATATTTATTTTTTTATTATTATTATTATTATTATTGTTATTACCTGTGGCGTAGATGGTGACGATCCACTCACTTGATGTAGTGCTGCCTACTTCCTTCATCTTTTTCATTCTTTTTCTTTGTCTGCCCATCTTTCCTGTCACTTTTTATTACTCTTCTTTCCTTTTCAAATGGTTTTACAGTAAGTGACAAGCCTAATGGTTTTCTGTAAGCCAGGAAATAATTTACGTCGCTGGATAGTAACCATATAACCAACCCCCACATATTTCCTGCGTGTCACGAAGTGGGATGGCCGAGGGTTAGTATTTCTCCCTGTGAAGCAAGTAACTTCAAGACCCATTATGGGATTATGGCGTCTGGCTATAGACAGGTAGGTAGGGTTACTTTCATTCAGAACGTCTGTGTTGCCCAAGAAGAGCCTGTTTTTGGATTTTCTCTCTCTCTCTCTCTCTCTCTCTCTCTCTCTCTCTCTCTCTCTCTCTCTCTCATTTAATAGCTGAACGAAATTAATCGATGGTAGAAGCGTCTGGTAAGATCTCTCTCACTCTCTCTCTCTCTCTCTCTCTCTCTCTCTCTCTCTCTCTCTCTCATAGTTATCAGCAACTCAGGTTGATGGCTACAAAGTACAGTGCATTATTCTGCACGCATGTTAGCAAGTTATCGAGTAATACTGGGCGATAATTTTGTGCAGCTCTAACACTGAAACAAACTGAGTTTCAATAACACAGTCTCCATCAAACAACTGCTTGCCCATCGTGGGAAATAGAAGATTAGACTGCTAGTTCAGTAGTAACTTTTGCACTTGAGTATAAACCGAGGTGTTTATGTTGTTTGGCACACTATGAGGACGTGAGCAGACATTTACTCGTATATTTACAGAATGCTGAAGGGCGGACAGCGTTCATACCCGTGACCTGGTTCTCCACAGAGGTGGGTGGTACAAAAGTTGACCTAACCGTCAAAGGTAAGCGGGGCAGCCAGAGACGATGCCATTTATCTGAATGTTAACGTGATATCTTATAGTTCACAGCAGGGTATTCAGGAACACAGAATGCGATTGAATTTACACAAGGTTATTTAGAGAAAGCGTATGGTAGAATTGATAGGGAGGCTTTGTGGACTGTTTTAAGATTGTATGGACTTGATGGTAGGTTACTAAAAGGGGTGAAAAGTTTTTACGTAAATAGTACAGCGTGTGTAAAAGTGGAAAATGCTGTGAGTGATTGGTTTCCTGTGAGAGTGGGGCTGCGACAGGGATGTGTGATGTCGCCTTGGTTGTTTAATTTTTACATGGATGGTGTTGTAAGGGAGGTGAATGCAAGAGTTTTAGGTGGAGGTCTGAGTCTGGTGAATGTTGATGGTGGAGAGTGGAATCTGAAGCAGCTGCTGTTTGCAGATGATACTGCACTGGTGGCTGATTCAGAGGAGAGATTGAGACAGTTGGCAGAGGAGTTTGGAAGGGTGTGTGAAAGGAGGAAATTGAAAGTAAATGAGAATAAGAGTAAAGTGATGAAGTGTACGAGCTTGGTAGATGGTAGGGGGATGAATATAATTTTGAATGGCGAGTTGCTTGAGGAAGTAGATTGTTTTAAATATCTAGGGTCACATGTTGCTGTGGATGGAAGAATAGATGTAGAAGTGAAGTTTTAGAATAAATGAAGTAGGAAAGGTGCTGGGAGGAATGAAAAAAGTGTTTAGATGTCGTTTGCTTAGAATGGATGTAAAGAGAAGGCTGTATGAGGGTGTTGTGGTACTGACTGCATTATATGGGGCTGAAACATGGAATATGGGTGTAGCAGAGAGGAAAAGTTTGAATGTAATGGAGATGAGGTGTCTGAGGAGTATGTGTGGAGTGACGCGTATGGATCGAGTGTGGAATGATGAAGTGAGAAGGAGAACTGGAGTTGTTCGGGAGATGGCTGATAGAGTTGAGCAGAGGGTGTTGCGATGGTTTGGGCATATGGAGAGAATGGATAATGAGCGATTGGTGAAAAAGATAACTAGATCTGATGTGAGAGATGTAAGGCTGAGAGGAAGACCACGAATAGGATGGATGGACAGTGTGAAGAGAGCGCTGGATGCGAGAGAGATGTCTGTTGAGCAAGGAAAAGTGACTGTGCGTGACAGAAATAAATGGAGAGAAATTGTGAATGAATAAGTGATGACACAGCCCTGAGGGGATATTCTCCCGCATTTGGTCTGATTAGCTAATTCAGGTCAGGTGCGGGTAAGGGGATGAGTCTGTTATGATGTGGCAGGGGTAAACCAGCTCTGCTATCGGGCCCTGCTGCGGATGTCACTGATTGCATTGCGCAGTTGACCCTTGTGCGGTGTGGTGCGGTGAGGATCTGTCCGTTCTCCCCTTTGAGGGTAAGATGCGAATGAATGTGTTTGAATGGATGAGTAAACGGGGAGTGTGTCGTCCTGGCTCGGCTACCTCCCTTTCCTTGGGGGAAGCAGCCTAGGTATATAGATAGATAGATAGATATTTGCACTGTACATTATTATTACATTGAATCACACAATGGGTAGACAATAAGAACAGATATTGGTGATATATTCAGAATTATCACATTCTAAGGCCGGGGCACAATCTTGCTTACAGCTTTTATGAATCATTTCATAATGAAGCTGTGCTACCCGAGGTGGAATGTTCGTAATTATTTTCAAAATCGATCTGCTTTAGGGCCGTACTCCCGAGGTGGAGAACAAGCTAGAAACAGAGAGAGTTGGAGCTCCCATATCACCAGCTCTCAGGACCTGTTCCCGACTATCTCCCTTTGCTGAACTTTTTCAGTGTTTTCATTAACAAAGAGAGTAGGCCAGCATACTCTCATAATATCTCTGCCTCCAACTGTCTCCACCACACTACATATACAATATATATCACACCTATTTCTATCCCCGCTTAGCCTGGCCGCTGCAGTAGTATCAGAAAATTCTGCGGTATCTCGGATTGCAACCACTGGCAGGGTAGGGCTGGCGGCACAGAGCCCTCCTGGGCACAGTCAAGCGACTGCCGACAGTCGTTATTGCGAACACAGTTCGTGCTCGTCAGCAGTGAAGTGCAAGTTCGGCCTTATATGTTACTAACATCCGTGATATTAGTGCCAGTTTGAGTTCTGTTCAGTTTTTCCTCCAATCTATATATATCCCCTCTAGCCCTTTTCTTCACAGAGAACAAAATCCCTCTCTCTTCTGACATATCCTCATTTAGTTTTCCTGGTTACCATCTCCTCACAAACTTTCATAACAAGGGTGGCACTTGTTGTTATATCAAATCTGAATTTGCAGTTGACATTATTTTGAAATTCACTTAAGCTAACTATCATTATCATTAAACAAACTAAGTTACCTAAATATTACAAAAGTTATCTGTATACTTTATTGTTCTCCTAGTGCTTGTTCAGAACCCAGCATATTTACCTCAATTTCCACACACCTTTACCACTGATATTACCGTTTGGGATGATTTTTTTACGTCCATAATGTAGAATGGTTATTACATTTTAGCAGGACTAACGGCACTGGTCTAGAATGTGAGCTGTTTGCAGAATCGTTTAATCTACCGCATTTGGTAACACAACCAACCAGCATGCCAGATAATTCAGACAATAGTACCTATCTCTTGGATGTATTCCTTACAAATAACCCAGATCAACAGATGATAGCGGGACTGCCACCACTTGGATCCTCCAACCACAGCTTCAGTAATCAGTTTCCCCAAACCTCCCCGTTTTGAACAAGTCAGAGTGACCCGATGGCACTTTGACAGGGCAAACTGGGATGGATTTGGAAACTATCTTGCTGATATTTCATGGCAGTCTTCCTTCTCCATTGATATCAGTTCTACCGAGTCCCACATTAATGACTTAATACTAGCTGGTAGGGAATTTCCCAAAGCAACAACCGAAAAGTCCTTACCATATAATTTTTATTTGATTGTAAAAACAAATGTGAATCCTTTAATCAATTTAATAATGCTGGAAACCATGTAAAAGCAGTAACAAGTCTTGCTAAATCAAACCTTCTTCACAACCAAGCATCTAAACAAATAAAGAATAGTCTTAATGACAGTAGTATATTCTGGTCAATTCTAGTTCGTTCATTAGCAGCATTAACAAGTCATCACCCAGGCCTCCACTAAAATCTTCAGAATGTCCCTGTACTAGAACTTGACTGTCCCCAAACTGCTCCACCTAAGATACGGACTAGATGATACATAAAATCCATCCTTTACAATTTACCAGTCACCATTGCTCCAGGTCCAGATAGAATTCCTCCAGTCCTTTCGCAAAAGCGTTCCCCAGAATTTGTTCCTGTTGTAGCTAAATTATTCAGATTATGTATACGCGTTTTTTGATTCCCTAATTCTTGAAAACAAGCCAGTATCCACCCAATTCCAAAGAAAAGAAGTTCCTCTGACCCGTTTGATTACAGACCAATAGCTATCACATCTCTTGGTATAGTATTTGAGATTGTAGTTAACAAGCACGTGGTTAAACATCTTGAATCCAAACAGCTAAATTAGGAACAGACAGTATTGTTTTCGAAACGAAAGATCCACCGTTTATATACTAAATCCATTGACTCATACCATCCATCAGTCAATTGACCAACATGGAGAAACCCATGCAGTAGCCCTTGGTATTTCTGAAGCTTTTGACAGAGTGGCACCGTTTCCCATTATCCACACTTCCTTGCTATGGCCTATCATTATTTGTTTCACTGATTTCCTCACACATCAGCAACAGAAAGATACAAGTAGATGATGTATAATCCAATTTCCACTTGATTAATGTCAGAGTACCACAAGGATTAGTTCTGACTCCAACCCTATTCCAATTTATATTAATGATCTCATAGCTGTCACTCATAATCCCATTCACTCATATGCAGATGACTTCACAGTTCATTCACACTTAAATACCCATTCATAAAGTTTAATATCTCTAACTCACAACTCAGTACAGCAATCTCCATAAATCAAAACTTTTCAAAGATCACGGAATGAGGGCAAAATAACAGTCTCATTTAATGCCAGTAAAACCAAATATATACAATTTACTAATAGGCAGATATTGTCTGCTTCCTATTTTAATTCCAGTATTCCTAGTATCCATGTCTCTAAAAGTATTGAAATTCTCGGTGTTTCAGTTAACAATATCCTCAGCTGGACCTCCCATGTTAGATCACTTGCCAAAACCGCTTCAAAGACATGTTGATTATTGTACAGAATCCGTAACTTCTTCAGTGACGGGCAGTTAGCTATAATTTACAAGTCATGTGTGCTCTCAGCTGGAATATTTGCTAACCCTTGTGGAATGGATGTGGAAACGTTGCATTAAAACAACAGAACAAGACTGCAAGACTCATAAATGACCCTGCAATTACAAATGAACTAGATTCCTACAAATATGAAGGAATGTTGTCTCCCTTCCATTAGTTTTGAGAAACTTTAATAGCAAATGCTCAGACAAAGTTGCTTTCATTATGCCACCTCTCCACGTCTTCCTCAGTGCTACATGGGCATCTGGTAGAGCTCATGACTGGAGTGTCACACTGCTATATTGCAGAACATCTGCCTATTAGAATTCTTTTATTTGCTGAACTGCATCTCTTTGAAACTGGCTTCCCAAGAATAGTTTTGCCCCAGACTTCAACCTACAACAGTTTAAGTGTTACAGATTATTTCATGAATGTAGGATACCAGTAATCTGGTGTATGGATTATTTTTTAATTAATTTGTTTTTCCTTTCTCTGTTCATCTTCTATATAAAGAAAAATTCTAACAATTTCACACATTTTTTTTTTTTTACACAAAAATATTCTTGGGCAAGTCAACACTAGTTAGAAACACGTGGCCAAGATCAGTGCAATCAGTACGCCCCTGACGCTGTGCTTGTTGGCTTAAGGTGTACTGTAGGTGCAACGGGTTTGACGCTGCTCTGGTTTTCTCATCCTCGCGGTGGGTGCAACACGTCTCTTGGTTGTTGTGCTTTCTTAATTACTGTATCCGACCTGCCTGCCGCCACAGGAGTACACAGGATGACACACAGTCAGGGCGATGGAAGGAACCATTCTCTTGTGACAGTTTGTTCATATATTTATACCTACATGGAGATACGCATATACAGTAAACAGAGATGTAGTTATAAATTGTCTTTTAATGCCTCTTCTTGTAATGAAGCTCAGATTAAATTATCAACATGAATGACATTAAGTTTCACTTTTGTCCTAAACATGACTTACAAATGTTCAACAACTTACAGCATTTGCTGCATGACATAAGTTGTTATAATTACTGAATACATTCCCAAAACACAACGAGGGCTTACTGAATACTGAATGTTTGCTCACTAAAAACTGTACCCAGTTTATTAATTGCTTCAGTAAGAAGTCGTCTGCTTCTGTATTATTTCGTGCTAGCCCCAGACAACTTGATTCAGGATACTGGCGAAAGGATTAACGAAGGATCTATCTAGCACTTCCAAATCCAAAAGTTTCCTCAAAGTGGAAATAAATGGTACGTTAGCAGCAATAAGGCAATGTAAATAGCGTGCTCCAGTTCAAAGGGTTAGTACTGTTTGCTTTGACTTTGTGTGCATGAAGCAGTCATCAATACTCAAACATGTTCTGATGGTGTCCTCTCTTAATCTGAGTAGGCTACATGCATTTGCTCTCTAGACCACATTTTTCGTGACCCTTCTATTAGGTTCGTCAGTGATGCTGGCTGCAATAATATAATTAGGGTATGGTCATAACCCTTCATAACGATGCCATCTTATAATATTCTTGCCAATACCAGTCCGTATTCCTAGACTGCGAAGAACCTTTAGTGGAGAGAGTCATAAAAGCTATAAGCAACCCCTCGAGGGTGAAAACTCTCCCCAATGCAGCATACAATAGTTTGTTTACAAGTACTACATAACAGCAATGAAAGACAATGAGAAGTGCACTTACTCTCAAAGAAAGAAAAAGCACATTTTTCACAAAGTTCAGAATGCTGGTTTAGTTACCACCTCCACTTTCATCAAAGCAGCACAAAGATGACCTGAGTGTATCGCATCATTATGTCTGATTTTAGTAAGCTAACTTCGACAAGATATGAGGGTCAGGATTCACAGCAGACTCTGGGTTAGGTTCCTACTGTAATCACAGTTAGTTTGTTTTTAATTGACAGTTGGGCTACCCTAACAATTTCAATACTCAGTTGCAGTTGCATATACTTCAATTACTCTTAGTTCTAAGATAAGAATAAACCTAATCGGTATTTGTAAAACTGGCCTTCGCTAACTACAACTGGGTATCACCCAAGCCGCATGGGGTTAGGAATCTTCATCAGGTTAGAAGAAATGTGCTACAGAAAAAGCTTCTGTATAAAGTATTAGTCCAGTATCTTCCTATATTTAACTCGCTGCGTGCCAGCTATATTTAGCCCTATGGGTCACCTCCAGGCCGGCCATTTTTCGACCATTATTTTTTTTTTTGCTAAAATCATAGATTTTGATGTGAAAACAACAAATTTCACCATTAAAATGCTCACTGAAGCTCGGAAATGGGTTTTATTGAGCCCTGCATACTCGTATACAGGTACAGCCACTCTCTCATGCTCACCAAGTAGGTGAGAGAAAGCCGTTCTCTGTGTAAGGTATACTCAGGTATTTATGCTGGGAAGGTATAGCAATGTTCAGTACACTTTTCTGATTACTTATTACTTCAACATGTATCACAGTTTGCGTGTCTTTCTCACGGTGAATGCATTATCTTACACTTATTTGAAGATAGGTACAACCTGACTTCATTATGTATAGTCCTGGCACTTACAAGAAGGTATTTACAACTTGACTTCACTATACAGTCCTTACAAGAAAATATTTACAACTTACACTTACGTGAAATTATTTACAAAATGCCTTCAGTATGTACAGCACTGGGTGAGGCACACAGGCAGAGTTAGGCAGAGCAAGTGTGAGGGGGGGAGAGAGTAAGTGTATGGCCTTGACAGCCTGGGGGATGGTAGAGGAGCAGTTACCATACATATCTGCTAATTTTACCCGCTAATCTTGAAAAACGCGGTCCCAGTGATTTTTTTTATTTTAAACTGTTTTAAAATGGCACTGGCACTGGCCGCAGAATTATGTCAGACCGTTTTAAAACGGCACTGGCACGCAGCGGATTAAAAAATCTGGAAACATAAGTTATATATACAAGAAGTAACTGAATTTGCTCATGAGTTGTAACCCTGTTTTCTTGTCATTTACAAGTACATGACTCTGTGGTAAACTTGCCAGATGTAGTAAACAGAGCTTATTATATTCTTTACACAGTTCATCGGGAAGTTTCTTTAAGACAGTTTAAAAAATAAATAAAATAAAATATACAGAAATGGCTTCGAGAAGCTGTCACAGGTCATGACTGCTCATAATGAAAATGCAGTGGATTGGGACAATACAAAGATAAATAGTATCAGTAAGAAAGATTTCCTTTTTACTTCCTTTGATATGTAGGAGTCAGAGACTAGCATACAGAAGGGCAGAATACAACTTTACTAAGCCTTTATTAAGTAAGGTGGGAAAGCATGATTATTAAAATATCGAGTCATCTTTTCAGGAAGGAACCTATGCACGACCATCTGTCTGTTTGGGTGGTTCTAACTGGACGCTCTATAAGTGAAAAGGTGAAATAATGTCCAGAATAAAGAAAAGACTATGAAGATCTGCTGCATATCACCAGCACCCATAATAAAATACAGTACTCTGTGTCATAGTATTGCAGAAACACTTATGTAAAAATCAGAAGGTCAGAACTGAAGATGAAACCTAAAGGTAGGAGGTGGTGACTAATACGTACGGTGTAGTTGTGGAGGTTGTTGACGATGCATGTGAGGTGAGCAGTCTTTCCGATGGGTGCGTGGGTGTAGGCGTGGGCAGAGGTGTTGAGGAAGGATGGACCCACTAGGGTGGAGTATTGCACTGACTGACGCTTGTGGGCAGCCACCTCCCTCCATGACCCACCTCCACCTGGGAAAAAAAAAAAAAAAAAAAAAAATGAAAAACTACCAGGGGTACCTGGCTATGCCGGGCCAAGAAAGCGAACACTCTAATCCTATTTATTTTAGTTCAGTCGTTCTTTCTACTCCAGAAAGACCATGTACCACTCATGCTTCTGAAGATGGATTATACGAGGTTTATATCAGCATTTGCAGACTAACGCACAGTATTTGTTCTCACTTACTATTACTGGTGACCTCAAATGACCTCCGACTGGTGACTGACTTCACATAGCCTATGTCCGAACTGGAGGTCATGTGAGTCTCCATGCCAAAATTGGCTGCAGGGGTACCCGGCGTTGCCCAGGCCAAAAAAAAAAAAAAAAAAAAGGGCAAACATTACCAGTGACCTCAAAATGACTCAGATCTGAATTTGACCTCCCCCCACAACCATCCTTGAGTCACCCTGATTCAGAATATATATTGGTCTGGGGGTCTCTGGCCCCTGGTTTGGTGTGATTGAAGGACAAACAAACAACCAAACAAACAACACGGCTCATATATATATATATATATATATAGATAGATAGATAGATAGATAATCAAGTCTGAGTTACAACATTTTGATCCAGAGTTTTTCGCTTGATTAAAAAAAAAAAAAAAAATGCCATCTCTCTACCTCAATTGTAGCGCTTTTCAAATATATTAATGCTACATCATGAAGCTAGTTAGGAAGAAGTGCTATGGAAAGGGCAGAGAGCCGTAGCAGTGCATAAGAACGAAATTATTAGCCAGGCATTGGTGAAAGAACTATATTGTGACTAACCTGCTCGCAATAGATCCGTCTGGTGTTAGTACAAATTGAATAAGAGAGTTGATGCTACCATGAAAAGACTAATGGTAATTATAATAAGGAAAACAAGTGACTGAACAGAAGAATAGGAACAAGGTTTTAAAAACGCATATCCAGTACAATAGGCAGGCATTCCATTATTGCAGTCCAGTCTTTTCATGTGTATGACAGACAACCGTAGAATATATTATACAGATCCCTATTTCAGTTTTAGGTACAAATACGATGGAATTTAAAAAAGTATGGCCAAAGATCTCATGAACAACATGGGAGTAGAACCCGAGGCTTGTCGACTGCGGACTGATGGAAGGTGGGTAATAATGACAAAAGTCTGACGGACCTGTTAGGCCGCTCAGCATTTGTCCAAATTAAAGCCGTCTCTGAACAGTTACCTGGACTTCCAACACCACCACACCTACCGCCACCACCGTCATCTTCGTCACACCTACCAGCAGCACCACCATCATATTCACACTGCCACCTCCACCACCACAACCACGGCTACCAGCATTTTCTGCTGAATAAAATCGTACTGTTCGTAGCATCAACGAAGTAATAGACATCAGACTGTAGATGTAAACCCCTCCTCCTCTCTCTCTCTCTCTCTCTCTCTCTCTCTCTCTCTCTCTCTCTCTCTCTCTCTCTCTCTCTCTCTCGTTCCTCCGATTAAGGGACATGAAACTCCACGGAAGTGCCCCGCGCCTTTCCACGCTCGCTTATTGTAACCCCGGTGATGGCGTTTATTAGGGTCCAAAACACACCGTCAACTAAATATTAATCGACATGAAATTGAAACGGGCCCATCTGGGACCCAGTTCCAACCCTCCTGCCAAGTTTCATCAAAATAATTTTCCGATTGTGGCTGCACGCACACACACACACACACACACACACACACACACACACACACACACACACACACACAGGATTATACTATATAAGATGGGGGCAGATTTACAAACCAATTTATGATGTAATTTCTGTCGTAACTTGATTATGTTTTTACAGGAAGAAAAGAAATACGAGAAGATTCTGCACTTTGTGAAACAACAACTGTTACCTACGTTGTTTGTCCTCTTTTAATAAAGATGAGTTTTACGGGAGGAACAAGCCACCCAGGAAGAATCTGCATCTCATTCGATGACAAAACTCCTGGACAGAAAATACTGACGACATGCCTGAGAAAGAATAACCATTTTGGTATAACAAAGTGAACCCAATGCTGACTATATATATATATATATATATATATATATATATATATATATATATATATATATATATATATATATATATATCACTTGTCTAGCAGTAAACTCTCACCCCTTTTCTCTCCAAGTCTCTAATGCAAGAGTTAACCGTTACTCCCAGTCCTTCATTTATGCACCAGGTCAGCTCTGGAACTGTCTCCCTCTGTCTGTATTTCCTGATTCCTATGATCTCCAGTCTTTCAAACACAGTGTGTCCAAGCATTTCGAAATGAATGGATCTTGAATGTGGCTCTCTCTTGTATTTTGTTTTTCTCTTGGAAGGAACAGTTTTGCGGGCTCATTGCCTTTGGTTCCTCACATAATATATATATATATATATATATATATATATATATATATATATATATATATATATATATATATATATATATATATATATATATATATATATATATATATATATATATATATATATATATATATATATATATATATATATATATATATAAAAGCAGCCTCCAACCGTAGTTGGTAACTGACAAGGGAAGCATTCAAAAATTCACTTAGATTACGACGTGTAACCGTCAGATTCACAGTCCAAGTCCTTACAGTATATATGATATAGGTGTAAAGATGATGGGGATATACACTGTAGGCCACTGCTACAAACAATTACAAATTATTGAATCTCAGCACTTGCTGGTATGACGTTGTTTACGCTTAGACTGTGTATATAACCTGTTGTTATATCAAATTCCAATATGCAGTTGACACTGTTTTAAACTTCACTTCATCCAGTTTTGATTCCTCACTGTATAAACTAAATTGTCAAAATATTACCAAATATATCTGTGTAGTCTATTGCTCCCCCAGTGCTTCTTCGGAACCCAGTGTATTTGATTCCATATCCACACAGTTGAGTAACCTTAACCTTGCCCTTAGCACCGAAATTACCATTTTGGGTGATTTTAACATACATAATGTTGAATGGTTATTGCATTCTGCCAGGACTGACGACTCTGGTCTAGAGTGAGAGCTGTTTGAAGAATCGTTTGATCTCACCCAGCTGGTAAAGCAACCAAGCAGAATACCTGATAATCCTGACCATAATGCCCATCTCTTGGATGTATTCTTGACAAATAATCCAGAGTAATACAGTATAGAGGTACTGTCACCACTTGGATCCTCTGACCACAATCTCATCAAAGCCTCATTAGTTAACCCCGCTACACTTCCCCATTCTGAACCTGTCAGGGTGACCTGATGGCACTTTGATAAGGCAAACTGGGATGGATTTAGAAATTATCTTGCTGACATTCCATGGCAGTCTTTCTTCTCTAGTGAACCCAGTTCTACCAAGTCCCACATTTGCGACTTAGTACTAGCTTGTATGGATTTATTCATACCAAGTCAACAGTTCACTAAAAGATCGAACTCTCCAAACAGGTTTGATGGCAACTGTGCCAGAGCAACAGCCCGAAAGTCATTAGCATAAACTCTTACTTAAAATAAAAAACATCTGATTCTCTCTCATTTTAAAATTGCTAAAAACCATGCAAAAGCTGTAATAAATCTAGCTAAATCAAACTTTTATCAAAAGTAAGCATCAAAACTACTTGACAACCCTAATGACAATAGAATATTCTGGTTAACTCTTAATTCTTTCAATAATATCTTGAAGTCATCATCCATTCCCCCACTAAAATCAGATGGCAACATTACAAATGACCCGCGTGGGAAAGCAGATATTTTTGCCAGTACATTTGTTAAATTCTACCATAGAGGATGCCGATCAGAACGTCCCGGTACTAGAACTTGACTCCCGAAATTGTTCCACTTATAATACAGACAAGATACGTAAAATCCATCCTAGACAATTTACCCACAAACAAGGCTCCAGGCCGAGATGGAATTCCGCCAACTGTTTTGAAAAAGTGTTCTCCTGAACTTGCCTCTGTTCTAGCTAAATTATTCAGATTATGCATACGTACTTCTTCATTCCCAAATTCATGGAAAGAAGCCAATATCCACCGAATTCCGAAGAGAGGAAGTTCCTCTGACCCCTCTGATTACACACCAAGAGCTGTCACGTCTTCTCTTGGTAAGGTATTTGAAACTTTTTAATTAAAAAGTACATTGTTAAATATCTTGAATCCAACAACTTAATTAGTGATAGACAAAATAGTTATCGCCACGAAAGATCCACCATTGACATACTCAGTCTTCTAACTCATACCATCGATCAGTCAGTTGACCTACATGGAGAAACTCATGCAGTGGCCCTTGATATTTCTAAAGCTTTCGACAGAGTATGGCACCGTTCCCTGCTGTCCAAACTCCCTTGCTATGGACTAATGTCTTTTGTTCCTTTGATTTCTTCATATCTTAGTGACAGGAAAATAAGAGTAAAAGTAGATGATGTATATTCCAATTTTCACTCAGTTAACTCCGGGGTGCCGCAGGGATCAAGTCTGGCGTCAACCCTGTTCCTGATTCATAGTAATGATCTCTTACCTCTCACCCACAATCCCATCCACTCATATGCAGATGACCCAACACTACATAGTTCATTCACACTCAGACACCCATTTACAAAGTCTAGTATCTCTACCTCTCAATTCAGTACAGCCATCTCCATAAATCAAGACCTATCTACGATCAGTAAATGGTGACAAAACAACCTTGTCTCTTTTAATGCTAGTAAAACTAAATATATACAATTTACTAATAGAAAGATATTGCCAGATTCGTACATTACCTTCAGTGCTACTAATATTCCCATCTCCAAAAGTATTGAAATTCTCGGCGTCTCACTTAACAATGCCCTCAGCTGGACCTTTCAGATTAGATCATTTGCTAAAAACGCTTCAAAGAAACTTGGATTGTTGTAGAGTCCGTAACTTCTTCGCTGATGAGCAGTTAGCTATAATTTATAATAGTCATGTGCGCTCGCTGCTTGAATATTGCTCACCCTTGTGGAATGGATGTGGAGAGGTAGCATTAAAACAACTAGACAAAATTCAGAACAAAGCTGTTAGAATTATTAACAACCCTGCCATTGTGACTCTCGATTCTTGTAGTAGGAGTTAATGATGAATACAGGGAGTTTATCTTGATTTATTATCTTCGGAGAAAATCTTAAGTTGAGCAGTGTATGTATTACAGAGACTGAATACACTAAGCAAGTCTAGTTGGACCCCTCTTCTTGTTCACTCTCTCCACTACCTGTCGGTTCTATAGCTAGCCTCCTTCTGAGCTCTGCTTCCTAAATTCTGGTGTAGCAGGGGTCGTGTCACGTGTGTTACACTGTTGTTGGAATGTTCTAGAAACCTGTGTGTGAGTATGTGTGTATGTGTGTGTATGGTCACTAGGCATTGTTTGTATGCTATCTCGTTGACACACTACCTATATCATCCCCTGGCTTGCTGCTTCCTGTGTATTGTCAACATTTCCTCAGTTACACTTGCAAGATCATTTCCCGTTCCCAGGCTTGCCTGGTGCTCTGTCTATCTATCTATTTATCTACCTATCTATTATGATTTGTAATTATATTTTGGAGTCCTAACATTGCTCGGCCACGCCGCTGAAGGTCCTCCGACAGCAATCATCATTGACATATGCTAATCTATTAGTACATAATATTGATTATAATATTGTATACATATAATATTCATAGTAAATTGCAATGATCTAGTAATATTACATTTTAAACAAGTTGTATACATATTTGAATAAATGCACTAAAGGTAAACTATTTAACTGTAATACAGTGTGTACATCGGTTATTGTAGTGAAATGCATACATGCAAGAAAAAAAAACAGTTTAAAATTAAGATTATGGTAAGAGTTATTAATATTTCATTTAAAGATAATGCTACTGGTATGCCATACTTCTATATCATGGGTCATTCTTCTTTGTATTTTTTTTTTTAATACTTTATACAAAATATGTACACTTCATTCAGGGGGGTTAACTTGGATGTTAACTCTACCCCCACTAAATACTGACTCCAAATTTGCAATTCTTGCATGCATTCTGTGCATTGAGAACAGCAGTACTGCAAATACAATGCAGAAGATTATAAAGACAGTAGGTGCTGGGCTATACACATAATATGGGTTGAACATACTCAAACTCAAATCTTCCCAGGGCTTCATTGTTTCATTGATCAGTTGCATAGTTTCAAACTCAGGTGAAGTCAACTTAATACTTGTGCTCATGTTTAAGTCCATATCAGGCAGTGGGTGGAAATGTTTGTGTGTATGATTGAGGATGGCGTAGTGATTGATGGTGGATAAAGTTGACATGGATGGTGTAAATACCGCACAGTAGTCTGGTGCTATGTATAATCCTGAGGCTGAAGTATGAGATGGTGGTATATCTGGACAGACTATGTGAACTGATGTGTTATGAGTGAAATAAAAAAAACTGACTCCGATGCGTTGATGGTGTACAAGCGTATCTGGAGCAAAAGTGAAGTTGCAATGATTATGAATATTGTTATTTCTGATGATAGTCATTTCACAAGGGACTGTATCAGTAGGCTGAAACGTGAAAATGTGCGCAGGACAAAGATGAACAGCATGTAAGGATGTGTGGCACTTTCGTTCAATCGTTGGTTCACATGCGAAAGTGACAGTGTTCCGTCTCTTGGAGACCATGATGAGTTCGGTGTCTGTGTTGATGTTGATGATGACCAAAGTGTTGTTATTTTTAGAGGAGAAGGGGTGTATTTCGTATACTGTGAACAGGTCTTCAGTTATGAATGGTACATGAACTACTACTGATGTTGGTGTTAGTGTTGCTTCTAGATATGGATAATATTGCATGAATTCCTTACTTCGGAACAAAGGCTTCAATTTATGTTTATGTATGCCTTGACTAATTATCTGACGTAGCTCATGAACTGGGAGTAAGTCAATTGTGATCTTGCCATCACCAGCATTCGAAATTCCTTGCATAAGTGCCCTGTAACGAACTCCAGTGTTGTCTAATTGTAGTAGAATTGTGTCAATATGTTCTGTGATGATCGAGAAGTGTTGGAAAAGTGTTATGTTACCTTCCATTTCATTTAATCCATCTACACTTTCGAGAGCTATGTTTTCTGCCTTTTTCAGATTTTTCACAATTGTCTTCATTGCTGAGTTATGTCCTGTGATGAATTTCTCTTGGCATGTTAGTACCTGAGCTATTTTATTAAATTTGTTGTTTATTTCTTTAAGGTCATCCTCTGTAGCCAATCCAAAAATGTTCCCAAGAACTGCGCCACCCAGGTCGAACAAACCGTGCTTTTGGCGAGTACGTGTGATGTTGTTCCTGTCGCTCAATACCTCCGTTCCATAAGATGGGAGATCTTGGATCATGATGAGCATAGTTGACTTTGCCTGTTCTATTTTCCATTTCGCTAACTTCACTATTTCATTCACTTCCTTTGTGTTATATGCTTGTGAAACATAGCTTCCTATCATGAAGTCCAGGGTTCGCATGGGTTTCGCGATATTTTCTAGATAAGAAGGTAATTCATGCAAGTAATCCAGACTTATTTCAGTACTCATGACGTCTTTTACGATTGAAATCGTGGCCGTTGGAGCTATGAGGCATCCTTGTCGTACTATGTGTTGGGGGTCTAAGTGCACATATCCTCTTGCTATGTAGAGGAGAATCCATAGCATAAGTCCCTTCATCGCTACCTACCGAAAAAAAAAATCTATTAATTTCCTAATATGGTCATGCTGTGGTCGATGATAGTGATGATGTGCGTTAAGGTTGATTGTTAATTCATTTATAGAAGGAATTTAAATCGATATTTAATTCTCGTAAATAATGTACTGTAGATTTTATTGGAACAGTTGCACCTATGTTTGATTGTTTGGTATATGACCTTAATTTCTTTTTGTAATCATTGTTGTTTTCTTGCTTGGTTTCTTGAGGTACGTTCGCCTGTTCGGTTGTATCCGATGCTGAATAATTATTGGATAATTCCCTTGAAACTCGTTTTAAATGGTCAATATGAACTTGTTTCTCATCGCCACTTCACAGTGACTTAATTAAAACTTTGTTTGCTTTTATGTTAATTACTCTGTATGGGCCCTCAAATTTTGGGGATAATTTATTGTCTTGTATGAATGATACCATAAACAATGTCTCCTAAGTTGATAGGTGAATCTCTTGCCTTCTTGTTAAATGCCTCCGTCATTTCTTCCTTGGACATCGTTAATTGTTTTTTGACTCTTTTGTGTATGTCCTGGAATTCACGTAAACGGAGTTTAGAGTAATCATCGTAATTGTATATAGGCAGACTGTCACCTTCTAGGAGCTCATATGGTAGTTTTTTATCTGTCCCATATATAATGAAATGTGGTGTGTCACCTATGGATTTATTTATAGATCCATTAATTGAGGCTTCTACTCTGGGAATCCAATCATCCCAGCTTGCATAATTTTCACTGAGAATGTGTCGTAGCACATCTAATACTTTTTTGTTTTGTCTCTCTACTAACCCATTTAGATGCTGGGTAATAGGCTAAAACGTTAACCTTTTTGATGTTGTATCATTTACATATTTCTTGTAAGATATCAGAATTAAATTCTCCTCCATTATCACTTATTAGTACCTTTGGGGTAGTAAAGCGACATATTACATTATCTGTTATTGCCTTTGCTACTGTCTCTGCTGTTTTATCTTTAATTGGAGCTAAACTTACATAACGGGAAAAATGATCCGTTGCTACGAATAGGTATAGGTTATTATTGTATGATAATGGCATCTTGAGTAAATCAACAGCGACAAAATCTCATGGTTGATGTGATACAGGGTAATTACCCATCGGTGCTGGTGTGATTGGGTATCCTTTGTGTTTTGCACATGATTCACATCTGTCTATATGTTTGTTTATATATTTTCGTAATGAGGGCCAGTAATATAACAGCTGGGCTTGTTTGAATGTCTTATCCTTTCCAGGATGTCCTGCATGTGGGCTATCGTGTATCGTTCGTAATACTTGGGGTATCATGTCATTAGGTACTACCAACTGGTTAGTATTTCTTTGGCGTTTTGGCTGTTTCGGGTTAATCTTGTATAACGTATTGTTGACCATTGTGATTTGTTCGATTGGTACACGCAGTTTGGGTAATTGTATGTCATCTCCACTTTCTAACTTGTATATAACTTTGGACCATATTGGGTCAAGTCTTTGTGCTTTTGCGATATCATCGTGGTTTGGGATATTTCCTTTGAGATCTAATGCCGCGACCTGAATTGTGTTCGGGTTCCTAGATAATGCGTCATCTACTATGTTCTGGAGGCTGGGGCTGGTGGTGGGAGTGGATCTATACACTCATCTGTTTGTGTATGTTTGTTTAAGCTTTTAATATTACCAATTCTTTTTGGTTCTCTTTTACTAATCGGTGAGGGCTCTGATGGTATTTCCTCTATGAATTCATTGTCAAAGTCTATTCCATTCATTTGTGGGAGTATAGTTATGTTCTCTGCTCTCATGGATCTTAACCCGCCCCGTCCCGACCACTTTTTCACCACTGGTACCCCCCAATCCCGACCATTTTTGGACCCAAATTTTTTTTGCTAAAACTTTCGCTTTTGGTCAGAAACAATGGTCAATCACCAAGAAAGTGTTCACCGGGGTTCATAAGTGGCCTAAACAGGTATAGCTTCGTCACACCTGGTACCGTGTTCTCTGTAGGTGGTCTGAGGCTCTCATGTTTTCTATGGTATTATAAGTCTGGGAAACCAATGAAAGTAAGTAGATATGTATTTATTACAAACATAAAAACATGTGATACAAGAGTAAATTGGATTTTATACAAAAATAGAGGTGAAATAAGCATTGTACCATCATGCGAACCGAGCGAAATCGGCCAGACTGGTCACGATGAATCGCTAACATTGCTGAATCATGATACATATCATTTTTTCTACTTACATAATACATCTCCAATAACATTATACCATTTTACATTTTATTGAACTGTTTTTACGTATTCACAGGCCTTTCGATAACATTTAGCGTAATGTTAGCGCTTATTTACGTAGTGAGTGAACTCACTGTGACTGTTGTTTCAACTCGTATTGTGTTTTTTCAACTTACATAATACTTTCCTAATAACATTATACACTTTTCCACTTTAGAGAACTGTTCTGAGATAGTTTCAGGCCTTACGTAAATATTTAGCATAATAATAGCGCATAATAACACAGAGGGTGAAGTCGCTATGAGTGTTATTTCAACTTACAACCTATTTTTGTACTTATATAATACTTCTCCACTAACATTACACATGTTTCCACTTGATATAATTGCTGTCACATAATTGGAGACCTTACTATTCTACTGAGCGTCATATTATCGCATATTTACACAGTGAGTGTTATCGCGATAGCATTTGTTTCATCTTACACTAGTATTCAACTTATAAATTACTTTCCTACTAACATTACACCCTTTTCCACTTTATATCATTCCTATCACATACAGACCAGAATGTTCTACTGAGCGTAATATTTTCGCAGATTTACACAGTGGGTGTACTCGTGACATCAATTGTTACAACTTACACTATTTTTCAACTTATACGTTACTTTCCTGCTAACATTACACCCTTTTCCACTTTATATTCTTGCTATCACATATTTACTGACCAGAGTGTTATACTGAGCGTCATATTTTCGCAGATTTACACAGTGGGTGTAGTTTTGATATCACTTCTTTCAACTTACACTATTTCTCAACTTATACATTACTCTCCTGCAAACATTACACCCATTTCAACTTTATATAAGACTTAGCGCATACTGACTGGCCTTACCATTATACTGAGCGTCATATCGCCATCCCACACAGTTTCAGTAGTGTAGGAAGTTATGGTACTCTCTGAAACATGGCTGAAGGCACAACGCAACATTGGTGGTGGGGGGGGAGGTTGGGGAGGTGAAGAGCGGCGCCTTTCATCACTCGCACTTCTCTTCCCTCTCCCTTTTCCTTTACCCTTTCCCTTCTTTTTCCTTCCTTTCCCCACATTCTGGGGCTGTGGGGAGGAAGTTTGGGAATATTGTGTGGCGAAAGACATGCTGGGGAGTGGCTCCACCTCCTCTCCCCTAGGCCTACGTGCACCACGTGCTCGTGCTGCCTCCCTCACACCACTTTCCCTTTCACCCCGCACTCCCGCCACACCACTTTCCCTTTCACCCCGCGCTCCTGCCACACCACTTTCCCTTTCACCCCGCACTCCCACCACACCACTTTCGCCTTCCTCAGACAAAACACTAGGACCATACCTTATTTGCCTTCTCGCCCCACCTTCTGATCCTCGGGGTGAGATTTTTTCCTTCCCCAACCACGAGGCAACATCACGTCCTAATCCGTCGTCATCATCCTCATCCTCGTCCTCATCAGAATCTCTCTCTAGGGGATGGAGAGAGGTCCGTGCAGGGGGTTTGGGTGCAGGCTGGCCTTCCCTTGCCTTACGATACGTGACATACCGCTTTTTCCGGGGCGAAGGGACCTTCTCATCACTGCTTGTTATTTCCTCCTCAGGCTGCAGGTAATCTCGATCCACCACATCATCAAGTGGAGAATCACTATCTCCAGTGAAGGCATCCAGGGCGGATTGTATTTCGTCGTCTCAGAGACCTTTACGCGCCATGTCTGACCTGGGTCACTCCTAACAGGTGAGTGACCGAGACAAGGGCAAGCGGGGGTCACGTGTGGTCTGGGACACTGCCCACCTGGCGGCAGGTAGGGGAGGCTTGGGTAGGTGGGCGAATCGAAAATCTCATGCGAAATTTGAAAATTATGGAAATTATGAACCATGCAATTGCAGGACGTTAAAGTACGTCAACGGGATTGGCAGTGACAAAACATGAGGACGTGGAAGAACGTCGACGGGACGCCGCGGGTTAAGCCCAGTAACATATGAGCTTTAATTGCTAAGTTTTCAACGATATAGAAAAATGCAGAGAATGGTCTTGTAGTCTCTGTGACATTGATATTTAACCTTATCATACCTTTTACTGTAATTTTTTTTCCATCTACCAAATCTAAATCTAAATCAGCTTCTTCCAGAAAAGTTACTTTCTTCTTATTTTTAAGAATTCTATTTTTTTCTTCATGTGTTATTAAGTTCACTGGAGAGCCTGTGTCTAAAAATAAGGAAACATTTTGATCCTCACATACAGCTGGTATCAAGATGCACTCATTTCCCAACATGCCTCCTATGTGAATTTTAGACTTGCTTTTCTTTATGTTTGTTCGTTTTTTGTCATGACTTGGTCTTCCCCCGATTTGAACATAGACACAGTTTTTTCTACTGTTTTGCAGTTACTGGTCCAGTGCCTTTGGCATCTATGATCCCTACAGTAAGGACCAAATCCTTGTGTCTTTTTTCTATCCTCTTTTGTTTTGATAAAGCATTCATACCTTGTGTGTCCTGGTTTTGCACAGTAATGACATAGAATGGACCTATCTCTTGACTGTGACCTAAGAGCTGACTTCCCATATGTAGTGTTGTTTGTGGCGCGAGATCTGCTTGGGCTGCACAAAAACTTATGAAACTGCCTGTAGCCTGATGTTTGTGATCGAACCCTCGTCACGTTTAGTTGTTTGCTCTGCCTGCTTTCTGGTCGCGACCGATTTTGTTCTCTGTTTGGGGTCGGTGTAGATGTTTTCACAACTGATACTGTCTCAGGTACTCTCATTCTACTAGAATGTGCGGGTGTGTCGACCATACCTGCTTTACTGCACTGCATCTCTACCTCGTTCATTAAGTCTAGTAAGCACATGCCTGGGGTGTACGCGATCATCTTGGCGATCTTAAGGGTCCTATCAGGTAATTTACACAAGGCAGCTACATAACCAATGATGTCCACGATGAGGTCTGGGGACATCTTTCCATCATTTGTTATCCAATTTGAGTTTTCCAGAGTAACTAACAATGTTCTTTTGATTGTGGAGACATCAGCAGTTATTTCACTCAGCACATGGTTTGTAGTGTGCTCCCTTACAAGATCTACAATCTTATGTAATTCTGGAATTATACCTGGCAAGAAGTTCATACCTCCAGAAAATTTCTTCAAAAATTCAGTTTTAAATTCATCATATGTCCTAGCCTTGAGGAACTTATCTGATCTCAATAATTTGCTTGCTGGACATCTTTCCTGGCTTATGCAAGATGAAAAAATGGCAATTTTCTCTTGTTCATCGAGGATGTGGCGCTTGATGAACATTTGTTCGCACTGACTGACCAATGAAATGACGTAAATACGATCTTTTTCTGTGCCAGAGAATTTTGGGGCAGTTTTATCTTCATGGTAAACATAAACATGAGGTGGGGAAGTTTGATCCATGGTATTTGTTTCGTTATTCATTTTCACTGTTTGCTCCGTTAATTTAACTTGGACTTGTTTATCGTTGTGTGAGGGAATGGTGGAATAGGTTCGGCCGGAACGGTGAACCCTGTTAAGTATATTGGCATACGTGTGCAAGTCAGCGACAAAGTCCTCACTTGCTACGTCAGAGGGGGTTTCCCACTCATCATCTGGAACTGATGCATTTGTTTCTTGAGCTTTAGTTTGTGTTGAGTTTTGTACAATGGGTGTGTTGCCTTGGTGCTCTCCTAATTGTGAATCTGTTGTTGGAGCTAATTGTTTTTCGTCTGGTATTAACGTGGGTAGTGGCGAAAATGTTCCTGTCATTAAGGTCTGGTGTTATGAAATATGCCTTTTGTTTATGTCTTAACTAAATAGATGAGTAAATGAGTTGTAATAAATGATAGACAGTGAGTGTATAAGTGTATATATAGAAATAAGTAAAGGAGTTGAATATACCTAATTTTAGCACTGAGAAGAAATGAGTACGTATAATTTCACCCACTTGATATAGTGCAACGTGCAGGCGAATCATATCCCACCGCTGCCACCAAATGTGACTCTCAATTCTTGTAGTAGGAGTTAATGATGAATACAGGGAGTTTATCTTGATTTATTATCTTCGGAGAAAATCTTAAGTTGAGCAGTGTATGTGTTACAGAGACTGAATACACTAAGTAAGTCTAGTTGGACCCCTCTTCTTGTTCACTCTCTCCACTACCTGTCGGTTCTATAGCTAGCCTCCTTCTGAGCTCTGCTTCCTAAATTCTGGTGTAGCAGGGGTCGTGTCACGTGTGTTACACTGTTGTTGGAATGTTCTAGAAACCTGTGTGTGAGTATGTGTGTATGTGTGTGTATGGTCACTAGGCATTGTTCGTATGCTATCTCGTTGACACACTACCTATATCATCCCCTGACTTGCTGCTTCCTGTGTATTGTCAACATTTCCTCAGTTACACTTGCAAGATCATTTCCCATTCCCAGGCTTGCCTGGTGCTCTGTCTATCTATCTATTTATCTACCTGTCTATTATGATTTGTAATTATAATATGGAGTCCTAACACCATTACAAATAAACTACCTCCCCTACAAGGAAGAAGTAATGTTGCCTTCCCTGCATTATTTTACAGATATTTTTATGGCAAATGTTCAGATGAAGTTGCGTCCATGGTGCCACCTCTCCCTGCCTTCCCTCGTGCTTCACGGGCATCTGATAGGGTTCGTGACTGGAATGTCACTCAGCCATATTGCAGAATTTCTGCCTATCAGAATTCTTTCATTCCCCGAACTGCATCTCTCTCTAACTCACTTCCCCAGAGTTGTTTCCCTCCAAACTTCAACCTAAAGCTGTTCAAGTCTAACACCCCCCATCACACCAGACCACGACCACCATGACCCCAGCCCGACCATGAAAATTTCATGATCGTGGCTTGGTCGAGGAGGGAATGGTATTTTTTCCCTCCCATCCCGCGCACAACTCGCTCTCAACCTGCTTTCAGCTTGACCACCTCGCTCCCATCTAGACTGTAGTCTATGTGTCGGGGTGATGCTATCTCGACTAAGCCGACCCTAACTCGCCTCTGCCTCATGCAATCCACATGTGGTCCAATAATAGCTCACGCACAGCCCATCCAATGCGTTTGCATCTCGCTTCTAACTCGCACACAGCTCAACCAGTCAGACTGCTTCTTGCGGGCGCCTCGATGCCAACTCGACCCGAGCTCTCTTCTGAGCTGCTATAAAAACACCAGCTGATCAGAGAGGGATCAGCCTGTTTTTGTTCATGGTCCATAGTGCTCATACAGCAATCTTTCAGCAGAAAGCCATGGTTGCACCAGCATGAGTGTCGTCTTCTCATTCTTCTTCTCATCAAAATCACATCGGCTTGGGTATCAAGAATAACCTGTTGGGCGATCACATATGCAAGTTGTAGAGGAGCAACCTGTTGTGCAGCCATCATGGTTGCAACATGAGTGAAACCTGGCACACTTTCCATACATTTATATAGGGTTTTCTGGGGTCGAGATGAGGTCGAGATGAGAATTATTTGCAAGTGAGATACGGACGGGATGGTCGATTTAAGAGCGAGATGAAGCCTTCTAGTGCGGGCTATGGTCGACCCAAGAGCGCGCCAGACTGAGTTTGGGTCGAAATAACAACGGGTTGAGCGAGATACGCTCGAGCCAGCAGCTGGATGACAGCGGCTTGGAGTTCCGGACTCCCCACTTCTCGCTCCTACCTCGCTACCACAGCGACAGTCTGGACCCTATCTCGTTCGCGTTTCGCGCCTCTCTCGACGACCTCGATCACATCTTGACCGCGTCTCGACCCTAATCCCACCACAAACGCATCTTGCTTTTTTTGAGCAAGCTCAAAGATTGGCCACGACCTCCGACAACAAGGAGACCGCAAACCGACCATGTCCGCGCTTATCTTGCTTGCAAAATGACCATCAAGACCTCTCCACGACCACCCCAAATTTCATGGTTGGGATGCGAGCGGGCTCTGGTGTGATGCTAGCTTTACTGTTACGGATATCTTATGAACAGAGGACACCAGTAATCTGGTGTATGGATTATTTTGTTTTATTCATTTGTGTTTCCTTCCTCTGTTCTGTTATTTAAAAAAAAATACGGGTCCTGTGGTGGCACAAACTTTTGGCTTGTGGAATTTCCTCTAATGCGAGAGTCCTTAGTTTGGTGGGACACGGTGAGGGTTGGGCAGGAAATGGTGCTCGGGCAAGTTCATTAACCCTATATATTTTCCACAATTTTTTTTTCTTCATCAATTGTGTTGTTGTTCTGTTACTATCCGTTAGAGGGCATATAAATTGTAGTCATACAGTCAATAATGCTCTATTCAAAATGCCCAGTTTTAGTGTTTGTAAGCATGAAGTCACACTGACAGAATCAAAGGAACTTATTTTACTCTACTGTATTTACATGCAAACTTTAAGCCAGATACTTTTTTTCTTGGTATTTTCCTAATACATGTACCGCATCACTGGTAACCTCCTGTAACTTTACTTATGACGTAGACAGTGTAAACTTCGTGGTGAATATTTTACACTTTAGCAGTTGTCACGAAAATGTGAATCTAAACATCCGCTCTCACGACAATGGTTGTACAACAGCATTTTCTTTACCATATTATTACCCATTTCTTTCAGAGTTTGCTCTTCACTCTAGTTTTTACATGTGGCCCCTCTAATTTATAGTTGAATTCATCATGTTCCAAAGAAAACACGATGCAGTCCAACATTATGGAAGTGAATCCATACATTTATTGGAGAGAGAGAGAGAGAGAGAGAAAGAGAGAGGAGGGGGGAAGAAAAAAAATGAGAACAGAAGGACTGACATGAAGTATATGATAGTGCCTAATACAGGTGTGGGGTATGAGGGGTAATACACGATGGCACCGTCTACTTGGTATGTTAGGCACTGACACATCATCATATCTCCACTTCTGTTAACACCTGTATGTCTCTGTACATCTTTGTGTGCTTCCCCCTAACTCACACACACACACACACACACACACACACACACACACACACACAACCTTGGTCCTCTTGAGTGTGTGGTGTACTCACCCGCCGTGCCTGCCATACACAGGTTACTCAGCACCAGCAGCAGTATCCCCCACATCACACCCGTGCTGGCCCTTGTGCTGGCCTGCCCCACCACACCAAAACTGGTCTGTCCCACCACACCAAAACTGGTCTGTCCCACCACACCAAAACACCACACTGGCCACCGCTCTCACACCTGTTAGGAGAAATGCAGTGACGGGTGTTAATGGGTAAGAACAGGGAAATTATCAACATTGCCGTTGTCGTTATTGTGGTCATCGCTTTCGTCATCGTCAAGATCCTCATCCATATCATCGTCAAACTACCCTATGCTGTCCAGTCAGGGACAAATGTTTCTTTACTCTGTTTGGAATCAAACAAACCTTCTTGAGAACTCACTAAATTCTAAATAGTATTAATCAATCGGGTTGGAAGCTTCAATAACTTCTCCGTTGCAATGATATTTCTTGTAACTTTTTCTGGGCATTATCAGATGATTTCTTTCAGCAGTGTAGTTACTCTCTTGTAAGAGGACAAAAAATTATTTGTCAAGTGATATAAACTGATATGTAATAAGAAAAATCAAAACGATTAATCAGTCCCATTGCCGAAGGGGTATATTTCCAGGTGGCCTTACAGTGAGTGTCAAGGCTAATGGTTTCCTGTAAGCCAGGAAAACATTTACAACGTTGGGTGGTAACCATATAACCAACCCATACATGTTCCCTACTTGTCAACAAGTGGGTTGGCGGAGGGTAAGTGCCCCTACCCGTAAAACAACTAACTCAAAAACAAAGGGCCACCCCTTATGGGATAATGGCATCTGGCTATAGATTAATATATCATCATCATCATCATCATCATCATTACATTCGTAATCTTGATAATCATTATTACCATCATCATTACCCCTTTAACTATCACCATCATCATCATCACCGTATATCTCATGCATAAATTGGAAAGACATCAAACACTGAACCCTGGGATCTCTCTAACGTGACTAACCAGACGCAATTACTTCAGTCAAGGTAAAAAAAAAGAAAATGCTTAGTTGCCAGATCCACTTTCCCTTTTAGATGTAAGGAACCAAGGGTAGGCTGCCGTAGGCCACAACACTCAAGGGTTGAAAATCTATCCCGCTGCTTGCGGTATTGCATTTTTTTCAACTGTAGATGTAGACTAGACAGGTTTTTCCCTAAGAACTAGTACTCCTCAGCTCTCATGAACATCACTGTTTCTAAACATATTTATTTCACTTACTCCACATGTTCTTCTCATCAGTGTCTATCATCAAAACGATAATTCAGGCAGTAATAGCCTCTCTTGCAATACCTTATTTTACGTGTATAACTCTGACTTAATATCCGTCTATAATGATTGCATGCTAGGACTCTCATTCAGGACTGCTGTAGGGCAGGACTGGTGTGATGGTATTAGCGTCGGGGAGGGCGCTATGACAAGTCTGTTCCCTGCCCCAGATTGGTATTAAACTTGCGTCCTGTCAGACATCAGATCACATCTTTAATCAGCTGACTACCAACTGTACTCCTTTCTGATCAATTTCTGTTCCTAATAAGACGGTCGTAGCAGTAGCCACTTTTCTTTCTTGAGCCGCTCTAATTTTAACTTCCGCTACACATTTACTACTATTGTACATCACACCAATACGACATTTAACACTGACCACCACTGCCAGCGTTTTCAATTCGCTTTAACACTAAATTTCGAATTGCCTTATTTCTGTCTGTAAACCTCTTCAATCCAGTAACTTGTTCTTTATTTCTGTCTTGTTACTGCCAGACCTTAGAGAGCCTTTGAATACCATCGTGGATAAATAAAGTGTTCACTGACTCCTTCATGGCAAAGTGTTTCTCTAACCTAAATATAATCGTCTGGAGTCAGCAGGGACAAGTTAATAGAATTCACCACCTGATTCAAGAAGTGATTTACTTTCTATTGTGGTTATTTACCTTCATGCATCGCCAAAGACATATATCTTACAGGATTTTGAAATAGATCACAGATGTCGAGGTCACTAGTATCACACATCACGAACTGCATAAAACTGATGAAACCTAACGGAACACAGTTCATCATCATCTTTTTCGTAACTCTCGTCTTGACCTCTCTCATAACCCTGTCCAAATGTACAGAGAATAATAGGTATGCAGACATCACTCACCCTGATGTCGCTCACATTTTGTGTTACAGCCAACCTTCCATCTGGCCTCGCACATACCTTAGTTACCTACCGGTCGATTCATCAAGCCTCGGAGTACCCAGGGGGGGGGGACCATAAATGCCCCCACCATCTGCCCCTCTCCCGGTGACGACTCGAGGTGCCTGGAACCACTGTCTGACTTCTTCATTTCTGCAACATTCGCGGCCTTTCCTCTGACTTTCGCTCTGTTGAGCACCACCTCTCCTCCTCTAAACCTCACCTTCTTTTTCTAACGGAGACTCAGCAGTCTGAGGCAATTGACAGCAAACCCTTTTCTGTATCCTCCTACTTTCTCTATACTCATTTCAAAGCCAAAGGTGGCTGTTGTGTATATATACGCAACGACTTATCTTGCTCTCGTGTTCCTGAACTTGATTCTTCTGAATTCTCCACACTCTGGCTTCAGCTTTCCTGTCATTCTCTGACTAAATATATCTGTGCTGTTTACTTATCCCCTAATTCTACTGACTATCAAAAATTCTTCGACTATCTTACTTCTACGATGGAACACATTCTATCCATTTCTCCTTTCTCTGAAATCTCCATTCTTGGAGATTTCAATGTTCACCACCACCTTTGGCTCTCCTCTCCTTTCACAGATCCACCTGGTGAACAAGCCTACATCTTTTCTATCCTTAATGACCTAGAGCAGCTTGTACAACACCCTACCCGTATCCCTGACTGCCTTGGAGAGAGCTCCAACATACTTGACCTCTTCCTTACAACTAATCCTTCTGCTTACTCTATTAATCTTTTCTCTCCGTTGGGCTCCTCCGATCACAACCTTATTACCTTAACCTGTCCTATCACTCCGGTACGGCCTGTGGACCCTGCAGGGAAACGTCGTCTGTGGCATTTTGGAGCCGCGGACTGGGAGGCCCTCAGGCAGTACTTCTTTGATTTTCCCTGGAATGATTATTGCTTCCATGGCCGTGAGCCATCTGAGTGTGCCTTGCGCATTACGGAGGTTATTCTCTCGGGCATGGAAGCATACATTCCTTTCTCATATCCTTTGACTAATGCAAGAAAGCCTTGGTTTAATCACGCTTGTTCAAATACTGTCCACAACAAGGAGAGGGCTTACAAAAGGTACCGGAGCCAATCCACCCCTGAATCACATCATCTTTACGTTTCTGCCCGGAATCGTGCTAAGTCTGTTCTTCGCTCTACTAAAAATAATTTCATCCATACTAAATGCTCTCAACTCTCCAACTCGAATTCTTCCCGCTCCTTCTGGCACCTGGCCAAAAATCTTTCTAACAACTTTTCCTCATCATCCTTCCCTCTTCTTTTCTACTCTGATGGTTCTGTAGCTATTTCTTCTACTGATAAAGCTGATCTCTTCGCACAGATTTTCTCCTCCAATTCCACCTTAGACGATTCCGGTGCTGTTCCTCCATCACTTCCCCCCTCTGACTTCCTCATGGCTGACATTAAAATTTCTTCAGTTGATGTATTTTCTGCCATCACTGGCCTCAGTACTAACAAGGCATATGGGCCTGATGGGGTCCCTCCTGTTGTTCTCAAGAACTGTGCTTCTGTGCTAACACCCTGCCTAGGCAAACTCTTTCGCCTTTGTCTGTCAACTTGTACCTTTCCTTCTTGCTGGAAGTTTGCTCTCATTCAGCCAGTCCCAAAGAAGGGTGACCACTCCCAACCCTCCAACTAACGTCCAATTGCTTTAACGTCCTGTATTTCAAAAGTTTTCGAGTCAATTCTTAATAGAAAAATTTTAAGGCATCTTTCCTATCACAACCTTCTTTCTGATCGTCAGTATGGGTTCCGTCAGGGACGCTCCACTGGCGATCTTCTCACCTACCTTTCAGACTCCTGGTCATCCTCCTTTCGGGACTTTGGCGAAAACTTTGCCATTGCACTTGACATCTCAAAGGCTTTCGATCGAGTCTGGCATAAATCTTTAATTTCCAAACTGCCCTCTTACGGTTTCTATCCTTCTATCTGTGCCTTCATCGCTAGCTTCCTTTCTGGTCGTTCTATAGCCGCTGTTATAGCGACCACCGTTCTTCTCCTAGATCTATCAACAGTGGTGTTCCTCCAAGCTCTGTCCTATCACCAACTCTCTTCCTTTTATTCATCAATGATCTTCTAAGCTGTACATCTAACCCTATCCACTCATACGCTGATGACTCCACCCTTCACCCTCCCATTCGGTTCCCGCAACGCCCATCTCAACAGTTACTTCAACAAACAAGGACTGAGGCTATGGCACACCTAATGTCTGACTTGGCTTGTATCTCTGACTGGGGTAAAAATAATATGGTTGTCTTTAATGCATCTAAGACTCAGTTCTTACACCTATCAACCCGACAAAATCTTCCACAGGTATGCCCACTAACGTTTAATAATATTCAGCTTAATCCTGCATCATCCTTGAACATGCTTGGGGTTTCATTTACTCGGGACTTATCTTGGAAAGATCATATTACATCTCTTGTAAAATCTGCTTCCAAGAGATTGGGTGTGCTAAGCCGACTCCGCTCTTTCTTTACCCCTGCACAATTGTTGACTCTATACGGGGGTTTTATCCGCCCCTGTGTGGAGTACAACTCTCATGTGTGGAGAGGCTCCCCATATACAACTCTTCTCAATAGGGTGGAGTCAAAGACTTTTCGTCTCATTAACTCTCCTCCTCCTACTGACTCCCTTCAACCTCTGTCTCTTCGCCGCACTGTTGCATCTTTATCTCTTTTCTATCGCTACTTTAATGGTCACTCCTCCTGTGAACTGTCTGCTTGCATTCCTCCACCTCTACGACGGGCGCGTAGCACCCGTCTGGCAGCAAACTCTCATCCCTTTTCTGCCCAACTCTCTAATGCAAGAGTTAACCGTTACTCCCAGTCTTTCATTTATGCAACAGGTCAGCTCTGGAACTGTCTCCCTCTGTCTGTATTTCCTGCTGCCTATGATCTCCAGTCTTTCAAACGCAGTGTGTCCAGGCATCTCAAAATGATCGGATCTTGAATTTGGCTCTATTGTATTTTGATTTTCTCTTGGAGGGAACTGTTACTGCGGGCTCATGGCCTTTGGTTCCTTCTTCCTCGCATAAAAAAAAAAAAAAAAAAAAGTGGCTATTGGGATTTCTTCAGACTAAACAAACTCTTACAGTTACTCCAAGCTGGAACAAAACTTCTGGTATTACCTTGAGTGAAATAACTAATAACACTAACGGCAGTTATTGGTAAATAGTTTTCCTTCCACATTACACAGTGCTAATATTCCTCTATTTCTCCCTGTTCACTTAGGCTCTTAAAACCTGGTTCATCATGATTAATGCAAGTATAAAAATGCAGTATATAATTAGAATGTGCCAAGATATAAGTATAACATATATACTACAGAAAACAAACATAGGAACTAGGAGTGGCCCCAGCCTGTGTGCATCATAGGACTCTAGGATTTTGATTACTATCCCCGTTAGCCCTCTCATGGTCAGGACAATTGTAGAATTATATTTTGGCTTACTCCAGATGATTATCTTTTGAACAGAATATATCATACGAACCTAAGCGTCTTAATATTGGCCATCAGTATAATCATAGGCACTAGTTCTTATCCTTCAGTGTACGTCATTGCAGCAGGTGCTGTGCTCTGTTTGTTTCCACTTGCCTCACACTCCAGCCTCATTTTCTGAATACATTTTTTATACTTCTTTCATGTTTTCCCGTTTTTTTACAAATTCACTTATCAAGGTTTTAATTCCTTATTAAGAGAAATATCTATATATTTCACTCCTCTTTCCCATTTTGCCTTTTTTTTTTCGCTTTTACTCATTTTTGCCTTCAACTTATCCTTTTTTTCCTTCATCGATGATCTCTCTCTCTCTCTCTCTCTCTCTCTCTCTCTCTCTGAATTCTTCAACGTCCAATCTATAAAACAACTAAAGTGGCAAACATACAGTTATTCATATTGATAAAACTAACATTCCACAATTTTCTAGTCCATCTGCTTCCTGTTTAGTGCCATTTGCTCTTTCTTTTCCTGTCTATAATTTGCTTTCACCAGCATTTTCTTGTTACTGCAGGTGGATAGCGTCGTAGAAACATGGGAAACATTCGGTAATCGATTGATAGTTATCGAATGAAAAAATAAATAAAAAATCTGCCGAACGAATAATCACATTAATAAACCTTCCTGGATGTCGATGAACACAGAGACTGGAGTATAGGAAGTATAAAAGTATTCAAGAAAAAAAAAATAGCATAAGCCCTTTACTAATTTAGGAAGGCGATCTCGTCCATGATAACCCCAAAATAGCAACAGCAGTGAATGACTCCTTTCAGTGTTTTCACAAAGTAAAATAGCATAAATATTCCCATTCCACAATCGGTTATCTTAGGACTAGAATATAATAAGTTATCAATCCACGACGTGACAGGACGCAGTGTGATAAATTATGTTCATAAAATCGACCCAAATAAATCAAATTATTCAAACAAGATATCTCCTCGCATACTGCGTGCATGTTACACAATTAAGCTTTCCTGTAATGAACTACTCAATAAATCAATAACTGAATGTAGAATACTTAATCAGTGGTAGGTCGCTAATATATCACCGATCTTTAAAAAGGCCAATAAAAAACGCCCCGTATATTACTGCCCAATGAGCCTACCGTCAGTAGTAGGCAAAATTTGGGGGGAAAATTACAAAAACAAATACTTTGTTCCTTAATAAACGTAAGTTTATAACAGATAATCAGCACGGGTTTCGTAACAAGAGATCATGCCTCACAAACGTGCCTGAATTTCTGCAAACATAAACGACAGGTGGAACGAGAGGCAAAAATGCCATCGGATGTCATTTACCAAGGTTTCCATAAAACGTTTGATAAAGTTCCCCATCTAAGACTAACAGAAAAATTAAAAGCCTACGGCCTGTCAAACAAATTATGTTCATGGATTGGTGATTGGTTAACGACTTGCAAGCACCGTGTAGTGAAAAATAATGAAATCATTAGACTGGCGAGAAGTAACCAGCAGTTCCTTAAGGGTCAGTTCTTTTCACTAATAATATCAATGATCTAGAAAATGGACTCGTTTTTAAAGTGGCGAAATTTGCAGATGACACGATAATTGGAGGTAAAGTTATTCTGAAAGCAGACTGTGAATCTATACAAAACTACCTGGATAAGTTCATGAATTGGAGTGAAAAATGGCAGATGACATTGCATATAAAAGACCGGAGACTATAAGGCAGTGAGGAAAGAAACACTTAGGACAAATCATGGGCCGGGAAACTGGGGTAAATTACCCCAAATTGGGTAACTCTAACAATCTGAGGGGTAATGCGTGCGGTATGAGAGGTAATGCGTGCGGTATATTACTGGTTTTTCACATAAATGATGTAAGTTTTAGTGAACAGTACGTAAAACCAAGTATCATGTATCGTGATATTTGTTGCTTAGCCGCCGTACTATTGACACATGTGTTCACAGACGTGGCTATTTTTTTTTTTTTTTTTCACGTTTAGGAGTAACTTCATTTTACTCAAATAAAGTTTTGGGTAATACCCTAACAAAGTTCCCCGACCCTAGGCTTGGGAAGACAATTATAGAGCTGATCAGCTACATACAAATCATGACACTCTGAGGCTTCCAGGTCAATTTTGCATTAGAAATTCGGACAGAAAGGGTAAGAATGTATAGCTATAGCGCCTGTATGTTGGCTGTTGTGGTGAAGCAGTGCATGCAGAGAGTTTAGAATATTTAGAGTGTGTGTGTGTGTGTGTGTGTGTGTGTGTGTTTGTGTGTGTGTGTGTGTGTGTGTGTGCGTGAGAGAGAGAGAGAGAGAGAGAGAGAGAGAGAGAGAGAGAGAGAGAGAGAGAGAGAGAGAGAGAGAGAGAGAGAGAGAGATGCAATATTGTGGTGCAGGGAAGGAGGTTGAAGGGAGTCATTGAGAAAAGTTTTATCTATATATCTACGTATTTACCTATCTTTTGCCAGATGCCTTAATCCCGAAAAAGTTGGCCACAAACAAATCACTTTCATGTCGCTCTATCCCCTGTCGTTTGACTGCCCTCCTTCCAATTTAAACTCCCTCCCTCACATCTCTCTCCACTCCACCCCTCCATCTCGTCATTGGTCCCCCCCTCCCCCTCTCGCCCTCCACCTAAATCACACTCTACTAGTCCCTCTGTCATTTTTCATCCTCTCTACTTGGCCATACAATCGCAAATTATTTCCCTTCACACTTTCAAACACATCCACATGAACACAATGCTCCTTTAAATACTTATATGTCTGTTTGTCACCTCATGTAACTCCATATGTTCCTCTCAAATAACTCACTTTAACTGCCCTTACTCTTGACTTGTGTCCCTCTAACAGGGTCCAAGCTTCACTTCCATACGTTAGAGTGGGGATCACAGTACTGTCATGTAGTTAATTTTTTACTTCCATGTTCACCTATTTCTTATCAATACCTTCAATGAACCAGCAACCTTTCTAACACGTTATACCCTTTCAAACTTTTCTCCATTAAAGTTCCACCCTAACTCGACACACTACCTAAGTACTTAAATATACTCACATTCTCTATTTCCTCACCATCCAGTCTCACTGTCCATATTCATTTCTCTCAAAGACCATAACTTTACTCTTATCTACTCTCACTTTTATATTCCGGTTCCTACATACTCGTACACTCACGGACTCATTCACTACGCCTTGCAGCTCACGTTCTTACCCACTTAACAGTACAGAATCATCGGCAAATAACAGAGAGAGAGAGAGAGAGAGAGAGAGAGAGAGAGAGAGAGAGAGAGAGAGAGAGAGAGAGGTGATGAGGTAATAAACACTTTTATTCTAACTTATTTAGAAGTTGTGTACGTGGAACAGGATATCCAGTCTGACACTCCCGCAGTTGTGTCGCTAATGGTGCAAGTTGCCATCTAATCATACGTTTTATTTAATTTCTTTATTTCTGTACTTATTCTTTGTTTAAACGTTGACATCCATATCATCATCATACCTAAAGTTCCATGAGTTTACACGTAAGAGGCAGACTCGTAGGTACGAAACCCTATGGTCAATATCACCCAAATTTCACTATTTTATAGATACTAAGAGCAGATTTTTAGCATCTATTTTCCTTGGCTGCACTAGTTTCTTAAGTGCATATATATTACACATGGTGTATACAACTTGTCTGAGTGGTTACATTCTTTTAATATTTTAAGTAGCTGAATACACAGCTACATAGATTCCTCTCTGTTCCTTTAAAATCTCCAGAAGTCTAACCACTCAGGCTGTAGTTCTTGTACCAGTTTCTGACTGAATATATCTTCACATTTTACCTTCCCGTCTTACAGCATTATTTGTCTTCTATCCATTGATTGATGTCATACCATCCTATCCGAGGACAAAGAAATACGACTACGCAACTGGTCTAAACTAAGTTGCAGTCCTTCCTTTCCTCCGCCCCATTCCCTTGTCATACAAACAATTTTTTGATTCATTTTTCTAGTTCAACCAAGATTACCGTTGTTTTTTCTTTGTTACTCAGTTGCTTCGTCATTTTATTGCTGCATCTGCGACCTGGAGTAAAAAGAAAATAAAAAGAGAACTACCGAAAGATACAATTAGAAATATATGTCTGACAAATTATTTTAGCTCTTCATTTTCTCCATTTCCCCTGCTGGGTAATAATCCTAAGCTCTGAGATATTAAGCATTTTTTTTCTGCCTATATGTGATTCTCATGATATGATGTGTCGTGGAATAATGTGACGGAAATGCCTTGAGTGTGAAGTAGACGCAGTGAGCTAGTAGGGAAACTTTTGTCGGTACATTTAAGAGTTCACTTTCATTCCACATTCCTAATACTAGTTCACTTATCCCTACAAACAACTGCACATGCCCGTCAGAGGTAAATGCATTTCAACCAGCCTGTCTGGTGACCTATAACCTTCAACACTTGCATATGCGTCACTACCATTCATCACTGTCGGCAGCAAGACAGCGACATGCAGTGTGTTCTCCACCTTCATGCTCACACTTCCACCATCTGTCACTGTCTTCACCTGAAACTTTCCCACACTCCCTCTCCCACTACCTCATGAATCCCGCCATTTCCATTAGGATATTCCAAGGCATATACACCTTTTTTTCCATGTCATTCTCCTTTATCATGCATCAGGTGACGATTATCTATTAGATGCCAGCATTCAGTGTTTTCAGGATACTTAACATTTTCTTTCACAAATCTTTATCTGTCTTGGCATTATTATGAACCCTATGACCATCTGAATGTGAACTCAATGCGCTGACAGCTTCCTTGTTTCTTTCAGTTAACAGAAAGGGAGCTAAAGACGCATAGCATGGCAGCAAACCCTCCCTGTTTTATCAGTGCAACTTTGTGGGGGGGGGGGTTCACTGTCCAGTACCTTTTAAATGATACATAGAAGGTAAATACACATCATATTTCCTAATCTACTCTGTGTTGCCAGGCAACCGGTGGCTTCAGCGCACACGTTTTTATGATGCACCATAATACATTGCATTTGCCCTGACCTCACTGAACTGTCCATCCGTGCAAAATGTGAACAGGCATGGTGCCACAACGCGTCCCCTCCGTAACACTATCCTTAAAACACGGTATGCGATTAGTTCGTCAGGTGCTGTATTTATCCAGTGCAATAAATGCCAAGTACAATTATATTTTCATTGATATTTGCAATCATCTGCACATGCGTATAATGTAACTATATGGTACCTGATGCTGCGTTTACCTGCCCACCCGGCATAAACTTTGCCAACAGAACACGAAGGCTGTGTACACTTGTACACTGAATAAAACTGCATATACGTTATCCGTGCATGTTCTGCAGACTACTATCATATGTATTTGACGAAAAAATATTGCAGTATATTTAATGGCCCAACCTTTCCATTAGCAGCTGTGTTTTTATGAGGATGCAGGAATAGATTTTTTGTTACTCTTTTCTACCTTAATCAATGGTTCTAAATGTACATGCACATTAAAACAGATTAATCTTCCTTGGACGTCAGGAGCTGCTTTTTAGGATATGATCGACACTCATCTTCACGAGTCCTTTTTTAAATCATGTGTAGCCAATATAGGCTAAGCAGTTCGTATTACCCGCACGTTATCAAAAATATATTAGCAGAGTACATAGGAAAAAAGGAGTGGAGATGTTCATGGTGAATAACCAAAACAGTATAGTCCTTTCCTTATCCCTCACTGTTCCCCATTTGCTTCTCCACAGTCATCTTGCAACGCTATCAGGCAGTGAACACGCTTAGAATTAAATTTGGATGCTGGATGACAATTGCATTCAGAGGAAGTAAACCCCTGGCGGGTAAGGGGGCTAATTTTTTCTGATACTGACTCAGCCGCAACTGGCTATTCCCACTACATGGAGCATACATTGGAGATCCAGAGTTAATGTGGATAAGAAGAAGAAAAGAGGCTTGAATGCTTCTTCAGTTCCCATAAACGGCACTTTCCTTCTTGAAATAGTTCTGTAGACGATAATATAAGTTGCCTTTGATGCAGTATCAATACTGCCAGCCGACCTAAGTGTCAGATGGCATTACTGTCAGGATAACAATAGTTAAGTAGCTCCATTACTAGCCTGCATGGACTACTGAATAAAATTCGTGGTTAATTTTGGTCTGTGCAAATAACGCTGAACCTGTTAACTCTGATTAAATCAGTATGATAACTATAGGCCCATTTAGACCCCATTGGGTCTAGCGGGTCAGTACATGTCTGTTCAGTCCATTAGGTCCAAACAAGGAGTATGGAGTCACAAGGAAGCATGAGCTTCACGCAGCAAAGTGGGGAGGAATGTAATACCCTCTTGTGTGGCTGAAAGACAGCACCGTCAGTTAGTTGTCGTCTGCTGCAGGCTGCAGGGTATGTAAACAATCATACTCTCACCACAGTGGCAGTGGCCATCATGCCACCTTGCCCATGACACCAGTGCTGTGTATGTGGGAGGCAAAGGAAACTGCATCCCTAAGTATGGTTACACTTGTTCCCCAAGGATACTGGACGGTGAATAACCAGGTGTTAATTTTTAATTATACAGCATAAAGGTAGTGCTCATCTTCAAAGGAATGTTAACAGCGACGGAGTGTTAAATGTTTTCTGTGAAATTGTTATTATTGTGATCAGTTATATTTTAATAGAGGGATGGCTACATTTTAGTCCAGCACCAAATAGATAATCATTCAAGCATACCCACTTAGGTAAACAGTTAAAAGAGTAAGACGCACAGTACCTGTACTCAGTGAGAGTGCAATGTATTTGCTGATACTTTGGTTCTTGTCAGTTTCTTTCGTATACCTTGTGTTACCAGTGGATAATTGCAGTTGTTACTGGCCGCCACCCGGCCACTGATCTGGGGGCTGACTAGGTGAAACCCAGACTTTAAGATGTTTATCTGAGCAAACCGTGTGATGTCGCTCTTAGCCGCAACCTATCTCGACTGACCCTGAATCAAGTTACCACTAATACTGACTCAGCTGCGACCCAATTTGGAGCTCGGCGTATCAGCAGTGATAAGGATGAACCCGTATCAAACTACAGAGAGAGAAGGTAGGTGATGTCGAACCCAAGTGATAAGGACCGCCCCTATAGAACGCGATGGCTAATCCAGTAAGAATGGCCTGTCCCCTTCACGCGATGATTGGAAATACAGTAGATATAGTGTTGCTGTATGACTGGTCAGTGGAGGAGAAAGGCGTGGCTACAGGGATATATCGGCTGGCTACAGGTGGAGGAAGCCTTACTCTCAGCTCCAGCATCTTCCAAGTCCCTCCCGTAAGTTTGTGATAAGGTGTATGAAGTGCTCCAAGACGTCGACTCGAAAGTTAAGAATCAGTCTTTATGTTAACTTGTACATAGCAGACTAGTAACGTAACTGTTTCCATTCAGTACTCTATTAGCTGAAGTGTCTGACTTATCTTGTTTGAGTATGTTTGTAGGATATTTAAGTTAGAAGTGTCCCACAGTGCACATGTTAATTATACACGTATAAAAGAACCCTATTCGTACAGGATCCTCATCGTGAGAGGGTTAATGAAGGTAATAATATGTAACATCTTCATGTTCAAAAAGTCTTCCTTAAATCAAATAAAATCGTCAGGTGTAGGCGGTGATAAAATACAAGTGCCGTCCACAGGTTACAAGGGTAATGGTCAGCACAGGAGTCTTTTATACAGTATTCTTGTATCTTTCACTCTGATAACATCATTTGCTGTATTCCTATTTACTCACCAAAGAGACTTTTCGAACGGGAGGAGTCAGATACAGTTCTTTATACCACCTGATTAAGACAAATCTTCCGAAACTGAATAAAATACTTTGGAGGCAGTATTGTAATAATATTACATGAGTGTTGGAGCTGAAAATGTAAGATACAGTGTTAATTTACTCCTTCACTACTAAGTCCTTCCTAAGATAATATACACTGTTTGGCCATGGTCCAAATAAAATAAACTTATTATCTCTCTTAAGAGGTTAATCAGTTCATCCCAAAGATATTTTTTATGCATTAATCTTGCTTCTATTATTAACTTTATTTCGGTTACAAGACACCTTACATAATGGTGGAGCTTCACACAGGCTATTAGTAGATAATATACAGGCCTGAAGAATCTCAAGGACGATTCCCCAAAATTATATATAATATTCAGAAGGAAACAACAACAGACTAAAATATAAAATCTTCGGGCTGAAAGGGTTAAGTAATTGGAGTGGAGGCACTGAAGCTGACAATATCATGCTTGGTAATGGATTCGGTGCACTCAGTGTTGATTCATATAATGGAACCAGTAATCATTTCAGGAAAAATTCCAAAAACAGATGTTCTGCAAACACCTACGAGTAAACATCATCAACGAAGTGCCATAAATAAGGCTTCCTTGGAGGATTCAAAGACCTTACAGCAGTAAAAATGATGATACAATACTGTTGTAAGTGGAGGAGTTAATGAATATATATTATGTTATCTACACACACACACACACACATTATATGCTAATATCTATATCTAACTTATATCTCTCTATGTCTGTCTATGAATCTATCTGTCTACCTATCTACCTGTCATATATATATAGGTAGATAGATGGATAGATAGATAGATGGATAGATAGATATGTGTGTGTGTGTGTGTGTGTGTGTGTGTGTGTGTGTGTGTGTGTTTATATACACTGTATACAGACCCCCCAAGTGGCAGCCAGACGCAGACAAGACGGGAGTCAGAGAGACGGACAGAGTTTGGTGGTGAGTCAGTCCATGAATCAGTCAGGCTGGCAGTCACTTGGCCAGCTCACATACATACATGCATGAGGTGAGAGGCAGAGGCTGGCAAATGGACAAGCCAGCGGGCTGGAGGAATAACAACAAACAGGTAGGCAGACAGGGTGTTTATTCTGCTGTGCTAAGACGTAGGAGAAGAGTTAATTTGGTGAGATGATTTGTGACATCTACGTCGTCTTTCTGTGTGTGGCATTAATATTTGCATGTATGTTATTAATGCAATCGAAGTCAGTCCCAACAATACGTCATTCAAAAAAATACCGGTACAATGGTGACCATTTCATGATCAAACAACTCTGGCATTGCTGAGTATTCCAGCTAACAGTGAGAGACTGTTTTCTAACGAGGGAGAGAGTCAGACGTACCTCAGCGCGTTAAGGACAAGTAAATAACAAGAAACGGAAAGTATTCTCATGGGCTTGGGTGCTTTGAAGGGCGTATACGAGGCTCTAATGTGGCGTGAGGGCGGAGGGTGTATTGTGGCCTTAGGAGGATATTTATTAACATGTAAATATGACACGTCACTATTCTTCCGTATGCTCTGTATTATCTAAGTTGACATAAAAAAAACATATTATTAAGGTCAGTAAATTCAAGTAGGCTGGAGCGGGGGGCATGGTTGTGGGTTGATTATTCTCAATGAACTTTTTTTTTTTTTTTCACGTCAAACTATCCCTCTCCTGGTTGATAAATATTGACTACTGCGTTCCATACAACATTAGGCTTTAGTAATGAGCTGTGAATGAATGACAGAAGCTTGATGGAGTTAAAATTCTCTTGTATGCATTTAATGCAATCTACGACCATATCTAGTTCACGAATATAATACCGGCAAGTTAGTAATACTTTGTTCAGTACTCTTGTGGACTTAGCAGGCTTGGGGGAGGGGTGCTATCCTGGCCTAGACAATATCTTTATTAACTATTTATTTCTACATATGATACGTCAGTACTCGTGTTAACAAATTAAACATTTGGATAAACCACGATGACGTTTGAAAAAAAAAATAGTAAGTAGGGAGGCCGCCAAGCTTGGAGGTGGCTCATTATAATAAGCTTAGATCTGTCCCGAGGAACTTTGTGTTTGCTTCTGCACGTATCACATTTATATTCGTTTCGAGTTTCATATGTTGTGTCTGTTCACACAGAGATAAATAATATACAAGAGATATACAAGGTCAGAGGAATAACCAGCAACAGGTGGACTGTCATGCCGGGGTGTAATTTGCTGACTTACGCATTGGTAAAAGGAAAGACAGGGAAATGGAGAGAATAGTGATAAATACAGCTTACATGAGTACGTTTGTAAATCAACAAGTAGACAACTATATGAGATACAGAGGTTCAGAATAAAAAGTAATGCTTTCTGAGAACATACAACGTACAACACGTCAACACTCAAGTCACGGCTCGATACTCAGCCCGTGTTATTGTCGTAGATATTGCCATCCACCACAGTGCAAGTATTGTTTGAGCACCAGTTGATTTACATGAATATTTTACCATATAAAACTTGAACACGTTGGCCTACGCATTGTATGTAAGACATATGTGCCAGAATATCAACAGCTTTGATGTTATTTGAAACCAAGAATGAGTTTCTTTGGGTTACAGAAAACAAGTACTACTATTATATTCAAGTTCACACACACACACACACACACACACACATACACACACTGTGTGTGACATGGGGACATATTGTTCATGTACACCCTCTCCGGGACTAAGAAGTCTAATTATATGTGGACAGACTAACAGATTTGTCATCATCATCATCAACCGGACCTCCTTTCCCACTCTAGGGCAGATTTATACCGCTGTAATTATAGTAAGTTCTTATCCACCTTCTCTTCTGTTGATAACCCCAAATGCATTATCTATTATTCAGTTCTCAGTACAGCCTAGAATGTTGTCATTCACATCCTTCGGCTATATGAGAAAGAGCAGTCCTTGATGCTTCACAAGGCAGACTCACTACATCGTATTTGAGTTTGCAAAGACGATTTATTCATCAGACGATACTGATCGACAGGGAGAAATTCATAGATTCAATGAGCTTAGAAAAATAAAAAAGGAAGTTCTTGGTGAAAGAAGTGCAGGTGAAGGATGTTTCACCATATTATTAAGGTTGTCACAGAAAGCTTCGAAGCACCACCTCCATAATATACCCTGTTAAACGTTATTACACGTTACTTATACGCCTTAACATTCTCGTGTATGTTACTCAAGTGGTTATAATATCTACATAGTCTGCATCAGTGGCATACACGGGATAAGGGATCATAACGTGCTGAATATAAGCAAAGGAAGAGGAGTTCTGACGTCCCCAAATACATTTAGAATATGACCTTATATAAATGATAATGTTCGTAGGAAGAAATTTACCAGAAATCCATATCAGTTTACCTTAATAAGTGGGAGAATGTAATACAATATGTTCACTAACGCCCTCATGGTCAGGACAACTCTAGTATTCGCATCCACGTAACGCCAGGAGATCTTAGTAGGCTGACTGTCAGCCATAAGTGAATGAAAATGTTAATATTACCACGTTTAACCCAGTTATGGTGGGAACAGTTTTGTTTGGTTGAGATACAGAACACAAGGTAAAAGTATACCTAAATGATGCCTTACCAGCCATTAACGATAAACACAAACGTGTATAACAACGTTCACAGTTTTAGTGGAAGCAGAATTTATATTAATGGGACACTTAATCTCGTCCCAAATGAGTGGATATCTCCTGTGCTGAATATGAGCCCCTTTGGTTCATAAGTTGTGGCTGTGCAACAATTAACGTGGCCAGATATTATATTCATCTGATTTTTTTCTTCTTTTGCATCACAAGGACAAACTGCTTGAATCGGGTGATGTATTTTTTTTTTTTTAATGTATTCCTGTTACATCCTGACACTTACATCCTGCTTGGGAAGGACCTCTTATATTAAAGTATGTTATGAAGGCTGTGTGCCCAACTGAATTATATCCATTGGAAACAGCAAGCATAAGGCTGAAAGACATCAATGGAAAAAATGGATTATTTTGATAATGATGAAATACTTGATTCACTGTGTTGACAGGGTTGATGGAAGTGACAACGAACACATGATTGTCAGCGTATTACCAAGAGATGTGAGAATAGTAAACACAGAAATCATTTGCTCTTACTTTTCGGCTATTTCAAACGATATCGGCGATTTCTTTTCCTTTAATATCTCTCTTTCCTGCTCTCCGTTACAACAATTCTTCTCTTTGTCTACTTCCTCTGTCGTCATTTATCAGTTTACTTTACAATCCCAAATTAAATCACTGTCTTCCATCTGATTCTCATTGTCTCATAATTCCTTTTAATTCCATCACCCAGCCGTCATCTACTCTTATACCCATTTCCCTCACCTGTCCCTCAGCTCTCCAGTAGCTCATTAATCAGTGTGTCTTCCTTTTCCTTTATTTTTCTTTCTTCCCAGTTCATCACTTTCCTCTCTGCATTCCTTCTTATGTTCCCTTTCAAACTTTGCATTACTTGGTATTTTTTTTAATTTCTCTCCATTAATTTTACTTCCCTCCAGTGTACCACTTCCCTATCGTCTCTAGTTATCTATTAGCCATCTCTCTCACCGTAGCTTTAATCGGTTCCTCATTTCTTCTCCTTTGTCTTTCCTTGATTTATTATCCATTTTTTTTTTTACCTGTTTACCTCTGCTAATACTATTCTTACAATCCGTTTATTCATTGTCATCTTTAAATCCTTCTACCCTGTGGCTTTCATATCAAAATCTATACACTGTTCTTTATGTTTCAGTTCTTCTCTAAGACAACATCTTTGGTCAGTGTTCTTTACCTCGTTTACTAAATCGTGTATCTTCCTATTATACCACGTCATAACTGTACCGTTTCTCCATAACCCTCATTTATCTTCCAATTCTTTCAGTCGTAGTCTTCTTTTCTGTGTGTGTGTGTGTGTGTGTGTGTGTGTGTGTGTGTGTGTCTCTCTCTCTCTCTCTCTCTCATACAAATGTCCTACACGCCCTCAGCCTTCCATTCAATCCCTGTCTCTTTCCTAATCCTATCCTTTATTCCTTCCTTCCTTTCTTCCCGTCCTTCTATCCTTGTTTACTTCTGGTTTGCATTATTCATTTAATTCGCTTCCTCCTTCTCTTATCTCTTCCCTCATTCCTTCTTTTCACTCTTTTCACTCTTTCCCCGCCCCCTCCCCTCTGCCCTTTACCATTCCTCTTTCCAAATCCTTGCCTTTATTCCTTCTCCCTCCTTCACTCCTAACCCTGGCCCCTCTTTCATCCCTGCTGATGTCCACCTCCCAGCCTCAGCTTCCCTGCTCTTCTCATAAATCTTTCCCTCCGTGTTTCACTCAGTCTTAACCCTTTCGTTCCCTCTTTCACTCAGTCTTAACCCTAGCCCTTCCTCTTCCACTCAGTCTTAACCCTTTCGTTCCCTCTTCCATTCAGTCTTAACCCTTTCGTTCCCTCTTCCATTCAGTCTTAACCCTTTCGTTCCCTCTTTCACTCAGTCTTAACCCTCTCCCTCCCTCTTCCACTGTCTTAACCCTCGCCCTTCCTGTTTCACTCAGTCTTAACCCTCGCCCTTCCTGTTTCACTCAGTCTTAACCCTCGCCCTCTCTGTTTCACTCAGTCTTAACCCTCTCCCTCCCTCTTTCACTCAGTTTTGACCCTTTCTCTCCTTTCACTCAGCCTTGACCCTCTTTCTCCTTCTTTCAATTAGTCTAAACCCTCCCGCTTCCTCTTTCACTCAGTCTTAACCCTCTCTCTCTCCCTCTTTCACTCAATCTTAACTGTTTCCCTCCCTCTTTCACTCAGTCTTAACCGTCTCTCCCATCTTTCACTCAGACGCAACCCTCTCCCTCACACTTTTACGCAATTCCTACCCTCCCCATCCTTCATTTCCTCCCTCATCCCTTCGCTCCATCTTTCCCTCTCATCCACTCCCTCCTAGCGTCAGCCTCCCTCTCCCACCGTTCATTCCTATACACCCTCCCATCTTTCCTCTAAATCTTCATCTTTCCGGCCTTCTGACCACCCTCCTGAAACCATCTCTCCCTGTCATATCCTTTTCATTTCCTCCCCTGGCCTCCTCCTTCCAACTCACTGCTTTCCTCACTCTCTTCTTCACTCAGTCTTCCCTGGCCCCTTCCTTCCTTCCTTGTACAACCCTAACCCTTCCTTTATCTTTTCCTCTCTCTCTCTCTCTCTCTCTCTCTCATCCCCTTTCCCCTGCCTGCCGCCCGAGTGACATCAACCGCACCCATAAACAAAATAAAAACTCAATCCGGTGCCCATTAATTTTAACCCCAATTGTTCCTGAGTTTTCTTTCAAGAACAACTTTCTGCTTCTGCCTCGACGCTCCCTTCTGCTACTGATACTTATGCTTCTACTTCCACTATTTGTCATTTTATTACTACTACTACTACTACCACTACTACTGCTACTATTACTGCTACCCCTTTTCCTCTTGGAACTCCTCTTTTCCTCTACTCCCTACTTCTGTTTTTATTCTTCATATATCTGCTTTTCCTCCTACTGTTGCTGCTACTCTTCCTTTTTTCTGCTCCACCGACTACTCCTGTCCCTTCCCTCACTACTCCTGTCCCTTCCCTCACTACTCCTGTCCCTTCCCTCACTACTCCTGTCCCTTCCCTCACTACTCCTGTCCCTTCCCTCACTACTCCCACTCCTCTACTTATGCTCCTCTTACCAGTATTTTCTCTCCTGCAAGTCCGACTCCGCTTCTTGAAGTCCAGATATCCTCCTACTTACCATAAACCTCCACATGTCACCACTTTGGCACCAGCACCCACCGTCCATATTGAATACATGCAAGAACTGTCTCATACAGGACTGATATATTACAATAACCGGGGGTACTTTCACGACATGTCGGCGGACCATATCGTAGGTCAGCAGAGCCCGACTTAACGATGTTCACACCAGTAAACTGTTCCCTGCCACAGTCGGGATCCGAACCCTCGTCCAGTGGGACTGCAGACCAGCTCTCTAGTGACTCTGCCGCGGCCTTCTGCTGCTCCTCCTGCTTCTGCGTCTCCTGTCGCTACTCTCTCTTTTCCCTTCCCAGCTTCTCCTCCTACCTCGGCGCTGCCAGCACTCGTACCTACCCTGCCTCTACAACAGACTGCCACCCAAATCCACTCATCTGTGACATACCTCTCTGTTCTCTTTATATTCAGTTTAACATTAACGAAACTTACCAAGTTTCTTTCAACTTTGTTCCTCTGTTTCCTTCCCTTTACCTTTTAGTCTTGTTCTGTCTGCTTTCCCTTCGCCACTCTCCAGTTCCCTCTTCTCTTTGACCTTCTTACTTTCTTCTCATATATTCTCCGTCCCCATCAGTTCTTCAGTCTCTCCATATTTTTCTTCCTTTCGCCACTTTTCCCTTCTAATTTTTCTTCATCATGTTCTCTCCCTCGCTTTTCACTCTTATCCTCCTCCGTCTGTTCCTCTCCTACTCTTCTTCAAACTCCATTGTCATCTAACGTCTTCCTCTTTTCCTTTATTCCTCTCACGGTTGTCTTCCATTCACCTTCCACCTCTCATATTCTGTCATATTCGTTCTCCTCTTCATCCGGTTGTCTCTGTTTCTCTTCTCACCTTTGCATTCCTGCGTTCTCTGTTTTTCCCGCTGTCGATATTCATTCATCCTCCTATATTCGCTGGCGCTCCCCTTCGCAAGCTTCGTTATCTTTAATATCTCTCTCTATCTCTCTCTTCTATATATATATATATAATTGATAGCGTGAAACAATATGTCTAGAGTGTTGAGAAAAGTTCAAGAGAATAATATACCTGGTGTGGAGGTAAACTAAAGCCCACTGATTTAATTCATTACCGTTGATGAATACCTCGTTTATCCCAGACACACACCTTGAACTACACAATACACTCCAGCAATGACACTCCAAAACTAAATGACTTTTTTTAGCTTTAATTAATACTAACATTGCATGAGCATAAGAGTGTTGAAATGACAAATCAAGTACTGTACGTCATTAATGGAATGGGGAAGGCGGTGGCTGAATCGGTAGACAGGCGGCCTGCAGTTCAAATGGACCTAGGATCGAATCCCGGCCGGGGCAGGGAACAGTTTAAGGATTTGAATTTCATAAAAAGCAAATTTTACATTTCTACCGGAAGACCCGCCGACATGTAAAAATACCCCCGCTAATACTAGCACACCAGTCCTGTATAAGACAGCCCTAGCATGTATTCAATATGGACGATGGGTGTAAGCGCCGAAGTGGTGACATGTGGAGCTGTGTAGGAGGATGTGGCGTGTGGAGGTGTGTAGGAGGACTACTGGGCCTTGGAAAGCTCTTACCTGGAGTCGGACACGTAAAAAAAAAAAAAAAGTGGGATGAAGAAGTAGCTGTGGTTGCGCCAGCTGTAACCAGAGTGAGGTAAGGTATTGCAGGGACTCTACTGCACTTGGCTCAGGCCAGACAACGAGGTCGTTTGTTTCACATACATGAATTAACTAAATGAAATCGTGACGGCCAGAGATGCCTTTTGGCTGCTGTGTTTGCGGGACCAAGTAGACTCATTTTAGGGGATGCCTTTGTCACGGGGTTTTTTAAAATAAAAGCAAATTATTAAATGATAATGTTCAGTAATGCTGAACAGCAGGAAAAAAAATTGTCTTCCTAAATCAAGCAGTGATTACTTTATACCGGCTTGCTTCCCCGATTTTCTCAGAACGAGAATTTATAAACTTTCTCAACAGTACACAGCAGAGACTAATTACTCACAAATGCTGATTATTAGTACTGTTAGCCTCTGGAGAAAGTTACTTCACCCCTGACAATAAATAACTAATACTATTAATAATATCAGGTTCTTGCTGATGCGTAACTCCTAGAAGGCACAACGGATTTTAAGCTTAATACAACAAGACTGGCCTAAGTACCAGTTATGAATAGCAAAACGTTTATGCAAGCTAGGAGCTATAAGGGAAATAAGCTTTATTGTGGAGAAATGAAACACGAGTTTACATTACATTAAGCTCAAGAAAAAGAACTGTTAAATTTATTGATTACAAAGAAATAAATTTAACGTTACATTTCAAATGAATGCAAATAAAGAGATCGCACTCACTCACTCACTCAAGAGCTAAATTCTTACGCCTAGGAAAAGCACCTTAACTAAACTCTTAAGTCTAGGAAAACGAAAAGAAAATACTGGTCATTGAATGTGGTGTATCACCGAAGAAGGGTGGGAGCCTGGAGAACTGTAGTCTAGTGGTGTCTGGGTGCTAGCTGACCTCTCACTGCTGGAGCACAGAACCTCACTCCGTCACGACAGACACTTGACTAACTAACTCGTGGGAAAGAAAGGGAGCGCTATGGCCGCATTTTTTTTAACGGTCGAGGCAGGCAGGGGCGAACAATAAAGAAACAATAATATCGCTCAGTAGAGCACTTAATGACGTGCATTAGATCGGTCACTTTTGAAACAGTGACGAATGTTTTGAAAAGTATACCATCGAAATGGAGAGAGAAACGGTTAACTGAGCGATACACAGTGAGTTTTCCACTAATAGTTCGTGGTTTCTCACAAAAGGAAAATGTCGCGAATTTGATTCGTGACAGCCTTAAATGTGCAGAGTTCTTCCTGGGAGGTTAGTTCAGCCGGTGAGGTTGTTATTGTACACTAACTCTAGTAAAGTGGGACAGAGGGGGTCATCTTGGCAGAAGATATACCTCCTCATAGCTATACAACATGAACAAGTAAGTCACACTCACTCATGGGCGCTTTTAAGATAGAAGCCAGTTTTACAATTCTGAGTCAGGAGCTGGACAGTTACCCACAAGGGAACGAAGTAAAGCTCCACAAAGACAGTCTTATCCCCAGTCCTAAACTGGACCTGCTTCAAAACATTTAAGTGGATACTTCCAGATAGACTTCTTTTCATCGCAGGAATTACCTTCTCAGCTGAAAGGGTTGATGACGACTATACCTAACTATTCCCAGCTTCACCTCACCTGAACACATCGCCTGGAGATTGCAAGATAAAAATAAATAAGTTCTCAGGTTGAAACGATTAACCTGTTCTGCAGGATTAATAATTATTACCAAGATCCATCACAATCTCGCTATAATCTTTTATTCCTTAAGTTTTATTAAAGTACTATTTCAATAATTATACAACATGCAGGGCAGGACGGCCCTGTATTGAAATTCTTGTTAATGCACATTGGTTTAATAATGTCAGTTTTCGCATTTTTATATTCTTCGGTCTAATAGTTCATATTGAAATAGAGTTTTTGTTGAACCATTTTATACTCAGTGTCTAAGTACTGAGTAATGAATTGATAAATCCAATAATCCAGGAGACAAATGTTGAGAACAAGTTGATAATCATGGAAAATGACGGTGCAGAAATATCCTCTTCTGGAAAATGACGGTGCAGAAATATCCCTTTCAGCTCATTAATAATCAGGTGCTCAGCTGTACAGTATCATTATTATCGTATCTTTTTCCTTACTGCTTCCATCGGCACAGCGAAACTACATTTTTTTTTTTCTTCTCGAGATGACTCGTCCGATCAGGAACTATTTTCCTCTCGTGGTGTCAGTCTCAAGACGCGGCAATAACTGCGCCAGGGTACACACCGCCCTGTCAGTCCACACACGCCTGGCCTCGCACTCTTCCAGAGTTACTCAACCAGACACGCCGAACTTTTCCTGAAACAAGTCACACTGATATCATAAAGACAGTATCAAATTAACTACTTCCAATTGGACACTGAAGTTCATTTAAATTTGTCAAGATTCTTTTTCAGTAAATGGTCATTTTCATGTGAAATACTATTTTTCTGAAGTATGTGGCTGTCTCTTATAGCTGTCAACTCCATTTTTTCAGGTATATCCTTATTTCCAAGAATATTATATTCAGACTAAAGTAATGACCACTTTATTGTAAACTTTGACACTGCTGAGCATTCTTACTAATATTAAGTGCCTTTAAAACCTAACTGTACAATGAGCATTGTTCTGAAAAAAATGGTAATGCAGAAATTACACAAACGAAACTTGAAGATCCTAATATAACAGCCAAAGCCACGCCCTTCCACAACTACTGTAGCTTCCTTCACACTTAACCATAGGAAACTTTAGGAAACTTATCATGGTCACTTACAAAATATAAGGATTTGAAAGATATTTTAAAGTTTAATATAACCACTTGAAAAGTTAAAAACAGAAGAAATGTATTCCTATCTACAACGGCCAGATTTGGTTTAAAAAGTCTTAAAGGCTAACGCTTTTTTTTTTTTTTTTTTTTTTCATGCATGGAAGATGTAAACAAAGGCCAGAACCCCACAAGATTGTTTCCTCCAAGAAAAATTAAAAACAAAACAGCAGAGCCAAATTGAAGAACAGTTCATTTCGAGATGCCTGGACTCATTATGTTTAAAAGACTGGAGGTCATAGTACAGACAAGGGAAGACAGTTCCATAGTTGGCATGTTACATACATGAAGGACTGGGGGTAACGGTTAACTCTTGCATTAGAAGCTGGATAGACAAGGGATGAGAGTTAACTGGCAGACGGGTGCAACGCGCCCTCCATAGTGGTGCAGAGATGCAAGCAGACGGTTCAGCGGAACAATGACCATCGGAATAGAAATAAAACACAGATAAAGATGCAGCAGAGCGATGAAGAGACATTAACTGAAGGGAGTCAGTAAGAGGAGGAGAGTTAATGAGACGAAAAGCCTTTGAATGCACCTTGAGAAGATCTGTATGTGGGAAGCCTCCCCACACATGATAATTGTACTCTACTCAGGGGCGAATAAAACCCTTGTATAAAGTCAACAACTGTGAGGGGGTAAAGAAGACACTGAGTCGAGTTAGCACACTTAGCAAAGATTTGTAAGAGCCATTTGTAAGACCCATTTCCATAAAATTCCTTTTGAAGTGCTGGGGAACCTGAGGGTAGACACCACAGTCCAGTGACATTACCGGTGGATGACCAGCCTGCTCTCCTTGATGGCATTATATGGCTCGTGAAAACACTACACATATCCACATGATGTACAACACAAGACAGCATGAAAATATGTGAATGTATGTGTGTGAAAACCAATGTGAATGTTAGAGTGTAAAAATAACCATGAATGTACAGCACTTGTGTGTGTGTTTGTGTGTGTGTGTGTGTGTGTGTGTGTGTGTGTGTGTATCACAACATGAATGTGTGAATGTACATCAGTGTTAGTGTATGGACATGGAATATTTCTCTCTCTCTCTCTCTCTCTCTCTCTCTCTCTCTCACACACACACACACACACACACACACACACACACACACACACACACACACACACACACACACGCACAGACTATCAGTTGGTGTGAATGTGTTAACTTATGATTGTGAATTTTTGTTTGTCTTTATAGTTAGTGGTTTTACTGTGAGGAGCGCTAAGTGCACAGTGAGGCTGGATGGTGAGGAAATGGAAAACGTGGGTGCATTTAAGTACTTGGGTAGTGTGATGAATAAGGATGGAAGTTTGGAGGATGAAGTGCTTGTGAGGGTACAGCAGTGAAGAAAGGTTACTGGTTCACTGAAGGCAGTGGTAAGAAATAGGCAGGTGAACATGGAAGTAAAAAGGTCTCTGCATAATATTGTGATCCCACTCGTATGGAAGCGAATCCTGAACCTTGTTGGAGGAACACAAGTCAAAAGTGAGAGCAGTGGAGGTGAGTTATTTGATGGGAGCATTATAGTTACATGGAGAGAGACTGACGATTGAGGATGAAAAGGAGCTTTTCGGTGTTCATATGCGTGCAATAGAAAGCGTCAGGAGAAATTCAATGAGGTAGTTTGGCTATGTGGAGAGGATGGAGAGTGAGAGAGTAACCAGGAGGGTGTATGTGAGTGAGGTGGAGGGGGAGAAAGAGGAGGAGACAAACGATGAGATGGAAGGATGGAGTAGAAAGATATATGGGAAAAAGGGGAGTGTAAGTTGTGGGGATGACAGCAAAATGGTAGGGGGAGTAGGGTGACATGGAGGCAATTTGTATGTGGCCACCCCTTGCGGGATTAAGCCGTCTAGTTACTGACAGATAGATAGACAGACAGATGATAGTGAATGCGTGTGCATACTATGTGTGAATAAGCGAATGAGAATATGACTATTTTGATCTGAATGTAAGTTTGTGAATGTGTGTGTGAGCATGAGTGAATTTGTGTATATGAAGATAGATATGTGTATTGGACTGAGTGTGTGTGAATGTGAATGCAAATGTGTGAAAGTGAATTATATTATAAAGTCTGATTTCTGTTTGGGTCCTCAATCATCCCATCAACTCTGTTTTCTTTACGTATTCGTTCTCTCTATAAACCCAGCCTCATCCCGTGTGTGTGTGTGTGTGTGTGTGTGTGTGTGTGTGTGTGTTCACATTCATACCCTCTCAGTATACACAGCCTCGCCCCCATTTATACGTATGGCGTCGCTTTCATCCCTTGCGGCTGCAGATTGACAGAGAAGCCATAATAAGGATTCGTACCCAGGTCCTCTCATTGTTAGTGTGGACGGCTGTCCAACTGGCCTCTTGGTCTACAATGGCTGCCTCGAACCAACGCCTCTTTTTCCCCTTCTTTTACTGGGACAAAAGCTGGCGGCGAGTGAGAGGGAGAAGTGAAGGACTGAGGGCAAGGAGGAAACATAATATGAGAGGGTATGAGAGTGACAGTGATCTGTGGTTAGAGGGAAAGGCAGAGAAAGACTAAGAAGAAGGTGCAGAGATAAGGTGAGATAATAATATAGGAGAGAGTTTTGGGTTGTAACTTATTAGGGACAAAATGCATAGAGAAGAGAGGTGAGAGCGAGGAGAAGACTTACTGAGACAGAATGGTGTGTCACTGAGCGGACGTTGCTCAGTATGTACAGGAAAGTCTGGAAGTCCATTTGACTTGGTCACCTCTCAAAGAAAGTGACATGTGGCAGAAGAATTATATACAGTTTCAGAGCGAGTGCCATTCGAGTTTTTATGAGGCTATTTTTTTATGTTTCCGATTCTGAGCATCGATAAAACATATTCCCTGTTACCCAGCGCAGCGGTTTTCTTATGTGCAGTACAGCTTGTCACACACTATCACATGACGTTATATAACAACACTGGTGCTAATACCATCCAGGTCTCGGTGAATACTTGTATGGTCTATCTCATTCAGAACTGATGTGATGGTATTATCAAGGACGTTTTTTATGACATGTTTGTGGGTCGTGTAGAAGAAGTCAGAAGTCAGTTTTCAAATAATTCAATTCCCTACACTGTTCCCTACCCTAGCCTGAGGTAGAGTTTGTGTCCTTCAGTCTTATTAATCAACTTGGTTACGAGAAGATAATTTAAGGCATTCCTAGGTCAAAAATACTTTGCATAACCCTTTAGCTACAGAAATATTCCTTATGGTGAGTAGCATCGCCTGGCTTTCTACGCCCCTGTAGGGCCGTCCCATGCAGTGATAATTGTTTCATTATGGTTGACAGCAAATCGCTGTATGGAGGTTTGGTTCCCGGATGGACGCCACAGTTACGTCTCTCCATCGAGTTGACAGGGATTATTGTAATAGGTTCCACAGCACCCCGTTAGTGTTATATATTTACCATTGGGTGTTTTATTTCCTCGGTTACAAAGAACTATTAGGCTTGCCACTCGGGGCAGAACCACCTGAAGTTCAAAATACGTGAGAGGAAGGATTAGAGAAATAGGAGGAGAGGATGTCGGACGCAGATAAATGTGAAAGGATGATGATTACCACCACCTGGGTGAGGGAGGCAGTGGCTCAATCGATAAAGAAGTTGCCTGCAGTCCTACCGGACCCGGGTTCAAATCCCCGCTGGGACAGGGAACAATTTAAGGATCTGAATTTCTTAAAGCAGACGTTACTGATCTACCTGAAGACCCGCCGACATGTCTTAAAAATACCCCCGCTAATACCAATACACCAGTCCTGTATGAGACAGCCCTAGCATGTATTCAATATGGACGGTGGGTGTTAGCGCCGAAGTGGGGACATGTAGAGGTGTATGGTATGCTGGAGGACTACTGGGCCTTGGGAGCAGGCTGCGAAGCCTATGCCCAGAGTCGGACACTTAAAAAAAAAAAAAAATGCCACCTTAAGATACGTTAATTATTCACCCCAGGTTTGGGGATATCGTAGCCATTTCAACCGTTTGGTTTTTATCTCGCTTTCTTTTAAATAATATAGTCATGTAAATCGAAGTGCTTCCATAGCAGTCTGTATCCTGTCTACATCATCTTCATGACTGCTGCCATCACCCTCACACCACCACACCTTTCTCATTCCCACCTCTGCATGCAACCTGCCATCAAAATTCCTTCACTCCAGCTCTAACTGTACTTTACGCAAAGGAAAATGTGACATATAAAACCATTTTTTTTTATTGCATAGGATAATGGTCGTCCACCTCATTCCTGACGCAAAAATTCTATTTTTTTTTTTTTTTTTTTGTGACGAAGAAGGAACCAAAGGCCACGAGCCCGCAATAACTGTTCCCTCCAAGAGAAAAACAAAATACAAGAGAGAGCCAAAGTCAAGATCCGATCATTTCGAAATGCCTGGACACACTGCGTTTGAAAGACTGGAGATCATAGGAAGCAGGAAATACAGACAGAGGGAGACAGTTCCAGAGATGACCTGTTGCATAAATGAAGGACTGGGAGTAACGGTAAACTCTTGCATTAAAGCAGGGGTTCTCAACCTGGGGTACGCTACTCCCAGGGGTACGTGAGAGGAATTTTGGGGGTACGTGACAGGTTTCTCAAAATACTTCGGTTTTGAGTAACTTCAAACCTGTTTGTAGAAAGTAGCCTACATGTGCTAGGCTAGATGTGTCCTCCACTAGAACCAGGACACTAAGTGACAACGTTAACAAGGAAACTCTTGGAGTTATGTCATTTGAGAGAAAGCTCTCTTGGACTACACTTGCCACACAACCTTGCAAACCCATAATACAGTAGTCACCCTTGCTCGTTTTCTATCGATCACGTAACTCCTCACGCGTACCGAGCAGGTACCAAAGTGAGACGTACTGTTCGCCTCTCACTGTCACCCACTCACCACTCTTCCCTCACTACCCTCACCCTCAGGTTTCCAGTGTATTTGTAGTCTGATTTTTTTTCCTCGTTTAAGTTGTCATGGATTTTGCTTGCGGCTACGAAGTCATGTGCCTGCACTGCAGCCATAATAACTGGTAATGGTTTCCTTCTACATACCGCTGTGAGCAGGGATTCTCAGCATTATGCTTGATTAAAAACAAGTTACGTTCACGTCTTGCAGTCAAAGACGACATAAGAGTGGCTCTCTCAAAGACTGTGCCGAGGATTGACTTGTTGGCAGCAAAGAAACAGGCCCAACCATCTCACTGAATTAGTATATACTTGTATTTTAATGCAGTCACACACACACTGACTTCCCTATGAGTAAGTAACTAGTTACTAATAACTAGTTGCGAGGCTTAACAATCAGCATTAGTTCGCAGTCAGTGGAACACAAAGCCTTAATTCTATTTTGTTACTTTTTTCATGCTAGTGACGCTAGTCACGCACACAGTAATTTCCCCATGAGTAACTAGTTATAAGCTGTATATAGCACCACTACCTCACAGTCACAGTTATTGGAAAAATGTGTCTGATTTAGTACTGTTTTATTATTATTTTTATGCTATTCACACACACAGTGACTTACCTATTACTGTTACTAGTTACAAGTTGCAACTAGCTGCAAGCAGCACTAGTTCACTGTCACAATGATCGAAAACTGTCTGTTATAGTTCTGTTTTAGTAAATGTATTGCATGCTAGCAGCCAGTCACATAGTGTTTCCCTATGACAGTAACTAGTTCCTATCAACACTACCTCATAGTGACATACATTAATTGAAAAGTTTGTCTGCTCCACATATATAACACAATTTAAACTTAATAAACTAAGTCAATAAACCATGCATTTCTTTTTACCCTTCCTGATGCTGCATTGTGGGTAAGGGGTACGTGACCAATACTGAAAGACTTCAAGGGGTACATAAGATTAAAAAGGTTGAGAACCCCAGCATTAAAGAGTTGGACCGAAAAGGGATGAGAGTTTGCTGCTAGACGGGAGCTACGTGCCCGTCGTAAAGGTAGAGGAATGCATGCAGACAGTTCGGAGGAGCAGTGACCATTGAAGTAGCGATAGGAAAGAGATAAAGACGCAACAGTGCGGCGAAGAGACAGAGGTTGAAGGGAGTCAGTAAGAGGAGGAGAGTTAATGAGACGAAAAGTCTGTTGATTGTAACTGGGCGAAGTTGAGTCACGCCCTCAACTTGACAGCTGACCTGTGACTGGTTGACCCTTGAGGCGTCATATATTCAGAAGTTGACGACACTCATGATTCGCCTTTTTTCCTACAGCATATGCCTTTTTCCTACGCGATGAAAGGGAAGCTATTGACTTTAACTTACAGCTTCAGCCTGAATCATATCAGTCCGTGTGTGAGATCCATTGGAAAGCAAAATGTTCTAGCTGACATATATGATACGTATATATAGATAGATAGATAGATAGATAGATATAGATATAGGTATAGATAGATAGATATCGGAAAGACACACGTTACACCCATGTGTACAAATGTTTTTTTACACTGCTGATCGGGAATCGAACCCGCCAAAAAATTCAGGTGACTCAGCTTTTATCACGTCATGGTGTTATGGTATCAGTGCGAGACTTTAATTTTAGAAGTCTCTGGTTCGATTCCCGGTCAGGATCGTAAAAACCATGATACTGTAACATGAAAACCCAAATTAGTTTAGCGCGATTATATATTTTTGACACAATATCGATACAATGTGCAATAACTGTTGGCCACAACTGATTCTATAGTATATTATGCTGCCAAATGTCTGCCAATCTGTATGTATGACACATCTCATTACAACAGAAATATTTCATCATCTTTTGACGTACATAGGAAACTGTGAACTGTAAATGAACTTGCTATGACAACCACACATCGGCATTTCTTCAACCCCTCTAACTAAAAAACAAACGCACCAGGTCACAAACACACCTTTGTTTACCTTAATACGGTATTGGTTTGTTTAACAGGATATGATTATAGTTTCACTCAGCTTCCAAGCTATGTTTAAATCTAGTGACCAAATTGTTCTTACACCTATTGTGAAGCACACTTTGATTACAAACACCGCCTACTCTAAAAACATACTCTAATTATTGGTTTGCTTTGCATGATCTTGCTAGGTTTTGGCAAAGATTCGTGACAGAATACACGTACCATATAAATTTCATTACTTGGCCCTGACTGTTGTCCTTTTGCATCATATTTCACGTAGCTCAGTGGCAGGAAATGACAATGCAACTGCCCCACGTCCTGTACATAGCACTACTTCTTGATGAGCATCGTTTTCTAGTAGTAATCTGTTTTTACAACTCCCATGTCAAAAAGAGATATGAAATATATGTCAAGCTAAAGCGAAAACAGAATAGTGACAACATCTTATCGGGCACATGAAAACATGACTGCCATCGTTACGAGCACACCAGGACACAAAACCATTTTGCACGCAGAGTAAAAGAACCCCCCCCCCCCCACCCGTCCTTTATAAACACACTCCCGCCTCCGCTATTCCATCTCACTCGCAGTGGATTATTGCCAACCTCGCCAGCTTTAAGGTCGGGGACATGTCGTGTAGACCGGAGGAAGTTGAGTCGTTTTGCGTGTGTGTTTATGTGTGTGTGCGTGTGTGTGTGTGTGTGTGTGTGTGTGTGTGTGTGTGTGTGTGTCTGTGTGTGTGTGTGTGTGTGTGTGTGTTTAGCTAAAGAATGTGGTAGATATAAGAAGAGGTAGGTGTGTTCAGTGAAAGAGATGTAAGGAAAGCGGCAGAAGTGGGTTCAGTCAGGTATGGGAAGGCCTTTGTGTGAGAGTATGTGGGTGCGGAATAAGATAGGACTAGGGTGAGGCAGGTTTAAGATGTGACAGTAGGTGTATGGCAAGCAAGAGGTGTTATAAGGCATAGTAGAGCGGGGCAGGTGCTGGATGAGGCAGGAGTTGAGTCAGATAGGTTTGGACCCAACCATTTGTGCGAAAGTAGACGATACAATGGAAGGATAGAATAGCATAGGTGATTTTTAATACTGTGGATAAATTTCATTAGACTCCAAAATATAATGTACGTTCCACTTACAGCAGTATTCAGAAACACAGGATTTCCAGATTACCATTTGCTTATAGCCTGTATATAACAACTGTTGAAGATATGCGTGAAAATAAATTAGATTTCTCTTTTCTTTAACCACACTTCATGTAATCTAGGAAAATGAAATTGTTCAGAGGCACGCGTTGGATATCGTGGCAATCATCATCAGCAGACTTGGTTGACCCACGACGGCACAAAGGCTTCATTCTACTCGCCCCACTTGAGCTGCCACATCATTCCATTCTCTCGCCGAAATTTTAAATAAACCATTTCATCAACTGCTTCCCCACCAGCAGTCTCGTCTCACCACAAAATGCCACTATGAAGCGAGGCCACGCCAGCTGCCTCGTCTCACCACGACAGGCCACTTTGTTTAGCGAGGTCACACCAGGTCGATTTGCTGCTGGCAGTATGAAGCTCAGTGGTTACGCCGCCTCTGAGTCTTGGCGACGGTCGAGACCAATAGTGGGAGAGCAAAGTGGAACGAAAATCTATACTGTCTGTCAGGACTAGGATGCTGTCACTGGGACACTGAGAGAGGAATGTGAAGGTGAGTTATATATATATATAAATATATATATATATAAATATATATATATATATATATATATATATATATATATATATATATATATATATATATATATATATATATATATATATAAGATGCGAATGAATGTGCTTCTGTGGAAAGTAATTTGGAAGTGTGTCGTCCTGTTGCGGCTACCTCCCTTTCTTTGGGGTAATCAGCATAGATATATATATATATATATATATATATATATATATATATATATATATATATATATATATATATATATATATATATATATATATATATATCCCATTGGATCCCAGGGGTGCTGGACGAGACACTGCACTGGGAGGGCACTAAGCGTACCGCCCTCCGCCTATCGGCTATTAGTCGCGAAGCTCATAGGTCCCTACCCGGGGTTCCCTACTTTATAAAGACTTGAAAAATCCCAGTTCTGTCTAATACTCTGGACACCGGGCTCCAATGGGTTAAATATATATATAAGAGTATATATATATATATATATATATATATATATATATATATATATATATGTGTGTGTGTGTGTGTGTGTGTGTGTGTGTGTGTGTGGTAAGTGAGGGCGCTCACCGTCCACTCATTCGATGGAGTGCTGTTCTCGGGTGTCTGCATTTTCCTCTCCTCCATCCTTCTTTCCTTCCATCCTCTTCTTTTTTTCCTTCAGTCTTTCCTCGTCCTTCTGCCTATGGGTGACTTTACACTCCCTCTTCTGCCATTCTTTCCTTCATTCTTTCCACTTCCTTCTGCCCGTGGGTGACTCTACACTGAGTGACAAGCCAAGTGGTTTCCTGTACACCAGGAAACCATTTACTACGCTGAGTGGTACCCATATAACCAAATTTGGTTTAGTGGGTAATTATTGCTCTCCAATCGGATTGAGCTTGTGAAGGTTTATATCCAAGGGATGGTTGGAGTTTACTTCTCACATAATGCCACTCAGGGATGAGTGAGGCTGGTCACTCTCATCTTAAATGTCAGGACCAACTGCCTAGCCCCAGGCTCCTACGCTCTTCATGGGGCAACGTAGGATTGGATAATGGCTGGATGGATTATCTCTCTCTCTCTCTCTCTCTCTCTCTCTCTCTCTCTCTCTCTCTATATATATATATATATATATATATATATATATATATATATATATGGAGCCTCTACGGTACAATGATAGTGTGCATTTTCGTATATGGGAGATCGAGGGTTCGCACCCCTCCGGGGTAATAAACTTTGGAGGCGTTCTTCCGGTCATGTACTGCTTTGGCGGGCATAAGGGGTGCTGTGGTTGAACCAGTGTCGAATACTATAAAGTATGCTTGCACCCAGTCGGCTTGCGCGGACCAATTGCAATTGGTTCTCAGACAACACAGACATCCAAAGCCACTCCAACACTACAGTTACACTTACAAGCACTTCTCACCCTACATACAATCTCTACCAGACAGCCCCACTTCGGTCGGGATAGGCCGGTCCTGCACTGGACATTCGAACGGCTGTGTTTATTTTTCACCCAAAACTAGGAGAAAAATTGCTATTCTAGCTTTCAAAGAAATGTACAGTATATGGTAGTTTAGTTCTGCGCGTTAGGAGACGTGGAACACATTTCTTAATATGCCGTGTGTGTGTGTGTGTGTGTGTGTGTGTGTGTGTGTGTGTGTAACATAAAGAAGAAGTAGAAATACTAAATAATCTCGTAAGCCATCGAGATCACGACCCTAAGTGAGTGAAGTGTAAGTGAAATCCTTATTTTCAGCCAAATGCACGAGGTACACTACTTTTTCAGCTGTCTTGTGAGGGTATAATATAATACTGTGAGAAACTAAACTATATTCTGGTTTGGTCTGAAGATCCTTGAAAACTAGCAAGAATGAAAGAAAAGCATTCGGCGGCCGAATGTTAATCGCCCGCCAGAATATGCTGTTGGCCAAGTTACAAGCTATTTACAGACCAAATGTGAAGAAAATTATCAAAATTCTACGCAATTCAGTCACCGAGTTTCACAAAAAGCCAATCCATTTTAGAACTAGTTTACCTTTGGCAGCCATTTTGGTGACCGTGACCTTGACCCCGAGTGCCCATTCTCTAACTCGTCCAAAATTTTGGTCATATCTTGATATCCTGAAGGTTTCATGTTGATACCTCAAGCCGTTCAAGAGATACAATGGTAACAGATACACATACACACACACACACACACACACACACACACACACAGACGCTAGCAAAATAAGTTATCTCTCCGTCTTGCTAAAGGCGGCGATAAATATCCTGAGTGTTAACAGGATTAATGCAGGTCTCTGATGGTTTGATTTTTGTGCGATGTACTCTCCGATTTACCGAGGTACTTCATTCCTTAACTGCACTTTAAGGCTGCGGGCATTTTTTTTTTTTTTTTTTTAAGGGATTTGTAATACTGTTCATAGAGCAAACAGTTACACATGTTTCACTTCACTCATTAAAAATGGCTAAAATGGCGAGTGTTTATATCCTACATGGTGTTTAGGAAGAGCAGCTCGGCCAGATGGCATCATATATTTACTGTGTCCAATAACAGGCCGATGAAACTGGCACAAATGTAAACTAAGTACATTACATCATTAAAGGTACGTGATACTAATATTGCGACAATATAATTTTGATTGATGTATTTTTGCTACATACTCTCGATTATACAGTCCAAATTATGGTGAGTTATTTGCGCCTTTTTGTCCCCATAAAACCCATTGCTAAAAGGGGCATTATCATTATCATCATCACCATTATCATCATGAATAATACTAACATCATTCTTATCATTATCATCAGCAACATCATTAACATCAGCTTTATCATTAACATCATCAATGTCATCATCGTCAACGTCAGCATTTTTAACCTCAACATTATCATCAGAGTCGACATCATCATCAATATCCTCGTCAGCATCATCGTCAGCATCCTGGTTGACTTTCCCGCCATCTATAATAAAACACGTGAAGTGGCCAACACAGTCACACACCATCCAAACATTAGAAAGCCTGACTCCACCTTATGTTAATCTCCTTGTAATATACCAGTGGTGTTAAGAATGACATACTACGATGTTTTACTAAAGATTTACCTCTCACAGGACGCTGCGTAGATGGTGTACAGAAAAATAAATACACAGATAGACAGACAGATAAAAAGATATACCTGCATTCATTCATGCACGTATCCACATTAGCCGAAATATCCAGTATATATTTAATCATGTATAAATTTGAAGCACGATTTAGTCATTATTGATAATTTGTCTATGTATTTGTTCAGTTTTCTTCCCTAAGAAAAATTATCGTTTTAGAGATCTTAGCAGTTTATTGGAAGAACACTTTCGTATCTTCATCATTTCAGAGATCCCTCACTATAAGAAAGATTTAAAGATCACAGAATAAGTTTATTTACCGTGTGTGTGTGTGTGTGTGTACCGTTGATATATATATATATATATATATATATATATATATATATATATATATATATATATATATATATATATATATATATATATATATATTGTTACGGAACAGAGAAAGATAATGTACACTTTAAGTGAGAATGCTAAAAATCACTACTGTCCCGTAAAGTTCCAGGTTCAAAACAAAAGAGTTAGGTAAAATTACAAGTTAAAGTTTAATGCACAAACTAACAACAAAACATTCAGAACTCATAAGGATAATGTAATGGCAAATAAACAGGTTAAATATATGGTTAACTGCAATAGCCTCTATTAACACGAAGTTAGGAAGAGTAAATTTATCTAAGTCAGCCCTGATAAAATGAGATACCAGATAATACTCAGTGAATGCCAGGTAAATTATTACAGATACAAACTATTATCAAAAATGACTGACACAAAACCCAACACCAATCACAAAGACCTCACTAGGCCTAAGAACCAACCCTATGCTACACAGCACAAGAAAAAAATACAATAACACTTATACTCAAATCACACACAGCTGCTAGATGTTTGGAGATTTCTTGAGCACTCACAATAATAATATCTGTACAGAGGAGGACAGAGATGTGAACAAAATGAGGAGCAGATCTAAGTGGCTATGATGCAGAGACTGAGCTCATTATATAGGGGCCAGCAGAGCATGATACAACTTGTAAGAAGGACGCGCAAATGAAGCCATGGGGACAAAAAGCTGAAAATCCCGCTCTGGATAACAGAGAGAACGACTTACTCTACTATACGGTAGAAGGGGGGAACTGAGGCAGAACACGCTCGTGATCAAACATGCAGCAACTGTGCGTTAAAATTACACAAAGGATGATGAAATCATAGGCTATGTAACACCTCCCCACAAAGAAAAAAGAAATTTACAAAGGAAATTTCTTATTACTCTAAAACAATCTGTATATGGCATTACAGACCATGCAAAGGTCTTTCCTAATGTTACAAAACATGAGATCTCCCTAGCACGTTCAGTCATAGGTACTTGCCAGTATCCCTTTAACAAATCAAACTTACTTATGTACCTAGCCTTTCCGATTTTGTCTATGCAATCTTCCACACGAAGGAGAGGGTAAGTGTCTGTTTTGGTTATCTGATTAACACGTCTGTAGTCGATGCAAAGCCGCTGTGACCCACCTGGCTTAGGGACCAGAGTGACAGGAGAACTCCACTCGCTCTGACAGGGCTCAATCATCTTGTGGTCCAACAGGTAGCCAAGCTCCTTCTGGATGAGAGGAACTTTCACTGGGTTCACACGGTAAGGAGGCAATTTAATTGGTTTTGCGTCTCCAACATCGACATCATGCATCAACACAGTGGTTCTTCCTGGAGTAGCACGGAACACTTGCGGGTACTCCTGCAGTAATGCCGAAAACTCCTGCCTTTCCTTGGGAGGTAGATGAGAAAGCTTAGTCTGGAGATCATTCATGATATCAGGATTCTTCCCCAAACTATCACTCAGGCTCATGCTGCATGGGAGAACTTCACTTGTAGACTCGGGTGGAACAGCTACAGTGCAGACTGGATTATTTTCGTCCCGCCTGTGATATAACTTTAGCATGTTGATGTGACATAGTTGCTTGCTCTTTCTACGATCTGGTGTGGCGATGACATAGCTGACATCACTGAGTTTCTTCTCCACGAAATAAGGGCCACTAAACTTGGCTTGAAGAGGTTGCCCATGAACTGGTAGCAGAATCAAAACCTGATCTCCTGGCTGAAAGTGGCGTAACCTGGACTTCTTATCATACCAAGTCTTCATCTTCTCCTGAGCAGCTCCTAAATTCTCTCTCGCCAGCTGTAAAGCAGTGGACAGCCGTTCTTTGAACTTCATCACATACTCCAGCAGGCTGACGTCATCTTCCTCCAACAGCCAGCATTCCTTGAGTAACTTAAGGGGTCCTCTTACTTCATGGCCAAACAGTAGTTCAAAAGGTGAGAAGCCCAGTGATTCATTTGGAGATTCTCTTGCGGCAAAGACAACGAATGGAAGACCTTTATCCCAGTCTTTCTGATGTTCCAAACAGTATTTCTTGAGCATCGATTTGAGTGTTTGATGATATCTCTCCAATGCTCCTTGGGTCTGGGGATGGTAAGCTGAAGACGTGATCTGGGTGATGCCCAACTCTTTCAGAGACTGCTTGAAAACATTTGACATGAAATTACTTCCTCGGTCTCACTGTACCTCCTTGGGCAGACCAAACTTTGTGAAGAATCCTAGCATTTCCTTAACCACGTTCTTTGCTGAGATATTTCTAAGTGGAATGGCTTCAGGATAACGAGTAGCCATATCAATCATGGTCAACACATAAGAAAATCCTGAAGAAGTCTTAGGAAGAGGGCCCACAATATCCACCAACACACGGGTGAAAGGCGCCTCTAAAGGAGGAATGGGAACTAGAGGTGCAAACTTTTCGGTCTGATTACACTTCCTCACAACTTGACAGGTGTGACATGACTTACAATACCAGGAAACATCCCTGAAGATACCTGGCCAGTAGAAGTGTTTCAAAATGCGTGCCACAGTCTTCCTCATTCCAAGGTGTCCTGCTAAACTGGAATCATGAGCCACTCTAATGATATCCTGCCTACAAACACGAGGGATGACAACTTGATGTACAACCTCCCATTCACAGTCGGCTGATGCTGTTGGGGGTCTCCACTTCCTCATAAGTACTCCTGACTTTACATAATAACAAGTAGAAGCACCGGCTGACTCTTCTTCACTGTAAGCAGAGTTAGCTAGACCTTTCAACTCAGGGTCAGCAACCTGCAACTCAACCAACTCTTGATGAGACAAATTATCAACACTACGGGGTACTATCTCATCTGGTGAGTGGTCCAAATTAGCAAGAAAAGTGTCAGCTAGGATAACATCATCATCATCATTATCCTCTAAGTCACCAGTAACTTTAGACTTAGCCCTAGTGACAGCACATGCAGGGAACACATCAGGGACATCACAATCCTGGGACGCAGCCACTGGCTCACTAGACAACTGAGGAGCTGGACACACTTGACTTCCACCAATATCATTTCCAAGTAAGAAAGTTACACCTGACATTGGGAGTGTCTCAACCAACCCAACCATAACGGAACCATTAACAAAACCAGACTCTAAATTCACTCTGCACAGAGGGACAGAGAAGTAATTATTCCCTACACCTTGTAAGATTACAGTTTCATCAGAGGAATTAACATTAGAGCCTAGAACACTGGTCAGCATAAGGGATTGGCAAGCACCTGTATCACGATATATTTTAACTGATTTCCTGTCATTACTGTCCAGAGGACTGACAAAACCATCAGACAGGAAATTAGCACATGAACTCTAGAGAGTGTCACCCACGTTACTGCTGAAAAGAGGAGCTCCATCATGAGAATTTAAGTTACCCCTCAAAGCAGGTTCAATTAACTCAGTGAAAGAATTATGGGAACTCTCAAGAGTGGACACTAGACCAATTGACTGAATATTTAAAGACTCCTTTTTGTTCACATCACTCTGTCTCCTGAAACATCTCTCCGTAGTATGACCAAGCTTACTACAATAAGTACATTTACTTTTCTGAAATCTAGAGGTGAAGCTGGTATTTACTTCCTGAGAAACATCATCCTTATTCTCTCTCCTGTTACCTGTACTCTGAGTAGAGGCAACGTACTTACTCTCAGCTTTCCCTTTTTCTTTAGAATATCTCTTGTGAGTGAGAACATACTCATCAGCTAAAACTGCAGCATCAGACAAATTATCTATTCTTTTCTCATCAAGATATAGGCTTACATCTTTACTAATACACCTTTTGAAATCCTCCAGCAAAATCATCTGCTTAAATTTACCAAAATCAGAATCCACATTCTTAGAATTTAACCACTGCTCCAACAAATCTTCTTTGATTTTTGCATACTCAACATGGGATTGCTTATCTTGCTTGTAAGTTGTCCTAAATTTTACTCTATAAGCTTCTGGAACAAGCTCATAGGCCTTAAGAATCAAGCTCTTAACTACATCATAATTATCAGATTGATCCTGAGGCAAAGATGCATAAGTTACTTGAGCTTTACCGGTGAGAACAGTTTGAAGGAGTACTGGCCAATACTCCTTAGGCCAATTAAAACCTGTAGCTACCCTCTCAAACAACTGAAAATACTTTGTTAAATCAGATTCATTAAAAGGAGGGACAAGTTTAACATTTTTAGCCACATCAAAATCATCAGAGCAAGATGATCCAGTCCCACCTTGTTTCATGCGATACTCATGGTCTGCCTGAATCCTGGCAAGTTCAACTTGTGCCTGAGCCTGTATCTGTGCCTCCTGAATCCGAACCTGAGATTCCGCCTCCTTAGCCTGAGACTCAGCCTCCTTAGCACGTGCTTGAAATTCAGCCTCCTTAACACGAGACTCCGCCTCCTTAGCACGAGCCTCCTGCAGGGCTAGCTGTAACTTAGCTATTTCAATCTGCGTTTGCTCATTTGGAGGAGTTACATTAAACAAGCTCTTATTAATCATGCCAACAATTTGATCTTTAGAATGATGAGAGTGAACTGCAATTCCCAATTGTTGAGCAACAAGCTTAAGTTCATTCTTTGTTCTGTTTTCTATATCACACACTGTTTGCACATTTGACAAAAAATCTTTGGCTTCATCAAGTGTAGTAATAGTAGACATAATTAATAAGTAACAGTCACAAAATGTCAAGCAATATCCTTATGATAATATCCTGAATATCCTGATATGAGGTCGCCAAATTTATGTTACGGAACAGAGAAAGATAATGTACACTTTAAGTGAGAATGCTAAAAATCACTACTGTCCCGTAAAGTTCCAGGTTCAAAACAAAAGAGTTAGGTAAAATTACAAGTTAAAGTTTAATGCACAAACTAACAACAAAACATTCAGAACTCATAAGGATAATGTAATGGCAAATAAACAGGTTAAATATATGGTTAACTGCAATAGCCTCTATTAACACGAAGTTAGGAAGAGTAAATTTATCTAAGTCAGCCCTGATAAAATGAGATACCAGATAATACTCAGTGAATGCCAGATAAATTATTAAAGATACAAACTATTATCAAAAATGACTGACACAAAACCCAACACCAATCACAAAGACCTCACTAGGCCTAAGAACCAACCCTATGCTACACAGCACAAGAAAAAAATACAATAACACTTATACTCAAATCACACACAGCTGCTAGATGTTTGGAGATTTCTTGAGCACTCACAATAATAATATCTGTACAGGGGAGGACAGAGATGTGAACAAAATGAGGAGCAGATCTAAGTGGCTATGATGCAGAGACTGAGCTCATTATATAGGGGCCAGCAGAGCATGATACAACTTGTAAGAAGGACGCGCAAATGAAGCCATGGGGACAAAGAGCTGAAAATCCCGCTCTGGATAACAGAGAGAACGACTTACTCTACTATACGGTAGAAGGGGGGAACTGAGGCAGAACACGCTCGTGATCAAACATGCAGCAACTGTGCGTTAAAAATACACACAGTGTGCTTAAATCATAGGCTATGTAACAATATATATATATATATATATATATATATATATATATATATATATATATATATATATATATATATATATTACTCGTATATTTACATACATACAGCATTGGGAGTTTCACTTTTAACACTTCCTGGCATTTAGATCCAATGCTTTTCATCCATTCCACAGTCAGAATCACTATACCATCATAGCTCACTAAGAAAGAGGCAAGGCTGTTGTGGGACTTTCCTCCGAGTCGGAACGAAGAAGAGGAACTGAGGAAGCAAATAATGTACTGATTCAAATTTCTATTTACCCTTCCCACTTGACCTCCATTTTGTTTTTGCCATCCTTTGATTTTTCGCCAAGATTATCTTCTAACATGATGAAGGTTTTATAATTATTTAGCATGATGAAGCCTTTATAATTTGATATACTCCTATTAGGTGATTTTAATCTTCGTTAAGAGACTTTCTGGATAGCCTTCATTATTCCCGATGCATGAGGATTGTTTTCGTAAGTTTCATGCATTGTTTTTTTTTTTTTTTAGTAGAGTGGTCAGAGGTAGAGGAAAACTATTTGTATTTAATAGCCAGAATTAAAGAAAAAGGGCGTCATTATACAAGAGAGATTAAGCATTTAAGGAAGATGAAAAAATATATAGTTACATATGCGCTCACGAAGAGTTAGCGTGTTATGTTTTGAAGCGACGTGTGTGTGTGTGTGTGTGTGTGTGTGTGTGTGTGTGTGTGTGTGTGTGTGTGTGTGTGTGTGTGTGTGTGTGTGCAGCTTTTATCCGATTTCAACAAACTTGCTGAAAGGGTTGAGGGATTGCCCATGAAGGAACTCACTGGTTGGGGGAACAATGGGTCAAGGGTCTAGGGTCAAGGATTCAGACTTCGGTAAAATTTTCACCTAGGAAAGACAACTTGAATATCTTTTATCCAGTTTAGACCAGACTTGAGAGGAATGGTTGAGGGGAAGGCAAGAATGGAGTGATTCAATTTTGAGAGCGCCCATAGATGAAGGCCACAGGTCAAGGTCAAAGTTCGACCTGTCTATGTGACTGTTAACAAATTTACTGAGATGCTTGTAGTTTTGGTTCAACTATAGCCAAACTTAATAGACATCTGAAGGCCTGGAATGGAGAAAACCATATTTCATTTTAGTGCAATAGGTTTAAGGTCAAGGTCACGGGGGAAGATCAACTTAAACATTTTATCTGATTTAAATCAGACTCTGTTGAAGTACTGGGGATACGGCAAGAATAAATGGAACCGATTTTGAGGAAAATCTATCAGAGTCAAATGTCATAGAGAAGTCAAAATACCAGTGTCTGAGCAAGATGAACTCAAACAATTTTGACATCATCTCAACGAAAACTTAGTGGAACGGTTGAAGTTTAGATAACAACGAACATTTTCGTTTAGAAAACAGTCAGTTAAAGACTAAGGTCACAGGGCAAAGTAAAATTTCCGACCTGTGTGTGTCTGTGTGGAAACAAAAAAGTTAAAACGTGATAAGTATCACTCAAGACGGGATCAACAGGTCACGGTCACATGGTAAAATCAATTTAATTTAGATCTGATGTATTCAAAACATTACGAAAAGAGTCAGATTTGAACAAAGATAAACAAATTTGATTATGAGATTGGGGTGCCATAATCAACTCACTCAGTATACAGTAGGGCTTACTCCAGGGTGGCTCTACAGTACATTGAGCAACAAACCAAATAATATAAATGATTTAAATCATTTGATACGCTGGGTGGTAACCATATAACTAACCAATACATGTTCCCGACAAGTCAGTAAATGGGATGGTGGAGGGTTAGTGTCTCTCCCTGCAACACAACTAACGAGAAAGACAAACAAAATGCCTTGGACCCAGACGGACCTACAGATGATGACTAAGGACTTGACAAGGGATACGATGAAGGTGGCAACATGGAAAGCAAAGAGTGCAAAAGTTGAAGTGAATGAGAGATATTGTTCAGGTGCTTGAGGATGCAAAAGTGGATATACAGTACGTGGACTGACTGAGACCAAATGGGAAGGTGAGAGTGTCACAGAGTGGGAGTATGGATTGGATATATGTGCAGAAGATGAGAATGAGAGGGCGGTGGAGGGTGTATGTATTGTTGAGCACAGGATATGGAATGAGGATATAAGGAGTATGGGCCAGCTGTTTTGCGGACTGTGTGGGGAATTTGAGTGTTGATGACTGTGTGTGTCTATTTTCACCAAAAGAATGTGCAAGCAGAAAAAAGATGAGTTCTGGGCAAATGTGGAAGCAAGCATGAAAAAGTCTGAGGGGACTGAGAGAGCGTTTCTGACTGGAGATATGAATGGAAAAGTAGGAAATGTAAGTGTGGTTGGAGTAGCAGGTGAGTGGACTGTTTCTGCACAAATGGATGGGAATGGTAGTACTCTGGTGGACATTTGTGTTGGGAGGGGATTGGTGATATTCAGTACACTCTTGAGGCACATAATGTTCCACAGCTAAATGTGGCACGTGATGAGAAGGATGGGTAGTGAGCTATATGAGCAGAAGGCAATGACTATGTGTGTGTGGATGAGTGAATGAGAAGATATGTGCTAAACGCAAAAGCATACAGAGGGTGGGGATGTGAACTACTGACCACCACTTAGTAGTGGTGAGTGTCAGGGTACAAATGCGCTGGAAGAAGAGAAGGCAAAAAAAGGCAGGAGGAAGGAGTCCACACAAAGAGGGTAGAAGGGTTGCAGGCGAATGAAAAAAAAAAAAAAAAAAGCAGAATATTTGAGATAAGTTGAGAAGTGACTGGGCAGAAATGATATGGGGCAGAAAGGGGAGATGGAAGGTGTCTTGTAGGGAGACAGGGAAATTGATTATGGATAGCTAAGCTCAGCCAGAATAAAGTAGTGAGACGTAATGTCAACGAGGTGAGTTACAGCACTCTTGGGTTACAAAGTTTATTGCACAATTATATTAGTGAGTTACAATGCGGCGGAGCGTGACCCTAGTGTTCGGATCTTCTCTCTAGTCC